>NC_081412.1:424190730-424830730 GCF_030272615.1 Cryptomeria japonica
AGTGTGGAGAAGAGCAGAAAAGTGTGGCAGTGTAGATAGTGTGCTTAATCGGAATTGAGATCAAGCATTTGGAGATGCTATTCTTTCGGTTCATGTAATCTGGATTGTTGTCTGATCTTTGTAAGGTAGTGACCTTCGTACAACTTTATCCCTTTGTCATTTTTGAGTAGTGATCTCTAGGTAGTGTACTTGAATGCATGTGCATTCCCCATTATAATATTTACACATACTATTGCAGAGTATCATCATATTGTGGGTAGGTTCCCACCATTGTTTTTCCCTTGATCCGTTTTTCCACATCAAAAATTTGTGTGCTTTGTGTATTGTTGATGTCGTGTTTATCTTTTCTATTGTTGTTCTTGATCAGATCTGAAGTTGATGTTAATTTGTTTAAGTTTGATGAAAACTGATTCACCCCCCCTCTTAGTTTTCCTGCATTGTTGTTGACAACAATTGGTATCAGAGCTAGATCTTGATGGTATGATGAAAGAATAAGGATCTAGTCAACTACTGAGGGGGGGGGTTGAATCAATAGATAGAAAAAATGACAATAACTTTCACCAATCTTAGAATCAATCTCTCAAAGTAATCTTTAAACTAACAAGTTAAACCACTGAACTATAAATGCAATATCACTGTCAAGATAAACTAGTTGACTATTACAATAGATTAATAGTAAACAACTTGAAACTCACAAACATCCAAATACTTTACTGACATAAGTAAAACCTCATTTCAGATTGTTGTCATTTATCATAACTTATCAAAGTGGATTAAGTAGTTAAGCAATTCAACCATAGTAAACATAACCACAAAACACATTCACCACTTGACACAATATTTTTGACGTGGAAACCCAAATGGGAAAAACCATGGTGAGATGAGACTCACAAGTTAACTATCTGAACTCTTCTGAAGTTTGCCCTATTAGGAGCCAATCTTGTTAAAGCTTTTACAAAAAGTCATGTTAAGAACAAATCCTATTAGGTACCACCCAGTTAAGGGATTGACTATAATGCTCTATTAGAAGCAATACCCTGTGAGGAGTAACCTCGGTAGAGGATTTGAAATCCAAGCTAATGGACCACCTGGTTAGAGGATTTGATTAACACTAAGCTTGTTAGAGCTTACTCGGTTAGGGGATTTTACTGTTGTAATTGTTAGAAAACAACAAGAGTTTGTTGATATGTTTGAATAGCACTACACTTTCTTGTTCAGATACTTTTCATGCTCCTATCTGCCTTTACACAAATTGAGGATACATCATTCGATTCAACAACCACACAATCAACTAAAACTTTGCCAACTCTAAAACAAAACAACTCATCGACCTTATAAACAAAATAATAGGTCGGTAACACAACAAAAACCTAATTCTCTCATAGAGATTACAAACAAATTGGTTCAAGTATGACTGTTGGATTACATAACAATCTCTGCACATCATTCAAGACAACCTTGACCGCTCCTTGATCACCGCTTCATTGAACTCAGTAACTCATCACGCATTTTGCATTACATGTAATATACTTGCTCATTCCCAAGATAAAAGCCATTATCTCAATGCACCAAAAATACTTTGAAACTCTTCTCATACAATATGCATACGTGTCATAATCATTACCGCTCATCATCAGATCATAAACCAATATAACGAACTTCATTGGTTAGAGTTTATCAAATCAACAAGTAGGGTTTGCCGGTTCAACTCTCCAATACTTAGTGTAAAGCGGAAAAATCGAACCCTAGTCGTTCTCCCCTCCCCCAACTCCGAGGAGAGAGAAGGGAGAGTCACTAGGGTTGATGGTTTTCACTTAGGAGAGACTTTACATTCAAAAGAGGGGTTGAAACCCGCAAGATCCAATCCCACGCAATGCAAGATTGGATTCTATATGAGTTTCAAGGGTTAAGACATCAGGGATACCCTCTTTTGTAAAGAGTGTAGATAGAAAGATTGAACTAGGAATGCATGTAAAGTAGGAAAGATTCGCTTATAAACAGAGATAGGGATACGGGATGAAGCTGCAGACCTGGAATTAGTAGTAAAATGTCGAGACAGTGCTGTTCTGCAAATTTGAGCGAAAGTTGACGGGACGATGGCGCCCGGCGTGCACACGGTCCTCCGAAAAATCCGCGAAACGAAGGGGATCTGTTCGTCTCTGCACAAGGATTCTAGATCTTCAATTATAGCCGCATACCTGCAACCTACACACAGAAAAGAGAGGACGATTGGGGGGTTAGGGATGAGGGGTTTGCCTTTAGGTCAAACCCCGGTTTTGGAATTAACCAAGAAATGAGAATGTTGTAAATGTAAATGTTTGTAATGTAAACAAGTACTGATACCTTGTTGTAAGAATGTTTGTATTCTTACATGCGATGGTGTAAATGTTGTTGTAAGTTGTATGTTGTATGTGATCTCATCTTCAATGGTTGAATCCTTGTCTTGAATGCAACACCTAGCCTTGAATGGAGACTTAGAATGCTCAATTGCTTGAAGGAATGCTTGAATGCTTGAATGCTTGAATATCGTTTCCGCCTTTTTTTCCCTCTACCCAAAATGGGAGAGGAAATGTAGTTTATATACTTGTCAATTAGGGCTGATAGACTGATTTTTCCGACCTTAGGCTGACCTGGGAAGATTATTTTCCAATTTGCAAACATAAAGACCCGAGACCCAAAAGAGACCGGGCCCAAAAATAGGGCCAGGGACCAGGGTGTTGGGCGCCATGGTCCTGGGGGACCAGGGCGCTGGGCGCCCTAGTCCTGAAGGACCAGGGCACTGGGCGCCATGGTCCCACCTCTAGGGACAGCAGGGTGCAAGGAGGATTAGGCCAGGGTGCTGAAAAATGCAGTTTTTGATGTTATGAACAAGTTTCGGGGTCTCCATTTAGGTTCCGTGTTGCATCACCATCGTGAAGACCCAAATACAGTCGAAATTGCAAGTGTCGCAATTTTAGGACGCTACACTTAGCAATACCGGTTCACTCCACAAACTCACCTACTGGTTGCAGTTCCCTTCACTAACTCTTCCTACCAGTTACAAAACAACATTATAACAACATCATTACCGGTTAATTGACATCAATGACAACATAACATTTCATTAATGCAATCTTCATGCAAATGGCAACAATCTCCCCCTTTGGCATTGATGACAATACAAATATCAATACCATTGATTACTATGATGGTGAATAGGAATCTTGGTTTACATTTTACCATTTACTCTCCTTGTCTTCAGCTGGTAGCTGGTTGTAGATCTTCTCTTTGTCAATCATACAATCTACTTCCCATAATCACATAGTTCTTCTCCCCCTTTGACAACAATGCCAAAGTGAAAATAAAACATGCAATGTCAAACTTCATTGTTCAACATCAATAACCTGCAACTTGATGCTCCCCCTGTGGAATAATTCCACTCCTACACCAATCCTGCTGTAAAATTTTGCAAGTAGCTCTGGGACTGATGTACTCTACATCATGCTCAATTGACCTCATGAAGGGGTACAACCCCTAGCTGAATTCTAAGATACTCAAAAGTAGTCTTAGGCAGAGGTTTAGTAAATATATCTGCAAGCTACTCCTTGGTAGAAACATACTCCAAGATCACATCTTTACTCTGCACTTTTTCCCTCAAGAAATGATACTTCAATTCAATGTGCTTGGTTCATGCATGCAAAACGGGGTTCTTAGAAATATTTATGGCACTAGTATTGTCACATAAGATCTTTACAGGTTCTGTAAACTTCATCTTGAAACCTTCCAAAATGTGCCTCATCCAGATAGCTTGGGTACAATTCATGTAAGATGCAACATACTCAACTTTAACAGTAGACTATGATATACAACTCTGCTTCTTTCTACTCCATGAAACAAGTCTTCCTCCAAGAAAGAATGCTCCACAGTTGTGCTTTTCCTATTATCAACATTACCTACCCAGTCTGCATCTGTATATACCTTCAAATCAAAGTTACCTTCATATGGATACCATAATCCATAGTCAATAGTACCTTTCAAATATCTAAGTATCCTCTTGATTGCTATCAAATGTGTTTCCTTTGGATTCTTCCAAAATCTAGCAACTAGACCAACTGCATGAGCTATATCCGATCTATTGTGAACAACATTGTGCAATTTCCCAATCATTGACCTATACTCCTTTTCATCAACAGATGTGGCTTCATCTTCCTTAGACAATTTACATCATGTAACCATTGGTGTCCCAACTGGCTTACAGTCACTCATATAACCAACCGTAAGCATACTACTCCACCAGAGGAGCAACACCAACTTATGAATCCAGACAAGAAGATAAGATTGTGAAGTCCACCAGATTGATGCAACTCAATGCATCTAGTTCTCATTAGGAGGGGTGGATACCCCTAACTTGTCTCTCAAATAGACAAATGTATCTGCAGGCAAAGGCTTAGTGAAAATATCAGTAATTTATTCCTTTGTAGACACATACTCCAACTTAACTTCCTCTTCACTAACTTTTTCTCTCAAGAAATGATACTTGATTGACACATGTTTATTCTTTTAATGTTGCACCAGATTCTTTGATATATTAATAGCCCAAAAATTATCACAATATATGATAGTAGGCTCATCATAGATAACTATGATATTCTTCAACATTTGCTTCATCCAAACTACTTGAGTGCAGTTACTAGTAGCAGCAATGTACTTAGCTTCAGCAGTAGATAGGGACATTGAATCTTGTTTCTTACTAGCCCATGAAACCAATTTCTTATCCAAAAAGAATGCACCACCGAAGGTACTCTTCTGATCATCAACATAACCAACCCAATTAGCATTAGTATAAGTGCATAACATGAAATCATCATTCCTCAGATACCACAAACCATAATTCATAGTTCCCTTCAAGTATATGAATACCCTCTTTACAATAGTGACATGACTCTCTTTCATATCAGCTTGATATCTAGCAGCCATGCACACAACATGCATAGTAAGATATAGCAATCCACCAACCATAAATTTGTACAAGGTTTGATTAGCTTTCAAAGATTCATCATTCTTAGATAATTTACAGCCAGTCACCATAGGAGTTCCAACCAGTTTTGAGTCATCTAACCCAAACTTCTTCAATAGTTCCTTCACATATTTAGCTTGAGATATAAAAATACCTTTTTCAGTTTGTGAAATCTGCAAACCTAAGAAAAATTTCATCTCTCCTATCATAGACATCTCAAATTATTTTTGCATATCACTAGAAAGCTTCATACTCAAGTCATCATCTCCTCCAAAGATAATATCATCAACAAAAACTTCAACAATCAAAATGTTATCATTCTCAATCTTAAAGTATAGGTTACTATCAGTAGTACCTTTTTAAATCCCAATATCAGCAAGTACTTATTCAATCTAGCATACCAGGCTCTAGGAGCTTGTTTCAATCCATAAAGAGCTTTCTTCAATTTGCATACCATGCCTCCATCATCTGATAATGAAAATCTATCAGGTTGCTCAATGTAGACTTCTTCTTCAACATCAGCATTCAAAAAGGCAGACTTGATGTCCATCTAATATACCTTGAAATCTTTATAAGAAACATATGCAAGAAATAGTCTAACAGCTTCAAGTCTAGCTACCAGAGCAAAAGTCTCCTCATAATCAATTCCTTTTTTCTATGAATATCCTTTCCATACAAATCTTGCTTTATTTTTGACAACTTCACCCGCTTCATTCAATTTGTTTATGAATACTCATTTAGTATCGATCACATTCTTGTCTTTAGGTCTAGGCACAAGTTTCCATGTGTTATTCTTTTCAGTTTGATTCAATTCTTCTTCCATAGCCCTTAACCAATTTTCATCTTTGCAAGCCTCAACAACATCTTTAGGTTCAGTTTTGGAAATCAAACATACCTCTTCAACAACTATCCTTCTTCTAGTCACCACACCTTTATTTTTATCACCAATAATCTAATTTTTAGAATGATTCAATCTTACATACCTCAAAGTTTTTTGATTATTCTAATTTTTCAGGTTCCCGCACCTCCTCACCGATAGCAACAACATCCATATTAATTATCTCTACCAGATCATTCTACTTCAATTATTTAATATGAAAGGCGTTAGAATAACATGCTGACCATCATCATATCTACATGCTCTGATCTCTTTTCTAAAATACTCATCAACCTTCACATTTGCACTTTCCACTATTTTTCTGAGTCTCTTATTGTAGCACCGTTAGGCTTTGCTCTTTGTTGAATAACCTAAGAAAATTCCTTCATCACTTCTTGAATCAAAATTTCCTATATCCTCATCTCTCTTGATATAACATTTGCTTCCAAAAATATCTCACATTAGGAACATGACCAAACCATAGCTCATAAGGAGTCTTACCGGTATCACCTTTTATATGCACTTGGTTGAATGTGTAAACAACAATGCTAACAAATTTTGTCTAATAGATCTTTGGAACATTTCCTTCAATCAACATAGTCCTTGTAGCATCCAAGAAAGTTATGTTCTTCCTTTCCACAACTCCATTCTGTTGTGGGGTTCTAGGAACAAATAATTGTCTTCTAATCCCATTCTTTTCATAGAATGAATCAAACTCACTGGAACAAAATTCTCCTCCTCTATTAGATCTCAGAAATTTCACCTTCAATCCTGTCTCAGTCTCAACCTTTGCTTTGAATATCTTGAATTTATCTAATGCTTCTAATTTCTCCTTCAAAAAGACAACACACATCATCCTGGAATAATCATCAATCAATAACATAAAGTATATGTCACCTTGCACACTTCTAACGTTTGTAGGTCCACATAGGTCAGTATGCACAAGATCTAGCAATCCATCAGATGTATACTACTTTCTTTTGAAGGAAATTCTTGTTTGCTTACATACCAAATTAGCAGGCTTAACAATTTTAGGCAGATCTCTAACAACTTGTGTAGAACTGATCTTAATCATTGAATCAAAACTAACATGACGCATTCTCCTATGCCATAACCAAATTTCATCAATCTGAGCAATCAAGTAACTTTTCTCACCAACATTCAAATGAAAGATATTACCTTCAGTCTTAGTTCCAGATGCTATCTCAATGCTAGAGGCATTTAGGATCTTGCATTTTCCATTCTTGAATTATAAATCATAGCCTTTGTCAACCATCTGTCCAACACTTAAAATATTATGCTTCAAACTTTCAACATACAAGACATTTTCAGTATTATGCTTACCATCAAAGGAAATAGAACCTCTGCCATGGATCACACAGGTTTTGTCATCTCCAAATCTTACTATTCCACCATCATACTTTTCCATACTCACAAATTTTCTTTTATCACTAGTCATATGATGTGAACAATTGTTGTCAATCACCCATTCATCTTTATCTTCAACTTTAGCAGCTAAATCTTTCTCCTCAATAATGCAATTTATGGAATCAACAAGTACCGGTCCATCTTCTTTAATATCAATAAATACAACTTCATCTCCTTCTGATTCTTCATCTGTAATACCTTCACCAACACCATAATAACAATTCTTCTGATGCTTATATTTTCGATTAGACTTTTAAGGCTTATCATACTTCTCATGCTTCTTATATCTATCATTCCTACCATGCTTATCAAATTTATCATGCCTATCATATTTAGACATTCTCTCTGGGCATCTAGAAGAAAAATGTCCTATCTTCTTACAAGAGAAACATTTCAGAGGCAATTTTCCATCATACTTACTAGCTCTCGTATGCAATATTTGGGCAATCAATGCTTCAAGCTCATCCAATTCTCTTTATTTCTCTTCCATCTCTCTCATTTCTCTTTCATATCTAGATATTTTGCATTCATCAGGATCATACTTCTTCTTTTTGGATACAGATGCTCTAAATGTTGTCTCAGACTTTCCATGTGTTTTGCCAAATTCACTCAATTCAAATGCAACAATCTTTCCAACCAACATATCTCTTGTCATGATAGTTACACTTTGGATTTCATCAATAGCAGCTACCTTATGTTTGTAAGAAAGAGGCAATGATCTCAACACCTTAGCAACAATTTATTCTTCTTCAAGGGTTCCACTGGCACATCTGATACCTAAGACAAGGTCATTTACCTTAGCCATAAATGAGTTTATGTTATCATCTTCTCCCATCTTTAGCATCTCATACTTCCCTTTCAAACTCTGCAAGTTAGCAACTTTTACTTGTTTATCTCCTTCATATAGGGTTTCAAGCTTCTACTAGATCTCATGTGCAATTTGAAGTCCCATTACATTAGTCATCTCAGAATCAATTAGGACACTCAACAATGCTTCCTTAGCTTAATGTTATGTTCAAATTCCTTGATCTTATCAACAATAACCGGTCCATTCTAAGGAACTGAAGAGACATTCTTTGTAATCTTCCAGTAATCTTCTCCAAGACATCTCAAATGCACCTCCATTTGGTTCTTTCATATAGCATAGTTACTTCCATCAAATCTCAGTCTCTCCTTAAAGATAACACCTCTAGTTTCCCATCCTGGATTTCCTCAAGAGGTCAAGCTTCTTCAGGAAGATCTAGCTTTGATACCAATTGTTGGCAACAACAATGAAGGGAAACTGAGAGGGGGGAGATTGAATCAATTTTCACTGGATTAGAAAACTCAACCACAAACATAAATCTGATAAACTAAAACAACAACAAAGATAAGAAAATTGATAACACAACACACAACACCAAGATTTTGACGTGGAAAACCTAGTTAAGGGAAAAACCATGGTGGGAACCTACCCACAATAAGATGATACTCTACAGTAGTATGTGAAAATATTACAATAGGGAATGCACCAGCATTCAGGCACAATGCCTAGAGCTTACAACTCAAGATACAATAAGCCGAAAGGCTACAACCCTCAGGGAAGTCTCATTGACTTACAACAAGATTTAGACTACAATCTGGAAGGAATGAACTGCAATAATAACACTTGCTAATGCTTGATGATAGTTTCAATTAAGCACATATGTCTTCTCTGCAACACCAATCTCTACTCAATACACAATATCGAAATATGAATCCTTTTTCACGCTAACACCACTCTCTGATAATGCAGAATCAACATCGACACCAAAATTACATGACAATATCACCTATTTATACAATTCATCAACCTTGACAACAAGGTCGGCTAAACCCTTAACTCACAATTACAAAATTACATCACATGATACAAAGATCGACCACTGGACCAATATAGTTATATACATGACATAACATGGACCTAAATAAAATCTCCAAGCGCGTAACACCACCGAAAATCACACCAAGATCAACCGTAACACGCTATGCCACCCAAAATACTGCATAACATGAAGAACGTCATCAGATCATGAAAATCACCAACAACTTGCACAACAATCAATGCAAACTATCAAGATAAATAGGACACAATTAGGAAACACCAACAAGCACGTTAGAATCATCAACAATAATTGCACCAACACCACTTATCAAATCTTCATCGATCAACATTTGAACCTCAAGAACACTCAAACAACAATGACTGCCATGAAGAAAGATAACTTGCGGAGCACCAAATCATGAACCATCTGCAATGAAGATACACAAGACCATCCCAAACAATCTCCCAAAATCTAAGCTCAAGATTTGATCACACCGAAATATACTAGAGGAAATAACGAACTTTGCAAAGCATTGATTAGAAAAACAACTACAAACCGGATCATATGATATGATCTATTAAGCTTCCCGGATCATTGAAACCAATACAGAAAGATGTAATGACACTAGAAATACTCAAACTATGATCCCAATAGACCAATCTACAATCACTAGAGCAATAAATCATAGGAATATGTTGGCATCAATGACAACAACATATCCTAGTAGTAGCAATGTCCAACACTCTTTCCCATTCATTTTTCTTGTCACACTTTTTTTGGAAAAAAATTTGGTCCCTTTTTTCATATTCTATGATTCCTTTCATTTTTTGTCTTTAAATTTGCTTTTGGTCTGTATGTTGTTTTATTTTCTTGTATTATTAGTTTAATAGCTTATATTATTATTTTTTTGGTTTATTAATCAATATTATTATTTGTATTTTGTTGAGTAAAAATCATATAATATTATTTTCTTTTATTTATTTATTTTTAATATTTTTTTTCACAATTAATATCATGTAGCTATTAATATTTTGTGTTTTTTATTTTTATTTTATTTAATATTTATATTTATATTTTGTTGGATAGTTTCAAATATAATATTATTTGTATTTGTTTATTATTTTTATATAATTGTAGACACCGACAATACTTTTCACTAACCTTTTTCATCTAAACTAAATAAATAGTTTTAATTATTTAATTAGTACTAACATTCTTCTTCTAATTTCCTATAATTAAATAATTCTTAATTATTTAATTATTGTTCTTCTAAACCATTAATTAAATAATCTTTATTATTTAATTAATATTCATCATTATCTCTTTCTAATCAATTAATCTTGATCTTAATCGACTAATCCTAACTATTCCTCCTTGATTGAATGATTCTCTAATTATTTAATCCCTTTATTCTAAGCTACTTATTCTTCTTTGATTTAATTATTTAGTCCTCTTTCTCCATTTATTTTAATTAAATAACTTTATAATTTATTTAATTACCATGTGTGGGTGAAATAAATAAATTTCATTTATTTATTTATGACCCCACTTAGTTCTTCCACTTTCTAATTTTTTTTATTTTCAATTATCTTTTCCACTTTATATTTTCTATCTCCCTTATCTCTTCAACAATTATCAAGATACTTAGAAAGGTTGTCAATGATGCTGGCTGAAATTGGCATGTGCAGTTAAATCCAACTTTATAGGCATACCACACTTCCATTCGCACCCGTACTAGTGCAACACCTTATTCCTTGTTGTATGGTGCAGAAGCTATCCTACCTTTGGAAGTCGAGATTCCATCATTGAGAGTCTCTCTACAACATCAGATTGATGATGAAACATATATAGTGTCTAGGCTGCACCAGCTTGAAATGTTAGATGAAAGGCATTAGACAACCTTGACTCATTTATAGGCATATCAAAATCATCTGTCACACCTATAACAAGAAAGTCAAAGGGTGATACTTCGAAGTGGGAGATTTGGTCCTGAAAGATAGCCCTAAGATTTCAAGTCTATTGAGATCATTAAGGGCAAAATTGAGCCTAATTGGGTCAACCCTTTCATTGTCGTTGCAACATATGGTTCAAGTGTTTATTAACTTGCAACACTAGAGGGAGAACTCTTGTCAGATCCTGTCAACAACATGCATCTCCAAAAGTATTATACATAATTTTCTTTCAGGAGTTCTCCAATATGATCGTGAAAAAATACAAAAAAAATGAAAAAGTCAAAAAAATACAAAAAAAATTGAAAAAGTCAAAAAATACAAAAAAATTGAAAAAGTCAAAATATACAAAAACAATTGAAAAAGTCAAAATACAAAAAGGTGAAAAATCAGAAAAAATCATCACCTTGGTGAAAACCTGGTAAACAGGCACCTCGTGTGAAAAAAAAGAGTAAAAATGTGAAAAAATGACAAAATAGTAAAGAAAAATCATTCATCCTCTAGTGAAAACCTGACAAACAGGCACTTTGGGCAAGTATCATGGTGAAAATCTGGTAAAGAAGTGCCATGTGTAGCAAGGTCATTGCTTTGCCATCTATCTTGATTTTATCTGTACATAACACAATGCTTTAACATGCCTATCCATTTCGGTTTGACCCAATGTCCTTGTCCATACTTGTGATTGGTTAGCATCAAATGTCTCTTCTTGTCTATTGCCAATCCATGTACATATGTTTTATGTCCTAGTCACTGTATATATTTAAGACCTTAATTGGGGGCAAATCCCTTGTCATGATCAATTGACAAAGTTATCATTGTGAAAAGCTCGAAAGTTACGACATCTACATAATTTTTAAAAGTCTTGAAAAACCAACTAAAAATCAAATAAAGTCATGAAAAAACAACTAAAAATCAAATAAAGTCTTGAAAAAATCCCTAAAATCAAATAAAGCCATGAAAAAATCCCTAAAAAATCAAATATATTCCTAAAAAGGCATTAAAAAAATTATCTAATGTCTTGAAATAATCCAAAAAAATGTAAAATGTCCTAAAATAATTCAAAAACATTGTAAAATGTTTAAAAAAATAACAAAAAAATTCAAAACACCTAAAAATTGGAAAACATTAAAAATCCAAAACAATCGCTTTCATTTCATTTTGCCAATAAACTATCCCTTTTGTACATAGACATACATCTACATGGACATCAGACATAAAACATAATAAACATTGTGCTTAACAAAATCAAGTATCAACAGATGAACTATTCAACCAAGCAAACATTCACACTAATTGAAATTATCGCATCAGTCAAAACAACATTAACATCATCGGTCCTTTGTCAACATTACCATGGGTCTTATACAGGGTGTGGTATACCTGAAACCGGATTGTGTCCTATCTTAGATGGGGTACTACATTCCCTAAAACCAAATAGCATGATTGCCTATCATTAAATAAACATGATCACTTTTGACAACAAGATCAGAATGGTTGTTTGACTTGTTTGGATTTGTGAGTTTTATTTTTTATTGATTTATCTTTGACCATGTTCCTATGCTACTCAATGATTTCACTAAGTGATTTAGAGTGGTCAGGATGACTCGCGATCTTTCTTTTTTTTTCATTTTTTGTATATGGAGTGTTTCATAAAATTCTGGGGTGAGCATGCCTTGGGTGTCTATGTTGGTACGTTCACATTGTGACTATCACACATACCTCGACTTTTGACATGCGTAATGTCTTAGGATGGTTGAACCATTCCTTGTCTGCAACATGTCTATTTTATGCGAAGGGATTGCCTTATCACCCTGGCCTTCATTGCCATGGTGCACCGCATCTGTTTTGCCATATCAAATAAAGGTTCTCACCTGCTATTAGCATTTGTGAAAGCAAGATTTCATCACAATAATCATTTGTAAAATTTCTTCTATCCCATCAATCCTTCTATCTATTCATCAAATCAATCATTATCATGCTATCTATTCTATTTGATCAATTGAGATTTTTTTTATTTGATATCAATCAACCCTTGTCTACAATCAATTCACATTCTTCACTTCTGACTAACCATTCTTCTCTTCTTTCGAGAGATCATTCATTTCTTTCATACATAAACAATCTCTTGAGGGGGCATCCTACCTCCATTCCCCAGTCTACTGGGGTATGATTTCTCAATTATTTTCTTTGAAACAACACTCAGAATCACATTGTTTCAAAGAGGGGCAAAATATAGACACTGAAAAAATTGTCCTAAGTCTTCAATGACACTTTTCACTAACCTTTTTCGTCTAAACTGATTAAATAATTTTAATTATTTAATTGGTACTAATATTCTTCTTCTAATTTCCTATAATTAAATAACTTAATTATTTAATTATTAATCTTCTAAAATATTAATTAAATACTCTTTATTATTTAATTAATATTCATCATTATCTCTTTCTAATCAATTAACCTTGATCTTAATCGACTAATCCTAACTAATCCTCTTCGATTGAATAATTCTCTAATTATTTAATCCCTTTATTCAAAGCTAGTTATTCTTCTATTATTAAATAATTATTTTTAATTATTTAAGATCCCCTTTCTTTATTTATTCTAATTAAATTAATTTATAATTTATAATTTATTTAATTACCATGTGTGGGTGAAATAAATTTATTTATTTATGATCTCACTTATTTCTTCCACTTTTTATTTTTTTTATTTCCAATTATCTCTTCCACTTTATAATTTCTATCTCTCTTATCTCTTCAACTTGCTAATCCTCCACTAGTCTTTTCTTCTATTTCATTTTGGCATATTTTAGTGAAAATAGATGTTTCCAATAACTATTTTCACTTATCTCTTTTCTTTTCTATTCCTTCCCCAACATTGGAAATGCAATTTCCTTTTTATCCTCACTTAACAAGTCATCTCATTTATTCTTGTCCATTGATTACTTTCAATCTCAAATCAATTTTAGTCATCCAATCAATCCTCAATTTGCCTATAAATTAGACTCTTTTCTCATTCAATTTGAACCACATTTCGAGTACCCTTACGTTGTTGTTTTCACTTTTGTAGGTGAGATCCACAAAAGTCCCATTTGAAGGAGAGAAAACTAATGGGGGCCAATGAAGGAAACACCGTGCGATGGTTTGCATGTTTGTTTTAATTTCTTGCTTTCATTCTTTCATTGAGTGTATTAGGATTCAATTTCATAAGCATGTTAGGCTTTGTGGTTGCCTAATTGTGTGCTTTTGATGCCTATTCCCAAATTCCTAGTTAGAATAATCTTATTTTTTTCACTATAAATATAACATTTAATTTTTTTTATTATGAATATTTTTATATAATTTTTCTTTAGATTATATTTAATTTATAATAGATTTAGTTTTTTTTTTGCTATAGTTTGCTATAGTTTGGAGCCTCTATAGCAGCAAACTATCTGATAGTTATCAAACAAAGGGTAACAATTGTCATGCTTCCTAAAAAATATATTTAATATTCCAATATTGTGATTTTATTTTCTTGAGGGCATTCGATTTATTCATGGAGTCCTCTTCAATGATGAGGTTTTTGACTTGAAAACTTGCTACTAATTTGATCCTTGAGACCAAGGTTCTTGCTTTTGCAGTATTATTCATGCCATCTATATCCTCAGGGCTTTAGCTCCCATAATTTTACCCTTGTGATCTCTCAATACACACCCTATTTTTGAGATACCTAGGTTACCCTTGGAGGCACCATCAAAATTTACCTTCAGATAATCTTGAGTTGGTGGCAACCATCTAATTGATTTTCCTATCAATACTATTGGGAGGGTTTCTCAAGAGGCTTCCTTTAAAAGGAAGGGATATGTATTTTCATTCAAATAGAATTGCATTGTCCCAAGACGTACAACACAAATTGATTATTTTATGCCTCATAATAAAGGCCTTTACTATCTCTGAGATAAATTTCTCAATTTGGACTAGAATAGTATCTATAGTGTTTGTTTTATTTATGAAAATTTACCTATTTCTTTCATGCCACAAGTTTCAAATTAAAATTGTAGGAGAAACTTCCCACAAATAGGAAAAAATGGACTTCAAAAAAATCTTAGGCCAAGACTTGAATAGCTGCACTAAGTTGGATTGGAACAGAGATATCCAGTATAACTTATTAATCAACCACGTCCAATAGTCATATGTAAAGGAACAATTTAGAAGAAGGTGATCCCCCGTTTCCTTCTCTTTACCATAGAGAACACAATCAAACTATTGAGATAAACCAAGAGTGGACGATCTGTCACTAGTAAGAATTTTCCCTCTCAAAGCAAGCCAGGAAAAAGATCCTGCTTTGGGAAGACCTCCATTAGACAAATAGATATTATAACATCTTGATTTCAAATGGGAGGAATCTATTCTAAGAATATTGTAATCTTGTTTCATTGAATAATTTTCAGAAGGTGAGGCTGTCCAGATAAGGGTGTCTTGGAATGAGAAATAACTATTTGATCCAGTGGAATGGGGCTCTCAGAGAAGTCTTTCCATTTCACACCGTGAAAACCATTTGAGGTGACAAACGGAAAATAATCACAAACTCTATGACCCCAAGCTTCCTTGAAATGTTACATTGTCTCCTCCATGTTAGCCTAAACAAATAGAGGGGGGAACCCATTCCACGAATCTTCCCAAAAGAGATCTTTCTTTCCATCATATATGACCCAAGATAGATGAGGAAGAAAGACTTTTTTTTAATGCACCAAAAAATTCCACATTTGGTATTCTTTTGAGGGGTCTAGTACTATGCATATCATTTCCATTAATTCATGTGCATGTGGGAAAAATAAATAAAAAATAATTAAATATATTTTAGAAGAAATATATTTAGGTAATGAATAATTAAATACAATAAATAATTTATTTAATTTTAGAAGAGTAGTTAGCTAATTAAACAATTAAAATAATTATTTAATTATAATTAATTAAAGGAATATGTAAAAGATGAATTAATTAAATAATTATAAAACATTTAATTAATGCACACGGATAATTTTTATTTTTTTTTGATAAAAGTGGACAAGCCACTAAACTTATATATTATTCATGAATATGTTTACATCGGGTTCAAAAAAGGCATACCGGCAGGAAAGAACCCACAAGAAAACCTTCGGTTGTAGCCTTTAAAAAATAAAAAATAAACACTACCCTTACATCATTTGTTACTATCGAGTATGATCACCCAACCCCCTACCACTAAAATTATACAAGGGTCCCATAGGACTTTTACAAAAAAACCAATCTGCTACCAAATAAAGGGCTGACCAAAATTCCATCAAACTATCATGAAGGACCACCAAGGAGATAATAGTGATATAGTAACTCCTGCCAATTCCACATTGAAACCAAAAAGAGCCTACTCAAAGAAATGATACTGCTAGAAACACTCCAGCATAACAATAGCCAAAAACCTCTGAATCTGCATCCAAAAAAACCATACCACCAACTCCAAAAAACAGTCAGATATACAAAAACCAAGAACTAGTGCTCTCCTCCAGAGGACCATGGGCTGAATCTGGAGGAGGAATAACCCTCAGTGGAAGTGCCAAACGAGCAGGAGCAGAGAATAGAAAGCCCAAAGGGATCAACGAGTGCAAGGCCTTAAAAATGACCCAAGCTTTACCCACATACTGATCAGGAACCAGATACAACAGAAAATCCATAGAAGCCTGTGTATCTTCCATTGTGTCACATATCAACCCCATTCTTAAATCATATAATAATTGACCAAACCAACCATTAACCATGAGCTCATGGTGAGGACAAAATGATAATCAGCCAATGCAGAAGAAACCAAGTCCCAATTACATACTGTCAGAAAAATGAACGTGGAAACCAAGAGGCAGATCAAATCATCATCAAGTAAAACATCATAACAGATTGTAACAAACCGAACAAAAGCTCAGCATAAGATATATGAGGGAAAATTTCTAGCCATCGACACCCCAGAATTTTGTGGAATTCAAAAGCCACCACAGGAGAAAACAAATTAAAGACCTTACCAAGCTTGTCAGAATTATCCGCATTCTCATCCTTCGATATACTAGCTTCTAGAACCACTCTATATATCCTAGAGGCCAGAGAAGACGACATTTGCAGGAAGAAGAAACTCCAAAAAAAACCACATAAGCATAAAACGTAAAATGCTGCTTATCTCATAATAAAACAAGATAACACATGAAAATATTAATGAAAAAACTACCATCAACTTACCATAATGACGAGAACATATATGCAAAATATCCATTACAAACTTCCATGAATTAAACATTTCACATGGGTTAACAACCCTAAAAATTGATAAACATAAATGAAAATCAAGAAGGAGAGGACGCCACCACCAAACAATGATCATCGCATAATACCAAATCTGCCATGGCCGAAATCTCACACAAGGCGAACAACGATGCAGTACCAATCCTTAACAGATAATAATAAACCAAGATCGTACCACACATTAAAAAAGTTGCACACATGCCAAAAGCCTATGAAGGACCAAAAACAAAAGACATTCAAACACACATGCCGCCACCCTTGAATATATCATGATCTGTTAGCATTTTCACAAAAGGAGATTGTTAGCATCTCAGTAAGTTTGTTGGTATGAGGATATTGAGAAGGTTGTTGGAGATTGTTGATATAATTAAGAAAGGATGATTACTATCTTAATAATATTATTTTGTCATTGATGTCAAACAATTGATTTTTTGATTCAGTATGATGTCGCCATATCTTAATGAGTATGTTTTGATAAGTATAAAGATGTCGGTAAGAGACACAGAATGAATGTGAAAATAAAAGGGGTATAATAAGTTATTCAATGGGCAACTATTACCAAGTTAGACAGTGATGAGATTATGTTGTTTTGATATCCTATATATGAGTATTCAAAGACTGAACAAGAAGGAGAAAAGATTTCAAGCTATAGAATTAATTAAGGCTTGATACTGTTCTATGTAACCGAGCAAGATGCTAGTTGGTAAACCCTAAGGTTATCACTATCGGTTAAAGAAGGCAGAATATCTACCGAGTAAAGTTCAGTATTTACCAAGTAACAACCGAGTAATAATTGAATGCATTGGATGGATAAATACATTATTAAATGTAGAATACCAATGACCTGGAGTTGATCAGATGATTGGTATGTCATGCAAGAAGTTTGTTGAGGATCTACGACATCGAAAATACAAGAGATAAGATCTACAACACAGATTGAACGGTCATAACCTAGCACAAGTTCCAAGGCGAGGTAAAACATTTTCAGATTGAAGGATACAATGAACCTAGTCATGTTTTAAGATCTGATGGCTAAGATTGATCATGGGAAATGTGATCAAGGAGATTAAGTGGTTAGGTATTGTTCATAAATAAGAAACTGTTGATGAACAATACATGCGGGCAAAATAGAAGAACAGTGACACGACAATAGTGATCACTGAGCACAAAAGATTGAAGAATAGACTCAGAAGCTCAGCAAGAAGCAAGATAAGTCTTATGATAAAGATTGTTTTGAGCATATAGAATCTACTTTAGCATTTCAGATGTGAAGTTGTAGATATATTTTATTACTGTTATTTATTTTGTAAGTGATAGGAAATCTCTTAACCGAGTGGACTTAACAGTCTTATTTGTAAACCCTCTAGCAAGGTAACATTCTAAATGAGTGTTTGAAATCCTTTGACAAAGGTCACTTCTAACAAAGTGCAAGACTCTAACAAGTCTGAGGGAAATCCCTTAACCAGGTCACATCTAGCAATGTGTTTTTGTAATCTCTAATTGGATTAGCTTTTAACCGAGCATACTCTAGAAGGGTATATTTCTTAGTGGGTCCAAAATCCCACACTGGTTTTTCCCTATTTGGGTTTCCATGTTAAATCTGGTGTTAAATGTGTTATGATGTTTTAAGTGTATCTGTTTATGAGTATTGAATGATTTACAATCATAGTTGCATATCAATAAAGGCTACCGAGGTTGAATCTAGTGAATATATTGTATTGTGAGTTTTATGATTCACCCCCCCTCTCATCTTAACTAACAATCAACCACATCCTCACCTTATAAATGGAATTATATATGTCTGATACATAAAATATCAGATATAAGGCACATACAAAGTCATCCATAAAGTGAAAAAGAAGATGAACCTGACCAATCAAGGAAGGCGAGCGACCAATTAGTCAAAAAACAAAGAACTTTGAACACCTCAAACTGTCGAAGGAATTTCAGATGAATCAACCAACCGGAAATGAGCTTTACAAAATCAAACTCATAAAAAAATCATGCTCCCCAATGAATACCGCCATACCAAGACATAATACATAAATACACCTCAATCATACGCACATGTCTTGCCAACCTCACCTCAAAAAATACGCAGATGCCCTACCAACCTTACCTCCTTAAGAGATAATGCAAACATGAACAAAGCATAATAAACATCTTAAAAACCTTCAATTTAATCAGAGACAAGACATCCCATTTCCTTCCATGAAACCTAGAGAAATATCCCTTACCTCAACAATTTTAAATTGAGCACCAGAATAATTTGCAAAATTTGGCAAAAATCTGCATTTACAGCATGAATACCTCAAGAGATAATGGAAGCAGATAACAAAGACAAAATCAAACACCTTAATACCCTTAGATTAGATCAAATACCCTTGAAGAATATCTTGAGGAATGTCACTTACCTCCACATTCTTAAATTGAGCACCAGAGCCAATTGCAACATTAGCCAAAAAATCTACAAGCTTATTAAGTTCTCTATAACAATGTGATATCGAGATTGTATCAAAGAATGACAACTTCTCCAAAATATGATCCAATATGTACTTCAAATGCCAACAATTGCTCTTATTGTTCAAAACACACTGAATAATGACCATCAAATCCCCCTGAATTAATAGGTTTTTAATCCCTAACGAGATAGCCAAATCAATCCCTAGAGACAAAGCTTGGCACTCAGCAAAATTGTTTGACTGGGAACCAAGGGCATGACACTAAGTTGCTATCAAAATTGCCTTATGATAAAAAATAGCCATACCAGCCCCAGCCAACCCCGGATTACCCCTTGAAGCTCCATCAAAATGAAGCTTGAAATGTCCCAGAGGAGGATGATCCCATCTAGCAGCAAGTCTTTTATTAACAGTGATAAGACCTTTTGCAATAGACCCATGAGAAGGAATGGTAGAGAGAGATTTCCAAGTCCTTATAATCCTACCATCCCAATGAGAAAAGGATGTCAAGTTCTCCAAGTTTTTATGTATGTATGACAAAGCCACCTCCAAGATAGAAGCCTCAATCTTAGTTAAAATGTCAGAGAACAAAGATGACTCCTTTCTAAAAATCCTATTATTTCTCTCTAACCATATGTTCCAAATGATAATCGAAGGAGAGATGAGCCAGAGACAAGCATAAAAGGATGAAGAAAAACAAGATAGGCCAAGCTCTAAAATGAGAGAGAAGATCATATCCAATAACAAAGTACAGGCCTAGTTTCTCAAACAACCATTACCAACACCCAAAAGCAAAATCACAATGAAGGAACAGGTGAGAGGAATATTCCAATTTATTATTGCACAAAACACAAGGGAAAATAATAGTCAACCCCAACCTATCCAATCTCATTCCTGTAAGAACCCTATCTTGTACAGTAAGCCAAGCAAATGCACATGCCTTAGGAAGGCAAGCCGAAAGCCAAAACAATTTATAGGGCCAGGAAGACAAATCCTTAGCAGGCATAAGAGAATTATACCCATCTTTCACAGAGTATTTGCCTGAAACAATCTTAGTCCAAATAAGCTCATCTTCACTCTCAAAAAAGATGACAACTCTGTTCTTAAGGATATTACAAAATTCTTCTTTCAAACTTAAGTCAACATTTAGATAATCAATTGATTTCCATTTAGCCAACTTCACATGACCACATTGTTCAATATCAAGATAGTCAGCCAAAAAAATACCCCATGTGACAGAAAGGATTGACTTCAATGGGGACCAATCTGTAATGGAGTCCAAAGGACAATGACCATTCCAAGCATCATCCCAAAATCTAACTTTGCTACCATTATGCATAACCCAAGAAAGGTGAGGTAACAAGACACTTCATCATTTAACCAAAAAGTTCCAAATAGCCGACCCATGGGGCAAACTCGAAGCATGAAAAAACACTCTCTCTTGCCCCATTATTTAAATACTTAGCAAACATAATCTTAGCCCAGAGGGAATCTGGCTTATCATACAATTTCCAAACTAAGTTAGCTCCCAAGGCTAGATTTTGATTCTCCATGCTCCTAATCTCTAACCCACCAAGCTCTTTTGGAAGGCAAACTTTATCTTAGGCTAGTAAGGGAATCCTACCTTTCCCATCCTTACTATTATTCCAAAGAAAGGATCTCAAGGCATCCTTCAAACTAACAAGAACAGACTTCGGAGCTTTGAGAATTGACATTAAGTAAATTGGAACTGCATTCAACACAGACTTAATCAGAACAATTTTCCCTGCCATAGTAAGCCATTTGTGGTTCCAGGACAAAATTTTCTTTGATATCCATAAAATTACTTTATCCCCAAAACCCACCTTATCCTTTTTAACAAAAAAGGGGACCCCAAGGTAGCTACAAGGGAGGTCCCCAAGTTGGAAACCCCAAAAATTCTGAAGCCTACCCTGAATCAAAGGATGAGTATTTAACAAGAAAATCTTTGACTTATCCTTATTGACCTTCTGACCAGAAAATGAAGCATAATTCTTGATCACATTATTAATAATTCTAGCCTCATTCAAAGATGCATTACTAAACAATAGGGTGTCATTTCCTTTTTGGCAATGATCTAAATTATGAATTTTAATCCCCCTCCATAAACCACTCAATCTAACTGCTCTAATTGCCCAACTCAAGGTTTCAGCTAGTAATATAAACAAAAAAGGGGATAGGAGATCCCCTTGCCTCAAACCCCTAGAAGAATGAAAAAATCCTCAAGGAGACCCATTAACAAGAATCAAGAATCTAGTCAAGGAGATGCATGACATGATCCATTTTATCCAAGCCATCGAGAAACCCAACCTAGACAACACAACTTTTAATGCATTCCATTTGATTCTATCATATGCCTTCATCATATCTAACTTTAGAATCATGGCAGGACATTTTTGAACTGATATTGAATGAAGAACCTCATGTGCAACTATTGCCCCCTCTGTTGTTTCCCTTTTTGGGACAAAACCCCCTTTCTCTAAAGAAATAACTTTCGGTAAAAGTGTAGCCAATCTCATAGAAATCACTTTCGTGAAGATCTTATAAAGGGTATTACATAAAGATATAGGAAAAAAATCTGCAAAAGATTTAGGGTCCTCCTTCTTCGGTATAATGACTATCAAGGTAGTATTCATTTCCTTAAGAACCAACCTATTTCGTCTTGCTTCCTCAAGGGCCAAAAGAACATTCGGTCCCACAAAATCCCAACATTTCTAGAAGAATAATGGAGTGAACCCATCGGGCCTAGGTGCCTTGTCCAGATTCATAGCAAAAATAGCCTCCTTAAACTCCTCTAATGAAAAAGGATACATTAACATTTTGTTGTCATCTAAAGAGATTAAAGAGGGAATATGAGATGTAATATTATTAGTAACATCGTTATTTTCTTAGGAAAGTAAATTGTTAAAGAACTTAACTGCTTCACTAGCAAAATCATCCGAATCAGCAAAAATATTCCCATGACAGTCCTAAATACAAGTAATCCTACTCCTAGCCCTTTTCAATTTAGTGGAAGAATGAAAAAACTTTGTATTTTTATCCCCATCAGATAACCATAACTCCCTAGATTTTTGTCTCCAATATACCTCCTCTCTCGCCAAAATTTCTTCTAACTCACCCTTAAGAGACTTAATTTCATCAAACACCCTAGGACCCAATCCATGCTGGATCACATGACTGTTCAAGACTTCAATCATATCCAAAATCCTTTGCTTTTCCTCAAAGATATTCTTAAAATGCACAAAATTCCACTCCCTAATTTTTTTCTTTAAAAAACTGAGCTTCTTAACAATCTGAAACATTCTATAACCCCTTAAGAATGGTGCCTCACCCCACCACTTTCAAAGCAGGGGTAGGAAAGAAGGGTCCCTAAACCACATGGGTTAAAACTTAAAAGGTAACTTATGAGAAGATCTATCTTCTATAATAGAGAGGGAAATAGGAAAGTGATCTGACCCCGAGATTGGAAGGATAGAAGAAAAAAACTCAATGTCTGAATCAAACCAATTGTTAGAAAGTAAAAACCTGTCCAATCTCTCCGCAATTTGAGAGAAATCCTTCCTCATATTTGTCCAAGTAAAAAGACCATTATTTGGCTTACAGTCAAAAAGAGTCATATCAGAGATAAAAGTATTAAATTCATCCATAGATTTCTTATTAGGGAAAATACCCCTTGTCTTTTCTCTCGAATCCAAAATTGCATTAAAGTCCCCACCAAAAATAACAAAAGAATGATCCCTTAGGGGGGATGACACCCTTATAAGTTTTTGCCATAAACTGCATTTAGCCAAAACACCCGAGGGGGCATAAATATTGAAAGGCCAGAATTTGAACATAGAAGTTTTATTAGACACTAAAGCCAGCATCCAATTAGGAGTAGAACAATCAGTTCTACATCTACCACAAAATCATTCCATAACAAGGCCAAACCCCCTGAAGCCCCAGAAGCAGGATAAGAAAAAAATTTCCACTTCTTCCAAGAGGAAAAAACAAAATCAGAATTCTCCAAAGAGAGCTTAGTCTCTTGAAGCATACCTATATCCCACTTAACCAGGTCTAATTGAGACCTGATCAAGCATCTCTTGTTAGGGGCATTTAAGCCCCTAACATTCCAGGAAATAATCCTCATTGCCCTTGAGGGGAGGTCAACATTCCCCTCTTTCCATCCTTAGGGGAAGAAGTATTCTCCCCAAAAAATTTATGTAAACTCCTCTTAACAGCCACAGATCTAGTAACTAGAGGACTATTTAAGCATTTCTTTTTCTTTTTAATGGAACTCGAAAGATGCCCAATATTTTTCCCCTTATCCAAAGACAAGGTTTTACCCTTCTTAACCCCAGGAGAAGTAGACAACACTTGCTGAATACCTGCATCAATTTCTAATTGAGTTTTACGATTTTTTGGAGGTGTACCCCTACTCGGTGAAACAATTGGGATAAGGAATTTCATCTCTTCTTGAGCAATAGGGGGACCTATAGGAGAGGAAGGCATTTTTCCTGAAATTAACAAAGGAGAAGACACCATTCCTTGAGGTTCCACCTTATTTAAAACATCCTGAGAAACATCATTATTGAGAACCTCGAAAGGGTTAAAGGAAGGAGAAATAGGGAAGCTCTTATTAATTAAATTCAAATCATTCTTGATAGAACACACAACCCTATCCGTAACCTCCTCATCTAACTGATCCTTATTACTATTGAGAAGATTCTCAACTTGTTGAACAATATGTTCATCTAGAGAAATAACTAGAATCTCCTGAGACGTGCCATTACCTAGACTAGGCTTACTATTTGCTAATTCTTTAACCTTTTGAATTAAGAGAGCATCATCTTGACTTAAAGAAATAGGCTTAATAGGTAAATTATCCCCTTCAACCCCATTTTTCTCTCTAATGATCACCTAAACATCTGACCCTTCTAAAGATACAGAAACCTTTTCAACCACCTTACCATCTAGCCTACCCCCCTGTATAAAATTAAAAGTAATGGGAACTTGGGGGAGGAAGGATTAACACCCTGTCCCTGACTAATAGGATTAGAAATATTAGCCCCCTCAGAACCTGGCTGATTTAAATTGTTCAAAATAACATCCACCTTATTAGAGGAAGTGTTATGGATAAAGTAACTTGCATTGTTCCCACTAGGACCCCCCCTTGGCTGATAATCAGAGTCAAAAGAGACATGGAGAGAAGAAGATTTAGCAGAAATAGGATTCAAAGGAACATAAATAATACCCTTATCTTTTGTAATAGTCTTGGAATCAATACGAAAAATCCAAAAACAAAGGGGCATCCACAAAAATTGAATTATCAAGAAGGTCATTATCTAACTTGTCAATAGATTGTTTCCAAATACCCTCATTTGACTTAATATTGCATGAATTTGGGCACATGGAAGTAGGGTTAACCAACACACATATTTTTCCATAACCTTCCCTTCCACAAAATCAATTTTAGATGTCAAAAACGTCCCAAAATTATCTCCTATCTATTTCAAAACTTTTGGATCCATGAATTCAAAGGGAAATTTAGGCAACCCAAACCAAACCGGAATATTTTTAGATTTGGACCATTCTGGGACAAAAAAAGGCTTCCAAGCAGATATCAAAAGAAAATTATTGCCAAACCAATGAAATGAATTCGTAAGAACTTCATCCCTAAAATGTGGGGATTCGAAAACAATTACAAAGGTATTTGCAGATAATAACTGAAAAATAAACCAAAGAAGACCAATGTTTCCTCAATTTAGAATGCAACTTAGACAAATTAGTTTGAGGACCCCAAATCTCACCCAAGAGTGCAACAAAATGTAACCTAGAAGCTTTCTCTGCCACAAAAGATCTGCTAAAATCAAAACACGGAACAAGAACCCATACCTCTTTCTCTGAGGCTCCATCAACTCCCTTACCTTTTGCCAAACCTAAAATAGAGTGAGTCAAATAACGATCATTCATCTTGTCCTTGCCAAAGCTAGAAGCCTTCGAGTTTAGAATCTCCAATGTGCCCTCTGGTTTCAAAGAAATAGATGCACTAGTTGTTTTCATGCTTCCAGGGCCCACCACTTGAGCAAATGATCTCTTATCACCTCTGTAATTTGCCCACTGATTCTTGGCTTTCAAATGATGATTATATTTCCCCACACCATTACCACCCTGACCTCATGAATTAAACCTCCCAATGTGACGCTATCGCCTATGATGATTTCTGAAAAACCCTTGAAAGTAGCTCGAAATCGGGTGAAAAAACCCCTTTTGCCTACCTTGTTTCGCCTGCGTTGCCATGTCCTCCCATCTTCCCTTTGAAAAAACCCATTGGGGCACATGTGGCGGATCCTCCCACGCCACATATGTCCATGCATTGAGTTGCCTTATGTAGCCCATGCACAAGGATAAATTAATTGAATGATCAAAATTATTTAATTACTATTTAGAAGAAATAAAATACATAAATAATTAAAAATTATTTATTGAATGTTGACATTTGTCCACCTGAATAGTGAAACACATAAGGAATGCCTTGGATGAGGGAAACTTGCTACTCAGCAAAATTTGTCAACCTCATCTGTTCTGTGATGATGTGCTAGCCAAGAATCAATAGCTTCAAATGGACTTATAGTCCTACTTGGGCACATTCAAGACTCCTAATGACTCCTTTGAAGCATATGGGCAAACCGTTCACCGGTTCCAGATCTAGTCAGCCAAGCTGGAGTAAGAGATCAGCACACGGTCTAGGGATTTGTAGGAGCTTCAATTAGTATTACTCCCATGACTGCAAATTCTTTAGAAGTGTTATCTAAACCTGGAGGCCTTGATAGTCACACAGGAACTGAGCACAATAGATGCCATGGAGGAACATGTATCACAGATGTAGATAGAGAAGGAAGTGGCAACCTCCTTACTTGAGTCCTGGTCCCTCTCCATGAAACAATTTTTGCAGGACTATAAAGCGGTTTTTGACAAGTATTATTCATTATTGTCATAAACTCTTTTATATATGGTAACAGGTTTTTTAGCAGCACTTTGTCATTGTTGGCAAAGGGGGAGAAGTATATCTGGTTTTTGTTTTTACAATTTTGAAATTTTGATATATCAGGGGAGAAGTATCTGTTTTGAAATTTTGATATATGTTGTGATATATGTTATATGCTCTGATGATTATGCTCTGAATGCAAAATTTCTATACAATCTGTTGATTAAGGGATAGTGTATATGCTTAGGGGGAGCAATTTTGTTAATGGCAAGTTTTTTTTTGTAAAACACTTAGATGTCAAAATTTTATTTTCCTAAGTGTTGCCATCAATGCCAAAGGGGGAGATTGTTGGCATTTTTGATGTTTATGTTGTGATTGTCATTGATGGACACACACTTGTATTGAGATCCCCTTTATATGTATGAGCTCTTGCTCAACCGGTATTTGTTGCAACCGGTATATTGCATACTAGTCTCTAGACTAGTGATTTTGCAGAATGTGTTTCTCGGTCTGAAGCAGCATGTCGACCCCAAGTGGTTCTCATATCACAAGCGGTACGAGGGAGCAAAGCGGCACAACACATTCTTACTAGTCTTCATTTGTGACAAATCGGCCACCGGTATTTTGTATGAACTGGTAATACTCTGTGATGAGTTACCAATCCACTGATTGTTTGACGGTGTCAACACATTGACGGTGATTCTTGTGTCATGTTACTGAGTATGTCTAGATTCATTGAACCTAGGAAATTTTAATGTAATCCTATTGGACCGACATGAAATCAGATTCCTTTAAAAGGACATCATTCTAGGGTTTTCAAGTTGTTGCTGAAAAGGGTTAATGTTGAGCTAGGGTTTGAGGTGGAAGTTAAGAACGATCTTATCAGAGAAGATCAAGTTGTAACTGTGTGTGAGAGAGAGAAAACTTAAGTAATGTTGGAATGCATTAGCTGTGAGTAATATTGGATCTAACCAAGCAGTTTGTTCTATTAGATAGATCAAACACTTGTTGATTACTCACATCTTTGACAAGTCTGTAGCCCTTAACCGGGTAGGCCTCAAAGCCTTTGTAAAATCCTCTAACAAGGTGGTTCACACATGTGAATCTAAAATCCTCTAACAAGGCAGTCTTTAATCGGACTTATCTCCTAACAGAGATTGAGATTCCTAACAGGATCTGTTCTGGTGAAGAACATTGTAAGACCTTAACTAGTCTGGTTTCTATTCTGCAGATAGTGACTTGTGAGTTCCATCTCACCATGGTTTTTCCCAGTTGGGTTTCCACGTCAAATATCCTGTGTTATGGTTGTATTGCTTTTGTGGGTGAATGTTTTATTCACATTTTGGTTTGCATGTGTGGTAACCGGTTTGAGTGTCAGACTGCTTTACCGGTTTATCTTTAGACTGTGTAAGTGTTTTAGTGCAGTAGTTTTTGGCATACTAATTCACCCCCCCTCTTAGTATTCATCAATTGGTATTAGAGCCTACCTTTCTATAAGTTTAACCACTTGGAAAGAGATATGGGGGAATACACCTTGAGGGAACTTACTCAATGACTCACTAAGTCTAAGCAAGCCTATGATGATCTTATGGTCAAATACAAGGCATCTCAAGCAAAAAGAAGAGAACATGCAGAGAGGCTGATGGAACTATCTGAAAGTAGTTCTAAAGATGAAGCTAACATGGAAGCCATGATTGCTGAAGTGAATAAACTGAATGATTCAAAATCCAATCTAAGAAAGGAGTTGGAAGGAATGACTATTCGATTTAGTCAAGAGCTTGAGAGCCAAAGAAAAGTGGAAGATTTGGTAAAGGACAGAGATCATGAGATCTCCAAGTTGAAACATGAGATTAGTGCACTAACTACTCGCCTTCATGAGAGCAGAATGGAAAAAGAAGACATGCAAAGAGAACTGAACATTGCCATCTCCGAAAATGCAAGTCTTATGGAGACAAACACTGCTATTTCCAAAGAACTCTTTGAGTCAAAGGAAATACTTGCTAAGTTTGGCAAAAGTACAGTCAAGCTAGAGCAAAAGCTTGAGTCATCTAGACCGACAAAGAATACCAATGGTCTTGGTTTTTCTGGACATGAGGAAGGAGAATCCTCAGGAACAAATGTTGAAGCATCAAAGAAGCAATCGACACTCAAAGGAAAAGGTAAGCAAAAATTCAAACCTGTTTTCTTTAACTATCTTAAAGAAGGACACACTGCGAATGTATGTAGGAGCAAAGCCTACAATAATTTTCCTTATTTTATCAACAATGTACCTAGATCCAATAAGTTCAATGGCCATTGTTATGCATGCAACAAGTTTGGGCATAGAGCATTTGAATGCAGGTCTGGAATGGATAACACTGGAAGATATCCTCAGAGGACCCAAGGAACTGGTCCTAAACCTTTTATGAACCGGAACCACAACCGGTTTAATGTCTTCAATCATCAGTTAAGAAGCGGCGGTCATCAAGCGGCAACTGGATGGAGAGAAAGTTGTATGATCTGTCATGGTCATGGTCACACTGCTGCAACATGCAAAAGGAAGAATGGAAACATGTACAATGGACCTTGGAGAGCACCTGGACTTGTTTGCTATCACTGCAACAAACTGGGTCACATTGCAAGATTCTACAGAAGCAGAAAAAGTATATCTGATGATATACCAGTCACTTAGGAAGGAGTAATAGATGTTGAAAAAGTTCAAGGAGACATGAAGAAAACATGGAAGAAGAAACCAATATTGTCGGAAGAGGAACCGGTTTCTGCACCTAGTGTGGAAATATCGGAACCGGAAAACTAAGCCTCAAAGGCTTAGGGGGAGCAAATGGCAAAATGCTTTCGAACCCCCAGTTGACACCGGTAAAAGACCTTAACTGATATGTTATACCTATCGCTTGGCAGAAGATTGGAAATGGTAAAAAGGCAAATTAGGGTTTACGCCCTAATAGAGGAGCATTAATGATGGTAGGTGAGAGACATGTATAAATGCATTTTTTCAAATCATTTCTCACTATTGGTTTTCGAGCGAAGAAAAGTTTTCAAGTGCATAGCGAAGAAAAGGTGATTTGAGCTTAGATTTCAAGAAATTGGATAACCTTGAAAGAGATTCAAATCTAGTTTGCAAGCGGTAGTGGAGAACACAAAGCAGTGATTTGGCATCCGACGGAGAGTGAAGTGAAGCAGAATAAGGAAGCCCTAAATTCGCGTTTGAAAGGTATTTTTCATGTTCTTGAAATACTCTTCAATGGCTTTCGCATCTCATACGAGTTCAAGTGCATCCATTGAGTCAGAAAGTTTCATTCAGAGGAAGTCCAAGTATAATGCTTTGTCACAAGTTCCAGCTGGAGTCATAGTCGAAGAAGGAATTTCTGATTATATTGATTGCAAAATAGAAGACCTAGGGTCTTTAGCCATTCATACTCAGTTAGGTCTATTTTGCGGAAAGGACAAAAGGATCAAACTGGAATTTAGTGTCATAGAGAAGAAGAAATTCCACAACGCAGTATATTTCCTGCAAGACTTCGCAGAGGATCACATCAGGATCATCTTGAGCAGAGTCCATGGTGACAAGATGTACCTGGAGAGGACGCATGATATCACGCCTCAGGGAATTCATGCAGTCATCAGTTTTTGCAACATAGGGGAAGTGCCAGCCTTGAGAAAAGTGAGCAAAACGGAAATGACCAAGCTCACCGGTTCAACAAGTGATTCACGGGGCATGACAGTCAATCCTATCAAGGATGATCTGGTGAAATACGCATGCATGGTGATTGGATATAGAACATTCTCAGCCAGCATGATTAATTTTGTATCTGCTGCAGTGGTAAATGCCACTTACCAAATGATAAAAGAGGATGCATCTTTTGATTTATGCACCAGCATGCAGAGGCAACTCCTGCTAAATCTTAAGGCAATCAAGCAGGACAACTCACTAAGGTTTAAGTTTGGACAACTACTGGTAGGGTTGTTCTTTTATTTCCAAGGCTACTTTTTGGGTGTAGGAGATGTCCAATGGTCACCTGACCAACTAGTAACCAAGCAGATAAAGGAAAGTGTGCAAGCCATTGGAACTAGCTACCCTGAGGTACTGAATAAATACTTTGATGAGTTTAGAAGAAAGATGAGTCAGAGGGTAAGAATCTCAGGTGACATAGTGAAGAAATACGAAGATAACATGTGTTTCACTATTTAGGTGGACAAATGTCTAATGGAGGCTATTGAGCCTAGAATGGAGGAAGTGGAGCCTATGGGCTATGAGGTCATGTTTGACATGTTGGAAGGGTATGCTTCAACCCTTATTGCCTCACCTCTTGATCCAATGGCTAAGAGAACTGGAACCTACTTGGAGAGGATTGCACCGGTTGAAGAACCATCGGTGAAGAAGGGAAAAGAACCGACAGCTAAGAAAGCTAAGGCAGTGCCTGCAGCATCAGGACTGGCTACCACTACGACTCCAAGAGTGACCAAGCGGTCACCGGCAAAGAAGAAACCGAAGGTAACATCGACAAAACTCTTCGAAAGAAAGAGGAAGACTAAGGCAAATGAACCGGACTCCGAAGAAATTGAGTTTGATGAACAACCAAATAAGGCTAGACAGACCAAGAAGATGAAGAAGAATGAATCGACAACATCCACACCAGTAAATATAGATATATCCTCTTACAAACCTTTGACACATTGTCAAAGAACAGTAAAGAATATTAGGAGAAAGTTACTTCATTATTTAATAGATTATTATAATGAATTCAATAGTGAGGAAAAAGATGAAGTACTACAGGAAATCATTCTTTATTTATGTAAAAATAACTGGTCACCATCAGAGATTAAATCTCAGACATCGGATTCATTATTTAAAGCATTGGATAACAAATGGCGCATTGCCATTGAAAAGGAACAGGAGATTAGGGAGAAAGTTTTTGCACAGTACTTCCCCAAACTCTCAAATTCAGAATTGTTTGATGCCCTGGATCAAAATAAAGGTCTCTTCTTCACAAGGAGAAGAAGACTCTGGTTGTTGGAGGGGAGAGTTGATGATGTAGAAAAAGATACACATCAACACATGGCCCATGCTATTAGCTCTCACAAAGCACGAATGGCCAACCTCCAAGCGGAAAAGGAACCGGTTATTTCCAAACCGGATGAGGTCTTTGATGAGGAAGGAAACCTGGTGGAAGAACCAATTGACACCATCGATGTTGATGCCCTGGATGTAGATGATGTCACTCAGGACATACCTTCTGAGGGTACTGAACAGGGGCAATAGGCCGATCAGGGTGGTGAACAAGTTGTGGACACACAACAAGCAGCAAAAGACCAGGAAGAGAAAAAGAAGGATGAAGATGAGAAATAGAAGAAAGAGGAAGAGAAGAGAAAAGAGGAAGAGGAGAAACAGAAAGATGAAGAAAAGAAGCAAGAGGATGAAAGGAAAAAGAAAGAAGAAGAGGATAAGGAAGAAAAGAGAAAGAAGGAAGAAGAGGAGAAGAAAAAGAAGGAAGAGGAAGAAAAGAAGAAGGAAGAAGAGGAGAAGAAAAAGAAGGAAGAGGAAGAATAGAAGAAGAAGGAAGCGAAAGAGAAGAAGAAGAAGGAAGAGGAAGCACATAAGAAGAAGGAAGAAGAAGCAAAGAAGAAAGTAGAAGTAGAGCAGAAGCAGAAAGAAGAAGGAGATAAGAAGAAGATGGAAGAGGAAGAGAAGAAAAAGAGAGAGAAAGAAAAGGAAGAGAAGGAGAAGAAAAAGAAGGAAGAAGCAGACAAGACCATTGAAGCAATGAAGACCACACAGATGGAAAGTCCTAAGGCAACCGGTAGCCAAGCCAAACTGGCTGCTATCTCGAACCCCATTGATCTCCAATCTGCAAGTGAGTCTGAGCTTATGCAGAGCGTCAAGGCTGCCCAAGAGCGCCTTGAAGGCATTCGAAGGAAAAGAGAACAAGATATTATTCAGGCGGCTGTAGACACACTTACCAGTTTAATCCCCGATACTAATCTTCTTGACACTGATTCATCACTAGCACAACTCAAACTTCTATGTACTGTAGTGGATGATCAGGTGCAGAGTCTAGAAGAAGCAGCAGAGGCCAATGTAAACAAAGAGCACCAAAAGGCTCTTAATGTTGCTCTAGTCAAGAAGTTGAATGAGCTTAGGACTGAATTGCTAAAGGATCAAAAGGACATAAGGAATCCCTTGGATGAGGGAAACTTGCTACTCAGCAAAATCTATCAACCTCATCTGTTCTATGATGATGTGCTAGCCAAGAAGCAATAGCTTCAAACGGACTTACAGTCCTACTTGGGCACATTCAAGACTCCTTATGACTCCTTTACAACATATGGGCAAACTGTTCACCGGTTCCAGATCCAGTTAGCCAAGCTGGAACAAGAGATTGGCACACGGTCTAGGGATTTGTAAGAGCTTCAACTAGTATTACTCCCACGACTGCAAATTCTTCAGAAGTGTTATCTAAACTTGGAGGCCCTGACGGTCACACAGGAACTGAGCACAATAGATGCCATGGAGGAACAGGTATCATAGATGCAGACAGAGAAGGAAGTGGCAACCTCCTTACTTGAGTCTTGGTCCCTCTCCATGAAACAATTTTTGCAGGACTATAAAGTGGTTTTTGACAAGTATTATTCATTATTGACATAAACTCTTTTATATATGGAAACAGGTTTTTCAGTGGCACTTTGTCATTGTTGGCAAAGGGGGAGAAGTATATCTGGTTTTTGTTTTTACAATTTTGAAATTTTGATATATCAGGGGGAGAAGTATTTGTTTTGAAATTTTGATATATGCTATGATATATGCTATATGCTCTGATGATTATGCTCTGAATGCAAAATTGCTATACACTCTATTGATTAAGGGATAGTGTATATGCTTAGGGGGAGCAATTTTGTTAATGGCAAGTTTTTTGTTGTAAAACACTTAGATGTCAAAATTTTATTTTCCTAAGTGTTGTCATCAATGCCAAAGGGGGAGATTGTTGGCATTTTTGATGTTTATGTTGTGATTGTCATTGATGGACACACACTTGTATTGATACCCCCTTTATATGTATGAGCTCATGCTCAACCAGTATTTGTTGCAACCGGTATATTGCATACTAGTCTCTAGACTAGTGATTTTGCAGAATGTGTTTCTCGGTCTGAAGCGGCATGTCAACCCCAAGCGGTTCGCAGATCACAAGCGGTATGAGGGAGAAAAGCGGCACAACACATTCTTACCAGTCTTCATTTGTGACAAATCGGCAACCGGTATTTTGTATGAACCGGTAATACTCTATGATGAGTTACCAATCCACCGATTGTTTGACGGTGTCGACACATTGATGGTGATTCTTGTGTCGTGTTACTGAGTATGTCTAGATTCATTGATCCTAGGAAATTGTAATGTAATCCTATTGGACCGACATGAAATCAGATTCCTTTAAAAGGACATCATGTCTAGGGTTTTCAAGTTGTTGCTGAAAAGGGTTAATGTTGAGCTAGGGTTTGAGGTGGAAGTTAAGAATGATCTTATCGTTGAAGATCAAGTTGTAACTATGTGAGAGAGAGAGAAGACTGAAGTAATGCTAGAATGCATTAGCTGTGAGCAATACTGGATCTAACCAAGCAATTTGTGCTATTAGATAGATCAAACACTTGTTGATTACTCACATCTTTGACAAGTCTATAGCCCTTAACCAGGTAGGCCTCAAAGCCTTTGTAAAATCCTCTAACAAGGTGGTTCACACATGTGAATCTAAAATCCTCTAACAAGGTAGTCTTTAATCGGACTTATCTCCTAACAGAGATTGAGATTCCTAACAGGATCTGTTCTGGTGAAGAACATTGTAAGACCTTAACTGGTCTGGTTTCTATTCTGCAGATAGTGACTTGTGAGTTCCATCTCATCGTGGTTTTTCCTAGTTGGGTTTCCATGTCAAATATCTTGTGTTATGGTTGTATTGCTTTTGTGGGTGAATTTTTTATTCGCATTTTGGTTTGCATGTGTGGTAACCGGTTTGACTGTTAGACTGCTTTACCGGTTTATCTTTAGACTGTGTAAGTGTTTTAGTGCAGTAGTTTTTGGCATACTAATTCACTCCCCCCTGTTAGTAGTCATCATTGAAGTTGTAATGGAGGGAAAATTTGAGTTGGAATTATCAAGGAGAAATATTGTTTGCCTAATTAAATAATAAAATTATTTTATTAACTTTAGAGGATTAAATGATGAGAAATGCATTTGTCATTTTTTAGTGTCCACACACACTTGATGAAATGTCTAGCTCAAAAGATATTAATAAAGATTAAAAAAATATTTTTAATAAAAAAATCTGCATTCATAAGCCCAAAGGCTAGTAATTACATTATGAAATTAATTCATTTATAATTAGACTAAATGGTCGAGTACATCAAGTACATAAAAACAAAAAAAAGAAATTCAAGAACTCCTTTAACTACATACTCACAAGAGTGAGAACATTATTAGATTGTTTTACCACCCAACCATAAAGCTTACACTTCTCTGGTTTTGCTTCTTTGAAGAACTCCCAACCCTTCATGAAGGGCCTTGTTTAGATTGAAACATACAAGTGTAATGGAATCTAGTGCAACATGATATATCTAACATTTTAATACACAATGAAATGGTAATATATCTATATCATGATATGGTAGAGAGTGAAAATAAAATTATCAAATAGTAACTATTACTATTGATTAGCAAGCTTTGGCCAAAGCATCTTCTTAATTCGGCTTTTGGGTAGATAGGTTAATAATTGAAACCTACCCTTCTTTATTGCTCCATATTCATAAATCATCTAAGTATCAATTTTTCATGCAAATACTCAATCATACAAAAGCATATACCTATGCATATCTATTTGATAAATAAGCACAATAATTCATTTTCTAATAATATAATATAAAACTAATTCAAACACAAATTCTTGAAAAAAAAAACATAACATTGATAATTTCACCATAATTTATTTATTAACATAATATATTAATCTTCACCAAACCCTATGGTTCATATCATTGTCTTAGGGTTTGCATAATGATACTACCATATAACTATCCACAAGGTTATATAAAACTATAAAAAAAAATTAAGACAATACTTACATTTTAGACTATAAGATGTTGGCAATATAGCATTATAATAGACAATGAAAGATTGTTGGCATTTCAATAAGGATATTGAGAAGGTTGTTGATGATTATGGATATAACTGATTAAAGATGTTTACTGTCTTGATATTATTATTTTGTCATTGATGTCAAGAAATTGATTTTCTAATTCAATATGATGTTGCCATATCTTGAGAAGTATGATTTGAAGAATATAAAGTTGTCGGTAAAAGACATAGGAAAGAATATGATGAATAAGGGGATGAATAAGGTATTCAATGGGCAACTATTACCGAGTCAGACAATGATGAGATCATGATGTTTAGATTGTTTTAACATCATACATATGTTGTAAATTGTAAGGTTAATACTATACTATGTTATCGAGCAAAGAACGTAGTCGGTAAACCCTAAGGTTATCGCTATCGGTTAACGAAGGCGGAATGTCTACCGAGTGAAGTTTAGTATTTATCGAGTTGTAACCAAGCTATAACAGAATGCATTAAATGTTTACATACGTTATTTAATGAAGGAAGCTGATGAGCTGGAACTGATTAAATGATTGGTATGCCATGCATGAAGTTTGTTAAGAATCTAAGGCAATGAAAAGTCGGCATGAAGATCTACAGCGGAGATTGAACTGCAATACCTTGGCACAAGTTCCAAGAAATATATGCAAGTTCCAAGGTGGGGTAAAACATTTTCAAATCAAAAGATGCATTGAACTTGGACAAGATCAAAGATCTGATGGCTATGATTGATCATGGGAAATGTGATCAAGGAGATTAAGCGGTTAAGATAATTGTTTATAAATAGGAAACTGTTGATAAACAATGTATGCGGGCAAGTGTATGAACATGGATGCTACATAGTGATTACCGAGCACGGAAGCTTGAAGACCTGTTTGAATAATGGAATATAGAAGCCCAACAAATGGACAAGATTAGTTCTATGTCTAGATTGTATTGAACAAATATGAATCTACTTTAGCATTTTAGATGTGAAGTTGCAGATAGAATTTTATTACTGTTATTTTGTGAAAGTGATAGAAAATCTCTTTACCGAGTGGACTTAACAGTCTTACTTAAGTTTACTTAGGAAATGCATTTCATAGTAGTTTGGGTATGAGACACTTGGGTGTTTGTGCCACATTGGGATAGTATGTGTAGTAGAAATTCCACCTTTTATGGTGTGATCTTGTTGTCACACTCCACATTCAGTGGGTGATCCACCTCATGTGGAATATTATATTGTTTCTCCTAGCTACCCACACCTATTTCCTACCTACCCTTGTTTCTTATTGAGCCACATGTCATGTTTGTGTGCTCACATATCCATATAGCCTTGCCTATATAAGCAAGCTCATATTCATTGTATGTAACGATTGATGATCCAGTTGATCACTATTTTCATCTTGATAGAATACAGTTTATTCCTATCATCTATTTTGTTCTCTCTTATTTGTGCTTTCCATTGCCTCTTGATCTTGGTAAAATCTCACATGGTATCAGAGTTGGTCCATGTCTCACAAAACTCAATAGTTATAACTTTTCTAAATGATATTTAGAAAGATAAATTGTCACCTTTTAGTAACTAGAATGATCAACTTTGATGTCCTTAACTTGTTAATTATATGCTATCAAATAATTATATAAGTCTTGACTAGAATAATTAGACTATATTTAATCTTTACATTGGTTAAATTTCTTTGTAAGTGAAAACTTCAAATAAAAGTGTTCATTTGAAAAGCAATCTATTATCAAATTCCCAATATAAACAAAGTCGTGGACATAGATTTAAGATGAGATTTGGTGTTCTCCAATAAATAACAAAGTAAAAACAAATGATAAAGTAATACTTAGACTTACCTAAAACAATACAAAGATAGAGGAACAAACTTCCATAGCATTCTAGAAATGCATTTTATGCATAATATGTGTATAGAACACAAAATTATCAAGAAAGAAGTAGGAAAAGACAAAAGGAATAAAACCCACAAAACCCAGAGATAGTGAACATACGTAGAAATAACTAACTATTCTTTTGATCTTAATAATAAATTCAAATTAATATTATTAATAATAAATTTAATTTAATATAAATGATTGTTTTCAATAAAAATAATTTAACATAAATTAAAAGAAATTATTTTTTTATTGTTCTAAAAATATAGATTTTGGCATAATAATCAATATACAATCTTTATGTTAGGACTATTGATTTTTTGGTTTTCTCAAAATTGGTTTATTCATGATAGGTCTTTCAAGTGTAAAATTTGAAAGAATATGGCTAACTGTTAAGTCTTACGTACCTTGGGTTGGCCCTTTTTCTATTTTGTTATTGACCTATTCAACCAATTTTATTTTTAAAAGGGGTCCATTTCATGGGTTTATGTTCATATCGTAATTAGCCTTCTTTATGTTGTTAGGATTCCCACAGATACTAAGAGGGTGGGGGGGGGGGGGGGTGAATCAGTATCTAATCGGTTATAAAATTTTCTTAACTTAAAACATGTAAAGCATATCAATACTGTATATCGGTAAACAAGAAATAATGCAATAAACAAAGATAATAGTTACCACATGAAAAACACACCATAACACAATAGTTTAACGAGGAAACCTAGTGTGGGAAAAACCTTGGTGGGATTTGTGACCCACAATATTTGCTTACTGGCCAATAAGAGAATATTACTGCTACAAGAGGGGCCTGAACATGCAGGAAGGCCAAGTTCCTAGAGCTCACTGCTCAATTACAAAATGGGAAGTCTCACTGACTTACAAAATGGATTATATAAATCCAATGTCTTGTACTGCTTCAAAATAGCATCTACTATGCCAGATCCAGTACCAGTTTATAGCTCTGCTTCATACATAAACCCTTAACCTATAATTCGCATAATAGGTCTACCTTATTTCACCTATATATTTTCTTCCATCTATTACAAAATGTTCTACAATGATCTCTTATATATATGACTCATTTTACAACTTGCCAAGTCATCTTACAATGCTTTTACAATAATTAAGAAAATATATTACAAACAAAATTCCTGTTGGCTTCTGTGCCGGTATGCTTCCTTTCACTGTTGGTGTCGATGGTCTATGTGCCGGTGTAGAGTCTGACCTTTCTAGTGTTGGTAAATTACCTTGCTGGTGTCATAGGATTGTAAGGTTGCCATCAATGACAAAACCTTCAATCACCTACAATATCTCATTGGAGTGTGAATTTGCCAACAATCTCCCCCTTTGGCATTGCTGGCAACACTCATGAGAAAAATCCAAAAATTGTTATCCAAAAGAGTCTACCAGAATTGTCTTACCAAAAATTTGTGTACCAAAAGAATATGTGCTCCCCCAGAGCTGATGAGTCATTTGCTGGTTATTTTTCTCATTCCACTACTTCCCCTTTGGCATCAATGACAAAGGTTGTCAAAGTATCAATTAAGTGTGGTTTCCAGTTTCACCCTTGTAACTGGTTGGTTACAATCTCAAAAAGATCTGCCAAACCTAGATTTAGGCTCTCAATGAACTTTTTGTTGTCTTTTATTGCGGCCTCAGTCCTCTGAACTGTACCGGTGAGGTGTTGCATTTTCTCTACTAATGTTTTCTATCCTTGAATTAAAGCATCAGATATTTCTTTTCTTAAGGAGGTGAGGTAGTCCAATTTTGGACTAAGTCTCCATTGTAGATCTTTAGCCTTTCCTTTTATTCTTTCCTTCTCTCTTTCCAACTTTAGTAGTTCTTCCTCAAAACCTATTATTTTCTGCTCAAACATTGATAATGAATCAGATGAATTAATAAAATTATCAGCTAGTTGATTTATTTCCTCCTGTATCTTACTGATTTTCTTGTCTATATCTACTGTCAAAAAGTTAGTTTTACATGTATCCTTGTACAGAGTTTTAAATTCCTTCAGTGTACTACATAGTTTCGATAAAAGAGTGTCAGATTTTCTTGTACACTTCTTTATTTCCTCCTCAAAGAATTTGTGTTTTTCTTTCTATAGTCTCTCCTTTAATGCTTCCTCTTTTATTTGTTCAACTGTCACAGTGTTGTTAGTAATATACTTAGACAAAGTGTCAAGTTGACTCAAGGAATCTTTATTATCTACATTACATTTAGGTGCTATCATTTTCAAAATTGGAATGGTATCATCTATTGCCTTGTATGCTGTGAGCTACACTCTATTATCTTCTTGATGGAATCCAGAAGAACTTCTATCACATTTGTTGATTTCAAATCTGCAGTGGAAGAACCAACAATCTATATTTCGTCGGTGGGAGCAATTTCCTTCTTGTGGTGACCTCTGGTAGGTCAATTTATGTTTCAATTTCTTTAAGCAAAGGTTTGGATTGCTCAGCTGATGTCAGTGGCATTGTCTCTGTATGAACCTGTTCTTGTGAAGGAGCCTATTTCTCTGCCTGTTTCTCAGTGTTGTCACATGCTGGTTTACCTTCTGAGCTATCTGTTACTGGTGGCTCACTAGCCATATCTATTTTTCTAGTTGTATCCTTATCTACCATAATATTGACTTTTTGTGTGTCAATGTCAACTGTATATAACACTTTAGAATTGGGATTTGTGTCCTCTTGTGGTGTGTCCATACTCTCATTATCCGGTTGATTGTCTGTGGCAACTACCGGTGGAGTATCTAGAGGCAGTGGGGATAAGTTATCTTTTATTTTTATGCTAGGTGGTCCACCAACCTTGCCTTTTCCTTTATCCTTATCCTTCTGATATACTTTGATGGGTTTAGGGTTTCTATATTCTTCCTGCTTTTCCTTCTCTACAAGGAATATGTCCCATGCATTAGTAGTTTCCTTTGCTACCTCATTCACTCTACCAACCATAAGTGCTACATGCCGGTGTGCAATTGAAAATACTGACTGGTTAGCCTCAGAGATCAGATCATCTATCTCTTTTGGTGATTTAACTGGATATACAACAAGAAGTTTTTCAATTTTTATTTTCTTATCAAGCTCCACAACAACTTGCCTTCTAGCTTCAAGTCTTTTAAACAGTTCTGCCGGTAATTCATCTACAACTTGCATTAGAAATTTCTTTTAATTGTCCAAGTGTAGAATTACATTGTTTTCAACTTTCTCCTTGTCATCAACTGATAATGAACCATATAATTTATTGGTTTTTTTAAGCTTTCCATCCTCTGTAATTTCATTTAGAAGTTTGTCAATTGAAGGAATGGTTTGTTGAGTCTTCTTCTTTGGGGTTACTTTTCTAGCTGGGGGCCTTACTGCTTGTTATTTATGTCTGGTTCTTCTAGGAGAAGGTGTAGATACTGGTGAAGGTTCCCTTTTTCTCACAACTCTTTTAAATTCAGCTGGCATATCACTTTCCGAAGAGATTACAACCAGTGAAAGGTGAGTTTCTGGCTGTTGTGCTTCTAACTCATCTTTAGTAATACCAGTTTGTTTAAGTACATCTTCTTTGATAGCTTTAGCTTGTCTAGATCCTCTTCTAACTATTTCTTCAACCTTCTTAACCCTTTTCTTTGATTGGATTTGATTTTCAATAGTCTCAGCACTTCCAAATACCTCTTCTTTAGGTTCCTTGGGTGCTTCCAGGAGGGCTTTTGCACATGTTTCAATTATGTGGTCATCAGTTTCATAACCCATTTCAGTAACCCAAATGGTTCTTGGGATAACTGCCTCCATCCAAAATCTCATCCTTCTTAATAACAAAGCATATTTCATCGTTATACTTATTTACAATTGCTTGTGATAATTTGACTCTGGTATTCATCCGGGCCTTCAATGCCTGAAAGTGCTCATTTATATTCTTTTCTCTATTTTCACCCATGTTATTTAGTAAATTGGACAATTGTTTGCCTACCGGTATATCAAAACCAAGATTTTTATTTCCAATACCGGGCACCTATTTTGTTATGTGCAACATTAAACAGACAAGTAGGTTTCCAAATCTGAATGTCCCCTTTTTGTCTTTCTTTATCTTTCCAAGATTGTCAATAAGTTCATCTTTCAACCATTCACACACATCTATTTTTGCATTATCTTTAATCATATCATAGGCACTCTTTATGCATAGGCTAGAGACTGAATTTAACCTGTTTGCATGTGTGGTTTTGTAGCCTAAAATCATGCTAATGAATCTAACATTGATATCTGTTACATCATTTACCCTTAAGGACCTCTTGTCAGATGTTGCGCCGGTTAGGTTAATCACTAGGTCATTTGAGATCTTCTTTGTTTTATCAGGCCTATTACCGGTGGAAGGTAACCCTGTCACAACTTTTACTGCCTCTTTAGTGATTTTGTGAACTGAGTCCAACCAAAATAATTCACCATGAACCCTGCTTAGAACTATCCTTATAACATCCTTAGGAAAATCCGGAATACTGAGAATTTCAGTGAATCCTAGGGTTTCAACTATTTTGTGTTTGGGTTTCACATTACCAGAATCATCACAAATGATAGTCTTATACATGCTCTTGATTTCCTCATCACCTAATTCTTCTATGTGACAATGAATGTACATTCTAGGGTCTTCTGCAAAAACTACTCCTTTGGGGATTTGAGAAAATGCACCAACATTATCATCTTTCTTGGCAATCTTGGGAACTAACTGAAATATGGGTCCAGGGCGTTTAATCACTTCGACTATAGTAGGGTTTGCTATGAATTCAAGAACATATGAAGAAGCCATGATTATAAATACCTTTATCTACCTTAGGAATGATTGCTTGCTAAATTGCTTCACTTCATTGCTCGAAATGCCTTTGCTCTGGAATTTTCGCGCTCTCGAAGGTTTGAATACTCGGTGAAATGAAATTGGAGGCAAAACACTTGATTTATAATGTTAATTTTGCAACCACCAGATTTAATGCTTGCCGATTAAGTAATGACTTAACTTATTTGGCAGTATAGAAGTAATCTCAACTTCTTACCATCAACCAAGGGAATTATAGCATGTTTTCACATTTGATTGCCAAACCCTCAAATGAATTTTCTTCAGTTAGATGAAGAGTCTCCTGCCGATGGAGTGTTACTCTGTTCTACCGGTGGAGTGTTACTCTGTTCTGCCGATGGAGGAGTGTTCCTATCACCATTTAGATTTGATTTCCCAATCCATTGTTTTGAGAATTCCTACTTTACTTCTTCAACCTTCTCTTTACCTTTCAAACTAGGACCTTTGTTATTTACCAGTGAGGACTTGCTTCTACAAAATTTAGCAATATGTCCAATTTTGTTATAGGCATAACAAGTCACATTATTTTTCTGAATAGCTTTCCCATATCCCACGCCAGTTTGTGTTCTGCATTGATAAGATAAGTGTCCAAATCTTCCACAAACATAACATCTTACATTCATTTTGCAATTCTTTGAATTATGACCAACTTTGTTGCATTTGGAACATTGACCAGTGGGTGTATTGGTATTCGGATAATTTCTAAGTCTACATTGTTGTTCTCTATGACCATACTTGTTACAGTTAAAGCATTTGCCATTAAATTTATAAGCAGTAGGTTGTCTTACTGGTTTGCCTTGATCCTATGTATTTGCAGTACCAGAGCTTTCACTAGCTTCAAAGCCAAGACCATTAGTGTCACCATTAGGTTTCTGATTCTTCAACAAGTCACCAAGTTCTTCTGAGCTTTTCTTGAATTTTTCTTTATGCTGATTTGCAGTATCCAGTTCTCTTTCCAAGATACCTTTCTGTCTCATGAGTTTATTTGAGTTATTTTGTGCATGCATCAGATCTGTTTTCAACATATCATTTTCATAACTAAGTCTTGTGTTTTCATTTGCAACATCATTCAGTCTTCTAGTCAAGTCTTCTTCATTCTTCTTTCTATCTTCAATTTCTTTACAAAATCTCATAGTCATATCCTGCATCTCATTCTTTGTTGTCATGTTTTATTGTTTCAGCTTATTCATCAGATCACTAAGAGTTTCCTTTTCATCATTCTCATTTTGAATCTTTTCACAAAGTTATCTTCTCTTATTTCTTGCTATGGTAAGATTTTCTTGAAGTGCTTGAATAATATCCTATGCAACCTTTAGGTCATCTTCAAGTTTGATATTTTCAACTTTTCTGCATCATAGTCCGAGAGAGTTGCTTCTAATTGCTTCACCAAGTTTTCCATCTCTACCGGTGTCAAGAGCTTCCTCAAGTTGTTAGGATTCTGAAAATAGAGGACCAAGCTCTGATACTAATTGTTAGGATTCCCACAAATACTGAGAGGGGGGGGGGGGTGAATCAGTAGCTAACCGGTTATAAGATTTTCTTAACTTAAAACATGTAAAGCATATCAATACTATATACTGGTAAACAAGAAATAATGCAATAAATAGAGATAACAATAACCACATGAAAAACACACCATAACACAGTATCCTAACGAGGAAACCCGGTGTGGGAAAAACCTCAGTGGGATTTGTGACCCACAATATTCGCTTACTGGCCAATAAGAGAATATTACTACTACAAGAGGGGCCTGCACATGCAGGAAGGCCAAGTGCCTAGAGCTCACTGCTCAATTACAAAATGGGAAGTCTCACTAACTTACAAAATAGATTATATAAATCCAATGTCATGTACTGCTTCAAAATAGCATCTACTATGCCAGATCCAGTACTGGTTTATAGCTCTACTTCATACATAAACCCTTAACCTATAATTTGCATAATAGGTCTACCTTATTTTGCCTATATATTTTCTTCCATCTATTACAAAATGTTCTACAATGATCTCTTATATATATGAGTCATTTTACAACTTGCCAAGTCGGCTTACAATGCTTTTACAATAATTAACAAAATATATTACAAACAAAATTCCTGTTGGCTTCTATGCCGGTATGCTTCCTTTCGCTGTCGGTGTCGGTCGTCTATGTGTCGGTGTAGAGTCTGACCTTGCTAGTGCTGGTAAATTACCTTGCCGATGTCATAGGATTGTAAGGTTTCCATCAATGACAAAACCTTCAATCACCTAAAATATCTCATTGGAGTGTGCATTTGCCAACATATGTTCCCTAGAACGCTTTTACTGACAGGTTAGGCTTTTTCCCTAGGGCTTAGCTTTATTTTCCCAAGCTTGCATCACATAGCTTGTTAACCCATCGTTATGATTTAATTCCCAACATGGCCAATAGTGTGCTTTATGAGTTCACCTTGCTTCCTCGCGGTGTTTCTAATTGATACTTGTGTTGCAGTGCAGATATGGTTTGGTTTTAAGGCATAAAGTGTGGTGCCTCACACCCCCACATTGTTGACAACCACTTTTTATGTTAGCATGCAAGTATGTGAGGAACAAAAGGAAAAGAAGATATCAAAGGAAATATTGACCCTACAAACCCGCGGTATACCAATATGTTGCCAAGTTAAGTTTGTGGGGAGAAATGTAAGCAAATGTTGACCCTGCACTCCCGCTTGAATCACATAAAAGACATTTAACAGCTTGCGGGTGTGCGGGGGTGAAGTAAAATAAACTAAAAGGTGTTATGATAACTGGTGAACAACTGAGATAGGGGGTGAATCAGTTGTTGATAGATTATATCAATTAATCCACTCAATAACCTTTAACCGGATCACATAAAAATTAAGTACCAGAATAACAGAAATAGATATCGATAAGTGATAAAACTTAACAATGAAATAGATAATCAACACAATGCAACCATACCACATAACACCATGATTTGTACATGGAAAACCCAGAAAGGGAAAAACCACAGTGGGAAGCCTACCCACAGTCAGATGATATTTCTACAAAAAGTATGTGATACATACAATCATTACATACATCCATTTTACAATGATATGCCATGTTAGCTTAAGACCAAAACAACAATAACCAATCCATAAATCATCTCGATAACGTGTAGAGAACACGTTAACATGATACCGATTTATAACCTAGATAGGCACCATACCTAATTTGGGTCCACCACGCCAAAGAAATGTCTTCATTCTGTTGAGGCATGGTCAAATAACATCTTCATCATCCTGAAATCCATCTAGAAGCCGCACCAACACCACTTATGCATCCTGTCAAGATTTCTTAGTGAAAGCTCTACTGGTTAAACCTTAAACTAATACAGGTAAGGGTTTACAAGAGTGTATGATAGTATCCGATTACCAAGTCAATACCAACTAACCAAAACATGCTCCAGAAGCATGTAACACATAAAATAAAACATACTCCATTGATCCAAACATACCAGAAGTGTCCAACAGATAGTCTCTTCTGTCGGTAACACTAGATCTTCTACCGGTAACCAACCATAATAGCTAGTGTTGAGATCAATGACAAAACATAAATGCAACACATAATAAATTCATCCATAATGCCAACAATCTCCCCCTTTGGCATTGATGGCAACACTAGATGTGAAAAACATCTAAGTACTAAGAAATGCCAAACAAGTCTCCCCCTGTGGAAGATGACCAACAATCTCCTGTATACCAATAACTCTCCCCCTGTGAATGATATCTCTGAATTTATTTTTCACATCACTATCTCTCCCCCTTTGACATCAATGCCAGAAATCTGAAAAAAATATCAAAGCAAGAATATAAACCTCTGAATCTCAAAACTGACTACTCCCCCTAAGTAGTATCAACACTCATCAGTGCTAGAATGAATAATATTTCTAATAATGCATGTCAGATTGATGACAAACTACATCAATCAAGTCTTTGCCAGAGGGGCAGAAACCCCTAACCTTCTCTCAAATACTCAAATGATTCCTTAGACATCGATTTAGTGAATATATCTGCAATCTGTTCTTTAGTGTTTACATAAACCAATTTGACCTCCTTTCCTTCTACCTTGTCCTTTAGAAAGTTATACTTTATTGATATATTCTTAGTCTTAGAGTAAAATACTGGATTTTCAGACATGTCAATAGCTACAGAGTTATCATAGTAGATAACTACCGGTTCACTACAATTTAGACTTGAGTGCAATTAGTTGTTGCTGCAACATACTCAGCTTCTACAGTAGATAAAGAAATGCATGACTATTTTTTTTTATCCATGAAACCGAGTTCTTTCCAAGAAAGAAATCTCCACCAAAAGTTCTCTTCCTGTCATCAGTATCTCCTGCCCAATCTGAATCAGTATATGCACATAAAGTGAAATCATAATCTCTAGAATACCATAAGCCATATTTTGTTGTTCCTTGCAAATAATGGAATATCCTCTTTACTGCACATTCATGATTTTCTTTAGGATTACTCTGATATCTTGAAACAATACTTATTGCATTCATAATATCTAGTCTTGTCTGAGTTAGATATAGCAAGCCACCAATCATAGACTTATACCTTGTCGGATTTACTGGTGTAGAAGTATCCTTGATAGATAATTTCTCACTTGTCACCATAGGAGTACTTACTAGTTTGGAATTATCCATACCAACAATTTTCAACAATCCCCTGAGATACTTAGTTTTATAGATAAAAATGCCTTTGTTAGTTTGAGTAATCTTCAAACCTAAGAAAAATCTCATCTCACCAATCATGGACATTTCAAATTCATTCTTCATATTATTAGAGAATTTCATGCACAATTTATCTTCTACTCCAGAAATGATATCATCAAAAAATACTTCAATAATCAAAATATCATCATCAGTGATCTTGTAATATAAATTACTATCAGCATTGCCTTTAGTAAAACCAAGCTTCAAAAGATATTTATCCAACCTTGCATACCAAGCTCTAGGAGCTTGTTTCAATCCATATAAAGCTTTCTTCAATCTGCAAACCACATCTTTATCATCTGTCAGTGAAAATCCATCAGGTTGCTCAATGTATACTTCTTCTTCAAGTTCACCATTCAAAAATGCACATTTAACATCCATTTGATAAACCTTATAGTTCTTATAAGCTGCATAGGCAAGAAATAGTCTAATAGCTTCAATTCTTGCTATAGGTACAAATGTCTCACCATAATCAATTCCCTCCATTTGAAAATATCCTTTACAAACCAATCTAGCCTTGTTTCTTACAACTTGACCATCCTCATTCAGTTTATTCCTAAAAACCCATTTAGTTCCAATAACATTCTTATTTTTAGGCCCGGGAACTAAAGTGCAAGTCTCATTCTTCTCCATCTTATCTAATTCAACTTCCACAACCTTTAACCAATGTTTATCTTTACAAGCTTCAATAACAGATGCTGGTTCAATTTGAGAAATAAGACATACCTCTTCATTTGCCAGTTTTCTTCTTTTCATAACTCCCCTGTTCCTATCTCCAATGATTTGATCTTTAGAATGATTTAATCTTACATACCTTGGTGTCTTCTAAACTTTAGGTTCACTACTCTGATTATCACTCACAGTTGAATTTTTTGATTGTGCCGGTGTAACTGTCTCAGTTTCCTGTATCGGTTGAAGCATTGTTGGTTTAGTTATGATCATTTCCACTGTCAGTTCCCTGTCATATAATATAGATTGATTTCTATATTGCTCATCTACTTTCACATTAGCACTCTCCACAACTTTCTGCAATATTTTGTTATAACATCTATATGCTTTTCTTTTCTTTGAATAACCAAGAAATATCCCTTCATCACATCTAGGATCAAACTTTCCAATTGAATCATCTCTTTTGATATAGCATTTACTTCCATAAATTCTAAAATATTTAACAGTAGGTGTATGTCCAAACCATAATTCATAAGGGGTCTTACTAGTTTCACCTTTGATGTGAACTTTGTTGAATGTGTAGACTTCTGTACTCACTGATTCTCTCCAGTAGATGTGAGGCAATTTGGCTTCCATCTTCATAGATCTTGCTGCATCCAAAATGGTTATGTTCTTTCTTTCCACTACTCCATTCTACTGAGGAGTCCGAGGTGCAGATAATCGTCTCATAATTCCATTTATTTCACAATAACTGTTAAATTCATGAGAAGTGAACTCACCACCTTGATCTGATCTTAGACATTTGATTTTCAATCTAGTTTATGTTTCAACCTTTTCTTTAAAGATCTTGAATTTCTCAAAGGCTTCAGACTTCTCCCTTAGAAAAGTCACCCACATCATTCTAGAATAGTCATCAATAATCAACATGAAATACCTATCACCTTGAAAGTTTCTAGTCCTTATTGGACCACAAAAGTCAGTGTGAATCAAATCAAGTACATCATTATATTTATCATGTATGCTCTTAAAAGAATTTCTAACTTTCTTTCCCAATTGACATTCCTTACATACCAGATTATGAGGCTTCATAATCTTAGGTATATCTCTAACTGCCTTAGTTGAACCGGTCTTAACAATACAATCAAAATTAACATGACACAACCTGTTATGCCATAACCAACTCTCATAAATATGAGAAATCAAACATGTTTTATTACCAGTGTTCAAGTGAAATATATTACCTCCAGTCTGGGTACCGGTTGCAATCTCCAAACTAGTTTTGTTAATGATTTTGCATTTTCTATCTTTGAACTGAAGTTGGAAACCCTTGTCCACCAATTGACCAACACTCAAAAGATTATGCTTTAAACCTTCTACATAATAGACATTATCAGTATTATGTTTGCCATCCAGATAAATAATACCTCTACCTTTGATCATACATGCTTTGTCATCTCCAAATCTGACTTGACTGCCATTGTATTCTTGAAGGGACAAATTTTTTCTTTTATCTCCAGTCATATGATGTGAGCATCCACTATCAATTACCCATTCATTCTTATCTTCAACTTTTGCTTCTAGGGCCTTTTCTTCATTCATGATAGCCAGTTCTAGTTCATCTTCCTTTAAACAATAGAACACCCATTCCTTTCCATTGCTGGATCCACTAGTAGATTCTGCTGCCGGTTCATCCTCAGAGTCATCACTTACTCCTTCCTCATCTGCCATGTAGCATTGTTTACTTTTATTGAATCTATATCTGTTCTGATTAGGCTTAAATGATTTCTTAACTCTCTTTTCAAATCTTGCATTCCTTTCAGGACATCTAGATGCAAAATGAACAATCTTATTACATGCAAAACATTTAAAAGGTGCTTTTCCTTCATACTTACTTCCTATCGGTCCTTTAGGTACTCTTATAGAAAATAAGGCTTCAAGTTGCTCAAATTATCCATCTTCTTTCCTCATATCTTCCAATTCTTTTGAATATAGGGCTTTCCAATCAGTTTTGCTGGTAGATGATGATGATGCATGAAAAGCAGGTTCAGACTTTACAACTCCAAAAGATCCAAATTCTTCAAGCTCAAAAGAATATAATTTTCCAATTAGAATGTCTCTGTTAATTGAAGTGTTTTCCATTGTTCTCAGCTCATTAATTATAGTTTCCTTCATCTTGTAAGCCGGTGGAAGGGCTCTCAAGACTTTGGAAACTATTTCATCTTCACTCAGAGATCCTCCACAACATTGAATTCCCATAACAATCTCATTTACTCTTTCCATAAACACATCAATTCTTTCATTATCTTTCATCTTCAACTTTTCATACCTTACTCATTAACCATCAAGTTTAGCAATTTTGACAATAGCATCACCTTCATTCAAAGCTTGCAATTTATCCCACATTACCTTTGCCAATGATTTAACAGTCAATCCCATTATTTGCTGATTAGTAAGTGCACACAAGAGGGCTTCTCTAGCTTTGCAATCATTTTCAATATTCTTGTCCAGGTCTGTAGGAGCAGGATTGCCAGATGTCAGATCATAAGGTGTATATCCTTTCTCAGTGATCTCCCAAATATCCTTTCCAAGACATCTAAGATGAGTCTCCATTCGCATTTTCCATATCCCATAATTTGTTCCATCAAGCTTAGGGATTTCTCTTTTGAAAATAGTTGCAAGTGGATTTGAAGTGTTAGCTGCCATAGGATCTACCTCAAGTGCTTAAGCTTCTGCAAAATAGGACCAAAGCTCTGATACCAATTGTTAGGATAACTGGTGAACAAATGAGAGGGGGGAGGGGTGAATCAGTTGTTGACAAATTATATCAATTAATCCACTTAATAACCTTTAACTTGATCACATATTATTAAGTATCGGAATAATAGAAATAGATACCAGTAAGTGATAAAACTTAACAATGAAACAGATAATCAACACAATGCAACCATACCACATAGCACCATGATTTGTACGTGGAAAACCTAGAAAGGGAAAAACCATGGTGGGAATCCTACCCACAGTCAGATGATACTTCTGTAGAAATTATGTGATACAATGAGGGACCTGCACATGCAGGAAGGCACACTGCCTAGAGCGTATGGCTCATTACAAAAGAGTCTCACTAACTACAAAGAGGCTATAACCACCTCAAGATAAATGGACAACAATCCAAAATAATGAACTCCCAAAGATAGCATCTACCATGCCTGATTACAGTCCCGGTTAAGCTCAATACTAGAGGCCTTTGACCTTTTCCTTAATCCCAATTCAATCACCTATGATTGACCAAATCTCCTTCACATATGATATTGCATTCCAAGACCACAACACATAATCCCCATGATCTACAATGAGATCTTACATCATTTTATACCAACCCCAAGGCCTAAACCAATTAGGTTGGCCACCTAAAAAATATTACAATAAGATCATTACATACATCCATTTTACAATGATATGCCATGTCGGCTTAAGACCAAAACAACAATAACCAATCCATAAATCATCTCGATAACATGTAGAGAACATGTTAACATGATACCGATCCATAACCTAGATAGGCACCTGACCTAATCTGGGTCCACCACACCAAAGCAATGTCTTCACTCAGTTGAGGCACGATGAAAGAACATCTTCAACATCCTGAAATCCATCTAGAAGCTGCACCGACACCACTTATGCATCCTGTCAAGATTTCTCAGTGAAATATTTGCCGGTTAAACCTTAAACCAATGCTGGTAAGGGTTTACAAGAGTGTATGATAGTATCCGATTACCAAGTCAATACCAAATGACCAAAACATGCTCCAGAAGAATGTAACACATAAAATCAAACATACTCCATTGATCCAAACATGCCAGAAGTGTCCAACAGATTGTCTCTTCTACTGGTAACACTAGATATTCTATCGATAACCAAAACATATTTGCCGGTAACCAACCATAACAACTAGTGTTGACATCAATGACATAACATCAATGCAACACATAATCAATTCATCCATAATGCCATCAAAAGGACCCCGCATCCCCACAAAGTTAATACCAACAGGAAAATGTGTAGTGCGGGTTTGTGGAATTAACTCTAAGGCAATTCAAAAGGTGAGAAATTGATATCCACGGTGGAAGTAAAAATGCTCGTACCATTGGATCTAATGAAGTGGTGTGCATCTATGGCTAGATTTTAAAGTTATGCATGACTATTTGCCACCTATACAGAATAGCTCACCATTAATGTTGAATGGATAAGATTTTGGTGCCAATTGCAAAGAAATAAATAACAATCTTGAAGCAACATTTCTCACCTTTATTTCTAGAGTTTAAAATAAATTGAAGCCTGGAGTAAGAACAAAAAGAATCATGAGCACAAAGCATCAAAGGGTGCATTTTTTTTGTAACAACGAGAGCAATTGAACCAATAAGCAAAGTTTTCATCCTTCTATCTTTTAAAAAGTGGAAAGTTTTGTTTGCAGAATTAAGTGTTAGGGTTGTGTAGACCTATGAAAGGATTCTAGTAACTCTAGTGTGCATTTAGTTTCATAAAATGCTGAAGAAGGGAGAGTCCTCCATGGGTAAGAAGAAAGAGAAGGTCGGAGAAAAAATGGAGACACCTCTAGTAGGATCCCCTATGATAATAACTCAGGTTGAAGTTATGAAGCCAAATACCCCTAGAAAAAGAAAAACAGAGACATGGGAGTCATTGTCCCCCAAGGAGAAAAAGCCTAGGGCTCCTAGGAAGAAAAATGAAGTGAAACTTGTTGAAGAAGAGCGGGCTATGGAAATTCTGAATGTTGAGCACAAGATCCCTATGGAGAGGCTAGAGGAGCATGCTCAAAGGCCTAAAGTAAATGTGGAAGCCTCATAGGCCCTTGCAAGAAAAAGGGGATCCTCATGTCAAGATCTTTTGGATATGATCCCCATATCCACCATGAACAATAAAGATAATGATGATCCTAAGGATGTGTGTCTATATTGTGGAGATGCATATATCCCCGGGAGAGGGTGGGAACTATTCTTATATTTCTTGAACATTTTTGTTCTTATTTTTGTTCTGGTGCTTGTAATATGTAATTTGACCATTGGAATATTATAGAAGGAAATCATGTAGAAGACTAATGAAGAAGTACTCTTGGGGACAGTATTCTTAAGGCCAACTTAGTGCATACCACGAGTGTATATATATGTGTTTTGATATGAATATGTTATGGGATGTATGAGTGTGTCATGTACAAGTGCGAGTGTAATTGTTAGTTCATGTGTTGAAGGAGAAAGGTAGAATTGGTATGACAATGGATTGATATAGGTAGATTAAGATAGAATTGGAGATATTCTTGATCAGATCTGCTACAAGCAGTTATTGTGATATCTGAGCTTAATAGGAACCAATCCCATGCATGTGTAGATGAAATTTTCTCAATTCATTTTTGTCTCTTTTTATTGGCACTGAGCCTTCCGATAGAAAGTCATTGTAATATAGGTAGTGAGCCCTTCGGTAATGAGCCCTTGTAATCCCATATAAATATTTATATTATCTTGAGTGGTAACCCTCTCTATGGTTTTTCCCATTTGGGTTTTCCATGTATAAAAATCTGGTGTCTCTCTTATGGTTGTGCATTTTTTTCATTACAGTTATGTTGCATTCATTTCTTTTTGGGGTGAAGTTAATTGATAATAAGTTTAGTTTAAGAAATTTATTTTTAATCTATTTAAAGGGGAATATTGATTCACCGCCCTCTCAGTATTCTGATTTGTTCAATAATTGGTATCAGAGCTTGGTCCCTTGTTGAAATCTTAACTGCTTGAGGGACATCCTATTTGAATAGATGACGCCTATAGATATGGTAGGAGAAAATTATTTGGATGAAGATTTGGAGATAGCCCTTGAAGATCTAGAGAGTGTGGAATCTGAGAATGAAGATTTGAAAGGGAATGTTAGGTAGCAATGAATGTGTCAAGAAGCTGAGAGATCAGATTCGAAAGTTCAAAGCAAGGCATCAAGAATTTAATAAAGAGTTAAAACAAGAAAATGAAACCATTGTGAGCCTGAAGCAACAAATTGAAGAGAGAAAGAAAGTGGAAGAATGTTTGAAGGATACAATCAATCAAAAGATAGAAGAGTGTGGAAAGCTGGAACAAGAAATCATGAATTTAAAGTCAGAAGAAAAAGTCATTGAAAGTGGTGCATTATTTGATAAGCTGTTGGAAATGTAGAAATATCATAAGGACAAAGAAGGATTAGGCTTTGCTGGTGAATGCTTGAATCAGAATGACAAAAGAAAAGGAAAGGAAAAGGTGGAAGTTGAAAAGAAACCTATAGATTCAACCAAGGTTTGGAATCCAAGACTTGCTGCAAATAGACCACCGGTCCATCAACCAAATGCTTAAAGGTATCCATCATTCAATGGTTATTGTTTTCAGTGCAATTGATTTGGACATAAAGCTATACAATGCAGGCATAAAGTAGATTAGAATACTCAATGCTTTAACTGTAAAGGTTTTGGACATAAGGCTAATAATTGTAGTAATCAAGTCGTGAATAAAAGTTATAGACTGTTTGTGAATGGAGTAAATGGATCACTTATGAATAAGCCCTTTCGAGGTTATTGCCACATATGCTATGGATATTTTCATATAAATAATTAATGTAGATCTAGAACAACTTTGATGAATTCAAGTTAGAGGAATATGAAGTCTTACAATTGCGGAAAGTATGGACATTTTGCTAACAAATACAAGAATGTGAATGCTAATGCTTTAGTAGAATCAAATGAACCTAAAAAGAAGAATGCTATGATATGGAGAAATAAGAAAGTGACTCGGTCTACTACACTCAAGTCCGGTACAGGTGCTTCTTCCTTTGGAAATTGATTTGGTAGCTTTATCTTAGGGGAAGTATTAAAGTAAAATCTATCTGTTTCCTCCTCTTGTGAAGGAGTTACATATTGTTGTTGATATTGGGATGTTGGTGTTGTTCATGCTCTAGTAGATTGCATATGCAGAAGTACAAAATTTAGTTGACATCATTATGACAAGACAAATTTTGGCAGCAAAATCCTAGGTATATCAAACATATTGAACATCTACTCCTCGCAATACTTTTTTATATTATGTGAAGAGCAGAAGGAAATTTAGAGAAGGCTTAGCATAGAAAGGTATGTTTTCTTTACATCTTTTTTCTATGGATCCTAAGAAGTTAGTTGCGAAATTATAAAATGTGATTTTGGAGGAATATTATCATGAGAATATTAGAAATTTGGAAAGTTTTGTTGGCAATTTGGAGGAATTGATTATGTGTTGCATTGATGTTTTCATTGATTTCAACACTAGCTTGTTTGGTTGTCTATTGGGTTCTAGTAGAGTGGTTGGATTGTGATGTTGATCTAGAGATCATCTCCGATACTCTTCAATATGTTTGGAATGGTGGAATTGGGTTGGTTCGGTTATTCATGTGATTCTAATGCGTGTCTCATTTAGTTGGTTCAGGTTTTGGTGATCCAGAAGCTATCATTTTTTCTAGTAAGCCTTTTGGTTACTGGTAAGGGTTTTACCGTTAGAGATTTGTTGAAAATATTTTGATGGATTCGATAAGTGGTGTTGATGTAGCTTCTAGAAGGTTCTCAAAATGTTGATGGCTATCATGTTCATGTTCCATTTGATCGGTGGTGTTGCTCTTGGCTTATGGTGACCTATTTTAGGTCTGGTGCTATTCTATTGGGTTATGGACCGGTTTGTGTAATGTGTTGGTAGATGCTCCCGATGCATTACCGGTTGGATTTATTGATTGGTTTATGTTGTTTTGGTCTCAGGCCGACTTGGGTTATCATTGGTTTGTGGGTTTATGTAATGGATTTATTTCTTTATCTTTTAGGTAGCCGACCTAATTGTTCAAGTCTCGGGTTTGTATAAATATGATGTAAGATCTCTTTGTAGATCATTGGATGGGATTATGGTTATGAGATTATCTATGTGCAAATAAAATTGTAATCATATGCAGAGGTTTTCATTGATCATAGGTGATAGAATTGGGTTTGTGTAAGAGGTTTTAGACCTCTGGTATTGAGCTTAATTGAAACTGTACTCAGGCATATGAGATGCTATTCTTGTAGTTCACTCTTCTTTCCAGATTGTAGTTTAGAGATATTTTGTAGTCAGTGAGGCTCCTTTGTGATGAGCAGTGCGCTTTAGGCAGTGTTCCTTCGTACATGTGCATACCCCTTAATCTAATCACATACTTATTATAGAAGTATCATCTAAATATGGGTAGGATTCCCAACGTGGTTTTTCCCTTTACCAGATTTTCCATGTACAAATCCATGTGTTATGTGTTGTGGATGCATGGTATTTGGTTTATGATTTATGTTTGTACTTAATTGATATATCTTCTATTCTGATGTTTGGTTTATGCATTTTGGTAAAAGGTTTTGTGTGCTTAAAGTTTCATAATTTGTTGACAACTGATTCACCCCCCCACTGTCAGTTGTCCACCAGTTATCCTAACAAGTTCCTTGTAAAATGAAGATTCTAAAAAAATTAGATAGTTAGGCCACAAAGGTCTGGATATTTTGAGTGAGTTTCTAAAAAAATCAGACAATTAGGACACAAAGGTTTGGATATTTTGAGTGAGTTTCCTTGGTTTGTAGGTGAGGATTCAATCAAATTCCTTTTGAATCATATTGATGATGGTTATGTGATGCTGGACAAACCCTATCCGATTTCGAAGGAAGCAATAGCAATGATTTTTGGTCTCTGTGATGTTGGACCCATTCTGATGAAGATATCTATCAAGATAAAATAATTAGAAACCCTAACTGGTGTCATAGGTGATCAATAAGCATTGATAATTGATACAACCATCGACCTTGTTGTGAGGTATGTTGCTTATGGATTTTCTTACAATCATCGACCCTATTGTGAGGTATGAATGCTTCAAGGAAATGAAAGATTGTGTTGGAGAAGAAGCCAAATTATATAAGTATTATCTTTGGTGGCTTGTGGCTATTGAAAATATCAAAGCTAAGATTGATTCCAATGAGTCCAAATTGAATTCCATTGGTAAATCATTTGACATTTTTAGTGATAGAGATGGTGCTCAGAGAAAGAAGATAAATTCTTTGTAGTCTGACCTTATATTTTACCCGAGGTAGCGAGAAGATGTTGTGAATACATTCTAGAAATTGAAAGAGATAGTTGAGGCACAATTAGGACATCTTTCTAGTCTCATTTTTGAAGTAGAGAAGTGTGTGCAGAACCCTTCTATCTTGAGTTTGTTGGGAAAATGGTGTCTCAACCTTGCATTTACATGAGGTTACTATTTATAGTAAGTTTTTTTTTAGCATAAAATAGTATGAAATTCTCCCCAAAGCTTCAGATTGGCTAGATAAGCATGTTGGTAAATTTTTGTTGTAAGATCATAGCTAGTTTTGAAAATATTGAAGTTTTCATTTTTGGAAGGTGTGATGAAAGGTTTAAATTTAATTTTGAGGACTTTAGACCCTCCAAAATTCCATAAAAAGTGGGTATAACCATCATAGATAGTTATGAGGTGATAGAGAACTTCACAAGTTTTGTGTTGCTTCAAACGATTCATCAATTGGACACTCGGTTCACAAGTTATGGCCTTCAAAAGTTTGGACTCCTAAAATAGGAAATACAAAATTGCATCAGACATATAAATGAGATGTAAAAGGGAGGAGCACATGTTGATGTGTGTTTTGACACATCATATGGCATATAGATTAGTGATAACGTTGGATTTAATTTATTAGGTGGTTTTAGCCCATGGTTTTGTAATACTATTTGACGATTTCATGTTTTGTTTCTCCTATATATGAGGTGCATGAGATAGAGGTTGTGTGTAAGAGTCTTATGACTATTGACTTACCTGTGAGTCTCTGGTTGATGGTACTCTTATGAATATCTTTCTCTATATGTATATTATCATATTTTATTGATTCTTGAGTAATATATTGGGTGTCTTTTGGAGTGTGGGGTTTTTCTCTTGAAAGGGTTTTCCCCATGTAAATCACTATGTTGTGGTATGCATGATATTATGTCTATTTCTATTAAGTTTCTATAATTGTTGTAACAGTCTATAAATTTTTTCGCATTACCCTCCTCTCAAGGTTAGTCTAAGAAGTTGTTCTGCTACTTAACTTCCTTAAAAGTGGTATCAAACCCTGATCATCTTTGGTTTCAGTTGTGCGTTGTTGGGTTTTTTGAACTAATCCAGACTTGAGTGGGAGCTTGTGTAGAAGATACTTTTTGATCTTGTAGGATTTTTTATATGACAAGTTTGTTGGGGAGAATAGAGGTGGAGAAATTTTCTGGAAGTAATTTTAAGAATTGGAAGCTGAAGATGGAAGATTTGCTAATAAATGTAAATCTATGGGATGTTGTTTATGCAAATTTCTCAAGACTCTCGGATCCTATTGTGATTTCTCAATATGATGTTATGTGTTGGAATTTTGAGTTTGTTTGGTATTTTGCATAAGAATTTGCATTAATGATATATTGTCATTGATGTCAATTGAATCGGTAAAAGGTATTCATGTTATTGCTGATATTGTTGTTTTTGATATTGGCTTGTAACCGGTACGAAGAGAGTTGTACAAGATGTTGTAACTGGTATATGTAAAGTTTGTGAGTTGAATCAATGAACCGGTGTGAAGGGTTAAACCTTTCTATGTAATGCAACCAGTAAACCCTATCAGTTGTTAAACCCTAACCGATCAAGTTTGTTGGTTTATTATCTAATGAGCGGTAATGATGGAGACACGTGTGATCACTGTATGTGTTGGTATTATGGATGTGTTACATTAGTTTTGTCATTGATATCAACACTTATCCTTCTGGAGATCTTTGGTTATGTTGAACGAACACATTATGTTCACCGGTAAGTTCAGTGACTTATACACAGTCACCGGTATATTGTTCACCGACACTGAGGATGACTTGTTATCATCTGGAGATCACTTGGTTATGTCGAAGACATGGTTTGGACACTTGGTTTTGGAATTTTGGTTATTGGTCTAATCGGGTTGACATATTTGCTATTACTAGTAAATTGGTCTAGGTTATGGACCAACATGCATTCTCTATTCTAGATCAGCACGACACGTTATGAAGATGATTTATTAATTGGATATTGTTGTAAATGTATTGAGCCGACATGATGCATCACATCTTGACTTATTTGTAATTGAGCTTATTGTAATATTCTTAGTTAGCTGACCTACACATTGTGTCTTAGGTTTTGGTATATATGTAAGATCTCATTTGTGAGATGATGAAAAAGGTGTAAGGAAGATAATGGTATATGGTATATGGGTTTGTAACATGGTATGTGAAAACATTGAAGATCATATGAGCATACCATAGAGAAGGTTCAAGGAAGGTTTGAAGGTGATTATCAGAGCTTAACTAGTATTGAATCCAACATTAGAGATTCTACTTTGAGTAGTACATTATCATTGGATTTAACCATCCAATTGTAGTAAGTGTGACTCCTATTTTGTGATAGAGCAGTGAGCTCTAGGCGGTTGGCCTTTCTGCATGTGCAGACCCCATTTGTACATACATACTATATGCAATAGTATCATCTAATTGTGGGTAAGGTTTCCCACCGTGGCTTTTCCCCTTACAGGAATTCCACATACAAATCTCTATGTTATGTGTTGTGGATGTTGTTTCTCTTTCTGTTTTATGCATTGAGTTTCATTGGTATTAATATTAACTGCTAATATGTCAACCAAAATTAAGTTTGGTTTATCGGTATTAAGTATCAAGTTTGATTAAGTTATATTTGGGTTGAAATTAGTTTACAATCTATTCACCCCCCCTCTCAGTTGCCTCTCAGGTCCTAGCAATTGATATCAGAGCTAAATCCTCTTTTTGTAGAAGTTTAACAACTTGAGGAGATTCTATGGCAACAAACTTTTTCAGGAAGGACAGTCTGAAACTTGATGGAACTAACTATGGTATATGGAAGATCAGAATGGAGACACATCTGAATTGCATTGGAAGAGACATATGGGATGTTTCAAAGAATGGATATGTTGGTCCTACACCAAATCAACCTAATCCACCAACATTGGGTAAGGACCAAGAGAATGATTGCAAAGAAAGAGAAGCACTCTTGAGTGCCTTGTCAGATCAACAAATCATAGGATTATCAGACCGATCTACTGCTAAAGCTATTTGGAATAAATTGGAGACATTGAATGAAGGAGATACCACTGTCAAAATTGCTAAACTGGAATGATTCTGGGTCAGGTATGAAAATATGAAAATGGAAGAAGATGAAAGAATTTTTTCTTTTATGGAAAGGGTTAATGAAATTGTTTTGGGAATACAATGTTGTGGAGGTTCCTTAAGTGAAGATTAGATTGTTTCTAAATTTTTAAGAGCTTTGCCACCAGAATACAAAATGAAAGTAACTACTATTAATGAGTTGAGAACAATGCCTAATACATCAGTATCTAGAGATACCTTGGTTGGAAAACTTTCATCATTTGAGCTTGAGGAATTTGGTCATGTTTCTACAATTAAGACATATTTAACCTTCAAAGCATCATCATCATCTACAGTAGCATCATCATCATCATCTGACAAATCTGATTGGAAAACACTTTATGCAAGAGAACTTGAAGATATCAGGAAGGAAAATGAAGAACTGGAAGAACTTCAAGCACTATTTGCAAGGAAAATGCCTAAAGGTCCTATTGGAAGTAAGTATGAAGGTAAGGTACCATTTAAATGTTTTAACTGCAATAAAGTTGGTCATATGGCATCTAGATGTCTTGATAGACATGCAAGATTGAGAGAAGAAGATAAAAGAACATATAAGCCTAACCCTGAATATCAGAGATACATATTTAAGAAGAATAGAGACAAATCATGTTACTATGCTGATGAAGGAGTTACTGATGATTCTGATGAAGAACCGACAAACAACGGATGGGATTTTGTTGCAATAAAAGAAGATCAACCGACACCTACTATTCCACCGATAGAGCAGGCCCTGGAAGCTAAAATTGAAGAAAAAGATGAATGGATTATAGATTCCAGATGTTCACATCATATGACTGGTGATAAAAGTAAATTCTTATCTTTTCAGGAATACAATGGAGGTCCAGTAAGATTTGGGGATGATAAAGCTTGTTTGATCAAAGGAAAATGCACTATATCTTTTGATGGTAAGCACAATACTGACAATGTTTATTATGTTGAAGGTTTGAAGCACAATCTTTTGAGTGTTGGTCAATTAGTTGAAAAGGGATTTCAGTTACAGTTCAAGAATGGTAAATGCAAAATCATGAACATAATTGGTTTAGAGATTGCAACCGGTAATCAAACTAGAGATAATATCTTTCATTTGAATAACAATGAAAAGACATGCTTGATTGCACATATTGATGAAAGTTGGTTATGGCATAAGAGACTTTATCATGTGAATTTTGATTGCATTATAAAGATCAGTTCAACTAAGGTAGTAAGGGATTTACCTAAGATTGTAAAACCTCATGATCCGGTATGTAAGGAATGTCACATGGGAAAGAAAGTTAGAACAAATTTTAAGAGTATTTCTGAGAAATCCAATAATGTTCTTGATTTAATCCATACTAACTTGTGTGGTCCGGCAAGAACAAGAAGTATACAGGGAGATAGATACTTTATGCTAATCATTGATGATTATTCTAGAATGTGTTGGGTTACCTTTCTCAGGGAGAAATCAGAAGCGTTTGGGAAATTCAAACTATTCAAGGAAATGGTAGAGAATGAAACTGGTAAGAAAATCAACTATTTGAGATCAGATCAAGGAGGTGAATTTACATCTAAGGAGTTTAAAATATTTTGTGAAGTAAATGGAATCAAAAGACAACTATCAACACCTCAAACACCTCAGCAAAATGGAGTTGTGGAAAGAAGAAAATAACTATTTGATGAATAATAAGAGGGGGGGGGGTGAATTAGTAAACCCAAAAAATTAACCAAACTCTTAAGCAATTTTACTGTAGATTGGTATAGTAGTTTAACCAACAGACCAGTTAAAACACAGATAAGCCAAATAGCAAATAAAGAATTCACCCACAGAAGCACAATCACGATAACACAAGATATTTTGACATGGAAACCCAAATGGGAAAAACAACGATGAGTAAAACTCACAAGTCAACTATCTGAAGAATAGTAACTAGACCGGTTAAGGCCTTATAGTGTTCTTCACCACAATAGATCCTGTTAGGAATCCAAATCTCTGTTAGGAGATAAGTCCTGTTAAAGACTACCCTATTAGAGGATTTTAGATCCACATCTATGAACCACCTTGTTAGAATATTTACAATAGGCTTGACTGGGCCTACCCGATTAACAATTTCACACTTGTCGAAGAGATTAGTAATCAACAAGTGAATGATCTAGAAAGTAGCACATAATGCTTGATTAGATCTTTGACTGCTCTTTGTTAATGCATTGCAACATTACTTCAATCTTGTGTCCTTTGCATATTCATTCTCTATCCCATGATGCTTCTATTACAAGTTCACTCTTCAATACACACATACACTTACTAAAACCCTAGACATGATGTCTTTAAATAGGAAGCTGATTTCATGTCGGTCCAATGAGATTGGATTACAATTTCCTAGGTTCAAAGCATCTAGACACATTTGGTAAAATGACACAGAAACACCGCCAAAGTGTTGGTGGATGATAACTCATCACACTTTACAAGTTTACCAGTTGAATCACTACATCAGTGTTGGTGGATGATAACTCATCACACTTTACAAGTTTACAGGTTAAACAAAGTATACTGATTAACAAACAAAGACTGGTAAACTGGAACATAGTGTTCCGATCAAAAAGATTAACTTCCGCTAGGGGTTGTCGATCCGCTTGAGGTCTTCATACTGTTTGAGGTCTTCGGTCATGCTTTGACCAGTAAGCTTCTTCTGCAAAACACCGATAGTCTTCTACAAACAAAGACTATACATACAATGACATATAATACCAGTTTGAACAATACAATACATGTTACCAGTTGAGAATAACTTATACATAAAATAAGTGTGTGTCCATCAATTACAATCACAACTAAACATGCCAACAACCACCTCAACTAAGTACAAACATTATCAAAATGCCAACAACTCCCCCTTTGGCATTGATGGCAACACTTAGGAAAATTTTGACATCTAAGTGATTCCAAAACAAAAATAGATGTCATAAGAAAAATTACTCCCCCTAACCATATACACTACTCCCTTTGCCAAAATTACAAGCATGTGCATCTTCCATTTGCATGAAATTTTCAATACCACTCCCCGTTTGCTAACAATGACAAAGTAATGCAAACACTCCCTATTTCACAGAAATTTGCCAAAGTATATTGCATAACATAAAAAAAAGAGTATATGTTCATGACAATAAAGAGTAAAACTTCTCAAAAAGGAATTTAAAGTTTTTCAAAAAATCCTTCATGTGTGAAGACCAGGAATTGAGAAGTGAGGCAGCAATTTCACTCTCGGTTTTCATCTGGAAAGCTAATTCTTCCATGGCATCGATAGTGCTCATCTCCTATGTGACAATAATAACTTCCAAGTTCAGAAAGCACTTTTGAAGAACCTGCAACTTAGGTAATAGTAGCTGTACTCCTATAGAATTAGAGTCCGCTTGTAGATCTCCGCTTCAATCTTTACAAATCATTGCCGGTGATTCTAAATGGTCTGCCCATACACTGTAAAAGAATCATATGGTAATTTGAACGTCTCCACATACTACTTCAGTTCCGATTGGAGTTGACATTTCTTCTTCAAAGCATCATCATAGAATAGATCGGGCTGGCATATCTTGCTCAAAAGCATTTATCCTCCAACCATTGCTAGACTGATATCATCTTTCTGATGGATCAAATTGGTTCTAACCTCCTCAATTTTCTTCACCAGTGCAACATTCAGTTCCTTTTCATGATTTTTCTTTGCAGTGGCCCGGGCAACATCTTCTAGTGATTGAACTTGATCATCCACTACTATGCATAATAGTTTTAGCTTGGCCAATGAGGAATTGGTACCGGGGAGGTTAGTACTGGGGATTAGATTGGAAAGAGTGTCAACAACAAATTGAATGACATCCTATTCTTTCTTTTTCCTTTGTTCTTCCAATATATCTTGAGCTAGTTGAATGCTCCTCAGTAGCTCATTTTCATCTACCAATTGGGTAAGACAAGCAAGAGTCAAATCGGTGTGACCGGTGGGATCAACCTGCTTACCTTGATCTCCGGTTGCCTTAGGAGTTTGTCCTCCTTCCTTTTCCTTGATCTCCTCTTGTCTTTTCTTCTCTTACTCTTCTTTTTCTTGGGCTTCCTTGTCGGCCTTCTTTTTCTCCTCTTTCTCCTTCTCAACTCTCTTCTTCTCTTCTTCTTTCTTCCTCTCTCTTCCTTCTTCTTCTCTTCTTCCTTCTCCTGCACTCTCTTCTTCTCTTCTTCTTTCTTCCTCTCTTCTTCCTTCTTCTTCTCTTCTTCCTTCTCCCACACTCTCTTCTTCTCTTCTTCTTTCTTCTCCGCTCTCTTCTTTTCTTATTCTTCCTTCTTTTCTTTCTCTGCTTTCCTCTTTTCTTCTTCTTTCTCTTTTGCCCCTTTCTCAACTTTTTCTTTCTCCACTCTCTCCTCTTCAACTTTCTTCTTCTCTGTAGTGGTGCCCTCAACATCTAGTGCATCAACATCAATGGGGTCATTTTGTTCTACTATTCTTTCACCCTGACTGCTGAAAACTTCATCCGATTTGGATTTAGCAAGATCAATTGCTAGCTCAGCCTGCTGATTTGCTTTGGCTACCTGTTCCATTTTGACAACTTCTTTAGCTCGCATATGAGTGTCCTTTTCCACTTTAGAGGTTTTGGCTCTGAGTAACTAAAGTCTTCTCCTTCTCAAGAAAAAGGTACCTTTGTATTGATTAAGAATCTCAAACAATTTTGAATTAGAAGCATCAGGAAAATATTGGGCAAAAGTTTCTTCCATAATTGCTTGTTCTTTTTCAATGACAATGCACCATTTGTTATCCAAAGAATCATATAAAGAATTAGAAATAATAGACTTAATATCGGTTGGTGACCGATCATTTTTACACAAATATTTAATGACCTCTATCTCTACCTCTTCCTTTTTAGTGTCATTAAGTTCATCAAAATAATCCTTTAGGTCATCAAGAATCTCCCTTCTAATATTATTCATAATCCTTTAAAAATGTGTCATAGGCTTGTAAGAAGAAATATCTATATTTACTGGTGCAAAAGTTGCAGGAACGTTACCGATTGTCTTTGTCTTCTTACTTGGTTGCCTTGTTTTCTTCATTTCTACCTCTGGTTCAGTGTCTTTTGAATCCGGTGTGTTATTCTTGGTTTTTCTCTTCCTTTCAAATACCTTTGGTGGAATGACCTCCAGTTTCTTTTTGGTTGGTGACCTCTTGGTCACTTTAGGACTGGCAATAGATGCAACCGGTGTCGATGCCAATGGCACAACTTTCCTCTTCTTCTGCTTCAGTACTTCAATAGGTTTGATCCTCTCAGAGTAGGTACCGATCCTCTTCTTCTTTGGATCAAGTGGTGAAGCTAGTAGGGTAGAGGCATACCCTGCGAGTATATCATTTACTACTTCATAGCCCATAGGTTCAACTTCATCTTGTCTAGGCTCAACCACTTCCATTATGTAATGATCCACTTTGATTGTGAAACAAATATCCTCTTCATACTTTTTAACCAGATCACCTGATATTCTTATTCTTTGGTTCATCTTCAATATGAACTCATCAAAATACCTGTTTAGAGTCTCTGGATAAGCAGATCCCACTACTTGCAGACTCTCCTTGATTTGTCTTGTGACTGGTAGGCCACTCGACCATTGAACATCACCAACTCCCAGAAAGTATCCTTGAAAATAGAAAAATAAATCAACAAGCAGTTGACCAAATTTGAACCTCAAAGACTTGTCCTCTTTGATGGACTTCAAACTCTCCATGAGTTGTTTTAACATGTAGGTACATAAGTCATATTCTGCATCTTCCTTGATCATCCAATAAGTGGCATGCACCGCAGCTGTAGGAACAAAATTCATTCTACTAGCGTAGAATACAAAATACCTGATCACCATGCATGCATACTTCACCAAGTCATCTCTTATGGTGTTTACAGTCATTGCCCGCTGGTCGCTCACAGAACTGGTGAGCTTTGTCACTTTGACTTTGGTGATCTTACAAAGAATAAGGACTTCTCCAACATTGCAGAAACTGGTCACTGCATGGATTGCCTCCGGTGAGATATCATGAGTTTGTTCAAGATACATTTTGTCACCATGAACCCTGCTAAGAATGATTCTTATGTGATCATCTGTGAATTCTTCAAGAAAATACACTACATTGTGAAATTTCTTCTTCTTGATCACACTATATTCTGGTTTAATCTTCTTGTCTTTCCCATAGAACAAACTTAACTAGGAGTGAATCACTAGAGACCCTAGGTCTTCTAGTTTGCAATCAATAAAACTAGAGATATCCCCTTTGACAATGACTCCGATGGGAATTTGAGATAGGGAATTATATTTCACCTTCTTCCTAAGAAACTCAGATGACTCTTCAGGTTTAGTATAACTAGGAGAGGCTTTGGATGCAGAAGCCATGTCTAAATAATTTCGAATGATAAGAGTGAATCGACGAAAAATACCTTTTCACTCCAAACTAGGGTTTGCCGATGTCCAGCACAACACACTTCTCCAAGAGCTTACTTTACCAATTTGACTTTCACACTGATATCTTGAAATGGCTGCAAAGTCTTGTGCTATATTTCTTTCTGGATTCTTTCAAATGCAAAATGAATCGCTCTTGTCACACTGCTCAAGCTAGAAAAATTCTTCTTCAAAAAATAGGTAAGTAAAAATGATGAGAAGAGTCACTTTTAAACATGCTCCTACCTACCATAATAAATGCATCACCGATAGGGTACAAACCCTAACTATACTATTTCATTTCTTCTATCGGTTGATAGGTAACCGATATCGATAAAAACACTTTACTGATATACACCAAGGGTCCGAAACATTGTTACCGATATGTTCCCCCTTAAGCTTTTTGAAGCTTAATTTGCCAGTTCAGGGGTCTCCACGCCGGGTGCAGAAACTGGTACATCTTGTGGCTTCTCTTTAGATTTCTTCTTTCAAATTTTATCCATATCGGTCTGAATGGTTTCAACATCAACCTTTCCTTCTGGGGTGACCAGTAAGTCTCCCAATGGATTCTTTTTTAGTCTGCATGTTCTAGTAATATGTCCCGGTTTGTGACAATGATAGCAAACCATACCAGGTGCTCTCCATGGTCCAATGTTCACATTTCCATTCTTCCTCCTGCATGTTGCAGCAGTGTGACCACTACCATGACAAATCAAATAGGTTTCTTTCCAACTTTTTTCTGCTCCATAACCATTTGACTGGTTGTCATAGTTTCTATACAGGTTTGGGTTCTTGTTTATAGGAGGTTCTGGGAAAACTCCTTTGGATCTTGGTGCATAACTTCTAGGGTTGTTCATAACTGATTTGCACTCAAAATATCTATGCCCAAACTTGTTGTATGCATAACAATGACCATTAAATCTACTGATTCTAGCATTGTGGTTGTACACATTGTTTTGCATGTAAGGAAAATTATTGTAAGTCTTACTCCACACATTGGTAGTATGTCCTTCCTTATGACAGTTAAAGCATACAGGTTTGAATTTTGGCTTACCTTTTCTTTGGTTGATCTTAGGTGCCAATTGCTCCTTTGGTGCACCAGTCTTGGTTCTAGAGGTTTCACCTTCCTCATAAGAAGAGAAACCAAGTCCAGAGGTATCCTTTGATGGCTTCATTGATTCTAGCTTTTGGTCTAACTTCACAACACTCTGGTTGAACTTTACAAGTATCTCCTTTGTCTTAGCAAGTTCCTTGGAAAGAGCTTCATTGGTCTTCATCAAGGTTTCATTATGAGAAATGGCAGCATTCAGTTCTACTTGTATTTCTTCTTTTTCTACCTTACCCTCTTGCAGATAAGTGGTGATGGTACCAGTCTCTTGTTTCAGCTTAGAGATCTCGTGCTCCTTGTCCTTCACTAGATCTTCATCCTTTCTTCTATTTTCTAGCTCCTAACTCATCCTGATAGTCAGTCCTTCCAGCTCCCTCCTTATGTTAGTTTTGGACTCATTCAATTTCTTCACTTCTTGGACTAGGGCATCCATGTCTGCTTCATCAGAGGACTTGTTCTTAGTAATTTCCATCATTTGCTCAGCAAGCTCTTTTCTTTTGGCTAAAGAGGCTTTATACTTGATCTTAAGTTCATTGTAGGCTCTCTCAGATTCAGCCAAACGGTGAGTGAGTTACCTCATGATGTATTCCCCCATATCTCCTTTCAAGTGGTTAGACTTAGAGAAAGGTTGGCTTTGATACCAATTGATGAATACTAAGAGGGGGGGGGGGTGAATTAGTAAGCCCAAAAACTTAACCAAAATCTTAAGCAATTTTACTGCAGACTGGTATAGTAGTTTAAACAACAAACTGGTTAAAACAAAGATAAGCAAAATAGAAAATAAAGCATTCACCCATAGAAGCACAATCACCATAACACAAGATATTTTGACGTGGAAACCCAAATGGGAAAAACCACGATGAGTAAAAATCACAAGTCAATTATCTGTAGAATAGTAACCAGACCGGTTAAGGCCTTACAATGTTCTTCACCAGAACAAATCCTGTTAGGAATCTAGATCTTTGTTAGGAGATAAGTCCTGTTAAAGACTACCCTGTTAGAGGATTTCAGATCTACACCTATGAATCACCTTGTTAGAGGATTTATAATAGGCTTGACTGGGCCTACCCGGTTAAGGATTTCAGACTTGTCAAAGAGATTAGTATTCAACAAGTTAATGATCTAGAAAGAAGCACAAAATTCTTGATTAGATCCTTGACTTCTCTTTGTTAATTCATTGCAACATTACTTCAGTCTTCTATCCTTTTCATATTCAATCTCTATCGCACGATGCTTCTATTACAAATTCAGTCTTCAATACACACATACACTTACTAAAAACCTAGACATGATGTCCTTAAATAGGAATCTAATTTCATGTTGGTCCAATGAGATTGGATTACAATTTCCTAGGTTCAAAGCATCTAGACACATTTGGTAAAATGACACAAAAACACCGCCAAAGTGTCGGTGGATGATAACTCATCACACTTTACAAGTTTACCGGTTGAATCACCACATTGGTGTCAGTGGATGATAAATCATCACACTTTACAAGTTTACTGGTTAAACACCGTATACCGATTAACAAACAAAGATTGGTAAAATGGAACATTGTGTTCCGATCAAAAAGATTAATTGCCGCTAGGGGTCCTCGTTTCGTTTGAGGTCTTCGGTCATGCTTTGACCAGTAAGCTTCTTCTGCAAAACATCGATAGTCTTCTACAAACAAAGACTATACATACAATTGCATATATTACCAATTTGACAATACAACACATGTTACCGGTTGAGAATAATTCATACATAAAATAAGTGTGTTTCCATCAATGACAATCACAACTAAACATGCCAACAACCACCTCAACTAAGTACAAACATTATCAAAATGCCAACACTATTCTGGATGCAGCTAGAAGCATGATATTGGAAGCAAATCTACCTCATGTGTACTAGAGAGAAGAAGTGAATACAATTGTTTACACTTTTAACAGAGTTCACATCAAAGGTGAAACTAGTAAGACCCCTTATGAACTATGGTTTGGTAATACTCGTACTCTTAAATACTTTAAAATATTTGGAAGCAAATGTTATATTAGGAGAGATGAGTATATTGGTAAATTTGATCCTAGAAGTGATGAAGGAATATTTCTTGGTTATTCATCTAAAAGCAAGGCATATAGATGTTTTAATAAAAGATTGCAGAAAATCATTGAGAGTGCAAATGTGAAGATAGATGAACACTTTAGAGGAAATTCAAGATCTATGGATTTTGAACCGATAGTTGAGATGATCATAAATGAACCTATACAAAGTGCACTAGTGTAGAATGTGGATCCAGTCACACCGACATCATTAGAGAATTCCACAGTGACTGAAGAACAACAACAAGTGAACACACGCAGGTATGTAAGACTAAATCACTCTGAAAGTCAAATAATTGGGAATAAGTATTAAGGCATTATGACTAGAGGAAGACTGGAAAATGAAGAGGTATGTTTAATTTCTCAAATTGAACCAGCATTTGTTATTGAGGCATGTGAAGATAAGCATTAGATTAAAGCTATGGAAGATGAATTAGAACAAATTGAAAAGAATAAAACATGGACATTGGTTCCCAGCCTAAAGACAAAAATGTAATTGGAACTAAATGGGTATTCAGAAATAAACTTAATGAAGATGGTAAGGTAATCAGAAACAAAGAAAGATTAGTGTGTAAAGGATATTCATAGAAAGAGGGAATTGATTACAATGAAACCTTTGCACCGGTAGCTAGAATTGAGGTAGTTAGATTATTTCATGCATTTGCAGCTCACAAGAACTATAAAGTATATCAAATTGATGCAAAATGTGCCTTTCTGAATGGTGATCTTGAAGAGGAAGTTTACATTGAAAAGCCTGATGGATTTTCATTGACAAATGATAAAGATATGGTTTGCAGATTAAGGAAAGCTTTGTATGGATTGAAGCAAGCTCCTAGAGCTTGGTATACTAGATTGGACAAATATCTTTTGAAACTTGGTTACACTAAAGGTAATGCTAACAACAACTTATATTTCAAAGCGACTAATAATGACATCTTGGTTATTGAAGTTTTTGTTGATGATATCAGTTTTGGAGGAGAATATGGATTGTGTAAAGACTTTTCTAATAAGATGCAGGAAGAATTTGAAATGTCTATTATTGGGGAGATAAAATTCTTTTTAGGATTACATATTTCACAGACTGATAAAGGTATATTCATATGTCAAATAAAGTACTTGAAGGAACTACTGAAAAAATTTGATATGGCAAACTCTAAACCAGTAAGTACTCCTACGACTACAACTGATAAATTGACATTGAAGGGCGATTCAACTTCTGTTAATTTGACAAGATATAAATGTATGATTGGAGGTTTACTATATTTGACACAAACAAGACCTGATATAATGAATGCAGTATGTATTGTTTCAAGACTTTAGAGTAATCCCAAAGAAAATCATGAATCAACAGTGAAAAGGATTTTCCGGTATCTACAAGGCACAAAAAATCTTGGGTTATGGTATCCTAAAGATGAAAATTTTAATTTATGTGCATACACCGATGCAAATTGGATAGGAGATGTAGATGACATAAAGAGCACCACCGACGATGCATTCTTTCTTGGTAGTAGATTGATTTCATGGTTGAGCAAGAAACAAAGTTGTACATCATTATCAATAGCAGAATCAAAATATGTTGCAGCAGCAACTAATTGTACTCAGGTATTATGGATTAAGAAAATGTTGAAAGACATAAAGGTAAAATGTAAAGAACCTATAATCATTTAATGTGATAATTCAGGAGCAATTGATATATCAAAGAATCCAGCATTTCACTCTAAAAATAAACATGTTTCTATCAAATATAATTTTTTGAAAGTGAATGTTGAAGCAAAAGAAGTGAGATTGGTTTATGTGAATACTAAAGCGCAGATTGTAGATATCTTTACTAAGCCTTTGCCTAAGGAAACTTTTGAATATCTCAGAGAGTAGCTTGGGGTAATACCCTCACCGGTAGAGACTTAGATAATTGATGATTGGCATCAAACTGACAGAATTAACATAAAAAACTTTTTCCGGTTTTGATGGAAGAGAGCTACTTCTAAAGGGGAGTAGTTGGTTATAATAATTGATTATTGTAATTGGTTGTATGTTCTAGTATTTATATTGCTTTGGTATTTGATGTCAAAGGGGGAGAGATATCTATGGAAAAAATTTATATTTAGGAAGCATTATCCTATGGGGAGAGATTATTCATTGAGGGAGAGATATATACTATCTGCATTTGTATTTTGATTTCTGGTATTGATCTCTTCTCGAGATTGTTGATTTTTAGTTTTTGGCATTCTCTTTTGGCACTTAGATGTTTTTCCATCTTGTGTTGCCATCAATTCCAAAGGGGGAGATTGTTGGTATTATGGATGTGCTGCATTAGTTTTGTCATTGATATCAACACTTATCCTTCTGGAGATCTTTGGTTATTTTGAACCAACACATTATGTTCCCTGACAAGTTTAGTGACTTATACACAGTCACCGGCATATTGTTCACCGATAGGTTATATTGTTCACCAGGACTGAGGATGACTTGTTGTCATATGGAGATCACTTGGTTATGTCAAAGACATGGTTTGGATACTTGGTTTTGGTATTTTGGTTATTGGTCTAATCGGGTTGAGATATTTGTTGTTACTGACAAATTGGTCTAGGTCATAGATCGACATGCATTATCTATTCCAGATCAACACGACACGTTATGGAGATGATTTATTAATTGGATATTGTTGTAAATGTATTGAGCCGACATATGCATCGCATCTTGACTTATTTGTAATTGAGTTTATTGTAATATTCTTAGTTAGCCAACCCACACATTTGGTCTTAGGTTTTGGTATATATGTAAGATATCATTTGTGAGATGATGAAATAGGTAGAAGGAAGATAATGGTATATGGTATATGGTTTTGTAACATGGTATGTGCGAAGATTAAAGATCATATGAGAAGACCATAGAGAAGGTTCAAGGAAGGTTTGAAGGTGATTATCAGAGCTTAACTGGTACTGAATCCAGCATTGGAGATGCTACTTTGAGCAGTACATTATCATTGGATTTAACCATCCAATTGTAGTCAGTGTAACTCCTATTTTGTGATAGAGCAGTGAGCTCTAGGCAGTTGGCCTTTCTGCATGTGCAGACCCTATTTGTACACACATACTATCTACAGTAGTATCATCTGATTGTGCGTAAGGTTTCCCATTGTAATTTTTCTCCTTACAGGGTTTCCACGTACAAATCTTTGTGTTATGTGTTGTGGATGTTGTTTCTCTTTCAGTTTTATGCATTGAGTTTCACCAGTATTAATATTAGATGCTAATCTATCAAGCAACATTATGTTTGGTTTACCGGTATTAAGCATCAATTTTGATTAAGTTATATTTGGATTGAAATTAATTGACAACTAATTCACCCCCCCTCTCAGTTGCCTCTTGGGTCCTAATAGTATGAGGATAAATTCAAATTGGTTTGGCGCATTTGCTTATTGTCTAGGGAAGGAGCAAAGTGAATTGCATTTAATGCACAACGTGTGATGAGTTACAAAATCCAATGGAGCAGTGATCATGTAGCAGTTGGAATTGTCTTGAAGAATGTAAAGAGATTGTTATGATTTCTAATGGTCAAGATTGAACCGACTTGTTTGTAATCTGAATGATGAGAATTAGGTTTTTGTTGTGTTACCAACCTAGTTGATTTGTATTTAAGGTCAATGAAGTTGTTTGTAAAGGTTGTTGGCAAGGTTGATAGAAAAACTATTGAGTGTGTGGTTGCCCAACCAGTGAATGGATCTGCACTTTGAGTGAAGGTAGATTGAAGCTTAGAAGGATTTGATCAAGCAAAGATAGGGCTACTCAGACAGATCAAGAAAAACTGTTGTTTTCTAACAATTACAACAAAAGTAAAATCCCTTAACCGAGTAAGCTCTAACAAGCTTGGTTACTCATAAATCCTCTAACAAGGTGGTCCATTACTTGGATTCTTAAATCCTCCAGCGAGGTTACTCCTAACAAGGTATTTTGCTTCTAACAAGGCATATTTTTAAATCCCTTAATCGGGTGATTCCTAACTAGAATTAGTTCTTAACATGACTTATTGTAAAGCTCTAACATGCTGTGGCTCCTAACAAGGCAAACTTTGAAAGAGTTTAGATAGCTATCCTTGTGAGTCCCATCTCACAATGGTTTTTACCTATTTGGGTTTTCCATGTATAAACATTTGTGTCAAGTGGTGAATACTTTTGTAGCCGTGATTTTATTTGTTGATTTGATTAACTTCTGATAAAGCATGTTAAGTATAAGCACTGAGAGATGAATATGTTGAGTTATGATTAAGCATTCTTGATGTTTACAAGATTGAAGTTGTTTACTGTTAAAGTTGTCATAACAGATAAACTGGTTAATGTCAAGTATTCCTATGAATATTGATCTTGACTGAGATATGTTTACTTTGTTTGACTAAGTTTGAGTTTGGGAACTTTGTATCAGTTTTTCAATATACTGATTCACCCCCCCCTCTCAGTATTCTACCAGATACTTATTCTTTCATCATACCATCAATTGGTATCAGAGCATCTCACGTCCTCTTAATCTAAAAGCCTAAGAGCTTGAGGAAAAGATCTTGTAGAACATGATGAAGAAAGAAGGTCCGAAGTTTAACAAAGATAACTATAGAATATGGAGTGATAGAATGAAGATTTACATTAAGAGTCTTGGTAGTCAGTATTGGGATCATATAGAACATAAGTATACTACACCTATTGGAGCCCTGATTGATGATCAGAAGAAAGAACAACAAGAAAATCACCATGCATTAGAAGCTATTATCAGTTCTATGTCTGATGCTGAATATGTAGATGTTCATGGTCTTGAAACTGCATATGAAGTATGGAAGAAACTTGAAGATATTTATAGCGGCGATGAGCATTTTAAGATTGCTAAAGAAGAGAGTTTAAGAGACAATTTTGATGACATTAGAATGTCTGAAGGTGATAGCATCCAACAATATGGTCAAAGGATCAAAGAGATAGTTGGAGAGATAAAGAGTGTAGGAGGGAAAGTGGAAGATGCCACAGTAATCAGTAAGGTACTGAGAACCCTGCTACCAGTCTATGCTATCCGAGTTGCAGCTATTCAGGAGCTAAAATCCATTGACAAGACAAAGGTAACTCTTAACTCTATTATTGGCAAACTTACTGATTTTGAACAAAATGGCTATGATGGTAGTGTACATAAATCATAATTTGCATTTAGAGCTTCTATCTCTAACCCATCTTTGAGAAGAAGTAGAGATACCGACCATAGTTATGAATTTAGATCCAGTAGAGATGCTGATGATGAAGACAACTTAGTGGAACTTGAAGCATTGTTGGCAAAACATCTGCCTAGAGGCACTGGTAAATATAGAGGTAAGCTACCTTTAAAATGTTTTGCATGCAACAAGATTGGTCATATAACAACAAACTGCCCTAATGGTGAAAATGATTACAAGAGAGACAAATTTAAGAAGTACAAAGGTAAAGGCCAAAGGGATTTTCTTGTAGCTATTGACAGTGGTATTATTGATGATGAATCTGATGATGATGCTAGTGAAGATATTGTGTTTGTAGCAATTAAGGAAGAAGTATCAGATCAAAAGGCACTAGTATCCATAATGGATAAAAATGATGATTGGATCATTGATAGTGGTTGTTCACATCACATGACTGGTGATCAGAGCAAATTTATTTCCCTGAAGGAATTTGATGGCGATGTTGTCAGATTTGGCAATGACTCACCCTGTATGGTAAAAGGTAAGGGAGTTATTTCTCTTAATGGGAAGAGCAGTGCTGATGATGTTTGTTGGGTTCAAGGCCTAAAGAACAATCTGTTAAGTGTGGCACAACTTAATGGCAGAGGTTACCCACTGGAGTTTAGAAATGGTATATGCAAAAACTTTGACAACAAAGGTGAATTGATTGCAACCGAGAAACAGACCAAAGGTAATCTATTTCATCTCAATCCTAAAGTTAGCAACTATTTGATTGCAAAAATAGATGATAGCTGGCTTTGGAATAGGACATTTTGTCATATAAATTTTGACAATATTATTAAAGTAAGCAAGTCTAAGACTGTAAGAGGCCCGCCTCAGCTAGACAAACCAGTTAATGCTCTTTGTAAAGAATGTCAACTAGGAAAGATGACTTCTTCAACTTTCAAGAGCAAGTCCTTCTTAGCAGAGCACTTGTTAGCTTTTGTTCATACAGACCTATGTGGACCAATAAGAACAAGAAGCATTCAAGGTGACAGATACTTCATGATCTTCATTGATGATTGTTCAAGGATGATGTTGGTCACATTCTTGAAGGATAAGAATGAAGCTTTTGGCAAATTGAAGGCATTCAGAGCCTTAATTGAGAAAGACAATGACAAAAAGATAAAATGTCTAAGAACAGATCAAGGTGGTGAATTCACTTCTGCAGAGTTCACTAAATATTGTGATGATAATGGTATCAAGTGGAAAATTTTTGCACCAAGGACACCACAATAGAATGGTATAGCAGAGAGAAACAACCGGTCAGTGGTTGAAGCTGCTAGAACTATGTTGATACAAGGAGGTGTATCAAAAACCTTTTGGAAAGAAGCTATAAGTACAACTGTCTACACAATGAATCGAGTTCTTGTAAAAAGAGGTAAGGACAAAACCCCATATGAGTATTGGTATGGGATATCACTTGATGTTAGCTATTTTAAAATATTTGGTAGCAAATGTTTTATTAAAAGAGGTGACTACATAAGAAAGCTTGAAGCTAAGAGTGATGAAGGCATATTTCTTGGCTATTCCACCAAGAGAAAGGCCTATACATGCTTCAACAAATGGACACAGAAAATTGTTGAGAGTGCTGATGTTCATGTAGATGAATATCCTAAAATATTAGAAGGAACCAGTTTTGAGAAGAAGGATGAAGATCCTTGTATTTTGCTTTTAGAACCCGAAACTGTTAAATCAGAAATCGGTAAAGCAAATCCTGATGTACTTGTTCAACTGGAACAAAAAACCTTAGAGGAAGATGACAATGAAGAAGCTGAACCTGAAGAGAATAATCATGCTATTCCTAGGTATGTGAGACTGAATCACAATCCTGAACAGATAATTAGGGATAAGGATGCTGGAGTACTAACTAGAAGGAGAATAAGAGAGAACTCTTGCATGATATCCACCTTTGAACCCATAAAGGCTAAAGAGGAATTTGGTGATGATCATTGGGTGAAAGCTATGGAGGAGGAGTTGGAACAAATTGAGAGGAACAACACTTGGACCCTGGTACCCCGATTGGTAAACAAGAATGTTATAGGTACTAAATGGGTATTCAGAAACAAGTTAAATGAAGATGATGTTGTAGTTCGCAATAAGGCAAGATTAGTATGCAAAGGTTATGCACAAGAAGAAGGAGAAGACTATGGAGAAACTTTTGCACCAGTAGCAAGACTGGAAGGTGTCAGAACACTACTTGCATTTGCAGCTCATAAGAAGTTCAATGTATACTAGATGGATGTCAAGTTTGCATTCTTAAATGAGATACTAGAAGAAGAGGTTTATATAGAGTAGCCTGATGGTTATGCATTGACAGATAAGGAAGACATGGTATGCAAAGTTCATAAAGCTTTGTATGGACTAAAGCAGGCACCCAGAGCATGGTATGAATGACTTCATACTCATCTGATGAAGATAGGCTTTGCTAGAACTAGTGATGACAACAACATTTATCTCAAGTCTGAAGGAGATGATATACTGGCCAGTGAAGTGTTTGTAGATGACATTATATTTGGAGGAAATGATGACATGAGTAATTGTTTTGTAGATGAAATGAAGAATGAATTTGAGATGTCATTAGTAGGGGAAATAAATTTTTTCATATGCTTACAGATACAATAGATGAAGAATGGTATTTTCATTACTCAATCCAAGTATGTGAAGGAGGTTTTGAAGACTTTTAGTATGAGTGACTGCAAACCAGTTGGAACCCTAATGGTTACAAGTTGTAAATTGCCCAAGAAAGATGCATCTAAGTCTGTAGATGAAAAGGAATTCAGGTCAATGATTAGCAAACTACACTATGCTGTTCACAGTCGACCAGATATTGCCCATGCAGTTGGTATTGTGGCTAGATTTTAGAAGAATCCAAAGGAGGCACATCTGATGGCAACTATGAGAATCTTTAGATATCTGAAAGGTATTGTTGATTATGGATTATGGTATCCATATGGTGGGTATTTTGACTTGGAGGCATACACAGATGTTGATTGTACAGGAAATATTGATGACTGGAAGAGTACTACTGATTGAGCATTCTTTCTAGGAGGAAGGCTAGTCTCATGGAGTAGTAAAAGTAGAGTTGCACTTCATAATCTACTGTTAAAGCTGAATATGTAGCAGCTTATATGAATTGCACACAATTTATGTGGATGAGGCACATTTTGGAAGGTTTGAAGATGAAAATCTTAGAACCTATAAAGATGTTGTGTGATAATACAAGTGCAATAAACATTTCTAAAAATCCTGTTTTGCATGCAAGGACTAAGCACATTGAATTGAAATATCGCTTCTTGAGGGAAAAAGTTCAAAGTGAAGATGTTATCTTGGAGCATGTTTCTACCAAGGAGCAGCTTGCATATATCTTTTCCAAATCTTTGCCTAAGACCACTTTTAAGTATCTTAAAATTCAATTGGGGGTTGTCCCTCTTCATGAAGTCAGTTGAACATGATGCTGACTGCATCAGTCCCTGGATTACTTGTAGAATCTTATATGGATTGATGGAGTGGATGTACTCCACAGGGGGAGCATCAAGTTGCAGAATGATGATGATGCATAGTGAGAGCAGAATTACATATTTTACTTTCACTTTGGCATTGTTGTAAAAGGGGGAGAAGAATTATGTGTCTGACAAGGTGAATACTTGGTAATGTAAACCAGGATTCCTATTCACTAGCGGCAGGCTAAAGACACACAAAGAAAGGTGAATACTTGGTAATGTAAACTAGGATTCCTATTCACCAATCTCACCAGCAATCAGAGGCATTGATAGTTGTATTGCCATCAATGCTGAAGGGCGAGATTGTTGGCATTTTGAGTTTGTTTGGCATTTTGCATAAGAAATTGCATTAATGATATGTTGTCATTGATGTCAATTGAACCGGTAAAAGGTATTCATGTTATTGCTGATATTATTGTTCTTTATATTGTCTTGTAACTAATAAGAAGAGAGTTTTACAAGATGTTGTAACCGATATATGTAAAGTTTGTGAGTTGAACCTGTGAACCGGTGTGAAGGGTTAAACCTTTCTATGTAATGCTACAGGTAAACCTTATCAGCTGTTAAACCCTAACCAATCAAGTTTGTTGGTTTATTATCTGATGAGCAGTAATGATGGAGACACGTGTGATCACTGTATGAGGATAAATTCAAATTGGTTTGGCGCATTTTCTTATTGTCTAGGTAAGGAGCAAAGTGAATTGCATTTAATGCACAACGTGTGATGAGTTACAAAATCCAATGGAGTGGTGATCATGTAACAGTTGGAATTCTCTTGAAGAATGTGAAGAGATTGTTATGATTTGTAATAGTCAAGATTGAACCGACTTGTTTGTAATCTCAATGATGAGAATTAGGTTTTTGTTATGTTACCGACCTAGTTGATTTGTATTTAAGGTCGATGAATTTGTTTGTAAAGGTTGTTGGCAAGGTTGATAGAAAAACTGTTGAGTGTGTGGTTTCCCAACTAGTGAATGGATCTGCACTTTGAGTGAAGGTAGATGAAGCTTAGAAGGATTTGATCAAGAAAAGATAGTGCTACTTAGATAGATCAAGAAAACCTATTATTTTTTAACAATTACAACAAAAGTAAAATCCCTTAATCGGGTAAGCTCTAACAAGCTTGGTTATTCATTAAATCCTCTAACAAGGTGGTCCATTAGCTTGGATTCTTAAATCCTCTAGTGAGGTTACTCGTAATAGGGTATTGTGCTTCTAACAAGGCATATTTGTAAATCCCTTAATTGGGTGATTCCTAACCAGAATTAGTTCTTAACAGAACTTAATGTAAAGCTCTTACAGGTTTTGGCTCCTAACAAGGCAAACTTTGAAAGAGTTTAGATAGCTATCCTTGTGAGTCCCATCTCACCATGGTTTTGACCTATTTGGGTTTTCCACGTATAAACATTTGTGTCAAGTGGTGAATGATTTTGTGGTTGTGATCTTATTTGTTGATTTGATTAACTTCTGATAAAGCATGTTAAGTATAAGCATTGAGAGATGAATATGTTGAGTTATGATTAAGCATTGTTGATGTTTACAAGATTGAATGTGTTTACTGTTAAAGTTTTCATAACAGTTAAACTGGTTAATGTCAAGTATTTATATGAATATTGATCTTGACTGAGATATGTTTACTTTATTTGATTGAGTTTGAGTTTGGGAACTTTGTATCAGTTTTCCAATATATTGATTCAGCCCCCCTCTCAGTATTCTACCGGATACTTATTCTTTCATCATACCATCAGTTATGGACCATAAAGTCAAGGGTCTAATAATATTTTTCTTGGTAGACTCTATATTGGAATAATACTTGAAATATGTGCTTGAGTTATATCTGAGAGATGTGTTGTCATTGATGTCAACATATTTCTCTGTCTGAGACAGTGATGCAGTGAAGTTCAGTAAGTTAGTTTGTTCAGTATGGTGAAGATCAGAGTTTTTCAGATTAAAGGGTTTGTAGATGGTTGTCTGTAGTTGATTTAGTTCAATTTTAAAAGGTCGGCATGGAGATTTGATTGAGTTATGGGTATCTGTTTTGTGGCTAGTTTTTCATGAAAGGAAAGCAAGTGCAGAAATGCACTTTCCTAATGTTAGTTTGTAGGGGAGAAATGACTAGTGTATACAAATTTTTAACATTTATAGAATATGGCACAAGCATGAGCAAACACAACTAAACAACAAAGAGATATAACACACATAGTTAACGTGGGAAAAACCCTTTCGGGAGAAAAATCCACCACTAACAAAAACATGACTTTATTATCAGTATGTCAAATACAATAAAGTTCAGCCTGCAGATTTCCTTTTTTTACTCTATCAAACAGTCGTTCCAGACGTAACATATAATACTCAGATAACAACTTCAACACACTCAAATGGCTATCGTAACCCTCCACATTCAGTTCACATTTGGATTCTAATACCAAACCAGTTGACCATTCATATGAGCAACTACAACAATGACTTGAAGTCTAACCGTCTGCCTACGTTGGTTTGCATTCAAGGAAAACCAATTATCCCACATGCAACAGGGAGTCAGGTCGGTTCATATTCATATATACCGATAATCTCATCCTTAGTGTCCAAGTGGTCACCTTTTTGGATCTTGGTTCATTCTCACACCGATGTTGGTCTTCGCTCCATCGGCCATCAGTATAGCCTTCAAATGGTAGAGCCGATCGCTCGGTGATACCCGATCACCTAAGTGGTGCAAGAGCACCTTCACTATTTTGCCTTGTTTGATCTTGATGGGATCAAGAATTGAATAAAGGACTATTGTAAGAGTCCAAGTGTGTGTTTTAGGTTTTATTATGGTTTAGGTTTATCTTAGAATGGTTTACCAAAGGTTTCACAAATTTTCTTTCCAATTCTGGCCCATAATGCCTTGTAAGCCAAAAATGGCATTATAGTGAAAATGTGTTAAAAACCTTGTAACAAGCCTAGAAAGGAATTGGAGTATTTGTATTTATTGATTTGACACCATCTCAAATGGTTAGATGGAAGATATTTGTCTTGTAGGTCAAAAAATGCACTAAGAGTCAAAAATTGCTAATGTTGTCAAGCAACATTTTGACAAAAAGTGAGATAAGTTGTAAAATCACTGTACAAGGTAGTTATGGATGCCATAATGGTTGAAATGGTTTTATTGTGCCTATATAAGGACACTTCAAACATTGTAAATAGGTTGGCTTTGTATTAGCAAGAGGAAATTAATGAAATATGATTGTTTTTCATGCTTTTTAAGCTTAATCTACTGTAACGGTCCGTACTAGGCAATATTTCCATACTGTTCTTTGATGGGAGTTTGTGTCATGGTTTAATGAAGGTTTTTCATTCTTTGTGTTAGGGTTTTTACTATGTTTTGGTTTATCAGAAAAAATCTTTTAGTTTTTGCCAGTTCCTTGCCCTGAACTGGGGTTTTGAAGAAAATGGGTTGAAACACTTGGTCTCTATGGGTAACCAAGAAAAAATGAACCTTGGAGACCAAGCTAGACCTTTGTACATATTGTATTTTAAGTTTTTGCTGTCAGTTATGATGGAAAAGGTAAATTTGAGCACTTATTAGGCAAGTTGTCTAACTTGGCTAATATTCTGCCTTAATGCTCAAAATTTGGATTCTAAAGCACCAAGTGTTGAAAAAAACATGGATAGAGGTCTTCATCTACCCTAGAAGCATTTTGAAGGGATTGGAGCACTACAATTTACTCATTTTGCATTGTTATGTGTCACTGTCTGTAAAGGGCAGCAAATTCCCTGTTTTGGGAAATAAAATGGTTTTTAGCATCAAGATTGTCTTTGAAGACTTCCATGCATGGAGACTTTACCTTATTTGTTCAATGTAGTATTAAATTGATTGTTTGAAGGTCTATTCATGCTATGGTGCAGGCATTTGGAAGTCTTAACCCTCTATTGTGCAGAAATGACGGTGAAAACTAAGAAAAACAATGATTTTGACAGTGTTTTTGTTCTTTTTCAGTTTGTTTGCCAAGTTTGGCATAATGCTTGGTTGTTAGTGGTAGGGAAGGAATTGGTATGTTTTGGTAGAGGATTATTAGTAGTGTGGAGGCTTGAACTAAGCTTAGGAGTGATATACTAAGGTGTAAGAACTAAAACCCTCACCAAACCCTACATTTAAGCCTAAAATTGAGGACAGTCTCAAAACCCACCTCATAGAACCTAAGACATGAAAAATCATCAAGCTCTTGCATTCTTATAAACATCCAAATCAAATCCCAAGGTGGTATTGGCCATCATTGAATGAAAGGAATAAAATACTCCAAATTAGGCCTACTTGGCTAGTAGCCCTTTTTAGCCCTGTTTTGCAAAAAGTGTGAACCCGATTGGTGCAAGGGTGAATGGTCTTGAAGAACCTTTGGAATCCATTTGAAAACACTCAAGGAAACCTCCTAATAGCTCAGTATGATCAGTGTTTCTATATTTGGGGTTTAGATGTATAGTAAGGGTTTGAGTTTGAGTTGAGCAAGTGAATGAACAAATGATAGGAAGAGCTCAAGGATGAAGTTGAAGTTTGTGAACATTGAAAGTGGGCCTTATCAAGAAAACCAAAACCTTTCCTCTCCCATTTGAAGGAGTCTCTCAACAAGTTAGATTAAATTTAGCTCTAATTGGTCCTCCTGTGGGTGTCTCCCTATCACTAAGGCAACTCCATCGGGTCATCGGCCAGACAGATGAACTGTTACCCCAATCTCCGTTAACTGACAACGTTCTCATCAACTCATTGGATCAAGAACTATGAGGTTACTCTGATCTCTGATAACTGATAGTAGTCTCATCGGGTCCTCGGCTCATGCACAAAACTGCTATCCTGATGAGCGAAGCACTCCAAGACAAAACAAGGTGGACTTATCGGGACTTTGACGTAGCCTTCAACACATTAACCCGATAGCCAATATCGACCCGATCGCCTAAAATGACTTCATCGGGTATCGACTTAACTCCAGACCGGAACCCTCAACAGCCGATGTCAACTTGGACCGCATAAGACAACTCCCTCGGGTATCATAATAGCTTTCGATAGAAACACCCGATAGCCGATGACAACCCAGACCGCATATGATAGCTCCATCAAGTCATCGACACAACTCTGATGCAGTCTTCCACTCTGCTGTTCCATCAATGTAGGCTAGCCTGATCAACCTGAACATGTCAAGTGAAATAGAGGAACATTTCCAACAAACTCCCACTTGACGAGGAATGCACTAGACCGAATACCATTTCAGACATTAATGAGAAACATGGGTATGAAGACCCATAGAATTTGAACACCACCTGAACTTGTGCGTGCTCACTAGTTTTGTCAAGGCATCTGCAACATTTTCCAGAGTGTCTACCTTGCTAAGATAAACTTTTCCATCTTCTACCATGTCATGAAAGAAGTGACACTGAACGCCAACATGCTTCGACCTGGCATGGAAAGTATGATTCTTTGCCAAACATATGACACTTTGACTGTCACTCTAGATTTCAACCTACCTTGTATTAAAACCAATATCTGAACTCAAATGTCTAAGCCAGACTACTTCTTTACAAGCATGTGTGGCTGCCATGTATTCTACCTCTATAGTGGACAAAGCGACTACAACTTGCCGCTTGCTCATCCAACTAATTTCTCCACCATTCATGACAAAAACATATCCACTAGTGGATCTCCTACTGTCAATATCCCCTGCCCAATAAGAATCTGTATAACCACAAATGCTAAGAGTTCTCTTTAAATCCTTTAGATTACCATGATAACACAATGCAAAGTCTAAAGTACCCTTCAAGTATCTGAACACTCTCTTTACAACATCTCAATGTGGTTTCCCTGTATTTGACATAAACCTGCTAAGTACTCCCACTGGTTGGGCAATATTTGGTCTTGTACAGATCATAGCATACATCAGAATTCCTATAGCACTTGCATAAGGTACACTTTTCATGTCTTCAATCTCTTTTGGAGATTTCAAATTGTCAAGCATAGACAACTTAGTTCCCTGCCAGATGGGAACAACCTATGGTTTACAATCAGACATATGAAACCTATCAAGAACATTGGTTATATACTTCCTCTAGTTGAGCCAAAGTTTACTCTTAGATCTATCTCTTTTTATCTCCATTCCCAAAATATAATTTGCTGGTCCTAAGTCCTTCATTTCAAATTTCATAGAAAGTTGAGATTTTAAAACTAAGATCATACCTTTTGTGTTTCCTATGAACATGTCATCTACATACAAAGCTATTATAAGAATCCTATCACCATCAGTTTTGTAGTAAACACAATGATCAGTTTTTGATCTCATGAATCCCAAGGACAAAATAAATGTATCATACTTTTGATACTACATTCTGGGAGACTATTTTAAACCATACACAGACTTCTTGAGTTTGCATACTAGATGTTCTTTACCTTTTCCCACAAAATGCTCAGGCTGGGACATATAAATTTCTTCTTCAAGGTCACCATGAAGAAACGTTACCTTCACATCCATCTGCTCCATCTCCCAATCATATGCGGCTGCAAGTGACAAGAGAAATATAATAGATGTTAGATTAGCTACAAAAGAGAAGATTTCCCCAGAGTCAATACCTTCTTTTTGCGAATACCCCTTTGCAACTAGTCTTGCTTTGTATTTGTCAATGCTGCCATTTGGATCGTACTTCATTTTCAACACTCATTTGTAGCCTACAGGCTTTCCTATCTTTAGGCAATGACACCAAATCCCAAGTTCCATTTTTATCCAATGATGACATTTCATCATTCATGGCTTCCAACCAGGAATCTGAATCAGGCATTTCAATTGCTTCTTTGACAGTCCTAGGCTCATCAATATCTACAAGTAAATCATAAGCACAATTAACATTCAAAATAGAATGACTGTACTTATTAGGTGTATACCTATTAGGTTGCCGCCTCTCTCGAGTAGATCTCCTCAACTCTCGTGTTCAGGCTCCTTGAGGTTCCACAGGAGGCTCATTATCATGTTCTTCTTCAGAACTACTTGAACTACTTGAACTCTCCTCATCTTCAGGTATCTCTTGAGACACTTCTTTGGCTAGAGGAATTTCAACCTCAGCTTCTCCTTTCTTTTCTATATTATGATCTAGTGACATAGGCTTCAGCTCATGAAAAATCACACTTCTGCTGTATACAACCTTACCAGTCACTGGATTCCAAAGTTTGTATCCTTTCACACCAGCTCCATAGGCAATGAAGATACATTTTACTGCTTTGTTATCCAACTTAGATCTATTAAAATTAGGCACATGAGCATATGCCTCTGCACCAAAAACCCGAAGGTTCCTTAAAGAAGGTTTCTTACCAGACCATGCTTCCATAGTTGTTTTGTCAACCAATGCTGAAAAAGGAGAACGATTCAGCAGGTAACACACTGTTGAAACTATTTCAGTGCATACTTTTTGTTCTAGCCTAGCTCCACTCTGTTGGTGCCCAAAACCACAGATTGGAAAAAATAAGGATTTGCAAAGCCCTTAACTGATCCAACTAGCTTTGGCCAATGAACAGGGATGGTCAAAGACCAAATCCCTTTGCACTTAAGTCTCCATTGAACCTAGGTGGGTATACCTATCCCTCTCAAGCACAAAAATAGTTATTTAAAGTGGATTTAAACTTTGGAAAGACAACTCTTTGCAAGAATGACAACAATTTCCTGCTACTGCTGAGTGCTTTTATTTGAATGCTTTTGAAATTGAAAACTGAATGTAAAGATAATTGTGTATAAAGATTGTTGTATTTTGGAAATCAAATGATTGCAGGACATTCAAGAAATATGCAATAGAATAGTTCAAAAGGTTTCAGAAGAATTCTTTTCTCTTCGGGACTTTATGCATATCAAATCATTATCTCAGAGAATGAATAATAGACCAGTGCCTCTATCTCGGAATATATATGATACTTTGTGGACAAACAACTTTATCAACTCAGGAGACAATATTAATAATCACTATAATGGTTCATTATGTGTCACATAAACAATAAGAACCTAATCTCGCATTTAATGTAACAACATGTGATTCACATTACAACAAATCCTTAAACAGATTTATAAGGAGGACAAAGAATGATTCATCAACATAGAAAGTATACAATGCATTTGAAGTAGAAACAACGAATCTTGTATATTAATCTTTGAGAAATGATAGTACACAAAAGCCACACTTAGAGACACTTCGTTACAATTTGCTTGCAAAAAAATGACATTTTCTTCTTCCTATAAAATTTCCTAATACGTATGACTTTCAGTCCCTACAATAGTATGATGATTTTCCTCCCAAAAAACTCTGACCCATTTGATACAAAACAACTTAATACAAATACATATGCTGAAGACATGAATGAAAGGACACACCCTTTCATTATCTTAACAACTAACTGAACATAAATTAAAAGCCTAAATAGGATGTCAATTACATTACACAAACTAAAACACAACACTAAGACTTTTGATCCAGTAGTCGTCCACATTTTTGAAAATGCCGCAAGTAGCCCGGTTCCTTGTATGTTGTAGAGTTGAAGATCGCATCTTTGGCTGCATTCTCGATCACATAAAAATTCTCCAACTGATCAACTGTGTCATTCATGTCAAGGACATCTACTCTGGCAATGGCTTGGGCCACACTAAGCATAGAATTGCACTCAGAGATCCATACGGTTTTGTCTTTGATCACACCTGCATCATCCACCAGACTGGGAACCCCAAGTTGGACAATCTGCGGGCATTCATCAAATTCAGACTTCAATTCCTTTGTAATTTCCTCATGTGTAACAAGCAGACCCTGCACCTTCTTCTTCACTTTCTCTTTGGTCGATGCATCTTGTAGCAACATGTTGAGTCTATCTCGAATTATGGTGTGAGAAACCATATTATCCATATTCCTCTGATATTCACCCCAGAATTCATCCAATGCTTTCTCCATATTGTCACATCTCTTACTTAGCAACACAAAAGTGGTATATGCCCTAATGCTTCTCACCTCCTTTTTCAACTTATTGTGTTTAGAAGATAGCTTTTAAATTTTTTTTTTCCATTAGCCTCCTGAATTTGTAATTTGGGGAGCAGGGTGCCCACTCCTCTTAAGGATCTCTTCATATAAAGCTGTATACTTATTCTTCTCTTCTATCTCATGTTTCATTTGGGCCTTATTGAATTTTGAAATATTAATACCCATGTCAGTTGTGACCATAGGATCTACTTCTCCAACTTTCAAAGTCATCATATGACCAAAAGCTTTATCTACATCAATGATTTTTGGCCTTTTGTTGGGAGGGTATAAGGCCCAGAATAACAATTCTTCCTCCTTTGGATCATATCTTGATCCAATAAAAATATCTTGCACTCCTTAGATATTCAATTTCATATCCTTATTATCTGAATGTAACAAAGAATAAAAAATGAATGAAGCACTCAGGTCCCATCCCGGAAACACAATTATTCCTGCCTCTACTAGCAATTGCCTGCCCTTTTGCGAGGTCATAGCCTCAACTTCTGTGTCAATGTCTTTCTTCAACCTCTTCATCATTTCTACTTCATTCTTAGGGGTAATATTTGGCACTACTTCCCTTAATTTCTTACCCTTGAAGTGTTACAAGAATGATTTGAATTCCTTAGACTTAATGAATTGATCATCAAATAGAAAAGACACATGCTCTGCCATTCTTTCATCTATTTCTGCATTCAGGGAAACAATAAATCTATTCTTTGCTTCTGAGTCCTTCTCCTTCTTAGGTGCACGGAGCTTGGAGACTACTTCATTTTCCCTTGAATCACTTTGGGTTGGTTCTCCCTCCATCCTTTCTAGTCTTTGCTTTCTTTCCTCTAGCTTGTTTTCCAAGGTCCCCATAACTTCTGCAAGCTCTTCCACATCCTTATTTTTGCACATATCTTCAAATTCATCTTCTTGATGGAAGTAGTCTCCCAACTCTTTTCTTTTCCTGCTTGAATGGATGTAACCTTTAGGATCATAGTGTGTTCTAGATGCATGCTAAAACAAGTTGTATTCATCCACCAGCTTCCTATCAATGGCCTCATATGACCTAGTTGATTCAATTTTAAAATCCTAGCAGTGAAGTGTTCTAGGGAGGAAAACCTACTTGTGTGCTCCTCCAAAATGTTTGGCATTAGACACACTTAACTGCCTTACAATTTCAAAGAAGGCAATCCTGTCTGGTGTAGGCTTTAGTAGCACATATGTATAACCCTCAAATCCATAGCATCAAACAAAAGTGAAATTTTGGCACGAGTACCAATCACCCCAGTTGTGATTGACCTTTGGATTTTGGTGCTTGTGAGGCCTAAGAAACTTCTTGACCTCCTCAGAAAATGATCCTTGTTGAGGCTCACCAAAAAGCAATAAAATTGGTTTGTCAAATAATTCCTCAAATTTGAGGTAATGAGAATTCACAAATCTGTAATCCCAAAGGGAAACCCATAATTGCACTGGTTGCTCCTTTCCATCCTTCCCAATTGTATTTACATTCAATTCTTCTGGCCACAACCCTCTAAGTTTCCCATAAAATAAGACAATATGCATCAACAATGAATAGTGCTTGAAATATTTTTCTGGATTATCCTTCAGTTTCAAGAAACCTTCATGCAATCTATCTACCAGGTATGAAGCGAAGTTAAGAACCCTAGGCTCATGCCTCTAAACTTCTGCTGCTAGAACTAATGGTCCTATGTTTGCCACATCAAGAGCGGCAACTCCTCCCACCTGACCACACACCATATATGTGTATTGCAAATACATCTTGAAAATAGTCATGTCACAAGCAGGACCATCTTCCTCTGTTAGTCTCCCCTTCTCTACTTTGTGGACAACGAGGTTCCAACCCTGGTATGTAGTGTCCATCTTCCTGTACTCTTCTTCCAAATCTATAAAAGACAAAGGCACATCTGCCTCCAAATCTACTGCCAAAATTTTCTAAATTGTAGCCTTTGCAAAGTACACTAGAGCAGTCCCATCAAGCAACATAATGCATCGCTTGTTTTCATCGTAATGTCTTACTAAAAGCTTCAACAAATCAATATTCACAAATAGATTGGGTACTACAAGTTTTCCTAGACCAGTTTTCCATGGGTTTGAAATTGGCATGGGCTCATCCCTGTAGAAGTAATGGAAAAGGAACAACTTGTGCCCTTGCACTTTGGTAAATACATCTCCAATCCCTCTATATCTATCCTCCAACTAGTCATGGATAGGCAAATTTACCTTAGCTTTGCGTGACCTAGCTCCTGGAGATCCCATTTGGTCTATCATGTCCTGATTTAACATTCTTCGGACCTCACTGACCTCACCCTTTGATTTCTCTGCCATGGTACTAGATATTTCGGCAACCTTTTGCTTCCCTTTTGAGCTTGATCTCTCCATATTTGCAAATTCCTTCACTCTATGCTTAGTAATTTAGAAATTTTGTTAATAGGCACTTGATATCTTTCTACAATACTTCGTGAGAAAAGTTGTTCTGCAATACTGGTTATATGTCCCAAGGAGTCCAATCTTGCAATTGATTATTGCAAATCTTGATGGATTTGCTTTGTGCGGTAACAGATCTACTCAATTGATGCATTTAATGGAAACCATTCTATCAATTCTTCTTCATCAAGATGTCCAATGGCTAATCGGCAAGACTCCTCCTGACAATTCAAATGTTTGGCGCCGATTGTTATGACCTTACTGCTTTTTACTTTGATTGGAACAAGCTATCCTGACCCACTTATCGAGTATCGGGATATCAATTTTTTCTTTATCCTAATGGTTCATTTCATCCCGATGGGCATCATTTCAATCTCAATTTTGCCTTTTGTTTCAACACTCCATCGACACAACTCTCCTCGATGCATTCACCTTTGGTTTCCTTTTATTTAACTCATCAGGTATCAACATAGTTTATTTCATGTCCCTCCGATGCCTCGATGATCTCAATATTCCAATCCGCATTCTGATTAAGACCATCGCGTTAACAACATAACTTTTCCTGAGGAAATCCTCGCACTTACCATTTGCCTAAATGGTCCTATCGGGTTTCGGTATAACATAAAAGTTCTTCTTCTGATGTCCCAATGAATCCTTATTAGATACTTTCTTTATTGGTATAACTCACACCGATGCCCCTGCAAGTGCTTCTATCTTCATCGGGGGTCAGAATAGCCTTTTTCTATTCCTCCTGAAGTCCCGATGAGTTCCTGATGCCTTTTTGTGTTTTATGCTTCTGAGTTTGTTTTATCGGTATAAGTAATATCGATAGCTCTGCCTTCCAATTCTCCATGTCATCGGGGATCAGTCTAGCTATGTTTGCATTACTCTGATAAGGTTCTTTTTTCTGATGGGATCACCTTCTGTTTCCTTTAGTCATTGGGCATCGGGATAAAAATTTCTCATTACTTCCGATCTCTTGATACTACATGATAAGCTTTGCCATACCGTTATAAGTTGTACCAATGGTTTCATAGGTTATCGGTATAGCAATTTCTTCGCTTTGCCGATAAGCCGATATAAGACAATAGGAAAACAACCGCCTTCTGTTTCATCGAAACAAGCTATCCTGATGACATGACTTTCTAAAGAGTGCGCACCATGTTGTTTCATCAGTATAAGTTATGTCGATGCACCTTCTCTTGCTCGCCTATGCTGCTTCATCAGGACTACTTATGCCGATGATTGAAAATTAGCAATTTAGCATAGATGGACCATCACTGTTTAATATTAGCGATCCCCACTATTCTCATAGGGTCTAATACATATTAGAAGAAAATCTTGGATCATACCATAATGACTTCTTTGCTGACAAAATGCCTCCATAATGGATTCCTTGTGTAGTCTATACTTAGTGCATGCCCTTAGTGTGCCCAAGTGATATCTTGATATTCTCGAGACAACTGATCCCTAGAGAACTTTACTTGTGCCAATAAGGTTCGTGCACATGCAAACCAATAATAAATGCACATATGATAAAAGAAAAAGACCTTTATATAGCATAAAATATTTTGTAAAAATATGTGCTAATAGTGGCTCTTTCTGAGGATGTATGTTCTCTTTTAAGGACATAGCAAGATCCTAATTATCTCTTGAAAGAAGACCAACATGAAAATTGAAAATAGAAAACAAAAATAAATTTAAACTATGATAAAAAATACTCCCTACTCATCAAGAGAAAAAATGCTTAAGATATTGAGCATGAACCGGGAACTCCTGCATTTGACCATCAGTATCCTGCAAGTAATAGGAATTTTCTCCACCCTTTTCTGAAATGATAAAAGGTCCCAGCCAGAGTGCATCAAAATTTCCATGCTTCGCTTTATCCTGATCTTTGGCATTCCATTTTAACACCCATTCCCCATCTTCAAATGATTTGTCACATACTTTTCTATCATGTAAATCTTTTACCATTTGTTGCCTTTGTAAGTTTCTTTCCTGAGCTTCTCTACTACATTCATCCAGTTCAGCTAAAGCCATCAATCTGTCCCCCATGAAGTTTACTTCTTCCAAACATTCTTCTGTAACAAACTTATAAACTGGAAGAAAATTATTTAAGGGAAATCTTGCTTCTTTTCCATATACAAGCTCATATGGGGAAAATCCTATGGACTTCTTGATTGTCACTCTACCAGCCCATACCGCTAAGACCAATTTTGAGTCCCAAGCCTTTTTATTATCACCCAACATCCTTCTGATAATCTTCAACAAGTTCTTGTTGCTTGATTCTACTTGTCCATTTCCTTTGGGATGAGAAGGTGACGAGTAATACAGAGTGATACCATAGTTTTCACAAAAATTAGAGAATTCCTTGGATCTGAAACACATCCCATTGTCTACTACAATCTTCCGAGGTACTCCAAATCTGGTCAGAATATTTTCTAAGAGAAACTTTGTCACCACTTTGCTTGTAGCCTGTCTTGTAGGAATAACCTCAACCCATTTAGTAAAATAGTCAGTAGCAACCAAAATCCATTAATGCCCACCACTAGATTTGTTTGCTATCTCTCCTATGAAGTCAATACCCCACATCTAGAATGGTTCTTTTGTATGCATGGGCCTGAGAGGAATGGCTCCATTATATTTGAGTTTCCTTGAATTTTTTTGACAAGCCTCACATTTTTTGACATAAGTATGACAATGCTTGAAAACTTGAGGCCAATAATAACCAGCATTAAGAATTTTGTGAGCAGTGGTTTTAGCTGAGAAGTAACCCCCACATACACCTTCATGGAAATCTTTTAAAAAATCAAACACTTGACACTCATCTAGACACAATAGAAGAATACCATCTCTATTTTTCTAGTATAGATCCCCATTAAGTAATATATACCTAGATGTTTGAAGCTTTACAGTTCTTTTTTGATTATCATTTAAATCATCCAGACATTTCATGTATTTCAAGAAGTGAACAATATTTGTATACCAAGGGCATCTTTCAATGCTAATTTTTACATCTTTCAGCTCTACCTGGTTTACTTGTGCTACTTCAAGATTGGATCCTGCCATCAACTTCGCTAAACCTTGACTTCTTACCAATCTTGTGATTTGTAAATCAATATTGAACTCTTAGATCTGGTTTATCCATCTGCATCTTCTCCTAGTAGTCTCTGTTTGTCTGAAAATGTCTTTAACAACAACATTTGGTACATAGGCAATAACGGTCGCACCAACTAAGGTATAAAGGATTTCACGGTTTTCACAAGAGCATGAGCCTATTTTTCATTCAAATCATAATTCAATTTTGATGCTTGTAATTTTTTACTAAAAAATGCCACTGGCTATTCATGACCCTCATCATTCTTTTGTAACATGACAGTAGCAATAGTATGGAATGAGGCAAATGAAAATACTTGAAAAGGTTTTGAGAAGTCAAGTGATTTTAAAACATGGGCTTCCTTGATGGCTCTTTTGATATTTACAAAAGATTCAAGAGCTTCACTAGTCCACTTTATTTCTGCACCCTTTTTTAACATTTTAGCAATAGGCTTTATGATTTCAGAGAAATTTGAAACAAACCTTCTCACAAAATTGATTTGACCGAAGAAAGATTGGATCACTTTAACAATTTTTGGAATTTGGATTTTATCAATAGCAGCAATCCTTTCTGGATCAATTCTAACTCCATCTTTTGAGACAATATGACCTAATAATTTTGCTTCAGTAACCCCGAAGTCACATTTTTTAGGATTCAAAGATATGCCATATTCTAGTGCTCTAATAAATTTTTTTTCCAGACCATTACAATGATTTTCTGCCTTTCTAGAATAAGCAGTCATATCATCTTGATACATTGCCAAGATACAATCAATCATGCCCTCAAAAGCCACGTCCATAGCTCTCTGGAATGTAGCTCCTACATTTGTTAGTAAAAAATGCATTCTAGCATAAACATAAGTACCCCAAGGTGTAGTGAAAGCAGTTTTGAACTTCTCTGCTTCCCTAACTTTGACTGGATTGCAACCTGAGAAGCCATCCATCATAGATAACAACTCATTCCCTGTGACCTTCTGCAACAAAGCTTCCATAATAGGCAAGGCATCATTATCTTTCAAAGATGAAACATTTAGATTTCTGAAATCTACACATAACCTAATATCACCATTTTTCTTTCTTACTGGTACTAAATTTGATACCCATGTTGAATGCCTTATAGGCTCAATATTCCCTGCATTTCTCATTTTCATTAAATCCTCCTTCATCTTTGGAGCCAAAGTGGGATTTATAGGTCTTTGCTTTTGTCTGAAAGGTTTTGCATTAGGATTCAAAGGTACCTCATGTTGGAACAAATCTTCCCTGTAAGCTTTAAGGTCATCATATGACCAAGCAAAAACATGCCTATACTTCCTCAACAGATTAATCAATTCAGTTCTGATTTTTGGTGTGAGCTTCTTTCCAAGGTATACTTCTCTTGGGTTGCTTTCACTTCCCAAGTGTATCTTTTTGACCTCTTCACATCCTCCTGAATTAGGCCTGAAATTCATTACATATTTATCATCAAACATTCTTTCAAGCTCTATTAACCCTTTTGGGATTTTATTAGTTTTCAACTGCAATACTTCTTGCCCCAATATAGTTGCTTTGTCATCTTTGTCCTCCATAAGTCCGTTCCAATCAATCCGCTGGTGGTCATATTGATCTTCACAAAATAATTTTTTTAGTAAATCCTTGTCATCATCAAAAACTTGCCAACTTTTTACATTATCAGGCACTGACGGTCTAGTTTTAATCTCCACTTGGGTAATGTCATCCAAAGGGATGTCATTGTGCTTGATAGCCAAGTTCACCATGAAGTCTGCCCAGATATTATTGGATCTCTCAATCCAATTGATGGAGAATGCATCGAACAATTCAATGTGATCCCAAACTTCATTCTCGTAGCTTCTTAATTTTCCATTTTTTGCAGCAAATTTGCCTCTAACTTGTGAAATTGCTAATTTTGAATCACCATAAACCATTAGTAATTTGATACCATGCTTATTTGCTAATTTAAGACCTAACAAGAGGGCCTCATATTCAGCAATATTATTAGTACATTCAAAAGCCAACAAGAAAATGTATTTAAATTTTTTTTCATTAGGTGCAATAAGTACAACTCCTGCTCCATTCCCTTCCTTACTGTAGGCACCATCAAAGTATAATTTCCAAATTAAGTTTTCATTTTGTTTAACTATTTGTGTAACTTTACTAATCTCTAAAGGTTTAGAAATACTTACCTGGAAGTTGTCCATATCTGAATGGAAAAAGTAGGTTGCTTCATCGAGATCAATTTCTTCTATGAGATACGAGGATCTTGGCTCTCTATTTATCCTTACTGCTGTACCTTTAACTGGAATAGTAGCATAAGATAGATCAAGCTGAACGTGATCACCCACCAAATTTGACCATTTCCTGGACAACAACATTCCATAATTCGCTGGAACTTGTACCATAGTAATGTTTGTTTTATATGTAGTATCTGGGCAAGCTAGAAACCTAAACTCTACATCCTTCATGATACCTACCATAGGTACATACCTGTTTTCCATGAAATAACACTTACCATAAGGTGTGTTGATGCGCATCCCAAGCTCCCTCATGACATCTTCAGGCATGATGTTCACTGCTGCCCCTGAATCTATCATACAATTCCTGACCATTTTATTGTTAATTAACAATGTCAAATAGAATGGATCAACTTGTGTGAGCCTTTTTGTGATAGATGTGCCTAAGTAAATTATTGGAGGATCCTCTTTTAACTTAGTAACATTTTTATTTAGATCCCTAGCGTTTGATATAATCTTCAAGGTCTCATCTTTATATTCTGGAAATTTCATTACTTCAAGCAAGGGCATCTAAATTTTTACCTGAGACATAATAGTTGCATAGTTTGAAGAAGGCTTAGTAATTTGTTTTTTCTCCACTGGCTTGAAAATTTTTGGTATTTCAATTGGCTTATTCTTTTCTGGCTCTGTCCCTTTTTTGGAATCAACATCCTTACCCTTGGCTGCGTTACTGCTGGTTGCATCCGATTTTGTGACCTTGGTGAAGATTCCTGCTGGCTTGCCCTGTTCATTGTTTACATTCCTATTCCTCATTTAGTAATTACTCTTTACTTGTTCCACAGCTACAATAGTGAAAGCGTTTTTCTCCTCTTTAGCCAAGTTTCTCAAAGAGGGCATTGCTTCTTCCTGAAACAATTTTCTTAAGGTAGGGATATCTTCATCATCAGAAAAAACTTGCTGTACACCATATTGTAATTTTTTTCTTCTTTGATGCACATCAGAATATTCTTCTTCTTCAGATAAATCCTCATTTCTTCCTCAATATGGATCAGATGAGAGAGAATTTATAGTTGGTTCATAATCCTCATTTTTATCTTCCTCTTCTATCAAGCCTTGGGCGATCATGCACTGCTCTGCAACATGAGGCAGATTACATACATCACACCATGGATATTCATCTACAAAGTTTGTAGTTTTCTTTAGTGGGCCAGGAGTCTCTTTGTTGGTGTTTGGTTTTACTGGTTTTCCATCTTTCCAATTTGTATTATAAGGCATGTCATGCAACCTCAACCTATTGTAACTTATTTGCTTATTGTTCCTGTATGGTGGCCTTTCATTATGATTTTATTTACCCTGTAAGTTCTTAAGCATGTCCATGATTTGGGTAAGATCATCTTTCCTAGGAACCTTGGAGTTGTACAGCTTTGGATCATCTCTCCTAGCAACTTTCCCAACTACCTTCCTATTGTTTTCAATAGTAACAACCGTTTTGAATGCTTGCTGTAAAGTGTTAGGTCCATGAGACAAAATCTCATAATGAGTTTTACTATCAAAAGCACTAAAATAAAAGTTAATAAAAAAGGAATCAATTGGTCTGACATATTTAGGTATTCTATTTAATACTTTATTAAATCTTTTATTAAATTCAGTAACTGATTCATTTTGATTCTTTTTTATACTTGTTAGTTCATGGGAAGAAAATGAAGGATCATTGTGGTCTCCAAATTCTTCCAATAATAGCATCACAAATACCTGCCAGTTGCAAATACATCTGTCAGGAAGGCTTCTATACCATTCCCCCATGTCTTATGTCAAGGACTGAACCAACAAATTCATGAATACATCTTCATGAGGAATCTCAAATTCTTCGATGATATTTTTTACATTAATAACATGCTGCTCTACTGAATCAACTCCATTTCGAGAAAATTTTGGTATTGATAATCTCAAATCATTAGTGATTTGATTTGGGTAACCAAGAATGCCAGTGAAATCCAATTGTCTGTACCTTTCAATGACTAAGGGTTGCCTGCCAACATGATGATTGCTTTGATTGTTTAAAATTCCATTATTGTTGCCATAGTTCCCGTTATTACCATTGTTTACACCCCTATTATTATTGCCATTATTGCTACCATTGTTCCTACATCCCCCATTGCCACTTCCATAATTGCCATTGTTACCTCTATTTTGTCCATTTTTTTGATTGCTGCCACACCGATTATTTCCTACATGGTTACCTTTATTTATGTTAATCTGGTCACCATAATTTCCCCCATCTCCATTCCTTCTTCCATCCTCTGGCCTTTCTTCATTTTTATCCCTATGCACATCCCTCCATCTTCTATTTTCATTTACCAGTTGGTTGTCATAGGTTACAAAAGGTTGGTCACCTTTTCTCATATGAGGAGGACTATATTTTGGAACTACTTGTTTACTTGTTTCACCTCTCTCTTCTTCTACTTTGTTTGTCTTGGGGCTTGAAATATTACTTCTCACTATTCCTAGTTTCTATAACACCCAATCTGGTTGCCTTTTAAGTGCCTTTGCCATCTTGGCATCATCAACACTCATATCAACCATTGTAAGAATAAGATCATCCCACTGTTTTTCTTCCTCTTCCTCAACATTCATGATCTCATCATGGCTATGTCTATTATCCTTTGAATTTATTTTATGAAAAGGATTTTCCTCTCTGTTCTCATATTTGCCAGCAGACGAAGAATCTTCCTCCCTACTAGGAAATCTCTTATAACCTTCAAATACCATCTTTGATTTTTTTCCTTTGTTCCTTTTCTTGGGACTCAACTGAACAAGATCTTCTTGTCCTTTGTGCATAGATCTCCTCCCCTGCATAAATCTTAATGACAAATTTTGAGGAGTTTCTCTTATTTTCTCAACATACCAATCATTACTCATGTATTACATGTAGAGTCACCACCTCCTAAGAGGAATAATATCGTTTGCTAATCTTTTGGGCTCTTTCCTCTAGCAGAGTCTGAAATGAAACCTGCCAAAAATTTTAAGTGCTTCTTATTAGAACTCCCCAACAGAGTCACCAATCTGTTGGTGCCCAAAACCACAGATTGGAAAACATAAGGATTTGCCAAGCCCTTAACTGATCCAACTAGCCTTGGCCAATGAACTGGCATGGTCAAAGACCAAATCCCTCTGCACTTAAGGCTCTACTGAACCTAGGTGGGTATACCTATCCCTCTCAAGAACAAAAAGAGTTATTTAAAGTGGATTTAAACTTTGGAAAGACAACTGTTTGCAAGAATGGCAATAATTTCCTACTATTGCTGAGTGCTTTTATTTGAATGCTTTTGAAATTGAAAACTGAATGTAAAGATAATTGTGTATAAAGATGATTGTATTTCAGAAATAAAATACTTTCAGGACATTCAAGAAATATGCAATAGAATAGTTCAAAAGGTTTTAGAAGATTGCTTTTCTCTCAAGGACTTTATGCATATCAAATCAGAATCTCAGAGAATGAATAACAGACTAGTGCCTCTATCTCAGAATATATATGATACTTTGTGGACAAACAACTTTATCAACTTAGGAGACAATATTAATAATCACTATAATGGTTCAGTATATGTCATATAAACAAGAAGAACCTAATCTCACATTTAATGTAACAACATGTGATTCACATTACAACAAATCCTTAAACAGATTTATCAAGAGGACAAAGAATGTTTCATCAACACACAAAGTATACAATGCATTTGAAGTAGAAACAATGAATCCTGTATATTAATCTTTGAGAAATGATAGTACACAAAAGCTACACTTAGAGATACTTTGTTACAATTTGCTTGCACAAAAATGAAATTTTATTCTTCCTATAAAATTTCCTAATACATATGACTTTTAGTTCCTACAGCAGTATGATGATTTTCCTCCCAAAAAACTCTGACCCATTTGATACAAAATGACTTAATACAAATACATATGTTAAAAGACATGAATGAAAGGACACACCCTTTCATTATCTTAACAACTAACTGAACAAAAATTAAAAGCCTAACTAAGATGTCAATTACATTACACAAACTAAAACACAACACTAATACTTTCGATCCAGTAGTCATCCACATTTTTGAATATGCCACAAGTAGCCTGATTCCTTGTATGTTGTAGCATTGAAGATCACATCTTTGGCTGCATTCTCGATCACATAAAAATTCTCCAACTGATCGGCCCTGTCATTCATGTCAAGGACATCTGCTCTGGCAATGGCTTGGGCTACACTAAGCATAGACTTACACTTAGAGATCCATACAGTTTTATCTTTGATCACACCTACATCATCCACAAGACTGGGAACCCCATGCTGAACAATTTGCTAGCATTCATCAAATTTAGGCTTCAATTCCTTTGTAATTTCCTCATGTGTAACAAGAAGGCCCTACACCTTCTTCTTCAATTTCTCTTTGGTCGATGCATCCTATAGCAACATGTTGAGTCTATCTTGAATTCTAGTGTGAGAAACCATATTGTCTATATTCTTCTGATATTCACCTCAGAATTCATCCAATGCTTTCTCCATATTGTCATATCTTTAACTTTGGAACACACAAGTGGAATCGGCCCTAATGCTTCTCACCTCCTTTTTCAACTTATTGTGTTCATAAGATAGCTTTTCAATTTTTTTCTTCCATTGGCCTCCCGAATCTGTAATTTGGGGAGTAGGGTGCCCACTCCTCTTAAGGGTCTCTTCATATAAAGCATTATACTTATTCTTCTCTGCTATCTCATGTTTCATTTGGGTCTTATTGAATTTTAAAATATTAATACCCATGTCAGTTGTGACCATAGGATCTACTTCTCCAACTTTCAAAGTCATCATATGACCAAAAGCTTTATCTACATCAATGATTTTTGGCCATTTTTTATGAGGATATAAGGCCCACAATAGCATTTCTTCCTCCTTTGGATCATATCTTGATCCAATAAAAATATCTTGCACTCCTTGGATATTCAATTACATATCCTTATTATTTGAATGTAACAAAGAATAAAAAATGAACGAAGCACTCAGGTCCCATCCCGGAAACACAATTATTCCTGCCTCTACTAGCGATTGCCTACCCTTTTGCGGGGTCATAGCCTCAACTTCTGTGTCAATGTCTTTCTTCAACCTCTTCATCATTTTTGCTTCATTCCCAGGGCTAACGTTTGGCACTACTTCCCTTAATTTCTTACCCTTGAAGTGTTACAAGAATGATTTGAATTCCTTAGACTTAATGAATTGATCATTAGATACAAAAGACACATGCTCTGCCATTCTTTCATCTGTTTTTGCATTCAGGGCACTAATATATCTATTCTCTACTTCTGAGTCCTTCTCCTTCTTAGGTGGACGGAGCTTGGAGACTACTTCATTTTCCCCTAAATCACTTTGGGCTGGTTCTCCCTCCATCCTTTCGAGTCTTTTCTTTCTTTCCTCTAGATTCTTTTCCAAGGTCCCCATAACTTTTGCAAGCTCTTCCACCTCCTTATTTTTGCACATATCTTCAAATTCATCTTCCTGATGGAAGTAGTCTCCCAACTCTTGTCTTTTTCTGCTTGAATGGATGTAACCTTTAGGATCATAGTGTGTTCTAGATGCATGGTGAAACAAGTTGTATTCATCCACCAACTTCCTATCAATGGCCTTATATGCCCTGTTTGATACAATTTTAAAATCCAGAAAGTGAAGTGTGTCAGGGAGGAAAACTTGCTTGTGTGCTCCTCTGAAATGTTTGCCATTAGACACACTTAATTGCCTTACAATTTCCAAGAAGGCAACCATCTCTAGTGCAGGCTTTGGTAGCACATATGGATAACCCTCATATCCATAGCATCGAAAAAAAGTTAAATTTTGGAATGAGTACCAATCACCCCAGTTGTGATTGACCTTTGGATTTTGGTGGTCATGAGGCCTAAGAAACTTCTTGACCTCCTCAAAAAATGATCCTTCCCAAGGCTCACCAAAAAGAAAGAAAATTGGTTTGACAAAGAATTCCTCAAATTTGAGGTAATGGGAATTCACAAATCTATAATCCGAAAGGGAAACCCATAATTGCACTAGTTGCTCCTTTCCATCCTTCCCAACTGTATTTACATTCAATTCTTCCACCCACAACTCTCTAAGTTTCCCATAAAATAAGACAATATGCATCAACAATAAATAGTGCTTAAAATATTTGTCTGGATTATCCTTCAGGTTCAAGAAACCTTCATGCAATCTATCTACCAGGTATGAAGTGAAGTTAAAAACCCTAGGCTCATGCCTCTGAAATTCTGCTACTAGAACCAGTGGTCCTATGTTTGCCCCATCAGGAGCTTCAACTCCTCCCACTTGACGACACACCATATATGTGTATTGCAAATACTTCTTGAAAATAGTCATGTCATAAGGAGGACCATCTTCCTCTGTTAGTCTCCCCTTCTCTTCTTTGTGGACAATGAGGTTCCAGCCCCAGTATGTATTGTCCATCTTCTTTTACTCTTCTTCCAAATCTACAAAAGACAAAGGCACATCCACCTCCAAATCTACTACAAAAACTTCCCGAATTGTAACCTTTGCAAAGTGCACTAGAGCAGTCCCATTAGGCAACATAATGCATCACTTGTTTGCCTCATAATGTCTTACTAAAATATTCAACAAATCAATATTCACAAACACATTGGATACTACAAGTTTTCCTAGACCAGTTTTCCATGGGTTTGAAATTGGCATGGGCTCATCATTGCAGAAGTAATGGAAAAGGAACAACTCATGTCCTCGCACTGTGGTAAATACATCTCCAATCTCTCTATATCTATCCTCCAACTGGTCGCAGATAGGCAAATTTACCTTAGCTCTGCATGACCTAGCTCCTGGAGATCCCATTTGGTCTATCATGTCCTGATTTAACTTTCTTCAAACCTCACTGACCTCACCCTTTGATTTCTCTGCCGTGGTACTAGATATTTTGGCAACCTTTTGCTTCCCTTTTGAGATTGACCTCTCCATCTCTACAAATTCCTTCACTCTATGCTTAGTAACTCATAAATTTTCTCAATAGGCACTTGATATCTTTCTGCAATACTGGCTACATGTCTCAAGGAGTCCAATCTTGCAATTGATTATTGCAAATCTTGATGAATTTGCTTCATGCGTCAACAAATCTACTCAATTGATGCATTTAATGGAAACCATTTTGTCAGTTCTTCTTCATCAAGACGTCCAATGGCTAATCAGCGAGACTCCTCCCGACGATTCAAATGTTTGGTGTCAGTTGTTATGACTTTGCTACTTTTTGCCTTTTGATTGGCACAAGCTATCCTGACCCACTTATCTGATCTCGGGATATCAATTTTTCTTTATCCCGATGGTTCATTTCATCCCGATGGGTATCACTTCAATCTCGGTTTTGCCTTTTGTTTCAACACTTCATCAGCACAACTCTCCCCGATGCATTCGCCTTTGGTTTCCTTTTATTTAACTCATCCGGTATCAACATAATTTATTTCATGTCCCTCTGATGCCCTGATGATCTCAATATTCTAATCTGCATTCTGATTAAGACCACCACGTTATCGACATAGCTTATCCCAAGGAACTCCTCACACTTATCATTTGCCTAAATGGTCCTATCGGGTTTCAGTATTAACATAAAAGTTCTTCTTTCGATGTCCCAATGAATCCTCATTAGATTATTTCTTTATTGGTATAACTCACACCTATGCCCTCTGCAAGTGCTTCTATCTTCATCGGGGGTTGGAATAGCCTTTTTCTATTCCTCCCGAAGTCCCGATGAGTTCCAGATGCCTTTTTGTGTTTTATGCTTCCGAGCTTTTTTTATCGGTATAGGTAATACCGATAGCTCCGCCTTCTGATTCTCCATGTCGTCGGGGATCGGTCTACGATAAGGTTCTTTTTTCCGATGGGCTCGCCTTCAGTTTCCTTTAGTCACCAGGTATCGGGATAAAACTTTCTCATTACTTCCGATCTCCCAATACTACATGATAAGCTTTTCCATACTGTTATAAGTTATACTGATCGTTTCATGGGTTATCGGTATAGCAATTTCTTTGCTTTGCCGATAAGACGATAGGAAAACAACCACATTCTATTTCATTGGGACAAGCTATCTCGATGACATGCCTTTCTCAAGAGCACACACCATGATGTTTCATCGATATAAGTTATGCCGATGCTCCTTCTCTTGCTCGCCTATGCTGTTTCATCGAGACTACTTATGCCGATGATTAAAAGTTTGTAATTTAGCACATATGGACCATCATTATTGAATATTAGTGATCCCCACTATTCTCACAGGATCTAATACATATTAGAAGACAATCCTGGATCATACCATATGACTTCTCTACTGACAAAATGCCTCCATAATGGATTGCTTGTGTAGTTTATACTTAGTGCATGCCCTTAGTGTGCCCGAGTGATACCTTGATATTCCTGAGACAATTCATCCCTAGAGAACTTTACTTGTGCTAATAAGGTTCCTGCACATGCAAACTAGTGATAAATGCTCATATGATAAAAGAAAAAGACCTCTATATAGCATAAAATATTTTGTAAAAATATGTGCTAACACGCTCAACATGCTTCTTGCTTTCTCCATTAGAGACTGATTCAACCTTTCTACAACTCCATTCTACTATGGAGTGTAAGGTACAGTCTTATGTCTCTTAATTCCATGATCAACACAGTACTTGTCAAAATCTGCACTACAAATTTCTTCTTCGTTGTCTGTTCTTAAACATTTAATCTTTCTCCTAGTCTGATTTTCAACAAGGTTCTTAAACTCCTTAAATCGACTGAATTTACTTTAAAGAAAGTAAACAAATGCCCTTCTTGAATAATTGTCTACAAAAGATACATAGTATTTAGACTTAGACCAAGGAGGTACATCCACTGGACCAAACACATCAGAGTGAATATAATCCAGAATGTCAGAAGACTTATGAGAACTGGAATAAAACTGAACACGGTTATATTTTCCATATATACAATGTTTGCAGAAATTGAACTCAAAACTACAATCATCTAGACCTTCAACGAGATTCTTATTCTTAAAGGCTTTTAATCCTTTTTCACCTATGTGGCCTAACCTATTATGCTAGAGCATTGTTTTCTTAGTAGTAAGTTTAGCTTCCAATGAATTAGCGTTATGCATCATTATAGTTGTCTTAACTGACTTTTCAAAGGCCATATTACAAGATACAGGTTCAACTTTTAACTTATATAAAGTACCAAAATGATCACCCTTTGCTAATACAATGGAACCCCTAGTCATCTTGCAACCACAAGATACAAATGTAACTTGTACTCCAACATCATTAAATTTACTTACAAAGAGAAGATTTCTTGCCAGACCTGGTATATGAAGAACTCCATTGATCCCCTTCACTCTACCATCTGGGAATTAAATTTTAATTCTACCTCTCTCTACAATCTCCAATGTAGAATCATTGACCAAGTATACCTTTCCACTAGCATACGGTTCATATTTTGAGAACCACTCCTTGTGGGAGGTCATATGAAAAGATGCGCCATAATCTACTAACCAGGTATCATCTGAGGTAGGTATTGCTAGGGCTTCTACAAATGCATCTGCATCACTTTAAGAAGATTCAGTGTCAGAATACTTCTTCTTCTTCTTCTCCTCCTTGCAATCCTTTCGGATATGCCCTTTCTACCCATAGTTCCAACACTTCACCTTTGACTTCTTGCCCAGAGATTTAAATCTCTCTTGAGACTTGGAATTCTTAGCTTTCTTCTTGTCTTTTTCCTTTGGTCTTCCTCGAACAGAGAGTGCATCCTTTGTCATCTTAGAAGAATTCTTTCTCATTTCTTTTGACAAAAGAGAATTTACCATAGTATCCATTTTGAACTAGGTCGTAGTACTATCGATAGCCATCACTAAGTGTTCCCAAGAGTCAAGAAATGAACACAACAACAACATGCAATGTTCTTCTTCCTGGATGGACACACCAACAAAAGTTAACTGTGCAAGAACCATGTTTAATGCATTTAAGTGGTCTACCAATTGTGTTCCTACATCCATCTTCAGAGAGTACAACTTCTTCCTCAAGAAAAGTTTATTCACCAGGGATTTGCCTTGATAAATATCTCTCAGCTTATTCCAGAGATGATGTGCAATCTTCTCCTCATGGACGTTTAACATAATAGAATCAACAAGACATAGCCTGATTAGACCCCTTGCCTTCTGGTCGGCTAGATCCCAATCTTCTTGCTTCATGCTTAAATTCTTAGAAGTTGCAGTCACAGCACCCCAGAGATCTCTATTGACCAACAAGTCTTCCATCTTGAGTTTCCATAGTTCAAAATTGGAACCATTAAACTTCTCCATGTCTATGCGCCCCGAGGTGCTCGCCATCTCAAATTGTAAAACAAGTAGACACTTTGGAAGATTCCCATTGAAACAGAATTGACACAAAAAACCAACCCTACCCAACAAGGATAACAAAACGGGCCAAGATCTAATACCACTTGAAAGGAAAGCAAGTGTGGAAATGCACTTTCCTAATGTCAGTTTGCAGGGGAAAAACAACTAGTGTATACAAATTTTTAACAGTTACAGAATATGGCACAAGCATGAGAAAACACAACTAAACAACAAAGAGATAGAACACACAGAGTTAACGTGGGAAAAACCCTTTCAGGAGAAAAACCCACCACCAACTAAAAAAGGACTTTATTATCAGTATGTCAAATACAATAAAGTTCAGTCTATAGATTTCCTTTTTTCACTCTGTCAAATAGTCATTCCAGATGTAACATACAACACTCAGATAACAACTTCAGTACACTCAAATGGCTATTGTAACTCTCCACATTCGGTTCACATTTGGCTTCTAATACCAAACCAGTTTACTGTTCATCTGAGCAACTGCAGCAACAGCTGGAAGTCTAACCGTCTGCCTGCATCGGTCTGCATTCATGGAAAACCAATTATCCCACATGCAACAGGGAGTCGGGTCTGTTTGTATTCATATACATCGACAGTCTCATCCTTAGTGTCCGAGTGGTCACCTTTTTGGATCTCGGTTCATTCTCATAGCAACGTCAGTCTTCGCTCCATCAACCATCAGTATAACCTTCAAACGGTAGAGCCGATCGCTCGATGATACCTGATCGCCTAAGGCGACTCCATTGGGTCATCGGCCAGATAGATGAACTATTACCCTAATCTCCAATAACTAAGAGTGGTCTCATTGGCTCATCGGATCAAGAACTACGATGTTACTCTGATCTCCGATAACTGAGAGTGGTCTCATCGGGTCCTCGACTCATGCCCATAAGTGCTATCCTGATGAGCAAAGCACTCCAAGATAGAACAAGGTAGACTTATCGGGACTTCGACATAGCCTTCAACACATTAACCTGATAGCCGATATCGACCCGATTGCCTAAGGTGACTTCATCGGGTATTGACTTAACTCAAGACCGGAACCCCCGATAGCCAATGTCAACCCAGACCACCTAAGACAACTCCATTGGGTATCATAATAGCTTTCGATAGAAACACCCAATAGTCGATGACAACCCAAACCACCTATGATAGCTCAATTAGGTCATTGACACAACTTCGATGTAGTCTTCCACTATGTTGTTCCATCGGTGTAGGCTAGCCCGATCAACCCGAACATGTCAACTAGTGAATTAGAGGCACATTTCCAACATTTCAGTTGTTTAGTGGTGACATAGTGAAAGTATTTTGATCTGCTTTGCTCCGTATTGTAATATCTTGATCTACGGATTTGAAGGAATGTTTGGGGTGTTGGTGTGTATCCTCAATTCAAGTGGTTCATATTTTGGAGGTCCGCAAGTGATTTTTCCAGGTTGACAGTTATTGCAGTTAGTGTTCCTAAGGTTTGGAATGAAGATGTTGATGATTCTAGTAATTTGTGTTGGTGCGGATGTTGTTGTCGTAATTCATGATGCTTGTGGATATTTTTGGATCATGTGATATTTGTGTTGGTGGTACGCATGTTGGGATCCAAGAACACTGAGAGGGGGGTGAATCAGTGTTCTGCCGGTATGAATAGTTTTTATCCTTTTATACCATACACATATAAACCAGTAAATAAATAAACATATAACAAGAAGCAAATAAACCATCCACATAAATGAACACCATAACACACAAAATTTATACGTGAAAAACCTCAAAGAGAAAAAACCACGGTGGGATTTGTGACCCACAATATCAGTTCACTGGGCATATTAAAAGATATTACATATAATAGGGGCCTGCACATGCAGGAAGGCACACTGCCTAGAGCATACTACTCATCACTAAAGAGCCTCACTAACTACAAGATTTATGCTAAAGTAAATTACTGAAAATGAACTCAATAATGCATCTGCTATGCCAAATAGAGTTCCGGTTCTGGCTCTGCTCTGTATCAGTTCATAAACCCTGAACTACTACTGGTATCTCTTCTCCTTCAAGAATGCTTTCCAAGCTATCTATAGATCATTGCATGATATAAAATTTGCATACAAAATGATCTCCATACATATATTTTGCATTATACAGTTCTTCTATATTCTCCTATATCCACACTTTTCATATCTATCAAAATAACCTAGCAGACTGACCTATATACCTATTACAAATAACATGCCTTATGTCGACTTACAATACATTTGCAAAAGCTATTCAATGTCGGCTTTGATAATAATTACAAAATTATTTATTAAGTAAATCCTCCTTGATGTCAACTTCCAATGAATTCTTGATGCTGGTGTCGATGTGGGTGCCGATGTAGCCCTGAATGCTCCAAAGCCGGTATTTGCCGGTATATGCCTCCTAGTGCCGGTATATGACTTCCATTTGATCTTATTGCCATCAATGACAACAAAATGAATCCAATGAGTGTCAATTGCCAACAATCTCCCCCTTTGGCATTGATGGCAAGACTCATGTGAAAAATGGATTCCCTACCGGTATACTCCCCCTAAGCAATACATTCCATCTGATATCTTGATATCCTTCCCATGTGTTTTTATATGATATTCTCTGATATTTTTCACATATATGCATACTCCCCCTTTGACATTAATGCCAAAGACTGATGAAAGATTTGAAAGAATTTCAAAACAAAAGAATAAATGAATACTGTTAGTTTCACTGGAGCTTAATCATCTTCAAGATTTCTGGGTATGCCTTTTACAATAATTGAAGATATGTATCCCAGCCAGTTTTGAAAGTATTAGAAATGGATGCTAGTCCACTTAGTAAGTGAGCAAGTGTTTCCTTTTCTTGGATATCTACCAGTGTGGGTTTAGCTATCATGTCCATACACTCTCTCTTATGAACACCCAATGAATCTAATCTAGGACTCTTACCAGTCCTCTTAGATTTCTTGCTCTTTGCATGATTTTATCTCTCCTTCTCAAAAGAAAAAAATTGGTTCTCCAAGAACAAAATTTGTCCATCAACAGATGTGGTTAGTGCATTCAATCCATCAAAAGAATTAGCAATTTTAGCTATCTTATCATATAACTCATTTAATCTGCTATTTACATTAGCCGTAAGAATTTATATGTTACAACACACTCTGTAGATATTTGTACATTATTTTAAATAAAACTCAATAGGATTAAGTTTGTCCTCAATTTTCTTCTTGTCTGTTTCTATAAGCTGATCAAAAGCTTTTCTTTTAGCTGTTGTGAATTTATCCAAAGCCTATCGGTCTGCAATCTGACTCAGAGATTGAAAATTATTAGAGATATACTTTGTTAGAGTCTTGAGCTTGCCGGAAGGGCTTTCTCCATCATCAATTCAGTTGGAATCAACTCAGAGATTGATTTCTTCTCAACCCAAGAAGTGTCAATTGCCAAAACCTTTGCTGGGGAATCAATTTTAACTTCCGGTATGGACTCAATTGTGTTTACCTTGTCCATCTCAACCTCTTTTGTACTGGTGGCTTTGCCACTTGGTGCAGTGTCAGTTATTGCCAGTGGAGTATTATCCACAGTATTTACAGTGTCCTGTACATTGTCTTTCTAAAAAATGGGCTCTGCCAGTACATATTGTACACTCTCATTAACTACCGATTGTGTCTGAATATCTATAGTTACTGTCGGTTGTGTCAAAATTGGAGTTGAACCGCCCAAAATACCTTTCCCCTTTGATTTGTCAGGAATGGTGGAAGTTGTTGCCCTTGCAAATTCTTTTTGAAATGTGAGAAAATATGGGTTTTTCTGAAAGAATTTGGTCCATCCCTTACTAGTCTCATTTATCACCTCATTTACTCTCCCCATCATAAGGCTTATCTGTCAGGATTTACTACTGAAAACTATCCTATTGCCAGTATCTATGCATCTTTTCATTTCTTCATTATTTACAACACCACACATCTCCAAAAGTGCGACTTCCTTAATCTCCCTATCTCTCTTGACATCATCAAGTCTTCTAGCCTCAATTTTATTATTCAAGGATAAAGGTATCTCCTTCAAAATTTCAACTAAGGATTTCTTATAAATTTCTATATACAACAAAATAGCCTCTTCTAATTCATTTTGCTCAGTCTCTTCTAAATATTCATAATACTTTGATACATTTTTCAACATACCATCCTTTGTAATTTCATCAATAAGCTTAGCATAGGTCATTGTAGTCTTACCAATTTTAGTATCATCACCCTTCTTCTTTTTTCTTGTGGTTGTCAGTGTGACTGGTTTCCTCTTTTGCATAGGCTTCCTTGCCAGTGGTGGAGGTGCAATAGGATTAGCTGCCTTTCTAACAAGTCTCCTCCTAGGCTCTACCTTCTTCTGCTCTACCGGTGGTTGTACCACATTCTTCCTTTGTACCCTTCTGAAAGCCAAAGATTCATTATCCTCAAAATCAGAATCAAAAGTGATAGGGGAAATGTAAACTTGTGGCTTCTTCACTTCTGCAGTACCAACCTCTGCCGGTTTAATTGGCTGTTTGGATCTTGAACCCAGTTGAGTGTCTATCTTATAAATTACATCTTGTACATATGCATACATCTTTTCCATTTTCTTCTCTCTTCTCTTCCTGTTAAAACTGATTTTAATTTCAAGAGCCTTCTCTCCCGCTGTACCAAAATGCTCTATTTTGTCATCTAATGGAGCATCTAACAACATTTTTGCATAGAGTTCAAAAATGCTATCATCCACCTCATGTCCAATCTCTATCACCCATATTGTCCTTGGTTCAACTGCTTCCATAAAAGTTTCATCAGTTTTTACCATAAAGTAGATATCAGTGGAATACTTCTCCATAATGTTCTTTGATATTCTCTCCCTTTGCCTCATGTTTTCTTGAAATATCTTGAAATACCCCCAAATTTTCTCATCTTTGTCAGTACCAAGACCAGTGATTGCTTCCTTGATCTGCATTCTTACCAGTATGTCATGAGCCCAATGCTTCTTCCCTAGACTAGGTAGCTCATTCAGGAAGTAAAGCATTAAACAAACAATCAAATTTCCATATCTAAAAGTGCCTTTCTTGATTCTTTTGATCTTATCAAGGTTCAACATCAATTCACTCCTCATCCATTCGCATAAATCATACTTTACATTATTCCTTAGCATCTGATATGCAACATGAATGCATGAACTAGCAACAAAATTCAATCCGTTGGATTGAGTTACCTTGTAACATATTATCATGCTTGCAAATTTCACATCAGTGTCAGTGATTGTGCTTAACCTCATTGATTTGCTATCAGGAGTTGCATGTTGGCATTATACACTCACATGAGAATGGTTGATGTTGTCATTGATGGCAACCAACTAGTAACAAGATTCTATAGGTTCATCGGCAACACAGACATCATTCACCAACATCAACAGGCACAACAAAGTTCATTCACCAACATTTAGCTTACACTGGCAATAAAGCATATAGGCATCCAGGCCGACATGAGACAAGTTTTATTTATGTGAAATGTATTGTAAATGTAATTAATTATTTATAAGCTGATATGATGTATTGTAAAGACTCATATATGTATGAGATCTTATAGGTCATTTTTGATATGGTATTATGTAGAAGATAGAAAAAAGATTTTGTAATAAGGCAGATATGTTATGTGAGTGAATATCATTCACCAACAAGTTTTTGGTTATGGGTTCCAACTGAGCTTAAACCGGTATTGAATCAAGCATTGCAGATGCTATTTTGAGCAGTACATTGTCTTGGATTTAATTATCTATTTTGTAGTCAGTGAGACTCTTTCATTGAGTAGTGAGCTCTAGGCTGTTGGCCTTCTTGCATGTGTATGCACCTATTGTAAGTAATATTTATTCATATTGGCCAATGAGTAAATATTGTGGGTCACAAATCCCACCGAGGTTTTTCCCTTATCAGGTTTCCTCACAAAAATATATTGTGTTATGGTGTGCATTTATGCTGTCTTTGTTATTTCCCTTTACTTCATTATTACTTGTTTACCGGTACATTAATTTGGGTTGTAAATTTATAAATAAGTTCAAATATTCCATAAATCGGTTAGACACTAATTCACCCCCCTCTCAGTGTCTTTGGGATTGTCATTGCATCTAACAATTGGTATCAGAGTCTAGTCCTCTATTTGAAAAAGTCTAATAGGTTGAGGAAAATTATGAAACTGGTACTGATGGAGAGTTTGAGAAAATAGTTGGAAGGAGCTCTTGAAGATTTTGATGCAGAAAAATTAAAGAATATCAAACTTGAAGATGATCTGAGGACTGCCCAGGAACTCATTAAAGGACTTCAGGAGAACCTGGTTATAGCACAAAACAAGAGGAAGAAACTTCATGAGCAAATGCAGAAACATGATGATGAAAAGGAAACTCTTAGAGATATTGCAAAGAAGTTGAGGAAAGAGAACAATAACATGAAGAATGAAATGCAAGATTTAACCATGAGACTATGTAAGGATATTGAATATAAGAAGATGAATGAAGAAAAATTGACTAGGAGACTTAATGATGGAGAAAATGAAAATCTGAGACTTTGTCATGAAAATGATATGCTAAAGACAGATCTGATTCACATGCAACATGATAAAGAGGAGCTTAGGAGACAAATTGGCATTTTGGAAAATCAGTTGATCATTGCAAATGAAAACAAAGATAAATTCAAGAAAAGTTCAGAAAGACTTGATGACATGCTGAAAAGACAAAAACCTGATTGAGACACAATTGGACTTGGATTTGAACATGGAGAAAGTTTTGAGACTACAAATAATCAAGATCACAGCAAACTGGTAAGACAACCTAATGCTTATAAATTTAATGGGAAATGTTTTAATTGCAACAAATATGGTCATAGAGAAAATCAATACAGATTTAGAAATAATCAGAATACAAATTTACCCACCGGTCAATGTTCCAAATGCAATAAAGTTGGTCATAACTCAGAAAATTGTAGAATGAATGTGAAATGCTATGTTTGTGGTAGATTTGGACATTTATCTAATCAATGCAGAACACAAATCAGTCAAGGATATGGAAAGGCTATTCACAGGAATAATGTAACTTGTTATGCATGTAACAAGATTGGGCATATTGAAATTTTTTGTAGAAGCAAGACTATACTGGCGAACAACAAAGGATCTAATGAGAAAGGAAAGGAAAAAGTAAATGAAATAAAGAAAGAATTTTCAAAACAATGAATTAAGAAGAGAGATCAAAGAGTTGATGAATCTGTCTTTGCAGTAGTAGAACAGAGTAACCCTCCACCAGTAGGAGATTCTTCATCTAACTAAGGAATATTTCTTAGAGTGTACAACAGAAAACTGAAAATCATGCATTCTACCCTCGGTTCATGGTAAGAAGTTATATTTCTTCTTTAATGACAGATATGTTAAGATTTCACTTAACTGACAAGCATTTAATATGGTTGGTAGAGAAATTTTTGGTTATAAAACACCAGAAAACTCTCATTTCAATCCACCAAGCATCCAAGCATTCAAAGAGTGCAATGAGAGAGAAAAGGAATTTTAAAGGCGAAGCAACAAAGATCTTTCAGGCATTCAAGGATTTCACAAGTTAAAAGGAATTTATCTTTCAAAATGACATCTTCATCTTCTGCACTTGAATTTATTGCAAACCCTATTGTGGTAGAAAACATTAAGTGCCCTAGACCCATGTTTAAAATCATGTCTGAGATTGCTAACCAAGATGATTCCATCGAAGCCTTTTCTAAGATTCTGAAGGGAGTTGCTTTTTCCGAAGACCCAAGGATTTATATTCACTGCAACATAGAGAATTTAGGGTCAGATGACTTTAGGAACATGTACAGAGATGTTAGAACAGATGAACAAGGTTTAGTCAAGCCGGAGCATAAGATTGTTGAGGATTTAGGATTTGTTGAAATTATGAACATTCTTGAATTTCTGGATAAGATAATTCATCTTGTACTGAGCAAAATTCAAGGGGAGTTTATGTGGCTAGACTCTATTTTTAAAATCACTAAGGAAGCAATCAAGACAGTTATTGGTTTACCCTCAATTGGTACTAGGCCTGACAAAAAGAAGAAGATACCAAACAAGGGTGTTATGGACCTAATCGAAGCTACATTTGACAACAAATCTCTTACGGTTAATGATATCACTGATGGAAATGTGAAATATGTGAACATGGTATTTGGATACAGATTTACACATGCAAAGAGGTAAAATTCTATTTTTAGTTTGTGTATTCATAGTGCATATGAGATGGTTAAGAAAAATGCTAAAATTGATATATGTGAGTGGCTTAAGGATGAACTGCTTGATAACTTGAAAAAGATTAAGAGTGACAAGAAGGGAACATTCCATTTTGGGAATGCACTTGTGTGTTTAATGATTTACTTCACAAAGGAGACACTCAACATTGGTCACAAGGACTTTGCATATGACATCTTGGTAGGTAGACAGATCATGGACGCTATTACCGGCATTGGTGCTAATAGTGATGACATGGTAAAAGACTACTTCAAAAACTTCCAAACCAAAATGAAGGTTAGAGAAAGGATACCACAGAGCATTGTGGATAAGTATGACAAGAAAATTTGTTTTGTAATCAAAAGAGATGAAACATGGATGAAAGCTATTACTCCTAGAAATAATTGAATAACAGAGATGGGATATGAAATTGATTTGAATATTCTTGATGCACCTAGGGAGCCCTCTGAAGAAATTTTTGGCAGTGTTGAGACTATGGAGAGTGTTGTTTCGATGCAAAAAGAGAAAAAAAGAAGAGAAAAATTCACCAGAGATGCATCCAAAATGGCTAAAGAAGTTAAGGAAAATTTGATAAACTTAAGTAGTATTTCTTCTAGTGAATTGGAAGGATTGGAACCGTGTCATGCCCAAACTTTTGGGCACAAACGGAATAATTTTTTTTTTTTTAAAATACGTAACTTAATTAAAATAATGCAAAACTAGTTTGGTCTTACTATATTTTGTGTGAATCAAATGATTAATTTAATTTGGTGATAAAATTAAATAAGTTATAAGCGAGCTAATATTTCTCTAGAAGAGCTATCGCCAGTCTTTTATTAATAAAGGGATTAGACTCCCTTGGCAATTAATCGCCAACTTAATATATAATCTCTAAAATTATTTGTCCAATAATCTCTTATAGTTCTTTAATTGTCTAGGGTCTAATAAATTGTCCTAGTTATTAAATTTAACAACCCTATTAAATAAAATCCCCATAAATTAAAATACCTTATAATTTAAAATTGAAATGGGCCACTTGACCCTACTAATATCGCTATGTCTTTTTTTTTTTTTTTTTCAAGGGTCCATTCTACCCAAGAATTTTGAAATTTTCTTTTTGAATGCTCCAACATTCATTAAATAATTAAAAGAGCATTAATTAATTTTTACCACTAACTAATTTGATTTCCACAATTATAGAAGTTAAATTGCTTATAAATATATACACACACACACACACACACACACATATATATATATATTTATATATTTTACCTACGAAGATAAATATATGTTTATAAGTATATTCTAAGAGGAAGGGGGAAAGTTTTATTTTATTTTAACTTTTAACCCCTTTTAAACATTCCCACACATATTCCTCCTTTTTAAAAAAATATAAGCCAAGTATGTTTGCCCTAACCTGCAATTAGGGTTAGGGCATGTGTGTTTTAACATACATATTTTTTTTGTGTGGGCTGTGTGTGTGGGAGTGATGCCTATTTTATTGTGTGTGTGTGTGTGTGCAGGTGGAGGAGTGGCGGCGGCCATGGGAGGGATGTTTTTTCTCCCCACGGCGGCGCGTGCAGGGCCGAGCCGGAAGCATATTTTTTTGTTCACGGCAAAAGGAGGAGGGAAAGCGGAGGAGGAAGAGAACCGAGCGGGGGGTTTCTTTTACTGGTTGTGGGCATGGGAGGGTACTGTGCGGGAGGTGCCATGGGCTGCGGACAGCGCCGCCCACGGCCGCAGCCTGTGGACCTCGCCGCCCACAGTTGAGGGTTCCGCAGCCTGTGGACGGCGCCGCCCACAGCTGCGGCTTCCTGCAGTCTATGGGCGTCGCCGCCCAAGGCTGCGGTGCCCCCCATTATTGCCCAAACAAAATTTTTAAAATTTTTTTTTTTGTTTAAAAAAAAATACCCTGCGAAATATTTATAGATTATGTGTTTTTTTTTTATATTTATATATATATATATGTTGATAAGAAAATACATATAGTTTTATTTTGGGATTGGCAGATTTCACTTATAATGATATATATATATATATATATATATATAATTTAATGACCTATTTAGCAAGTTTATCAATTTTCTCCTCCTTCTTTTAGTATTATTAAATCTGTAGTTTACATCACTGTTTTTAAAACAGATTTTCAAAATAATGAATTATATATATATATATATTTGTGTATTACCATTTCATTTAAGAGTGAACATTTACAACAAGTTCTAACCTAACTATTTTCTTTTTATAAGCTAATATATATATGTATATATATACATATATACATATACATATACATATACATATACATATACATATACATATACATATACATATACATATACATATACATATACATATACATATACATATACATATACATATATATATATATATATATATATATATATATATATATATATATATATATATATATGCATATATTTTTAAAACTAACATGCTGCAACTGATATTTACAATGCCTTCTAACTACAAACTTGAAAATATAATCTTATGGTAAACAAAATAAAACTAAAGTTATATGCTAGTTTCTTTCTTTTTTTATAAAGTAGGCTACTACATTTAAATTTATTTTCTGCATTAAATGGAAAAATAAAGGCCTAATTTATTTATTTTGCAGTAGCATAAACAACAAATAATCATGCGGTAATTAACTAGATTTATTTGCAGAATACACAAGAATGCACAACTTCATATATATTATTTTTTTTTGAGAATTTTAATCACATGCTAATACATTTCATATCCCCTTTTTTGAAGATTAAAATACAAACTAATTTCATTTCTTCTTCCTTTTGCAAAACTAACCAAGTAGGAGAAATATTTATATTTCTCTAGCAAATGTAAATACAAAGTATATATGAGTACAAATGGTTTTGAAAATAAAACAACAATATTTTCCTTTCCATGGTAATAGGAATGCATTTCTTTTCTTTTGGAAAATAAATACAACAATGGCTCTTTTTTTTTCTTTACAAACTTCAATTTAAAATACATTTGTCATTTAAACTTTTCTGCAACATAAAACAACAACAACATTCTTTATTCTTTCCTTTCCCATCCCAAGCAACCTGCAATAAAACACAACTTGACCATGGAGAGCTCACCTCCCAGCCTAGGCTTACTAGAAGCCACCCCCGAGCTTGGAGAACCAAGCACTAGACGGGTTACAAACAAGCAAACAACACAACAAAATAAGGCAAACACTCAACATACATCTTCCCTTCCCAAGCTACACTTTCACCACATTTTGTGATGATCATTCCATGGGTGGAAGTGGACCAAGTACCATTGGGGAGATTGCAAGCCAAAATTTTACAATTCAAGCCACCTCATGGCAATACAAAATACAACAAAAGATACATCCACAAACCTTATGCCCCCCAAAGGCTCAAAGGCCATATTTTTCTCCCCTTATGACCCCCAAATGCATACACAAGGCTATGCAGCAAGGGTCACAAAGGACACCCTTGAGATCACTCTCCATAAGGAGAGCCTCTCACCCAAGGCTGTCATACTCCTTCCACCCTAAGACCATCCTACTCCCCCAAGAGTAGGAGGTCTTGGACACTCCCAAAAACAAGAACACATAAACAAAAACATAGAAATGAAAGCTTACACTTTTTTTTTTCAACAACAATTTACATAAACACATCTCTTTCAACAAGCTTTTCTTTCCTTCAACAAAACAACATAAACAACATAAATAAGAGGAAATAAAACCAACCTTATTCTGCCAATAGGTATGTTAGATTTAGTTGGGGATGAGCTGCCCAAATCCACACAATCTTTCCTCCAATCTCTTTCCAAAATTCCTATTCTACAACTAATTTCAAAAAAACAAGTGCATAATCTCCAACCATGGAGAGTGGGTGATTACTCACTAAGTCCCTAATCCTTGCCTAAGAAGGCCTCTCACACACTTCCCAACCCCTTGGGTGAGGTGAGAGTTCCCATTGGTTGCTCTTCCCAAACTCTTACACATTACTAAAACTGGAAAGGGAAAAGGTGAGGGAAGGTTGTCTATCCTAGGAGGAACTTTCTAAGTTGCATTTTCGCTCACCTTGGAAAAACCACTTTTTGAGGTGACTAAACAGTCACATGGGAGTAGTCACATGTTTCAAAATACCCCTAACCCATAGGTATACCCTTTGGACCTTTAGAAAAGCCCTAAAACTGACCCTAGGAGTCCATTTAACCCCTTAGAAACCCAACTGAAGTTTACCTACGGGTCGAACCTGAGTTGACCACTCCTAAGACTCCCTACCCAAGGCAAATTTGGGACCACACTCATGTTTTTTGAATGGCTTTGGTAGAAACAAAAACTCCCTCCAAGAGACAAGTCAAAATCAATGACACTAATCAACACGTGTCAAGTGACACAATAAAATACAATATAAAAATCACACATGGAATTTGTCTCTTGTAGGATTTCACATATACATAAAAATTAATTTCTACACTCAAGCATCATGCACTTCACAAATAAAATACATTACAAACGGGGTGTTGTCTCTCCAAATAGACAACCCCTGGCTTAACAAACGTACATTGGTCTAGGTTTGGTTCTCCATATAAATTCCATGGTCACATGGATAATTTTCTTGCGCATCTCAATTAACACATTAGTAATTCCAAATCATCACAATTATACATAATTAAATACATGTATGTCATTGCACATCAAACACTCATACATTTGGCAACAATAATTCAATATCTCATTCATTCAAATTCAATTCCACATAAGCAATTAACATAATTCTCAAAATTGAACCATTCATAAAATAAGCATCATTTTCCTATCATCAAAATGAAGTCCTGAAATTCCAATAATGACATTCACCATTTCAAAGTAATTCTATTCTAGCAACATATAAAGTTTCATAATCATCATGCATAAAATAAAGCATCAACATATGTCAATGTGATCCAAATCATGGAATCATATCAGTTCTAAATCCATAAAGCATAAAATAAAGCATCCATAATAGTCTCAATATGCAAATAACTGAAAATATCAAACTGAGTCGGGGTAGGGCCTCACAAACCGGTAGCTCATGTTTCACCGGTTGTCACTTCTTCTGATACAGATAGTGGTAGAGCAGCAGAGTTCAAGAGAGTTGAAAGGAAGAAGAGGAAACCCTCACCAATACCTTCTCCTTCTCCTAAAAAGACAAGAACATTAAGGAAGAAGAAGCAAGTTGTAAGGGAGCCTAAGAAGAAGTTAACTCCAAAGAAGAAACAACAACCTAAGGCACTGGATACCCTTATACCGGAGGAACTGGTAAATGAAATTACTCAAGATGGTAATCTTTGCAATGTGAATAAACTTTATCATTCATTCAAGGATTATGATAAGAACACAATAGAGGAAAGAATCATTTTGCATCTCGACATCTGCAAGAAAGTTTTGATTGAGGTTGTAGATAATCTACCTAATGACTTATACATAAGATTAGAGGCTAAAAGGATGTCAGTGATGGAGTTAGATAAAAACTTAAAGGTAGAAGCATTGTTGGCTATTCACCCTATTAATTCTAGGGAAGAGATTGATGAACTGAATGCTGAAACCAACCGGTTAGTTTTTATGAGTGGTCACCGACAGGTCAGCCTAGTGGCAGGAAGAGTGAAAGAGATAGCAGATGAAACTACTGACAAATGGGACACTTTTTTTGTTGAAAAAGAAAAGAAAGAGGAAAGGGAGAGACAAAAATTGGATGTCTTTTGCAAAGGTATATCAAAAGGATAAAGGTAAAAATAAAATTGGTAGTGTACTTGTTATAAAGGTCATAGATAACCTTTCTCCACCGGTACAAGATACCCCACCTTTTCAGAGATACCAGTACATACAGACACTCAACCGGATAAGGAGGCTGAGGAAATAACACATGATGATACTAATTTGGAATCAAAAATTCTCTTTACTATGAATGCAAATACACTAGATGTTAATATTGTTATGGATAAAGAGACTCCAGAGGTTAAGACAACTGATGCTACACACATTGAGATCTTTGAGTCACCGGTTAACACTGCTGACTCTGAGAACATTGAAATACCGACAGAAGCTAAGAATCCTGACAATGAGAAACTGACAGATGCAGAGGTACATACATAGACTGAGAAACCAACAAAAGAAGAGGTAATAATACAGAGTGAGAAACCGACAACAACTGTAAATAAAGAGGAAATAAATGATGGTAACAAGGAAGAAATTGTTAAGGTAATTGGTCAAGTATCTATGGAAAATAAAGTTATTGTAGAACTGAGCACATCCACTATAGATCTCAGACCTACAAATGTAACAGATATTCTTTTGGATTCAATTAAGAGAATCATACAATGCAACGCCTTTGCATACAATGCCATTGGTGATATATTGCCTATTTTGAAAATGATTACACCTGCATGTAAGTTAGATCATATTGATGGTTCTTTGGGTAAATTGGATGCATTGTTCAAATTCATTGCTTCAAATGTTCTAACTGTAGATAAGATCAATGAAGAAACCATCAAGGAAAGGATAAATAAAGAAAAAGGTGAATTCTTTGAGAAGTCTATCAAGGACTATTCTGAGCATATTGATTCCTTATTACCAGTACTTAATTCCACAATTTTGGAATACAAAGAATTATATAAGGAAGCCTGCAAGACTCACCACCTGACTGAAGACATTGATTAGAAGATTAAGAAAACACAAAAGGAGATAGATGACATAGCAGATAATATGATAGGTTCCTCGGAACTTACCTTAGTTTTTGAACAAAAAATGGTCATTGTTGAAGAAAAGATAGAGAATTTGGAGCAGGAAAAAGAAAGGATAAGGTTGAAGGCTCGAGAACTAAAAAACAAACTTGGTCCAAAATTGGACAGTCTTATAACTCAGTGGGTTGTGCTATCTAAAGCATTAATTCAAGGAGAACAATCACCGGAGCAACAAATGCATTATCTTACCTGCATAATCCAACAGACATAAACAATTATCTCTGACAGTAATAAATTCATGTAGAGCCTGAATCTAATATTGGCAGATATCTTTCAAATTGTAAACAACCGGTTACAAGCTATGAGGTAGAAATTTTGTATTCCTTGATTATTTTTGACATCCTTTGTCATTGATGTCAAAGGGGGAGTAGTATGGAGAAAAATGTATGGAAGAAAATGCACAGAAGAAATCACTTGCTCAGGGGGAGCACACTCTTTTTGAGGATCAGTTTTGGACTTCATTTTTGGACAACAGTTTTTGGATTTTTCTCATGAGTGTTGCCTTCAATGCCAAAGGGGGGGATTGTTGGCATTCTACACTCATATGAGAATGGTTGATGTTGTCATTGATGGCAACCAACTGGTAACACTATTCTATAGGTTCACTGACAATGCAAACATCATTCACCGACATCGGCAGGCACAACAAAGTTCATTCACCAACATTTAGCTTACATCGACAGTAAAGCATATCGACATCCAGGTCAACATGAGACAAGTTTTATTTATGTGAAATGTATTGTAAATGTAATTAATTATTTGTAAGCCAACATGATGTATTGTAAAGACTCATATATGTATGAGATCTTATAGGTTATTTTTTATATGGTATTATGTAGAAGATAGCGAGAAGATTTTGTAATAAGGCAGATAGGTTATGTGAGTGAATATCATTCACTGACAGGTTTTTGGTTATGGTTTATGACTGAGCTTAAACTGGTACTGAATCAAGAATTGCAAATGCTATTTTGAGTAGTACATTGTCTTGGCTTTAATTATCCATTTTGTAGTGAGTGAGACTCTTTCATTGAGTAGTGAGCTCTAGGTTGTTGGCCTTCCTACATTTGTAGGAACCTATTGTAAGTAATATTTATTCATATTGGCCAGTGACTAAATATTGTGGGTCACAAATCCCACTGAGGTTTTTCCCTTATCGGGTTTCCTTGCCAAAATATCTTGTGTTATGGTGTGCATTTATGCTATCTTTGTTATTTCTCTTTACTTCATTATTACTTGCTTACCAGTACAGTAATTTGGGTTACAAAGTTATAAATAAGTTCAAATATTCCATAAACTGGTTAGACACTGAATCACCCCCCCTCTCTCAGTGTCTTTGGGACTTTCATTGCATCTAACATTGCACTAGTGAGTTTCTCGACCTCTGTGTTGGAAATTTTCTTGCCAAGTTCTTGTCGGACTTTGGGTAAGCCGGTGACTTCTTGAATAACCTCCTTCATGATCATGTAAGGCATATCTAGCCAAATAAATTTGTTGTGAAGCTTGCTAAGAACATATCTGATAACCTCATCTTATAATTCCAGTATGTACAGAATACCGGTTAACCCTCGATCCTCAATTACTTTGTATTCTAGTTTGATGGTTCTAGAGTCTCCCAGTATCACAGATTGATACATGCTTTTGATGTTCTCTATTCCCAAATCCTCTAGGGTGCAATGAATGTATGCCCTCACATCTTCAACATACATTATTCCATCAAGAACCCTAGAAAATGCTCCCGCAGAGTCTTCCTTTTTAGCAATTTTGGGAACCTCCTTAAATATTGGCCTTAACCTATCCTTGAATTCGATAATGGTGGGATTTGCAATGAAAGTAGGAGCTGAAGATCCAGATTCCATTTAGAAAAATACCTAAAAGTGAATGCCGGTGGAAGATTGAGTGCTTCAGATAACTACTTGAAATCCTTTCACAATGCTTTTGCTCGCTCTTAGCTTGCCTTTTCTTCACTCTGAATGCTTGAATGTGATAGGGAGATTGCTAGGTAAGTGCTCAAAAAGGCCAATTTACTCAAGAGGTTCAAATTGCAAACCAAAAAATTGTTTGAGACTACTGAATGAGTTTACAAAATCAATCTTGTGGTTATAGTGCCAAGCACTTCATGGTTCACTTGCCTAACAAAATCCCCTTTAGGTGATGGCTCACACCCATGCTCAATCTACTCAAATTACTCACTCCACCCAACTACTCATTCTCAACCCCTGCTCTTGGCATTCAACTTGCTGTCCCTTTGGATAGACCTATACACAGAGGTCTATAACTTTCTAACCAGATTTAAACACCTTAATCCCTTTGGTCAAACCTTGAATAACTGGATTATAAACAACATATCCAAAACTTAGCCACAGTTATAGACCTTTGTGTATAGGTATATCCAAAGGGACAAAAAGTGGATTCACATATCTGTCCAATAAATATATTTAGAGGTCTTAATCATCCCATATGAGTTCATACCATACACTGCAACATGACTATTCTCAGGAAATATCAAATCTGCAATTAACAACTTTCACCAAAAATTCCATAACTTATTCATTTCTAAACATAATCACTCCAAACCAAAAGAAAAAGAAAGGTAATTCATGTATCTAACTATCCATTATACAAATACAAATTTTTCTAGGGCATACATGGTCATACAAGGCCTGGAACCAACATAAAAACTGGAAAGCCAATCAAAATAGCAATAGTAGAATGCACGAAAATGTATCAAAATGTTCTTTCTTCCCTTTTTTTTTTTTTTTTTTGGAATGACCATACAATGCCTTTTTATAGACTCTACGTCATTTTGGACCTTATAACTACCTCCAAGACCTTTCATCTTCCCATTTACAACTTTTAATGCAATTTTGCATTATTGCATTTTTGCCACTTTTCATCTTTTTGACAACTTTTTGTGACATTTTCACAAATGACCCCAAAACTTGACAAAAACCTTATAAACATATCAAATAACCCTTAAATGACCTTTTACAAGCATTTATTCCCTTTCATGGCATGTTTACATCATTTTAACTCTTTGACCCCTCTAGGTCCTAAATGGACAACTATGCAACTTTTACACAAATGGCTCAAGTAGCCTTACATTATGACTCCATTGGATAAAAATGAACTCAAATACATACATATATTCTTTACAAGTCATAAATGACCCAAATATAATCATATAGTGACCTTGGACATCCTGATTGTGCTTCTACAATGGGGTGCTCCTACACCAGAATGCTTGGTGGATGAAAATGATTTCACTTACCCCCTTTTATCAGCAAATAAAACCCTAATTTTCTATAATAAATGCTTTGCCAACAACCCTACGGATGTCAGTTTCATAGTCATGTGGCAGGTGAACCTTCATTGATGATGAACACAACTCTCCAGATCTCTTTTGGGGTAATATGCAAAATTTAGCAATGACTTTGCTAACCCCTAAGGCTTATGCCTTAGTTACTAGTGGAATTTCTTGCTGGTGGAGGAATACCTTGTTCTACTGGTGTAGATCCATCTCCACTTGGTTCTTCAGATTTTCTAACCCATCTCTCGGTGTGATTTTATTGTATTTCATGTACCTTCTGCTTTCCTTTCTCATTATCTTTATCATTATTAATCAGTTGAGTCTTGCTTCTGCAATACTTAGCAATATGACCTATTTTTGTTGCATGCATAACATGGAATAGTGTTCTCATGAATTACTTTGACATATCCGATATGATTTCTTGACCTACAATGATTAACAAAATGTCCAAACTTTCCACATGCATGACATTTAACATTCATTCTGCAATCTTCTGTTCTATGACCATATTTCTTGCAATTTGTGCATTGACCAGGAACAAAACTGTAGTTTTGATTTGTTTTATTTCTACATTGTTTAGCCATATTCCCAAATTTGCTGCAAACAAAACATCTACCATTGAATTTATAAGCATTAGATTGCCTTACCGGTTTCCTCTGTTCTGATGAATTTTGCATACCAGTTGTCTGATCTTCATTTGCAGTACCAGATCTTTCACCTTGTACAAATCCAAGTCCTATAGAATCATCAATCTGTCTTTGTCTTTTCAATAAGTCATCCAGCTACACAACATTGATCCTAAAATTTTCTCTATACTCACTTGTAGTAGTTAGATCATCTCTCAGAGTAGTTATTTGTCTTTCAAGTTCTTGTTCATTGTTCTGGGAGTGTGCCAAATCAGTTCTCAATAAATCATTCTCATGAGTCAATCTGCCACATTCATCAAATTTGTTATTCAGAGATATAACAAGATTATCTTCCTTCTTCTTTCTATCCTCAATATCTTTTGATAGCCTCATAGTCAGATCTTGCATTTCATTCTTCATGAGCATGTTTTATTGACTTAGTTTCTAACATTGTTCCTTAAGAGCATTCTTCTCCTCATCATCCAGTTTTTGCAAAAGTTCTTTTCTCTTAGCTTGAGCAGATGATAACCTTTCTAGTAGGATACGAATGAATTCATTTGCAAAATTCAATTATTCTTGCAATTTCAAGTTCTTCATCCTTTTAACATCATAATTCTCAAGAGCCATCTCAAGTTGCTTCTCCATAGCCATGTTCAAAGATTCCGGTTTCAGGATATTCCTCAAGCTGTTAAACTTCTTCTTAGGTACCAAGCTTTGATACCAATTGTTGGGATCCAAGAACATTAATAGGGGGGGAGGGGGGTGAATCAGTGTTTTGTCGATATGAATAATTTTTATCCTATTATACCATACACATATAAACGTCTTTTGAAGGTAGAGAATAAGTCTGAAGAAGAAAGTTGTTTTGTGCTTCAATGGGACTGAACCAGGCATTAAGGACATGCTATTTCTCACTTCATGATTTTTGGATGTAATCCATTATTGTTGTAAGAAGTGAGCCTCTCTCTTTTGGTAGTGGGCCTTCTTATTTTGAGCAGTGAACTCTAGGCAATGTACTTTAATGCATGTGCATCCCCCATTATAATACTTCTAATAGAGTATACCTATTTTGTGGGTTCATTCCTACCATGGTTTGTCCCTTGACCAGGTTTTCCATGTCAAAATTCTTGGTGTTATGTTTTTTTATGATAGGTTGTTGATCTATGCTTTCATGTTTAATTATTACATATTAGAGTAAGTTTATGTTGTGTGAATTTTTGTGACAACTGATTCACCCCCCCTCTTAGTTGTCTAAGCTATTTCATTAATTAGTATCAGATCTATTTCATCATTTAGTATCAAAGCCTAGTTCCTCTGAAGAAGCTTAACTACTTGAGGTGAGTCTAGATGATGACTTATAAGAAGGATAGTCCAAGATTTGATTGTATTAACTACTCTCTTTGGAAGAATCACATGGAGTGTCATATGAGATGCATTGGTGAACATTACTGGGATATTACAAAAGACAAGTATGTTGGCAATTGACACTCATCCGATGATTTCAGGAGACTTTTGGTCGTTGATTATTTGTTCAGGGTTGTAATTGATGTCAACTCTTCATGGTGATTTGATCTAGCAGTCGTGACTCATCTTATCCAAAAGATGGAGGTAACCGGTAGAGGAGGGCTAAACATGGTATCTCAATAACATGTTGATACAAAATCATCTCCGGTGATTGTGGTGTTTGTGGTGATTATTTTTGTGATCTCTTTGTTTGGTAGGACCTTTAGGAAGCATGTGGCTATAATATTTTAGTCTGGTGCTATGGTGTATTTGAGATTGGAGCCGACTTCATCTACATATTACATCTATTGAAGACAACTTAAAGGAATTTGTTTTTGTGGTAAGACTAGATATATAAGATTGATGTGGTGGTTAATTTTTGGTGTGTTAGAGAACTTGTAGTCATTTTTGGTGCGATTAAGTACATTTTCACATGCGCATTTTGGTTTTAGATCAACTGGTAGCTAACTGCAACTGGAACATGGTAATTAGCAGAGTAGAGATAGTCAGTGATACAAAGCCTAATTGTAACTCAATTTTTCATTATCAAATAATATTTAAGAGTTCATTTCATTATACTTTTATATTGTAATCAAATTGTAAGTCTATGAGACTTCCCTAAAGGTTGTAGCCTTTCAAGCATATATTATTAAGCAATGAGCTCTAGGCAGTGAGCCTGAATGCAAGTGCATTCCCTATCTATGTAATATTTATGTACTCTTGACCATAGTATATGAATATTGTGGGTTTCAGCCCCACTGTGGTTTTTCCCTTTCTGGGTTTCCACGTAAAATTTTTGGTGTTGTGGATTTGTGCTTTTATTGTTGCATGTTTATGTTCATATTTGTTATGCATTGTTAATCAGTGGATAAAGAATAAGTTTGTAGTTTTGATTTTTGGTAGATCACTGATTCACCCCCCCTGAGTGATCCCTGATTCCAACAAAGTATACCATTCCTGCAAATGTTCCTTCAACTCCAGATGAGATCAAAAGTGTTAAATACAATATTAGGGATAAGGAAGCATTGTTGAGTGCTTTGATTGACTCTGAGATGACAAATGTTATGGAATTGCAAACTACTCATGAGATCTGGAAGAAGAAGGAAACCTTGTATGAAGGTAACAATTATGCAAATATTGTTAAGTTGTAGAGCCTAAATGATGCAGGAGCATCCCTGATTCATGGAAATCTCGCATCAACCAAAAATATTTTCCTTTCTGTTTTCCTTTCTATTTGCAGTTTCAACATTTCTTTCTGTGTATATCGGATTTTGCTCATCAGAACCTGTGGAGTTGGATTTTGCTTGAAGACTTGACTATCTACCTTATTCCCAAACCACAGAGGATTTAGATATTTTTTTGGCAAGATATCACTACCGGTTTCTGAGATAGTTTCATGTTGTCGGTTGCTTGAACCTATTTGCATTGCTGATCTACCATAACCCTTCCATAGCTTGCGGTACCCTGAGCGTTGATTTTGTTGTTCCTTAGTATGTGGCCAACCTTTTTCCCATGATCTACTCTTCATCCTTTGGATTTTCTGGAGGAATTTCTTTAGCAGAGTTCAACCTTGTTGGTTTTACATGTTAGGTCTTGTTCTTTGGGTTTTGATCCCTTTTTGGGCTGACCAGATCCCCTTGGATCGTATAAATCATTGTAATTGAGAATTAGAATGTATCTAAGGTTGAAGATAGAACATAGAAGGAAACTCTATAATTTTGAGGTCCCGATTGTGACCTGTTCTATACTTTGAGCATGTTTTAGGTGGCCCATGAGCCGGTTTCTGTAACCTAGTTGTTACTAGTTGGTTGTAATCAATTTTCATGTTATGATTCAACCTGCTTTGCATTGCCTCCATCATGTCTTTATGTTTCTACTATTTTTAGTCTTGCTGACAGGTCCATATGGATCTCTTTGAAGTTCCTCCTAACCAATGACTGCATCAAGTGGTATTAGAGTGAGTTTTCATTCCGGTTGTCTGGAGAATTTTGTTGTAGGGTGGCGGACTGTGGATCCAACTTGCAGCTACAAAGGTCTGGCAAAAAGATTCATGAAGAGGAACTAGGAATGGTGGAGCATGTGGGAATGCAGACCCTATTGTGATGAAAATGTTGTGAGGGATAGAAGCTCGATTAGAAGCCATGTAGACAACCCAAAGAAGAGGCCGACATATTGAAGATGTAAGTGAAGATGAAGGAGAAGAAGCCTCGACAAAATAGGTAAACCCACCGATAGTTGATTCAGATTAAGAGAGGTTTTTAAGGGTTTTGAGTAGGGCTAATACTAAACCACATTTTACCCCATTGGAATATGATTGAAAGTTGGATGCTGATGAATTGATGGATTGGATCTCGGAGGGAGATGTAATTTTTTATTTTTGTTGAGAACACCCCAAAGGAAAGGAAGGTGAAATATGCCTGTACCCGATTGAAAGGTCATGCATCTCTTTGGTGGGAACATTTGCAAGTTGATAGACAGAGAAGAGGTAAAGACAAAACCAAGACATGGGATTAGATGGTTGCTAAATTGAAATTAAAATTTATGCTGGTTGACTATTAAGTGAATCTGTTTCGGATGTTGCAAAATTTGAGATAAAAGGAATCTAGTGTGAAGGAATAAACTGAAGCATTTTACAAGTTGAATATCAGATCCGGACATGTTGATGATGAAGTTGAACAAGTTGCAAGATATTTGAATGGATTGCACATGTCTATACAAGATGAGCATAGTTTGATCAAATTGCAGAGTGTTGAAGAGGCTTACCAGTATGTGCTAAAGGCTGAAGAGAAGTTAAACAAAAGACATGAGAAGAGGCAGAGAGGCAGAGGTAGAAGATTTATCGGAGAAATATTTCAAGGAGGAAGAGGATATACCAAAGGTAGAGGAACCTATACAGATCAGATCAAAGACAAGGAAGTAAGCAAATAAGGTAATTCATACCAGAAAGATGATAGAAACTTCTACCGGAGAAGAGAACCAGATGAGTATCGAAATGAGAATTTTGGAAAAGATGACATAAGACAAGACAAGAGAGTGTTTGGAGGAACTTTCTATTGGCATGATTGGCATAACTAATGATGTTGATATACTAGTATAAGGACTATTGGTGATGATGTAGTTGATATGATGAGGAGAATGATGACATAATAATGAATGACTGGTATAGTTGAGATATTGGCTGGTGACTTGATGATCAGTTATTTGTGTTGTCATTGATGGAAACTATGGCAATTGCTTATTCTTGATTACTTTGTCATCTAGGTTTACTGGTGTAGCCTAACCAGTAATGGATTAAGTTGGCGAGATGAACTATGCAATTGACAAAAAAATTGGCAAATAGGACTTTAACCAGTAAGCGTGAAACAATATTATACTTAAGCGATTGGTTCTGAAGATTGATAAGGAATTAGGTGTTGCAGTTTGAAACATGTGTTTATATCATTGTAATGAGTCTATGACCAGAATTGATAACCAGAAGTCATGTTTGTGATTTACTATTGTATTTTCAATAGGGTTTTAGAACCGGTAACAATATCTCTTAACCGGTGATGCTTTATGGTTTGGTGGTGAATTTCATCATGTTTATAACTTGATGTTGATGTTTCACAACCTGTGTGAGAAATTAAAATTTTTGTTCTGTCATGATTAAGGATGGAACTTCTTAGAAAACAATGAAGATCATAGAAGAATGTTTTAAGGGTTTGATTGCTTATCAGATCGATGTGCGGTGTCGTGTTATGGTTATTCAACGGTTGTAATTGTCTTGATATTTGTTGTAATGATCTGTATGATGATTTGTAATGATTTGTGATGATCTATGATGAACATTCATTTGAATCCTGATGTATCTAGGGTTTTGTAACCGACAAAGATGTAAAGTGTATCTAGGTCAGTTTTGATGAAGTTTATTGTGTTAGTAATTTGAGAAAAGTGTGTATAGCTGAACCAGAGGTGTGTGTCTGCAAGAGTGAAGCAGATTAGAGCTGAAGTGGATCTGAACAAGTAAGTAGGAAGTGCTATTTCTAGATCCTTCATCTGTTGTTCCGTAATAGTTGCAGCAGGTTCAAAATCCCTTAACCAGGTAGGTCCTAACAGGACTTGTTTATGTAAATCCCTTAACCAGGTAGCTCAACAACTTGATTTTAAATCCTCTTGCGAGGTTGCTTCTAATAAGGCAAAGCTCCTAACTGAGCTCATATTGTAAATCCCTTGACCGGGTGACTCCTAACAGGGTTTTCTCCTAACCAGGCTAGGCTCCTAACAGGGCGCGTTCCGAAAGAGTGCATGATCTTGTGGGTACCAATTCCCACCATATTTTTTCCCATTTGGGTTTCCACGTGAAAATCCTGGTGTTCATATGGTGATTGATTTGTGTTTTTGTTAAGTTGATATCTTTGTATTTTATGCATGATATGGAACACTTAAATGATTAGTTTGGTAAATCTGATTAGTAGATTGATTTTAGTGGCTACTGGTACTAGTTATGATTTGTTTTGGTGAAGTATTGATCAAATTGGTTTAAGATTTTAGTTTGTTGTTAATACTGATTCAACCCCCCCTCTCAGTATTAACCAGATCCTCTAAATAACACTTTCTTTAAGTGTGAAGGAGAAGGACATTGTGAATTTGAATGTAAGAAGACCGAGAATACGAGAAGAGTAGAAGTGGTGGAAGAAAACCCCAAGGATCAGGTAACAAACCAAAAGATGGAGAACTGTTGATGATGAGGAGAGTTTTGTGTCATACCGGAGAAGATGAAGAGCCCTTACAAAAGAGAAATTTATTTAAGACTAGATGTAAGGTATCCGATAAGTGTTGTAAAGTTATTGATAGTGGTAGTTTAGATAATCTTGTTTTATAAGAGATGGTGAATAAGTGAAACTTGAAAAGATTAAAACACCCTAAGCCTTATCAGATAGCATGGATTCAGGATGAACATAAGTTGTTGGTAAGTGAGCAATGCTTGGTAAAATTGAAAATTGGGAATTATCATGATGAAGTTTTGTCTGATATTATGCCTATGGATATTTGTCACCTTTTGTTGGGTAGACCTTGGCAGTTTGATAGACAAGCAATGCACGATGGGAGAAAGAACATATACACTATTGTGGCGAATGGGATGAAGCAAACCTTGCTACCCTTGGAGAAATCTTTGAAGAGTGAAGTCTCTACAAATGCTAGGATCTTTTTGGTGGATGGAAGGAAATTCCTGGATGGAATGAGACATGAGAATGTATGTTTTGCCTTAGTTCCTAAAAAGACTGAGAAACTGGAACTAGAAGAAGAACAACCAGAGGAGATAAGGGAATTGCTGATGCAATATGAAGACATCATTTAAGATAATATGTCTAATGGATTACCATGGGTAAGAAGTATCAGTCATTGCATGGACCTAGTTCCTAGAGCTAGTTTGCCTAACAAAGTTGCACACCAGATGACATTGATAGAAAATGAAGAGTTAAATAGACAAGTGCAGGAGCTGTTGAAGAAAGGTTTGATCAGAGAAAGTCTGAGCCCTTGTGCAATTCCAATAGTGTTAGTACCTAAGAAGAATGGAGAATGGAGAATATGTACTGATTCTAGAGCAATAAACAAGATCACAGTGAAATACCAATTTCCTTTGCCTAGGATGGATGACATAGTGGATTGTTTGAGTGGAGTTAAATACTTTAGAAAGAAAGATTTGAAGAGTGGATTTAATCAGATTAGGATCAGAGAAGGAGATGAGTGGAAGACAAAATTCAAGGAAAATGAAGGACTATATGAATGGTTGGTGATGCCTTTTGGGTTAACTAATGCACTGAGCACTTTCATGAGGTTGATGAATGAGGTATTGAAGAAATTCTTGTGTAAGTTTGTTATTGTTTATTTGGATGACATTATGATTTTCAGTAAGACAAAAGAGGAGCATTTGTTGCATTTGAGACAAGTTTTATAGAGGTTGAGAGAAGAGAATGTTGGCTTTTGCATGAAGATTGTATTAATGATATGTTATGTTATCATTGATATCAATTAACCGGTAATGATATTGTTGATATTGTTGTAATATTGTTTTGTAACCAGTAGGATGAATAAGTGAAAGGAACTGTAACCGGTAGAAAGAATTTGTGAGTTGAACCGGTAACCGATAAACCCTACCTATTGGTTTTGATAAACCCTAACTGATTAAGTTTGATGAATTGGTTATATTCATTTATGATCTGATGTTGAGCGGTAATGATTATGACACGTATGATTATTGTATGAAGATAATTTCAAGTGATTTTGGCGAGTTGTTGTAATGATTTTTTTTTTCTTGGGAATGAGAAAATGTATTGGATATAATGCAAAGCACGTGATGGCTTACTAAGTTTGATGAAGCGGTGATCAAGGAGTGATTGAGGTTTTCTTGATTGATATGCAGAGATCGCTATGTAATCAAATGGTCATACTTGAACCAACTTATTTATATTTGTTGTTCTCAAAATCTGATTCCCCTTAGGACCCTTATAGTAATATATTAAACTCTGTCTGCAAAAGAGAGATCAAAGAGAAGGAAACTGTCAGAACAACATATGACAAGGTTTGATTAACCTTCTACACTTCGAACTTATCCAAAGTTCAGGTGGGTGTACCCTTTTGTGAACTGAGTTCACACTTTTAAAAGACAAATCCACAGTAAACCAGTCTAAAAACTAGTGGATCTTATCACCTTAAAACCAATTGAAACAAAGAAATAAAACTTGTACTTATATTCAGTATTGACCTACAAGCTGTGTAAAAAGACAACCACAATAGATACCAGTGTCTCGTCCATTGGCCACAGAGTCATCTAAGTTTAGGAAATACTCCCACAATCAAATATCCCCACACATCCTATCAGCTCCACTTCTACAGATTCCCACATATGCCTAACATACATAAGAATTTCACTCATACCAAACCAAACTGCATTTATCAAATTCAAAGTATCCCACAAATAATTTACTGATAGAAATGATTCCCACGTATTTAATTCCCCTCCTGAAGAGAAAAGCTAAGAAGCACATCTACTTGAAGTCACCTTACAACCCATATTCAAAAGGAATAACCCTAGATTACTCAGAATGAAATAGTAAATATTTGCAAAACATAATTGAAGACAACACAAAGTTTAAGCTCAAAACCGATGGTCTGTATATTGATATTATTTCATAAAGTATTGCAAAAACATTTGAATGTTCTTGTAGGATTTTGCCAAGATCAAGGGAACAATGAAAAGCATAAAAAGAGAGACAATAGAATGATAAGAACAAACTGTATTCTCATCAATATGCAAATGATCAACTGGATTAACCAATACAATGAATATAGGCCTGCTTATATAGGCAAGGCCATATGGATGTACGAGCACACAATTATGACATGTGGCTCAATGAGAAACAAGGGTAGTTAAGAAATAATAGGGGTAGGTAAGAGAAATAATATAATATTCCACAAGAGGTGGATGACCCACCGAATGTGGAGTGTAACAGCAAAATAAGATCACAAAAGGTGGAATTTCTCCTACAAGCTCTATACCTATGTGCACACTTCCCTAAGTGTCTCAAATCCAAACTACGAAGAGATTCATTATCCTAAGTTAACTTAAGTAAAGTGTAATTATATCCAAAATGAATATTTATTTACACCAACACCCCCCCTTAAGTGCAACTTAGGGGAATGAAGACTCAAGTCAACAATGCAAGATGGGTCCCAGCTACTAGGCCATGATAGGTACCCATGTACAAAATCCAAATGCAAGCAAAACCATGCGATGCAATCTCTCGCAAACGGAGAAAGGGAGAAAACCTAGTGGGAAAAAACTCCCCCCCAAAAGTGAGATGAAAGTACAAAAGACTCTCAAAGAAGAAGGACAAAACCTCAAAGAGGAAAATGTCCCCCCCATAAGAGAGGAAGGAGAAGTCAGCTGACCCCCCCTAATGACACATCCCGCACCCCCAAGAGAGCTCGCAACTACTGGAACTTACTCTTGGTGAAAGGTTTGGTGTATATGTCAGCAACCTGCTCCACTGTAGGACAATACTACAAATCAATGACCTGCTCCTGAATGAGCTCTCGGATATAGTGCATATGAATCTCGATGTGTTTGGTCCGCTGGTGCTGGACTGAGTTCTTTAAGATTGCAATAGCACTCTGATTGTTGCAATGTAGAACTGTCGGCCGTGGAGTGGTGAATCCAAACTCTATGAGAATCTGCTGGAGCCAAATGGTCTCAATCGTTGTGTTAACAGTGCCTCGATACTCAACCTCAGTTGAAGAGAGAGCAATAGCATATTGCTTCTTGCTCTACCAACAAATGGGACCCGAACCAAGGTGAAAATTGTAACCGGAGGTAGACTTACGATCATCAAGATCGCTAGCCCAATTGGAGTCTGTGTAACCAACCAAGCGAAGTCCTATGCCTGCTGCATAGTGAATCCCATAGTGATGTGTACCCTAGATGTAATGAAGGATGTGTTTGGTGGCTTTCCAATGAAGCTCATGTGGTTCCTGCATGAAGTAGGAAACCATGCCAATTGCAAATGAAATATCAGGGCATGTATGGGTCAAGTAGATGAGACTACCCACAAGCTGACGATACAAAGTGGCATCAACTGGTGGAGAAGAACACTGAGCCTCAAGCTTGACTCCTAAAAGAAAGGGAGTCGGGGCAGGCTTACAATCAGCCATATGAAAGCGTGCAAGTAGATCAAGAGCATACTTGGGCTGTGATAGTGTAATCCTGGAAGGTGACTGTGAAATCTCTATCCCGAGAAAGTAGTGCAAAAGACCCAAGTTAGTCATAGAAAATCTGTCATGCAAAGCAGATTTGACCCTACTAATGATGGATGCGATACTCCCTGTAATGATCAAGTCATCAACATAGAGCACAAGTATCAAGTGAGAGTCATCCTGTCACAAAATATAGACATTCGGATTAGAATGACACCTGGTGAACCCTATGGAGAGAAGAAAGGAATCCATCTTGGTGTACTAAGCCCTGGGGGCCTGCTTAAGGCCATAGAGAGATTTCCTTAGTCTGCAAACCAAGGAAGTATCCTGGATGAAACCCTGTGGCTGCTCCATATAAATCTCCTCATCAAGATCACCATGAAGAAAAGCACTCTTCACATCCATCTGATGTACAGCCCAACCACGAGTTGCAACAATAGCAAGTGTCAAGCGAATTGAGTTCATCTTGGCTATGGGCGCAAAGGTCTCAGTATAGTCAACACCTGCAACTTGAGAGAAACCTTTCACAACAAGTCGAGCCTTATACTTATCTACACTACCATCCATTGCAAACTTGGTCCGATAGATCCACTTACATCGAACCATCTTTCTCCCCTTAGGGAGATGAACTAAATCCCATGTGTTGTTCATCATCAAGGAACTATACTCTTCCTCCATAGCTTGGTCCCACTCAGGAACCCCTGATGCTTCCTGAAATGTCTGTGGATCGGAAGCGATAGCAATGAATGCATGTGGAAGATCCTGATGCTGTGATCGAGTTCTCCATGTATCTGAAGGATCCCCAATAAGAGAACCAGCAGACTCAAGTGTCTATCGAGCCCAACGAGGTCTAGGTGGAGGTGGAGAATGAGGCTCCTCAACTGCAAGTGGACCCTGCGAAGGTGTAACCCTGCGAGTCAGAGTTGAAGGAGTCTCATCATCTGAATCACTAGCATCACTATCCACAATGGAGGAAGGTGGATGAGGTAGAGAGGCTAAGCTAGGAGAGCTTTCCTCAAAGTGAACACTCCTCTCAATCAACACCTCATGTGTCTCAGGAGCCATTAGTCTATATGCCTTAACACCCTCGGGATATCCAACAAATATGCAAGGCCGACTCTGAGGTTCCAATGCCTTGCATTTCTGTGGAGGTATGCGAGCCCATGCTGGACACCCAAAGACTCTGAAATGTCTCATAATTGGTTTCCTACCAGCCCAAGCCTCAAAAGGAGTAAAACCTTGCAAAGCTTTGTGAGGAACCCGATTCTGGATGTGTGTGGCACAACTGATTGCCTTGGCCCAAAAGGCTGGATCAAGAGAACGTGCATGAATCATACAACTAGCCATTTCTTTGAGAGTTCTATTCTTGCATTCTGCAACTCCGTTCTACTATGGAGTGTATGCAACAGAATGCTGAAGATCAATCCCCTCAAATGTACAAAAATCCTCAAGTCTTTTGTTCACATATTCCCTTCCATTATCTGTACGAAGAATCTTGACCCCTTTCCCGGATTGCTTCTCCACATGAGTCTTGAAGTGTTGAAATCTGTCAAATACTTCACTCTTATGAATAAGAAAGTAGACCCAAGTGAAGCAGGAGTAGTCATCAATGAAGGTGAGGACATAGCGGGCCTTACTAAATGAAGGTGCTGGAAATGGACCTGCTACATCGCTATGAACAAGTTGAAGAACTTCCAAAGCTCTCCAAGCTTTCCCCTTATCAAACTTCTCCTCGGGATGCTTGCCCATGGAACAACCTGAACATACACCCTCTGAAAAACTAATTCGAGGTAGACCTGTGACCATGTCTTTAGTGCTAAGCTGCTGAAGATAGCGGTAGTTGAGGTGACCAAACCGCTCATGCCATAGCTTACTTTCTGAATTTGAAAGAGTAAGCAAGGCCCTAGAAGGTGAACTTGGCACAAAGTGGGAGAATGAATAAAGCCTTGAGTTGTCATTGACTTGTCCCACTGCTACCAAGGCATCATCATCAAGTTTCTTTACCACAACTGAATCTGGTGTAAACTCAACCTTTTTCCCATTTCCAGAGTGAGTGATTTGGTAGATAGAGAGAAGGTTGGTAGACAAGTTAGGAACATAGAGAACATTCTCAAATGTTCCATCATCCATGTCAATTGAACCTTTCCCTTCAACCTCTACTTGAGTATCATCACCTATGTAAATGTGAGGTACCTTAGATGGCTCCAATGAAGAAAACTGCTCCTTTGTAGAACCCATGTGATATGAAGCACCCGAGTCAAGTATCCATTGCTGTGAAGAACCTGTTGTAGCCACAAATGCTTGCCCTTTTCCCTTGGAATGTGATGAAGAGGAAGGAGATGAATCCTTCTTTGTGTAGGCAGATGGCAAGTTGATGTTGTTTTTCTTAAGAAGATTAGTTAACTCATCAACTTGTTTTGTGTGGCATCGATGCTCATCATGACCATACTGTTTGCACAAGTTGGTTTATTCTTCTTAGGTGGTGTCCCCTTCTTGGAAGAGGATGAAAAATTGCCTTGTGATGGAGAGGATGATTTTCCTTTTTCCTGTTGTGGCTTAGACTTGGATTGCTTCTTCTTCTTGTTGGAATCTTTGCCTTGACTTCCTTGATTCCCTTGATTAGCCACCAAAGCCTTGGACTTTGAAGACTTGAGAAGTCCCATGTTCAACAACTTAGATTGTTCCAATATCAACATTTCTGTGAAAGCATCAAATGAAGGCATAACATAGGAACTCCCCACTATCAAACGATGAGTTTGGAAGCTAGACACAAATGCTGCATATTCTAGTGTGAGCTTGTCCAACAAGTTGAATGTCAACTGAGCATCCTTTTTGTCAATTCCACAATCCTTAAGCTTTGCTCTTAGCTCATTTGCTTTGGTGACATAATCTTGGATTGTATCAAAACTCTTGGGATCCAAGTTGGTGAGCTCATTGTCAATCTTATAACCTCTGATTTCATCAACTTGACCATACAATTTCTGAAACATATCCCAAGCATCTTTGATTGTAGTTCACTTTTCAATATGAAAGATGAGATCATCTGATACATACTTGCGCAAAGTTCCAAGAGCCATGCAATTATTAGTGAGCCATTCTAATTGAGCATTAGGACCAGCCTTAGGATTAGGTGGTGCTGCTATTGTTCCATCTATGTAATGTGTGAGACCCTTTTCCATTAATTTACTCCATACTTTAATTTTCCATGATGCATAATTATGTGGAGTTAAAAGTGGAAATTTATGAGGACTCATTGCAACAAAAATGAAAGAGCACAAAGAGAGGCACAATTACACAAGACACCCCCCCAAATTCACTCAATCAAAGAACCCCCCCAAAAGTGATGATTTGGCACTTTATACTTAGTGCATATACAATGGGCCACTTGCAAAAAATGGCAAAGTGGGCTTCTGATTTCAATTTTACAACTGCCTCAATAAGGCCAAAAGAGACTCAAACTAATAATGCAAGAGATCTAAACTAAGATCCAAGCACTTTACAAGTACCTAATAGGCCAAATAAGACCAAAATCTGAAAGTACAACTTCCACTCAAAATCTCTAAAATCTGATCATATATTATGAAAGTAGACAAAAAAACATGCATTTTCAAAAAAAACGGCACCTGAAAAAGAGGTCATATGAGCTCAAACGACGCCTTTGAAGTTGCAGAATTGAGGATTGGACAGGTACAACTGAGAGAATCCAAAAATTTTGAAAAACCTGTGCACCAAAATCAGAAAATAACCACACCACTGCAAAGATCATGAAATTTTAGCCCATTTCAAAAAAAATTGCACCAAAAAAGGAGCACAAATGAGCAAGATATGGCCTTTAAAAGTTGAACTGCAAAACTGAAAAGCTCAATGAAGAGGGGGTCCAAAAATTTCAAAAATCTATTGATGTGGTGCTGACATCAGCAAATGATGGGCTTAAATTTTATGCCCATCTGGCCATCACAAAAATGTCATCTCCCCCTGCGTTGCATCTGTACCGTACAGACAGGCTGATGTGGCAAATATGTTGATTGTGCGTACGGATGTTGACCGTGGGTTAGTGGCCGCCTACCACATGGTGGGCACGGGTCCACCAGTTTAAATAATGGTTGGGGCCGGTGGTGTTGCCAATGGTGGGGTTAGGAGGTTCCGGCGACGCCACAGAGCTAGGCGGCGCGGGCGCTGCAGACTGCACAGGTGGCAAGTGGAGTGGGGCGACCGATGGTGTGGAGAGGTGCCGGTGGCAGGGAGTGAGCTGCCCATCAGAGGGAGGTCTACTGGTAGTAGGGCCCTGTTGGCTACAATGCCGAGTGGTGGTAGCGGTGTCGGGGGGGGGGGGAGGTACAGCACTGGTCGGCGGCGGTGACAGTCTGCTGCGCGGTCGACAGAGTACGAAACTGTGCGAGCAGCACCGGTACGGCAGCGACGGGACAACCTGCAAAGCCAGCAACAATGCAAGGTACAGAGAGCAGAGGGGGGGGGTCTATGGACCCCCCCAAAACAATAATTTTTATTTATTTTTTCCTTTTTTTTTGATTGCCTTTTTTCGAATTTTTTGTTTTTCAGAATTTTTTTTTTTTTTTTTCGAAAAATAATTTTTTTACAAAAAAAATTCGAAATCCGTACAATAATAGCCAAAATGGGCAAAAATATTTTCTCACCAAAATAGGTCGACTTTATAGTCGAAATTCATGGAAACAGCCTCTCGGATTCAACGGTGATGTCCAAATCGTTGTACGATGCCCCCAAAAAATGAAGATCCCCAAATCCAAAAATTGAAGCCTCCAAAATGTCTCCAAAAGACTAATCAATGAAGCTCTATAGGCTTTGATACCATGTAGGATTTTGCCAAGATCAAGGGCACAATGAAAAGCATAAAAAGAGAGACAATAGAATGATAAGAACAAATTGTATTCTCATCAATATGCAAATGATCAACTGGATTAACCAATACAATGAATATAGGCCTGCTTATATAGGCAAGGCCATATGGATGTACGAGCACACAATTATGACATGTGGCTCAATGAGAAACAAGGGTAGGTAAGAAATAATAGAGGTAGGTAGGAGAAATAATATAATATTCCACAAGAGGTGGATGACCCACCGAATGTGGAGTGTAACAACAAAATAAGACCACAAAAGGTGAAATTTCTCCTACAAGCTCTATCCCTATGTGCACACTTAGCTAAGTGTCTCAGATCCAATCTACGAAGAGATGCATTATCCTAAGTTAACTTAAGTAAAGTGTAATAATATCCAAAATGAATATTTATTTACACCAACAGTTCTCCATTAAGACTTAGGAAAAAGCCTAGATAAATTTTTGCAGCATTTCCTTACAATTCCTTGCGATCCCTTTTTTACTAGTCCTGGTATCCATTTATAATAACATGGATGCATACAAAGCTTCAGACTTTCCTAGGAGAGTTTGTTACAATCATTACTTCTCTTAAGAAGTAGTTACAAAACCTTTTCCAAATGCAGTTACAAGTCTTTTTCAACATCTGCGGCGGCTTCTATTTGTTGTTCTTTTGCAACATCTTCTAACTGCTCCACATCCAATATTGCATCTTTTCTTGTCCATTCCTAGTATACATCATCAGTAGACCACGAGAAGTTAACCACTTTTCCTTTTGTCTTGGCTAATCTTTTCCAAGAGTTCCTCATTTTGTTGACCTCTAAGTTCAGAAAACCATAATGAGATTTGATTTTCTCAATCTCCTCAATTGTTTTGATAAATATGGAGGCATCATCTGAATTAATAATTCCTTTTATTCTCAATGACAATTTGGCTTCTAATTCCTTAAGCCATATTTGTTTGTCCTTTAATTGTGTTGGACTGGCAAAACCCCCTGGGAGTAATTCAAAAACTTGATCAGTGTACTCTTTCTTGTACAAGTTGATCTTTCTATCTGCATTATCTACTCCTTCTGCCAACTTTACTAAATCCTTTGTCATATCATTGGTAGATTTAATAATGGGGTCAGCCCCTACCTCATCATAGGATACACAAATAAGTTCTATATCCTGCTCTCTGGGCTTCCACTTGTCAAAAATAGGCATTAGAACAACCTTGTCTCCATTTAGCTCATTCCACATTTCCAAAATCTTACTCATATTATTGTACATTAGTGAGGACCCTATGGTGTCAACAAAACTCAAAATTGTAGCCCTTACTCTCTCTTCATATTTCTTTGCATATAGGGCCTAAGCCTATTTTAGCTTCTCCAATTCATGGGGAGTGATGTCAATCAACTGTGAACTAGAAGGTGCTGGAGATGGTGGGAATTCAATAATGAGGCTGGTAAGTGGAGGCCTTGCAGGAGAAGAAGAGATCATCAATGTTGAAGACTCACCTTGATGGTATTGTCCTGCAAACTGGCTTTGTAGCTTGGCAATGATGCTATCTTTACCCCTTACCTCTTCCTTGGCACTGTTATAAGCTTTTAAAATTGTCTCCAACTTAACTTGGAGATCTGCCTTTTCTTTTGCTTCTTTCTCTACCACTGCAACACTGAATTTTGCAGTCTCTAGGACTGTGATTGCAACTTCTACCACCCCAGTGCTTTGTACTCTTTTCACTATCATACCTCCAAGGTAACTTGACCTTGGGTTGTCTTTATTCTTTCTATTTTCATCTGTTTTTAGAGACCACATAACCAGGGTAGCATTATCCTTGCTGAAAGTGACTCCCTCCATAGGTTTAGTCTCCTTTCTTACTACCTCTAAAATCAAGGCATCTACTATGTCCCATTCAGGGAGAATGAGTACACCAGCCTTTGCCACCATGTCTCTTCCTTGCTCAGGAGTGATGGTCTTGAACTCAGTAATCATCTCTTGCTTGACTTCTTTCTCCACCACAGACGGATCCTTATGGGGATGCTCACCTTTCCTCTTCTCACACCTAGCATTAAATTGATCAATATTTTGTTTCCACATGAATTGCATGAAAGCTCCTGATGTGACAAAGTTATTATCAGCCATGAAATCCTCACTGGCTTGTTTGATCTCAGGATCCAACTCTAGGCCTTTGAACTCACTAGTGGTTATGTTCATCTTAGTATTAAGGGGCTCTTCTAGCATTCCCTCTTCCACTTCATCATAGGTGTAGGCTATCTCTCCAAGACTACCTAATTGTAACACTTGCTCAGCTGCTGCCTGTTCATCTCCTATATGAATAGGGGATTGAGATGGGGAATACAAGGGTTCATCAGATTGTACTTCCTTTCCCACTCTTTGCCTCTTTGGGCTCACTTGAATGTCAATGGCATCCTGTATCTTCCTCTTTCCTTTTGAGGTAGAAGGCTCCCCTATTGTTGGCATCAACACACTATAGTTGGACTTCTTATGTAACTTGTAATCACCTGGAGGGATTGCTTTGGCAGATGTAGACCTAGTTAAAACTAGTCTTGCTTTCTCAGGGTTATTCTTAATCACAACCTCCCTCTTTTCTTTCAATGTCTACATTACATCTCCAAAAAAAAGAATTAAGAATTTTACCTTTTCTTCAAAGGGGTGGAAACTGGACAAGGGGTCATAGCTAGTGTCAAATTGGTGCACAAAATCAAGGGCCTTCTTATAGGCCACCCACTTTTCTTTCCTTAGCTCTTGCTCATCCAAATCAAACTCATTCTTGATGAGGTCTTTAGGGAACTGGAATTGGTGAGGTCTACCTCTACATACTGCCCTCTTTCTGAACATGCCGTTGAAGAAATCTTCAGGATCAACACACCTTTATACTGCAGTTGATAAATGGTATGGTTGAAAGAAATATTCAAAGCACTTCTAGCCCCCTTTAGTTATTACAAACCGATGAGCTATAGTTATTGTAGGGAAAATGGTCCCTTTACCTCTGCCTGTTAGCTCTGCCTCTTGCACGCCACCAATCTGCTTGAGAAATTCTGTAATTCCTATTTTAAGAGGGACCTGATATGGCAACAAAAATGGAGTGCCTTTGAAACCATACACTCTGAAAACTATGGAGACAGGGTATGAGTACATATCACCCCAATTGTGGACAATTTTAATATTTTCAGCTAACTCTTTTGGCCTAATGAATTCCAAAAGAACCTTAGGGACTCTTGGATTCTTTGAACATATAAGAGTCCTAATCTTGGATGCAAAGCACTTATCAAATCGCAAGTAGCTAGCATCTTCTCTATCCCATGAAAGCACCGTACTCCATAACTGATCTGGCATCTTCTCTCCATCCTTTTCTTTCACAAGATGCATTCCATTTGCAAAATAGTCACCTCCCTTGAACAAAAATAAGTGCATGAGGAGGGAGTACCATCCAAAAGGTCTATCCACTTTCCCATTCTTTATCCCTATCAAGCCTTCATGGATGACATTAGTAACATAGGAAGCATAATCAAAGGTCACTACCAGAGAAGGATTCAATATTTGAGCAATCATTAACATGTAATGAGTTGGCATGTTTGCCTCAGCATCCTCTCCTAAAATTTGGTAGAGTGACCAGTATAATCCCTTGGCTCTAAGGGTGAACAGATTTAAGGAGAAAGGCTCCATAGTATTGGGTCCTACAACTATTAATCCACCTATCTTCACAAAGAATTCTTTAAGAGGCCCACTCCTAAGGTGATTCCTCTGTGCATTGTAAACCTGAGCTAGTGATTTAAAATTGATGGGTTCTAAAAAATTAGAAAATTCACTAAGCCCAAACGCATTTCCAAACTCCTCATTATTAATCTCAATGAGGTTTTTTCCATTTATGTCCCTAATACTCTTTGTAGTAGGGTCATAATTGTGTGCAACCTGAGTTAAAAGGTCCACATCCATGAACACTTCAAGAACTACCAATTTTCCTACATCTAACTCCCAAATGCTATTCTTGGGATTGGGGAATGTCTCATGCCGAATCCAACCTTGAAAAGACCCAACCCAGACAATCCTATCCGTGGGTCTCTTAGCCAATTGCCTTTGTCGTACAATCCTTCTCCTATTTTTAGGCAAGGAGCTCTTGGCACTAATTCTTTTACCTTAGCTGCTACATTAGTTGACATGGTCAACTATTCTAGGAAATCATCACAAATTGCCCTCTCTTGGTAATTAACCTTTCCTGAGAACTCCCTTTTAGGTTCCATCTTAAAATTACTAGGTAAGCAACTTAATTACTAACCACATAGTTCTGTAACAGATCAAAACCCCAATTTAAACAAACTGTCAAGTAATTGCCAAGCAAGAGTACAAGAGAACCTATTCCTGGCTCGAAGAATTTTGCTCTGCACCTGCTTCTCTGCAATAGCTCTTCAAAATGATGTCTTCATTCAATTGATACAAGATCATATACGGTAGTCAAGCTCTTAACTGCGACATTGATACCACATGCTTCGACCGTCCCTTCAGAATTGAATTCACAGAAGAATTCAAAAATTTCGCTCCAACGGGTCATAACACACTTGTGTATTTTCTTTTTCGCTCTTTCGCCATTTCGCAGAGCGTAACATCCTTGCACGTTCATCTAGCGAAACTATGCCGGTCGTTAGATCATATCAAACTTGCACTGCCTTTACCCTTTTACCTTTCCTCATCTGACAACGAGCTAAAAATCTTTTCCCCACTTTGCAGGCTTTAACCCTCGAGCATTTTCCTTTCGCGAAGTTGCGCCAAGCGTTAGATAGAACTCTAACTGCTCGACCTTTAACTTTGACTGGGACCATCAACCCATTTAACTAACCATGACTCATCTTGATGGCTAACGGTTTTTGCTATTTCACAGGGGTTAATCCGCTTCCATCTTTGGGCCACGAAACAATGAGAAGCGTCGGATCAATCTTGAGATGAACACCTTTTAAGTGGGACCTTTATCCGGGTATTACATACCCCACTTGTTTACTGGTTAACAAAGGCCACATGGCACTCGACCATTAGCCCTAGAAGCCCCTTCGGGTTCAGTTATGAGTCAGCCATGTGTCATACTTCAACATTCCCACATAACTGCCGGTTACACATAGGCGGGCCCATAATTTCTTTTAAAACCATGTCTCATTCGACACATCACCATTGAGCCCCACAAGAAACAACAAATGTCATTCCACATCATGCTGGATAAAACCTCTTTTGTCTTTTGCCATTTCGTGGGCCTTAATCTTTAGTTGGTTTGTAGCCACAAAACAACGAGAACCCTTGGATCAAAATAGAGTTTATTGTCTTTTACCTGTCCTTTAGGCCCACTAGCTCTTTCACCATTTTGCAAGCCTTAAAGTACTAGCATCTTACCTTCATGAATTTACGCGAGCCGTCAGATCTTAGGAACTTGCATGATACTTAACAACTTACTTAAACTGACAGACGTGGGTCTTTTGACACAACTTTATCCATCTGGCGTTCGGTCATTCCTGAACTGACGTGTCAACTTCTTACTTGTTATCTCAGCCAGCTGGACTTCTCGTTTGGAATGCCATGTCATTTTGCCATTTCGCGAAAGCTATCTTGTGAGCACCTTCCTCCTATGAAACTGCGCTGGCCGTTAGATCTCGGGGACTTGCACATCTGCTATGCCTTTTCGGAACCTCTTTTGCTTGGGCCCAAAAAACTTTCGCTATTTCATGAAGAATAAACTGTGAGCATCTATTGGCCATGAAACAACGAAAGCCGTCGATTTCTTTTAAACTTGATCGCCTTTTAGCCTTGGAAAAGCCTTCACCGCTAGGTCTCGCCAAACCTCTTCGCCATTTCGTGAAAGGTAACTTACTTGCTTATTTTGGCTGCAAATCAATGCAAGCCATTGGATTCGAAACTAGATGGGGTCTCGTTAAGTTGGCCGCCAATACACATAGTCAACCCTGCTTTCGCTTCTTCGCTATTTCGCATACCTTAATGCACCCGCAACTTTGCCTAATGAAACAGTGAAAGGAGTAGATTAATCTGAAAGTTGCGCAACACTTACAAGACCGACATCATTTAGGGAAAGGCATAAGTGATAGGCATAAAAATTTTCAATTAATCAAAGACCGCCTAGGCAAGTAACAAGGGGGGACACTTTACATGACTCAGAGACCCATTACTTAAGTGAATAAAGTAATGCAGAAATAGAAGCCAGAGGGTTTTTAATCAGACATTTGAGTGATTAAAAACTAAACCCTTAACCCTTAAAGACCTAGAATAGATATGAAGCAATTAATAACATACCTGACCCAAAAATTTTCAAAGCTTAGCCAATCATGGGAAAAGAAAACCCATTTCTTAAATAGTGATAACAATATTCTCTATGAGAATTAAATTTTTGTTGTGTTACTGACCTAATTGATTTGTTTATAAGGTCAATGAATTTGTTTAGTTTAATGAGTTGACAAAGAGTTGGAAAAGATCAGTTGAGTGTGTGGTTGCCAAATCAAATGATGTATCTGTAGTTTGAGTAAAGGCAGATAGGAGCATGAAATGGATCTGATCAAGCAATTGTAGTGCTATTCAGACAGATCAACAAACTCCTATTGTTTTCTAACAATTACAGCAAAACTGAAATCCCCTAACCGGGTAAGCTCTAACAAGCTTGGTGCTATTCAAATCCTCTACCAAGGTTACTCCTTACAGGGTATTGCTTCTAACAAGGCATTGTAGTCAATCCCTTAACCAGGTGATTCCTAACAGGATCAGTTCTTAATAGGACTTTTGTAAAGCTTTAACAGGATAGGTTCCTAACAGGGCAAACTTCAGAAGAGTTCGGATAGTCATCCTGTGAGTCTCATCTCACCGTGGGTTTTCCCATTTGGGTTTCCAAGTCAAAAATATTTGTGTCAAGTGGTGAATGTTTTTGTGGTTATAATTTTATGGTTGATTTACTTAACTACTTAACTACTTTGATAAGTTATGATAACCAAAAGCATTGAGAAATGAAGTCTATTGGCATATGAAAAAGCATTTGGATGTTTATGAGTTTGAAGTTATTTACTGTTAATTTTCTATAACAATCAATTGATTTATCTTATTAGTTTTTATCTTGACAGTGGTATTACATTGATAGTTCTAAGTTTACTTTGAGAGATTGATTTTGAGATTAGTGAAGTTTGTATCAGTTTTTCTATCTACTGATTCACACCCCCCTCTTAGTTTTTGACTAGATACTTATTCTTTCATCATACCATCAATTGGTATCAGAGAATATCAGGTCCTCTAAGGTCTAAGCCTAACAACTCGAGGTAAAGATCTTGTAGATCATGATGAAGAAGGAAGGTCCGAAGTTTAATAAATAGAACTATAGGATATGGAGTGAGAGAATGAAAATTTATTTCAAGAGTCTGTGAAGCCAGTATTAGGAACATGTCGATACTAAATATGTTGCACCTATTGGGATGTTGACTGATGATCAGAAGAAAGAGAAATAAGAAAATCATCAAGCATTGGAGGCTATTATTAGTTCTTTGTTTGATGCAGAGTGTATAGATGTTCATGGTCTAGAGAGTGCATATGAGGTATGGAAAAAACTTGAAGAGATTTATAACATCGATGAACATGTTAAGATTGCTAAAGAAGAGAGTCTAAGAGGAAATTTTGATGACATGCGGATGGTTGAAGGTGAGAATATCCACCAGTATGCTCAAAGGATAAAGGAGATAGTCAGTGAAATTAAGAGTGCAAGAGGCAAAGTGGAAGATGCCACAATGATCAGTAAGGTACTGAGAACCCTTCTACCGGTCTACGCTATCTGAGTTGTAGCCATTCAAGAGCTAAAGTCCATTGAAAAAACTAAGGTAACTCTTGACTCCATCATTGGCAAGCTTATTGCTTTTGAATTAAATGGTTATGATGGTAGTGTACAGAAATCTAAGTCCGCATTTAGAGATTCTGTTTCTAACCTATCTATGAGAAAAAGTAGAGATGCCAGTCACAGTTATGAATCTAGATCCATCAGAGAAGCTGATGATGAAGACAGTTTAATTGAGCTTGAAGCATTATTGGCTAAGCGGTTTCCCAAAGGTACAAGTAAATATAGAGGTAAATTACCTTCGAAATGTTTGGCATGCAACAAGATTTGACACATAGCTGCTAACTGTCCTAGTAGTGATAATGAGCACAAACAAGAGAAATTCAAAAAGCATAAGGGTAAAGGCAAAAGAGATTGTCTTATTGTTGTTGATGGTGGTATCACTGATGAGGAATTTGATGGTGATGCTAATGAAGATATTGTGTTTGTAGCTATTAAGGAAGATATATCATACCAAAAGGCATTAGTATCCAGGATGGATAACTCTGATGATTGGATCCTTGATAGTGGTTGTTCACATCACATGACTGGTGATCGGAGCAAATTTCTTTCTCTAAAGGAATTTGATGGCGGAGTTGTAAGATTTGGTAATGACTCACCCTACATGGTTAAAGGTAAGGGAACTATTTCTCTTAATGGAAAGAGCAGTGCAAATGATGTCTACTGGGTTGAAGGTCTAAAGCACAATATTTTGAGTGTGGGACAGCTCAATGACAGAGGATACCCATTGGAGTTTAAGAATGGCATGTGCAAAATATATGGTAGCAAAGGTAAACTAATTGCAACCAGGAAGAAAACTAAAGGTAACCTGTTTCACCTAAATCCTAAAGTTAGCAACTATTTAATTGCAAAGATAGATGATAGTTGGCTTTGGCATAGGAGATTTTGTCATATAAACTTTGATAACATTGTTAAAGTGAGTAAGTCCAAGATAGTGAGAGGTTTGCCTCAGTTGAAAAAACTGGTTAATGCTCTATGTAAAGAATGACAATTGAGAAAGATGACATCCTCAACTTTCAAGAGAAAATATTTTTCAACAGAACATTTCTTAGATTTGGTTCATACAGATCTTTGTGGACCAATAAGGACAAAAGGTATTCAAGGTGATAGATATTTTATGATCTTCAGGGATGATTGCTGAAGGATGATGTGGGTCACATTCTTAAAGGATAAGACTGAAGCTTTTGGTAAGTTCAAGGAATTCAAGGCCTTAGCTGAGAAGGAGAGTGGTAAGAAGATAAAGTGTTTGAGGACAGATCAAGGTAGTGAATTTACTTCTGAGGAATTAAATAGAATTGTGAAGAAAATGGTATCAAACGACAACTTTCTACATCGCGGATACCACAACAGAATGGTATCATAGAGAGAAACAACCAATCAATTGTTGAAGCTGCTAGGATGATGTTGATACAAGGAGGTGTAGCAAAAACATTTTGGAGAGAAGCTGTCAGCACAACTGTCTACACCATGAACTGGATTCTGGTAAAGAGAGGTAAGTGTAGACACCTAAAAATGGTCAATGCTTGTGGAATCATACTTTAACATTTGCGCATTGCCTTATTTTAGGGTTTTTGAGTCGCATTAACATTTCTCCTATGATTCGCACTTGGTCTTTATCATTTGCGAGCATTGAGTCATTCTTCTGCATCCTTCATTTATCTCGCTTTCGAATTTGGTCTTGTCAATAACGATATCAGTCATGATTTTGGTCAATCTTATCCTGTCGCATCTATGTGCGTATTCATTTGTCATCATTTTGGACATCGTCAATCCTAATTAGGGTTTTGTCCTCTTATCAATCTTGTCATCATGCGATCGATTTGTCATCGATAATTGTCTTTTGATCAATTTGTCATTAATCTTGTTATCTTGTGATCTATTTTGTCATCGATCCTTGTCTTCTTGTCAATTTTGTTGTTTTGCGATCGATTTGTCATCGATCGTCATCTTTTTCAAATTGGATCAATTTGTCATTGTTCCTCGTTAATTAGCGCATTTATCAATCAAAATTTTTATCACATTGGTCATTTATCAATTCAAAATCATGATCGAAATCGACATCAAATCAATCTTACATCAGGACCTAATTGTCATCCTTGCATTTCTAATTCATCTTTTAGGGTTTCATGATTTTATTCATTTAACCCTGTTTGTCATTTCTCCTTCTAGGTTAAATAATTTATTTATTTATCCTAGGTCTTTGTGTCACAATTAAATGTTTAATTTAATTGGTTAACTAATTATTCCTCTTTTTGTGAATTAATTAATAAATGACAAATTATTAATTGATTTACCTAATTTCTCCTAATTCCCTCTTTGTGAATTAATTAATAAATGAAAAATTATTAATTAATTCACTAAATTTCTAATTTCCTAATTTTCTAATTTTCCTAATTCCTAATTTCAACCTATTTTCTAATTTGTCAAATTCATTTTCCACCTAATTAAGTTTTCTCTAGTTCTCCCTATTTTTGTGCTTCGGTGGAAGCATGAATTTCTCATGCGTCATACCATTGGCATAGCAAGATGTCATAGGCTTTTAGTTCTCTAACCTTTGCATTGGCAATATGTCATAATTCATGACATAGAAGGTGTCATAACCTTCTTCCTTCAACTCAATTTTGCCATTTTGAAATCAATTGCCTCTAATATCAATGTCATGCTAATCTTGTCTTTTCTCCAATTTTTCTATAAATTGGATGAATTTCTTCAATCAAGGTCCCTGATCCCCAACTAATCACTTTGTGAAATCAATCATGCTTTGAGTATTCTTGCGCTACAATCTTGTCTACTTGCTTTCATCTCATGTGTATGCACTTGTAGGTGAGATCCACAAACAAAGCTATTTGAAGAAGAAAGAAGGACAATGGAGCCACATGAAGGAGATATTCAGATCTGCATTTGGTTTGCTTAGTTTTTAATTTTGAATGTTTTGCTTTCATGTCTCTATTGGATGTAATTAGGATTGATCATTGCATTTGAGCTTTTGTGATTGAGCTAGATTATTAATACTACTTGCTTTGATGATTTCCTATTTCCTAGCTACATTAATAAGATTTCCATGGGGACTGATGCTTGGCTGCCGTAAGAAGTGAGTGCCGTGGAGGGGAGCCCATGGGGTCAAGCATCTATGCATTCTCCTTGAATCTCATAATTAGGATTGAATCTCTATGTATTTTGTTTATAGTGAGTTAGATTGACAAGAGGACAAAACCCTAATTAGGATTGACGATGTCCAAAATGATGACAAATTAGCACGTACATTGATGTGACAGGATAAGATTGACCAAAATCATGACTGAAGATTGTTGTTGACAAGACCAATTTCAAAAGCGAGACAACTAAAGAATGCAGAAGAAAGACTCGATGCTCGCAAATGATAAAGACCAAGTGCATGACATAGGAGAAATGTTAATGCTTGATGTGATGCTTGATATAATGCAATTGTACTAACCAAATAGATGTAGGATGCAACATATGTGTGTGGAGAAATCGGAGCACTAGACTGAACTGACTATCTGAACTGACGGAAGAAATGTTAGTAAGAAGAAATGAAACAGAGGATAGTTAGAGACGAAAAAAAACTTGCTTTCAGTAATGCACTTTGTAGGTGAGAACCTTTATTTTAATGTAGCAAAATGGATGCGTAGCATCATGGCATTGAAGGCTAGAGCTGAAATGCAACCCTTTTTTGCAAAAGACATACACATCGCAGAGAAACAACAATCACAACCAAAAAGAAAAAGACCATGAACCATCTCGGTCACTCTAAATCACTCAGTGACATCATCGAGCAACATAAGAACATGATCGAAGCCAAAAATAAATTAGTAAAAAGATAAGATGCACAAATTCCAACAAGTCAAACAAACATCTTGATCTTCATTGTCAAAAGTTGAAAGTGTTGATAGGACGATCATGTTGTCTGGTTTCAGGGAATGAGGTACCCCATCTAAGACAGGACACAGTCTAGTTTCGAGTATACCACACCCTGTATAAGACCCATGATAGAAGTGACAAAGTCAAATGATATTGATGTTGACGTTCAATTGATAAGATAATTCTGATCAGTTTGAATGTCTGGTTTGATTGAAAGAGTTCATCTGTTTACGCATGATTTCATTAAAGCGCAGCATTGGATTGTGAGTCGTTGGATGTATACTCAGTGAGGTGTCTATGCATAGAGGGGTTATTTATTATTTTTTTTTTGTTTTGCATTTTGAGATTTTATAATTTTTTTTTTGTGTTCATTTTTTCAGGACTTTATTTGACTTTTTAGGGATTTTGTTCAGGACATTTTTCAATTTTTTTTGGATTTATTTCAGGACATTATTTGATTTTTTTGGATTATTTCAGGACATTTTTCAATTTTTTTAGAGATTTTTTTCAGGACATTATTTGATTTTTTTGGATTATTTCAGGACATTTTTCAATTTTTTAGAGATTTTTTCAAGACATTTTTCAATTATTATGATTTTGCCCCCAGTGTCTAGCAAGGCAAGGAATATGACAGGTGAATAAATAGGCTTTCTGAAATGTTGGTGGATAGAGGGAAGACAAAGGCCTTTTATCATGGAGACAATACAGATGCAATTTTCAAGCGCTATGGCGTGATGGGACAAGAGACTAGATATGACAATGTAAAGCAATGACATGGCATGAGGGACATGTCAAGAGGTTTTTGAAACCATGTTTAAATTTTGCGTCCTTATGTTAGATCAAGATCAAGGAATGAAAAAGAGTGTATGGATAGTGATAAGATATGGATAAGATAAGCAAGACCAAGAATGGATAAGGGACATGGCCTGAAGGTCGGGATAGGCTAAGGGATAGTGGTAGAAAGTTGCAATAAGCTAGGGAATATGGATGAAAGGTTATAATAAGCAAATGGATGAAGACCAAAAGCTATGATAGACTAAAAGCTGCAAACAAGATGCATGATGCTCATGAAGATCCTCAGCCTTGTCAAGATCAAAGGTGGAAAGAGGAAATGGACATGAGGGACAATAGGATATGAAGGGTAATGACAAGGGTTCGATAGGATAATGGAAAAATGAAGGACAAAAGGATATGATAGGATAAAACCTGTCCCCAAGTACGGTATGCAAGAAGTTCATAGATTACGCATGACGCCTGTTTGCCAGGTTTTCATCATGGTACTTGCCCAAGGCGCCTGTTTGTCAGGTTTTCACCAGTGGACGAATCATTTTTTTGCTTTACTTTTTTTCTTTCTTTTGTCTTTTTTTTTTTTTTTTTTTGTATTTTGAGTTTTTCAATAGAAGATGGACACATGATAGGGGATGGAAGAAGGACTCAAGCATCTGTTTGTTTGGATAGTAGCCTTGAAAAAAAAATGGACCATGACCTTTAAAAGTATGCTCAAAGACGCTGGTAGGATATGGACATGGAAAATAAGACGAAACTAAGGCAAGGATTTATGCAAAGGGTTGGACCAGAGGGATGGAAGGATGGAAAATATGCATTGGATAATAGGTAGGGTATTGGAAGAATTGTGCTTGAATGGATAGAAATGTTGGCAAGATCAACATTGGCACACACCTTGAGGGGTGATGGACTAATGGAGGAAAGATGTATTTTGGATATTGAGAATTTGATGGAGGAATAGCTTGGGATTTTGGGACATAAGGGCCCAAAATGGATGAAGAAGGTGATGGAGGAACAAATTTGAGAGGGTTGGATGGAGGAATAGCAACTTTGGATGCCAATTTTGATGTTTCTTTAGGCTTTTGTGCTTCAAGGAGCTGCTTAGGGATCCACATGGTTTTTGATTTTTCATGCTTTTTTGGTTCCTTGGAGTGCATTGCTTGCACAAGGGATTTAGGAACCCATATATATTTTGACTTTGCTTTATTTTTCTCAGTGGGTCTCTGTGGCCTTTTGGATTTTTCTTTTTCTTTATAGATCATATTGTTCTTTGTTTTGACATGTCGATTATATTGGACATGTTGATCCTTGAATACATGTGGATTTCTAGACTTATGACGTTTATGCTTGGAATCCAAATTGCTTGGAGGAAGAAAGGAATGCATGGATGGATATGAATGAAATGGAGTTCTTTTGGATGGATGAAATTTACTCAAGGATGTGTGCCTTTGCTAACCTTTCATAAAGGATGAAGGAATATAAGGACCTAAGATGGATGGAAAGTATGATGGGGAAGGTGTATGCTTGGATTTTGAAGGGATGTTGGATTTAGCAGGGGTACCCACGTCTTGAGGAATTTCACTGAGGCCATGACCATATTCTTTGATATGGAGGGGTTCTTTCTTATGGAGATCTACTCCTTTGCCTTTATGAATATCTTAACTTGTAGGATACTCTTTTCTTTGGGAAGAAGATGTGAGTCCATTATGAGGTGGATATGATATGAGAGAAATAATGAGATCTTGAAGTGGATCGGATTGCACCAAAGTGGAAGAACCCATTAATGCGTGTCGAGGGTTCATGAACATCTTACACTGACACGTTAGAATCATGAGGAGGATTAGGATCATGAGGGCGATTAGGGTCAAAATAAATGTGATTTTGGAGTGTATATGGAGCATTAAGACAAGGAGATGAAGGAACAAGTGGATCTTGTGAAGGATTTAAAGGAATAATTTGATCTTGACAAGGAGGAAGATCATTGTAATCCTCTTTAAAGTTGCTTTGCTCTTGACTTTTAATGGGATCATTGGAAAGGATGGAAGGGATATCTTGATCTTTCTTAGGAAGTGAAATGTCAATGGGATTTGAAAGGACATTTTTTTCATGAAATGGAAGGGGATCATTTGGGATTTGATGGACTGGGATATCTTGATCTTTCTTAGGGAATGGAGTGTTAATAGGACTTTGGATAGGATGGACAAGAATAGGGGAATCATCATGAGTGTCTGGGAACATGGGGGCCTTGTCAACAATTGGATAGGATGATAAGGTTTCAAGATCTTGATCTTCATCTATTTCAAGACACGTTTCTTCATGCTCTAAATTATCCTCTTGACATGGGGTTGGACTTTGGATATGCATGGAGGATTCTGCCAAGGAATCAATGATTTGGCATGAAGGGGATGCACTTTGAACATTTATGATGGATTCTAGCAAGGAATCAATGCTTGACCATGAGGAAGAGGGACTTCAAATGGGGTCCTCTAAAACAGGTAATGGCAATAAAGTGCATGGTGGCATTGGGTCTTGTATTTCTAAAACATGACAAGGATGTGCATCATGAATTGGATTATCATGGCAATCAATTATGGATAGCCCTTGGATAATTGTATCCTTAGGTGTATTGTTTGATGAGGACAATATGGAAGGTTCTTGTGAAACTTCTAAAGGTGTAGGGATAGATGTCACTGGAGAGTCAATTTGTTTGCAGGGGGATGAGGAATTGCTAGACATAAGTGTATTATTTTGATCTTCCTCAAAGAACTCACTTGGTAATTTCCTTAAGATCATTGCAATAAAGCCACCTTTCTTTCTAGGTTTTGACATAGTTGTATTTGTATTTTGAACTTGTTTGGCAAGGAGTTGGTTCTGGTCTGATGTCATGTTTTGATATTGGACTTGGTTCAATTGTTCTGACATGTTTGAAACTTGGGTTGGTGTGTGCTGCAACCTTTGTTTTTGAATGTTTGGTTGTGGTTGTTGACATTGATATGTTGATTGAACTTGTTGATACTCCACCATTGGTTGAACTATTTGTGGACATTGTATAGTTGGTTGGACATATTGTTGAAATTGGACCATTGGTTGTGTTGGTTGAATATGTTGGACCATTGGTTGTGTTGGTTGTATATGTTGGACTATTGGTTGAACCATTGGTTGTATTGGTTGAAAATCTGATTGATAGTAAACACCTTCTTGTTCTTGTTGTGGAGGCACATAATGTTGAAATTGATGTTGTCTCCTTTCTTGAAATTATTTCATCATCTCTATTTGTGAGAGGAGAGTTGGTATGTCTGATCATTCAAGAAGAGATCTTACATCAATTGGCTCAATCTTTGGATTTCGACCTGGAAATTTTTGAAACATTTTGGACATTTGTGATCTATTCTTATCAATGTTTTTCACTTTTTGTTCCAATATCTCCTTTTCTTGAGCTAGTTTCTCCTCTAGTTTTCGTATTTGGAGACTTGTTTCATCATAAAAAGTTTGACCAATGTTGCTTTATTGTTGGGTTGGATAGAATTGTGATTGCATTGTCAGTTGATATGTCAAACTTTGTTGCATCATTGGTGCTTGGAACCTTGTTTCAATAGACATGTCACTATGCAAATGCAATATTTTTGGAATTTTTCAAGGATAATGTATGATATGCAACTAAATGCAAACTAAATAGATGAAAATGCAATCTATGGCAAGAGTGCAACCTATGTTTTTGTTGTTTTCAAGATTTTGACAAACTTTTTGTAATGAAAATCTAAAAAGAGACCCTTAGGAAATTGAAATGATGTCTAGACCTCAAAGGACAAAAGGACCAAGTGACAAAAGGACAAAATGACAATGTCTCCCCTATATGCTTGGATACTAAGCTAGGTTTGACGAAATGACATTGGTGACAAAAGACAGAAGTTTGATAAGGTCTAGACTTCTTAACAACGACTTAGGGTTAATCAAAGATTTGGATTACTCAAGTATGACAAAAACCTAGTTTTGACACTATATGCAAAGGGACAATTACTATGCAAATGACCCTAATATGATATGATGATGCCCTAAGCTTAATGAAGAGACCTAGGGTATGCAAATGCAAATGTATGACAATGGTATTACTCTAATGCAAGAGGACATATGCAAAATGGATGACCCTTATTGATATGCAAAAGAGTATGAAACAAGGATGATGTTGATACAAGGAGGTGTAGCAAAAATGTTTTGGAGAGAAGCTGTCAACACAACTGTCTACACCATGAACTGGATTCTGGTAAAGAGAGGTAAGGAAAATACTCCTTATGAATATTGGTATGGTAAATTACTTGATGTTAGTTGTTTCAGAATATTTGGAAGCAAATATTTTATTAAGAGAGGTGATTATTTTAGCAAATTTGAGGCTAAAAGTGATGAAGGTATATTTCTTGGCTATTCCACCAAGAGTAAGGCCTACAAGTGTTTTAACAATTGGACACAGAGAATTATTGAGAGTGTTGATGTTCGAGTGGATGAATATCCTGAAGTCTTAGAGGAAACCAGTTTGGAGAAAAAGGATGAAGATCCTTGTAATTTTTTTCTGGAGCTAGAAACTGTGAAATCTGAAACTGACAGAGCAAATACTGTTGTACCAGTTCAACCGGAACAGACAAATTTAGAAGAAGATGATGATAATGAAGAAGCTGTAGCTGAAGATAATGATCATGTTATTCCAAGATATGTGAGACTGAATCACAATCTTGAATAGATTATTGGAGATAAGGATGCTGGAGTACTAACCAGAAGAAGAGTCAGAGAGAACTCTTGCATGATCTCCATTATTGAACCGATAACTGCTAAGGAGGCATTTCATTGGCTTAAAGCTATGGAGGAGGAATTAGATCAAATTGAGAAGAACAACACATGGACCCTAGTACCCTGACTGATATATAAAAATGTGATAGGTACTAAGTGGGTATTCAAGAACAAGTTGAATGAAGATGGTGCTGTAGTTAGCAACAAAGCTAGGTTGGTTTGCAAAGGTTATGCACAAGAGGAAGGAGAAGAATATGGTGAGAATTTTGCACTAGTGGCAAGACTGGAAGGTGTCATAACTCTACTTGCATTTGCAACACATAAGAAATTCAAGGTATACCAGATGGATGTTAAGTCATCATTTTTGAATGGGATACTGGAAGAAGTATACATTGAGTAGCCAGATGGTTATGCTTTGATTGATAAGAATGACATGGTATGCAGATTGCATAAGGCTCTATATGGATTAAAGAAGGCACTGAGACCATGGTATGAAAGGCTTCATACACATTTGATGAAGATAGGCTTTCTGAGGACCAGTGATGATAGTAAGATATATCTCAAGTCTAAAGGAGATAAAATACTGGTCAATGAAGTATTTGTTGATCATATCATATTTGGAGGTAATGATGACATGAGCAATAGTTTTGCAAATGAAATGTCTTTAGTGGGAGAAATAAAAATTTTCATAGGCTTGCAAGTACAGCAAATGAAGAATGGTATTTTCATCACACAGTCTAAGTATGTGAAAGAGGTCTTGAAGACATTTGTCATGAATGACTGTAAACCAGTTGGGACACCAATTGTTACAGGTTGTAAGTTGTCTAAGGAAGATGAATCCAAATCTGTTGATGAGAAGGAATATAAGTCAATGATTGGAAAATTGCACTTTGTTGTTCATAATAGACTGAACATAGCCCATGCAGTTGGAATAGTTGCTAGATTCTAGAAGAATCCTAAGGAAACACATCTGATAGCAACCAAGAGAATTTTTAGATACTTGAAAGGTAGTGTTGACTATGGATTATGGTATCCATATAGAGGAAATTTTTCTTTGAAGGTGTACACATATGCAGATTGGGCAGGAAATGTTGATGACTAGAAAAGCACAACCAGTGGAGCATTTTTTCTTGGAGGAAGACTTGTTTCATGGAGTAGTAAGAAGCAGAGTTGTACTTCACAATCTACTGTTGAAGCTGAGTATGTTGTAGCTTACATGAATTGTACTCAGACTATATGGATGAGGCACATTTTGGAAGGTTTTAAGATGAAGATTTTAGAACCTATAAAGATTTTATGTGATAATACAAGTGCCATAAATATTTCCAAGAGCACTATTTTGCATGCACAAACCAAGCATATTGAATTGAAGTATCATTTCTTGAGGGAAAAAGTGTACAATAAAGATGTGATCTTGGAGCATGTTTCTACCAAGGAGTAGCTTGCAGATATCTTTACTAAACCTCTGCCTAAGACTACTTTTAAATATCTTAGAAGTCAACTAGGGTTTGTCCCTCTTCAAGAGGTCAGTTAAGCATGATGTAGATTACATCAGTCCCAGAGCTACTTGCAGAATTTTACAGAAGGATTGATGTAGAAGTGGAGTTATTCCATAGGGGGAGCATCAAGTTGCAGGTTGTTGATGATGCATAGTGAAATTTGACATTACATGTTTTACTTTCAATTTGGCATTGCTGTCAAAGGGGGAGAAGAATTATGTGATTATGAGGAGAGGAACTGGTGACAAGCTGAAGACATGGAGAGCATGGTGAATACTTGGTAATGTAAACCATGATTCTTATTCACAATCACTGCAGCAATCAATGGTATTAATATTTGTATTGCCATCAATGCCAAAGGGGGAGATTGTTGGCATTTGCATGAAGATTGTATTAACAATATGTTATGTTGTCATTGATGTCAATTAATTGATAGGATGAACAAGTGAAGGGAACTGTAACCGATAGGAAGAATTTGTGAGTTGAACTAGTAACTGGTAAACCCTACCTATTGTTTTTGATAAACCCTAACTGATTATGCTTGATGAATTGGTTATATTGGTTTATGATTTGATGTTGAGTGGTAATGATTATGACACATATGATTATTGTATGAAGACAATTTTAATTGATTTTGGCAAGTTGTTGTAATGGTTTTTGTCCAGGGAATGAGGAAATGTATTGCATATAATGCAAAGCATGTGATGAGTTAGTAAGTTCAATGAAGCGGTGATCAAGGAGCAATCGAGGCTTTATTGATTGATGTGCAGAGATTGCTATGTAATCCAACGGTCATACTTGAACCAACTTATTTGTAATCTATATGAGAATTAGGTTTTTGTTGTGTTACTGACCTAATTGATTTGTTTATAAGATCGATGAAGTTGTTTAGTTTAATGAGTTGGCAAAGAGTTGGAAAAGATCAGTTGAGTGTGTGGTTGCCAAACCAGATGATGTATCTGTAGTTTGAGTAAAGGTAGATAGGAGCATGAAATGGATCAGATCAAGCAAGTGTAGTGCTATTCATACAGATCAACAAACTCCTTTTGTTTTCTAATAATTACAGCAAAATTGAAACTCCCTAACCAGGTAAGCTCTAACAAGCTTGGTGCTATTCAAATCCTCTAACAAGGTGATCCGTTAGCTTGGATTTTCAAATCCTCTACCGAGGTTACTCCTTATAGGGTATTGCTTCTAATATGGCATTGTAGTCAATCCCTTAACCGAGTGATTCCTAACAGGATCAATTCTTAACAAGACTTTTATAAAGCTTTAAAATGCTAGGCTCCTAACAAGGCAAACTTCATAAGAGTTCAAATAGTTATCTTGTGAGTCTCATCTCACCGTGGTTTTTCCCATTTGGGTTTCCACGTCAAAAATATTTGTGTCGAGTGGTGAATGTTTTTGTGGTTATGTTTTTATGGTTGATTTACTTAACTACTTAACTACTTTGATAAGTTATGATAACCGGAAGCATTGAGAAATGAAGTCTATTGACATATGAAAAAGCATTTGGATGTTAATGAGTTTGAAGATGTTTATTGCTAATTTGCTATAACTGTCAACCAGTTTATCTTATGAGTTTTTATCTTGACAGTGGTATTACAGTGATAGTTCTAAGTTTACTTTGAGAGATTGATTTTGAGATTGGTGAAGTTTGTATCAATTTTTCTATCTACTAATTCACCCCCCTCTCAGTGGTTGACCGGATACTCATTCTTTCATCATACCATCAGAGAATGTTGGCATTGTATTGTCATTGATGTCAACTAGTATATACAACATGTCACCGGTATGGATGAGTACCAGTATGCAAGGTGTATGCAAGATGCAAGCAAAATATGTTATTGGTATGGATGATTCATCGACAAGCAAGCATAAGAAAGAAAAGAGACAATTAACAGTAAGACTGGTTATGTCAATTGATACAACATAATCAACATGTATGTAATTGTCAACTGGTATGCATGAAGGTGCAGTGTCAACCAGTATATAGGTCTACCGGTGAGCATGCATGAACAAGCAAAATACAAACAAATAAAGTGAATGATTGCTGGATCACATAGAATGTAAACATAAAACCGGGAGAAATCCAAGTTAGCTTGAAGTAACAAACAAAATAGTGAAGAGATGATACAAAGGATTGACCGATTGTTGCATGACCGAGAGGGCAAGAAGACCAATGGTATGGAGTGAATAACAGTAGTGTATTTTTGGTCGATGACTGTTCCTAAACTAGCATAGTGAACTGAGCTAAAGTGGATGTCAACAAAGAAGACATGTTTCATTTGGATGGAAAACATACATTAGTCAGTGAAGAGTGTTTTGGCGAGGTTGGTGATGAGTTGGTTGACATTAATTATCGCCTGCAAAGATCACGAATCAAATGCAGAGGGGTGCATCTCAAGGAAGAATGAAGGACAGAGATTTGATTCTTTGACGTCATGATCAATGCAGGGTGTCTAAGTGCACAGTTGAGTAGGTGAAAGAAACTGCAAGAACATTCATGGTGATTGACCAAAAAGTAGACTGACAAACAGGTCGTAGTTTGCTAAGTGTAGAAAATGTGTAATGAAAGAAAAGAAATGGCAGTGTAGACTCGTTTTGTTGTAGGTTATCATCTCAGAGATGAGATCTGATGTGATCTGATATGGATTGCATTGGTGAAGAAAACCCTAGTGTGCCAAGATTTGATTTTATGATTTGACGGGAAAGCACAAGTATAAATGAGCAGATGCCAGTTGTGAGAAAAGAGTGTGCTTGAGAAATCAGAGAGATAATCAGTCTGAGAGTTCATCATAGAATATTGAAGTGACTAAGTATTTGAAGGTAGAATCGGTAAGAGACTTTAACCAGTAGAGACATGAGAACCGATGAATTGTTATAGTGTATAACAGTCAAGTAAACCGTTAGTGATTGAACTGGTAGGAAGGCAGCCAAGAGTGATAGAGTGTATGGTGAGGATCAAAGGAAGTCAAAAAAGGTAGAGACTGATTGAAAAGGAATTAGAGAGAGTGATTTGATAACTGATAGTGAAATAACTAATGAGACATAGAAGAGTTGTAATCGGTAGAGAGAAGTTGAATAGGTGTTGCAAAACTCATTTGTAACAAGGTGCTTTCATTGTAATAAGTTTTTATTTTATTATATGTCACTGAGTTGGTGCTCAGTGTAGGGGTTGGTGCCCTAAATATTTGTAATATTATTGTTTCATTGTGAGGTTAGATTGGAGCAGTAGACTCTAGCAACATTTCTCATTGAGGTTTTTCCCGCATTGGGTTTTCCTCGTACATCCAGTGTTGTGTGATGCATTCTATGTTTGTGATTGATCATTAGTGCTTTCTTTACCTTACCGGTTGCACACACCACTTAAAATTTATTTAATATCACTAATTCACCTCCCCTCTTAGTGACATATTGTGTTGAATAGAGAAGTTGTTGATAAATATTAAGAAGTGTGCTTTCATGAAGGAAGAGTTAGTCTATTTGGGATTTGTGATATCCGAGGATGGTTTGAACATGGACCCTGAGAAGGTAAAAGAAATTGTTGAGTTACCTACACCATAAAGCATTGGAGAGGTAAGATCATTTCATGGATTGACTAGTTTCTACTGGAAGTTCATTAGAAATTTTAGTTTAGTTTGTAACCCTATGACTGAGACCATGAGGGGAGATCATAAGGAATTCAAGTGGACCAATGAAGAAAACAAAAGTTTTGAACTATTGAAGCAAAAAGTGACTGAGTAGCCTATGTTGTCTTTACCAGATTTCAACAAAGTATTCCAAGTTGATTGTCATGCAAGTGGAATAGAAATAGGAGCAGTCTTGAGTCAAGAAGGAAGAATAGTAGCTTATTTCATTGAAAAGTTGAATGATGCTAGGAAAATATATTCAGTGTATGGCCAGGAGTTCTATGCCATAGTTCAAGCCTTGAATAAGTGGAGACATTACTTATGAAATCTAACAAAGTTGAATCAGAGACATATGAGGGGTAGAATTTTTGCAGTTACACCTTTGTGTTAAAGCATAGAAGTGGGAAATCTAACAAAGTTTCTGATGCATTAAGTAGGAGAAGGAATTTGCTGACAGAGATGAGAGTGATAGTATTGGGATTTGAAGAATTTAAGACCTTGTATGTTGATGACTTGGATTTTGGAGAACCTTGGAAAGCATGTAGAGAACCAATTATGGAAGATAGGAGTAAGTGGTTGTATTATTTAATTTAGGATGAAATGTTATTCAGAGGAGTTCAGTTGTGCATACCTAATAGTTCTATGAGGGAGAATTTGATAAAGGAGAAACATAGTGGAGGATTAGCCAGACACTTTGGTGTTGACAAAATAGTAGCCTTGGCAAGTGAGCAATACCTTCAGCCCAATTTATAAGGATGTTAGGAAATATGTGCAAAGTTGTAGATATTTTCAAGTTTCAAAATGGAGTAGTCGAATGTGGGATTGTATAAACCTTTGACAGTATTAGTAAGACCTAGGGAGGATATAAGCATAGATTTCATACTTAGATTACCTAAGACACAGAGAGGGAATAATTCTCTATTTGTGGTGGTGGATAGATTCTCTAAGATGGCACATTTCATACCCTGTAGGAAGACATCGGATTCAGTGCATGTAGAAGACCTATTTTTCAAGGAAGTAGTGAGATTGCATGGGTTACCTAAGAGCATAGTTTTAGACAGAGATATTAGGTTTGTTGGTTACTTTTGGAGAACACTTTGGAAGAAGATGAAGACATATTTGGAGTAATAAGAAGAGTTTGCTGACAACAATTCAGTAAAAAGGAGTACTAGAAGAACACCTTTTGAGATTGTTACCGGAGTGCATCCTAGAGGTATATCAGAATTAAGGGATATTAGCAGTGAAGTGTTGGCATTTGATCATTTAGTCAATTGGGAATGTAATGTAATGGTAGATGCAACCGATACTAGTCTATAAATGAAAAGAGGTTAAATTGATGTATGATGACTACTATGTATGTTGTCATTAATGACAACTATATTTTTTTGTCATCTGTTCTATACAGTTCAACCGGTAAATAGAGGCAATTCCATCAAAACCGCTAAAAAGACTGACAGAGTCTCACATCGACAATCGGTATATGAAATCTATGAAGGATGAAGGAATGTGGTTTTGCACAAATGTTGCTGTCATGATGTAACACGACACAAAAATGGATTTGTTCTATCGGTGGCCGACATAACTAAAGCGTACAATGCAAGATTGTCTAGATGCATTGAACCTATGGAATTGTAATAAGGTTCTAGCCAACCTTATGATAATTTTAATTGTGTGATGATGTATGAAAGGTGTGGTGGTGGGAAAAGTGAGATTAGGTGACTAGGACCTAATCTTACTTTTGCCAACACAGTGGGAATATGAAAGAGCCTAGGGAGATAGATCACTTTGGCTACTTCTTGTGGGAAAGAAAGAGCCAAGGATTATCTCTTAGGGTTTCTATTCCTCTTGTTGCAAATGATGAGAAAAACTAGGGTTTCAATGATCAACTAGACTAAGGGATAAATAATGAAGCATTAATGAACTCATAATTGGACAAACTTGTAGATCTGAAACTAAGATACTGAAAGCATGAAAGGGGGAGGATTTTGGATGTGTACCTGATGTTGCAAATTGACCAAAACTGATGTGGACTAGGGTGCCATACCACTGTCCTATTTCTGCAGACAGTATTGGAGTTAAGTAAAACTCAACTCTACAGCTCCCAAAGATCACCTGCATGCAAACTTGTCATAGAAATAAGGAAACAAAAAAGCTATGGAGGCCAGAATTCAAAGATTCAGAAAAGAGGAGTCATATTGATTGTGCAACAAGAAAGTAATTCAATAATTATAGTTGTTATGAAAATACAAAGAGAGAATCCTTATAAAAGGATACTCGAAACCCTAAAGGTGAAAACTCTAAAGAATTATAAGATTCCTAAGTTTAGCTTAAGCATAGAGTATAATAGACTAATAATTAAATAAATAATTATTAGCTAATAAAAGATTACTCTAACACCCCCCCTTAAAATGAACTTAGGGAGTAGCTAGAAATCAACTAAGGACTAAAAAAACATGTAAAAAATGCATGAAAGCAACAATGGGTCCTGACAACTAGGCCTGATGAGGTACCCAAGTACAATAAAATCTCTGTAAAGTGGAGAAAAAGGAGAAAACCTTATGGGAACAAAAATCCTCTCCAAGAAGATATGAAAGCTCAAGTGAAGGACTAAGAAGCCTCCAGACAAGAGTGTTCTAGAAGATAGGAACAAAAAAAGCATGAAGAACATCACTGAAGCATGAAATAGCTGCAAACACTATCGAAGAGTAACTGTTGATTTGAAAAACCTCCTCTGAAATAGAACATGACCAGGTAGAGAAGACTGTAATTTGCATGAGTTCCTTCAAATGACACTACTCGAATCAGATGGCAAACAAAGGCAAACAACTGAGCTCAAAGATATAGATGGCATGAAAACACCAAAGCCTGAAGAGCTAATCAATCGAACCAAAGAAGCATTAGAACCAATAGGACAAACCTCCCCATAATGCTGAAAAGGGAGAGGGTCAGGTACATGGAAAAGAAAGGCCAACAAGAACTGCATAACGAAGAACCAGGAACATCAAAGGTGCAGAGAAAGTACATAGTATCATGGAAGGAATGCTCACTTGAAACACATCATAAGGCTAATGTCATGGAAGGAACATTCACTTGACAAAGGTAGATGGCAAACAAAAGACAAACATCAATCCCCCCATGACACTTTATAAGTAGTGCATGTACAATAAGGCACAAGATGTGCAAGAGCCCAAGTATATAATGCATGGTGGTACTTTATCTTAGTGCGTTTGCATAAATAAAATGCTACAATGATCATAAAAGATAGAAGACTGAAAACAAAAAGAACAGCCAAAGACAAGACATCCTACTCAAAGAAAGAGATCCTAGGACCTAAAACATCCAAGATATTCACCAAAGTGCTGAAAAGAAAAAAACTAAATAAAATATACCTAGAGAAGAATATAGAAAGAAAATTCATATGACTAGAAAGTACACAAAACAAGATTTCTAACAATATAAAGTTTTTGAAAAATGGAGTTCAGATGCTCAAGTGATGTCTCCTGGAGTGCAAAAAGGAACCTCTAGATTTGATAGCAAAAAATACAATAAAAAAAGCAAAATAAAAAGTTCAAACCTCCAGATTTGGATAGAGCTTGGAAAGAGCTTTCTGACGATATAAGGTTTGTCGAAAAATGATTATGTATGACCAACTTATAGCCAAAAGAAAAAAAACCCCTCTTGTAGGGCATAAAGAGGGTAAAAAAAAAAAAAAAAATTGACGTATTTGCAGGTATAGCTGTACGGATTTTCATGCCTTGAAAAACATGCCAAGAAAAAATCATGCCCCAGATGCCCCAGTCACCAAAAATAGGAAAATTATATATCAAAATTCATGGAATCGACCTTTTGAATCCAATTGTGAGGTCCTTTTGGCACCAAAATGTACCAAAAATGGAAAAAAAAAGCAACTACACAAACCCTTGAATACTCAGATTTGAAGAACAAGACCCAAAAAATCTCATGAAGAGAACAAGGGCATGCAAATTTGGAGCTTTGATACCATATTAGAGTTAAGGAAAAATACAACTTCTGAGATCCCAAGAGCACCTCCAGAAAAAATCTTCTAAAAAAAATCAGGAACAAGAAACAACAAATGTAGGCTCTGATACCATATTGGAGTTGATGAAAAATCAACTCTACGGCTCCCAAAGATCACCTGCATGGAAACTTGTCACAAAAATAGAGAAGCAAAAAAGCTATGGAGGCCAAAATTCAGAGATTCGAAAAAGAGGAGTCATATTGATTGTGCAACAAGAATGCAATTCAATAATTAGAGTTATGAAAATACAAAGAGAGAATCCTTATAAAAGGATACTCAAAACCCTAAAGAATTATAAGATTCCTAATTTTAGCTTAAGCGTAGAGTATAATAGATTAATAATTAAATAAATAATTATTAGCTAATAAAAGATAACTCTAACAGATAGGACGCTGCAACTGAGACACTACAAATCTGAGATCCTAAAGCTGCAACCTACTAAAAATCACTAAAAATCAGAGGGACCATGGTGCCACCCCACTATCTTGGGTAGAACTAGGGTGCCACGCCCCTGTCTCATGCAGATTAGGGCAAATCTGATGATTCTGGGTGGTTCCCGTGCCTTTTGCTAAGCTGAAGTGCCTTTGGGTACCTGTTTCCGCACCTACAATTGAAAAGGGAAGGTTTGGGTGGCTATATAGGGTTTTTCCTTATTCAAACCCCTATGTTGGTGATTTCCACCTCCACAAATAGTCAATAATGTACTGAAAATGTGTGTGCTAGAACCTTGTGTGTATGTAAGATCCTAAAATGAAAGTAAACAATCTAGAGCAACCCTAAAGAGTAAACCCTAATTGCTTGTAATTGACAAAGTAAATGCTCTAAATCAATGATGCAAAGTGATCTAAAGCATGAATGTAAATATGCAAATTTATTTAAAAAAGCTCATACAAAGAAATGGAAACAACATGAAATCATACCAATCCCCAAGGGAGAGATATTGCCACTAGATCTCCTATTACTCTTTATTGTCTTCAAGGCTCCTAATTGATGATGAATGATTGATGAAATGTTGTTGAATGTTGTTGAATGTTATTGAATATTGTTGAAGACTCCACATAGGCTTCTCTTTCACTACATAGAAGGCTCCTTATGCTCCAAAAACCTGCTCTTAGATTCTTAGAAAGATCCATCCATCTAGTTCTTAGTTCCCTTCAAATAAAGAAAGAGTGCTCTTATGTATGAAATCTTAGATCTTAATTTTGACTTAATTCCGCCTTTAGGCTGACCCAAGAATTGAATTTCTTGCCAATATTTTGGGGTTAAGCATTATAATATCATAAAATTGTGCTCCCAAAATTTCTGAAAAAAAGCTGAGGACCGTGGCAGAAACGTACATGGTCCGACCAACCTTTCACCAAATTTTCATGGCCATTAGATATGATGATATTAGAGTGAATCCCAAAGTTACAGCTGATTTTGAGGTGTTTTGATATGCGAAATTGGGCCTTAAAGGTCAAAATAGGACATAATTAGGGTTTATGATTAAATGATTTATTGGAGGAATAAAATAAAAAGGGGCACATTTAGGGTAAAGGGACCAATTTTATAATGTATGAAGTGATGAAATATGAATTTAGATTTAATTAAATTAATTAATTAAATGTTTAAAGGGAAATACTAATGCAAGATGCAAACACACTAACGCAGGTGCTAACCTAAGTGTGAAATTCTACCACCTTGGCAAGGGTGTACAATTTACGACACTACATTTAGACCACACTTTAGCAGTCATATGACACTACATGCATATGCAAGCTAAAGTACATAAAAGTAAACATCATGAAAAAGGATATGATGCTCTGCAAAACTGACAAGTTAGATTAAAACCTATGGCATTATAACACACAAAAACAACAAGAAACATGATTAATGTTAGTGTTATTCAACCAAAGATTAACCTAAGCAGGCATATCAAAAGAGATACTAAGATCATGCTAACATATTTAACAAATGAAACAAATATAAGAAGGCATCTCCAAATGCCTCTTAACATGTTCTTAGCTCCTTCTCCTTTGTTCCTCTCCTCTCCAAGTTCCAAATTAGTGTAGCTCTCAGCAGCTTTTTGCACTATGGATGCTTATGGAGGTTCAAGATTGTAGATGATTACTCTAAATGCTATGCAAATGTAGATAAAAGCTAATATTAGATGCTATAATGCTAAAATGATTTATTTTAGGCCAAAATAACAATTATATGACTTGATTATGCTAAATGCTCTCTAGAATTCACTATAGCTTAAATGCATACAACTTTTCAGGATTATGACTATGAATGCTAAATGCTTGAGGATTTGAAAATGAGGAATGTGAGCTCTATTTATAGGTAAAATGTAGCAATGGATGGTTGAGATTGAGTAATCTCAACAAGGGTCAGGATTGAATGATTTGAGATCCATGTGAGGGCTTTCAATCCAATCCCTGGTTGACAAGTGTCAATGTGAGATAGGTTGAGAGGAGAGGGAATAAGCGTTAAATTCTTGACATGACCTGAGAGTTAACTTGGGAGTTAAGGTCAAGGTTAGTTGAATGAATAAATTCTTTATTCAAAGAATAAAGCTTTTATCCAATGGATAAACTCTTGTGCAAAGGCAAAAGGGATAACCATGGTCAAAGTAATAAATGATTGAGGAGACACATGAGTGCAAGTTGAAATAACCATAAATGGTTATGTAAGAGCCATAAATGGTCATGTAAGAGCCATTAGTGGTCTTGGAAGACTTTGGAGGTTAAATTGTTGAACGCACAAAGCATTTAATGCTTTTCAAAGACTTTGAAGTCTTTGAGAAGTGACTCCAAGTTGCTTAGGAATGTGACAATAATACGGGGATGGATTAGGCTAATTAGAAAGGGCTTAGAAGAATCTAGAAGGGGGTTAGGATTGCAAGTGGATTGGTGGGTGAGGGAAAAATAGGATTTTTATTTAAAATAAATTAATTTATTTCAATAAATGTGTGCAAGTTGCATTTGTAGGAAAATGCAAGTGGGGGGGGGCGTTTATGATTTAAATAAATGTTTAATTTAATTTATTTAAAAGAGGAAAGGGGATTAAATTGAATAAATGTGATTTATTCATTTAATTGATTTGTGAATTTGGTATAATGAATTAATTAAAATAAATTGAATAATTTATTTAATTAATAGGAGAATGTTTGAAGATGAATTAATTAAATGTTAATTTAATTAACTGATGGCTAGTGGATTTTTAATCAAATAAATATGAAATATTCATTTAATTAAAATGGACATATTTATGTGACTATAGGATATATCCACAGGTTGTCGGACGAAGCCCCCAATGGTATTTGCAGTACACAATTAGGATCCGCACCCTACAAAAACACATGTTAGATAAAATCACAAAATCACCTAAATGCTTACTAAGGAGGGTGATGAAAATTTGAGGGTAGCTATATGCCCCCCTTGTTTCGACTTGCTAATTTTAGTGAGTTGAAATAGGGTATCATTTTTATCACATCAAATTGTGAAATAATATTGATGAAAAATGCTCACAAGAAGATTTGATACAAGATCAAAAGTTAATGGAGAATCATTTGGTAAGAAAGAGAACTTAGCCTCAATTCCAACACAACAAAGAGTGTGAGGATTTGAGATCTATCTAACACAAGATGAAAGATTTAAATGGAAAAAAATGCAAAGAGAAGGAAGAAGAGATAGAAATCATGAATACATACTTTGGTGATCCATGAGAAGAGAAAAGGAACCATGGACAACTAACCCCCAGAGTTTGTCTGGGTGATCCATGTAAGGGAGGAGAATGAGAACACTATCAATTCCACTCAACCTTGTGCATGTGTGTGCAAGTAGAACAAGGATATCTACCTTTGACACCAAGAAGATATCCATCATGCAACACTTTCATGAATCCAATCAAGAGAGGGACTACTCTTCAAGCAAGGATAAGATAGTTGAAAAAAGATATCTTGCTATATAAGTGTAAAAGAGATCCTTGGAGGAGAAGAGATATTTGTTCAAAAGACATCTACCTTCAAGAGTTGTCTTAGACAAATATAACATCTTCTAGAATGAATGAATGCAAGAGATTTGAAAAGAGAAAGGGATTGAGATGACATCAAAGAGATTATTTATAACAACACTCTTCTAAAAGAAGGCAAGAGATCCTCATCAGGGATATGCACGTGCATAAAATAGAAGGGTTTATTATAAAAGATGCTACTCAATGAAGAAATAAATTGATGAATGATCAAAGACTTCCAACACCAAGGAGGAGGTCCCAATTAAGGATATGTACTTAAGATCCCCATTAGGGATGCTTGTTCCAATATGAGAGAAGGAATTCAAATATGAATACACCTCTACAATCAATAAGAAATCCTTGTAGAAGACACTACTTCACAAAGGGAAAATTTTAATCTTAAGAAGGAGAGATGCTTGAAATCACTCTTGCCCCCCATATATATAGGGAGAAGAGATGGGATATAAATAGGCTATTATGTTTCTTCCAAATGTATGATTGCACGTGAAATTGTACCATCATGAATGACAATGAGTCCCCAGTAAGTGAGCTACCAATATCAGTTAATGATGAGCAACATAATAGCCATTAATGTTATTTAAAGACATGATAGATTGAATGAGGTACTTGAATATGACATGTAAAATTCTCTACTATAAGTAAGATTAAAAAAATGTATAAGATGATGAATGTTAAAAAGTTTTTAGAAAGAGAAAAGTTTATAGGAGAAGAATAGGCCACTAAGTCATACTTCTCTTGCACACAAGAAATCTTAGGAGAGGGATAAGTATAATTCATTCGAACCTTATTCCTAGAAGAAGGGATTTTAGAATGAGTAGAAGATAAAATCTCATAAGTAGGATTAGAAATATCTTGAGGAGATTCATAAGGAGATTTTTTCATCACCAATATTTCCTTATGAGATAGATGAGTGTTGAAAGAAACAAAAGATGATTTAATTGAGGTGAGGTCATCATCACTACTAAATATAGCATTCAGACTGAGAGATGGGTTTTTAGATGCTTTGGTGGGCTTAGAAGAATTATATCCAAGTCCAAATGAAGCTTCATGTATATTATATTCTAAAGGAACTTTAATTCCTTGTTCATTTGCGCCACAACCATTTCCATTATAGCCACTCTTAGCTAAAATGTAAAAACCAAGACCATAAAGGGATGCCAAATCAGAAGGAGATAGTGATGCCTCATAGGTCTTAGTGCTATATGAATTAGAGGACGGATTTGAAGAATCATTTGAATTACAAGAAGCCACAAAATGGTTACTTAGTTGTTTAGACAAAGTAGGTTGCTCTTTAGGTTCCTCCTTAGATTTCTCCTTCTTAGTCTTAGATTCATTACAAGGTACCCTATATTCTCCTATAAAAGTAGGGGTAAAGTATAGAGATCCCCAATAATCAATTGTGAGAACTTCTGAGAGAGAAAAGATATCATTAGGAGGAGATTCTGATTGAGTAGAAGAATCAGGAGTACTAGAAGGAACAACATCATTAAAGGAAATAGATGTATTTGAAGAAGTAGAAAGATTTGAAGTAGAAGGGGAAGTAGTTGAACAAGAAGATCCAGATTTTAATGGTTCTTGAGGTTTGGTATTAGCTAATAAGGTGTATGTCATATTGTTATAAATGAACTTGACTCGCCTATGCAAAGTTGAGGGGATAGCTTTCATGCTATCAATCCAAGGTTTCCCTAATAGAAGGTTGTATGCCAAATTACCAGGCATAACATGAATGGGTGTAGGTAACACAACATGACCTATCTTAATGGGCAAGGTAATGCCACCTAGACATTGTTTAGCCACATTATCAAAACCTCAAATAGTAAGAGAAGAAGGTTTGATGAGAGCATGATCCACTTTAATATTATCCAATAAGTCCACACCACAAACATTAAGGCCAGATCCATTGCCCACAAGGGTTCATATTATAGCACTATCATGGATAATAACCACAATCATAAGAGGATCATATTGATTTTGGATTTGAGGAGAAGGTAACTCATCTTGTTTGAATACAATTTGAGCTTTAGATTTGTTTGTAAGATCAATCAAAGAAGATATGTTATTAGGTGTCATTGTAGGTGGGACATCTAATTTTTTCAAAGCATCTTGTAACATCCCATGATAAGAAGGTGAAGTTTGAACCAAATCCCAAATATAAATCTTAGCAGGAGTGGCCTTAAGTTGTTCAATGAGATAATACTCCTTGATAAGATTTGATATACGAGGTGCTTGTGGAAGAATAGGTTGAGAGGAGAAAGTGAAGTTGGGATAACTAGAGGAGGACTAGGTTGCCTATTGTTTCTTGTGTTGTAGGTATGAGTAACCGTATGATAACTCTCTCTAGTAATTTTCTTAGCATATTCATAAGGGCTCTTAGTAGAATAACCTCCTTGCACAGTAATAATTGGTTTCTTAGGACTACAAAAAGAATCATTATCATAACCACCTTGAACCATTAAGATAGGCTTACGTGGGGAATTTTGAGAAGGACAAGCACCTTGAAATATGAAGAGGGGTTTATTAGGCATTTCATTCACATATATCAAATTGATTGAAGATGGTTTAGGAATACCAAAGGCATCTTTAGAAGAAGAATGAACAATATTGTTGGAAGAATTGTTGATAGTCTCTTCTTGCAATAAAATATTATCACGAATGAGATCAATTTTAGGAGGGAGACTAGGAGTAGGCATTGATGTTTTAGGAGGAAAATTATTAGTAGGAAAGGTCATATCATCCTCTATCACCAAAGGATCTATATTGGAAATAAAATCTCTAGGAGAAGGATCAACATTACTCTTTAAAGTCTCACATTTGAGAGGGAGATATTTGAAAGATATGTCAACAATCTTACCATGAAATATGGTATCCTTATGAGTAGAACCAAGTTGAGGAGAGGGAGAATCTTTATTTTTAGAGGGAGAATGATTCAAATTCATGGAAGGTGAGATTCTATCAAGGGAGTTATCAATCATGATTTTCTCCCCTTTGGCTAGGGTTCTTTCATGGAGGAGAGAATAATCAACACCTTCTTCTAATGGTTCATCCCAAATAGTGAGGTCATTGAAGAAGGTATTAGAAATATCTTGCACAAATATGTCCTTATTGTTATTACCAATTTTGGGAGAAGGGATAACATTGTTCATTAATTCTTCATCCTTAGGAAGGAGAGCATCAATACATGTGTTTACATCATCTTCTTGCCTCAAAATGTGTTTAATAGGATCTTTAGGGGAGAGAGAATTAAATAAATTGGTCATGGTTTCATCTTCTTTCTCTAAGGCATCTTTAGGGGTAAGAAAAATATTAGGAGAAGGGCAAGAATTTCTCATTAATGCATCATCTATAGTGGGAATTTTGTTGAAGTCAAAATAGGAGACACTATCACTAAGAAAAGTAGGGACAATACCATATTCTTTCACAAAATGAACCTCATGAGGGGAGTACTCTTTAGGAGGGAGATGAACATATTTCTCCAAAGATTCATGCTTAGGAAGGAAATCTTTGGAAGAAGTGCTCCTAACCTTTTGTTTTACTAATATGCCCCCATTGGTAAGACCAAATTTAGGAGAAGATAAGTCAATGTACATCAATACCTTTTCACTTAGAGAGGAATCATATAAGTAAGGTAAGGTAACATTAAGAAAGGTGTTTATGATATCATCCTCTTCCTCTAAGATAGCTAGATGGGAAGGGCACATTTTAAGAGAATTGTCAAGATCACTCTTCAAATCTTTATCCTTAGAGCATGGGAGAGTTTTGAAGGGATTGGTAACAACTATTTTAGGAACTAAAATGTTGTCATAGATAGGAAGAGGTTCTTTAAGATAAGGAAAAATTGAAACAAGGGAAGCTAACCCATTATCACATTTAGGAAATGAATGCATCATGACAAAAAAATTCCTCTTTCAAATGATACATATGCAAAATAAAAGGAAATGCCCAATTTTAACCAATGCAATTACTCTAAATGATGATTTAGAAAATGAAATCTATGAGTGAAATGTGTTGCAAAATCAGATTTGAAATTAATGATCCAAAATAAACTATCCACAAGTTTAATTTTCAATTGAAAAATTAGGGTTTAAACAATATTAACCTCTAAATTTTGAAATTTGCAAGGAATTGAAACTTGCAAATTTAAATTTAAATTCAAAATAGAAAAAAAACTCAGATCTGAGAACATAAATCATAATTGAATAAGGTTGGATTCACGTCAAGTTCACCAAAATGTGGTGGTGGGAAAAGCGAGATCGTGTGACTAGGACATGTATGCGGGAAAAGCGGGTCGATAGAACTCAATAGGTGAAAATATTATAAAAGACTTGTCCACACACACACACAAGACTTCTTGGTACAAGCTATGGAGTCATAAAGTATAACTCAGCTTCCCAAGGTGGGTCCCATGGTTCTCTATCTTACAATGTCCCTCAAACCAATATTTTCGCTCTTAGATCACTGAGCAAAATGGTTTAGGGATGGCAAATGCAAGAACGAGGGATGCTTTTGATAGATTTTAGAATGAAATTCATCCTAAGCTATGCATGATCTTAAAATGCAATAAACTAGATTATAAGATGACAAGGTTAGTATAAATACTATCCTAACATGATATATTAGTCTATGATTGAGCTAAATGATAAAGAAAGTATTCTAAACATGCATATTTAGACTAATTTCTATTCTAAAGAGAGGCTAAATGATGAGCATAAAAATGATATATGAAAGCTTGAATGTATTTGAGCATAAGTATGATACTACAATTTTGGAGGATGATTTTCAAATGGAAGAATGAGAGCTCTATTTATAGCAAAAACAGGGCAATGGATGGTCAGGATTGAAAGAGTTGATCAAGTGTTGAGTTTGAAAGTTGGGGATCCATGTTTGCAATTTGTACCAATGAAATGGTGACAAGTGTCAACATAGGGTTGGGTTGAGAGAAGGGGTTGGAGGCATTAAATGCCTGAAAAGACCTTATGGTTATCTAGAGGGTAAGGGTCAAGCCTAAGTAAAGATTACCCATTGGATTAAGAGTTAATCCAAGGATAAACCTTTGTGCAAATGATTAAGAGATAATCATGGTCAAAGCATTAAAGGCCTGATGAGACCCTTGGGTTGGATGAAGGTTGAGTTAAAAGAAATTCTTCAACCATGTAAGAGGGTTTGAGTTAACCATTAATGGTTATTGAAGACTTTGGGGAATTAAGTGGTTGAAGACTTGAAGCCTTTAATGGTTATCAAAGACTTTGAGGATTTGAGAAGTGACTTCCCTTTGCTTAGGGATGTGACAAAGTTTAGAAGATGGGTTAGGCTAATTAGAAGTGATTAGAAGAGTCTAGAAGGGATTAGAAAGGGGTTTAGGAAGGCAAGTGGGAGATGTAGGATTTTGCAAGTGGATGGAGGGATAATAGGATTTAATTGAATTAAAGGATTTCATTCAATTTGGTTTCAATTTGGGGAAATTAAATAAATTAGATTTATTCAATTTAGGATAACTATTTAATTAAATTTGAATTTAATTAAAAGTGGATATTGGGAATTTAATTGAATAAAATGATTTATTCATTAAATGGGTATGGTGAATTTAATTTAAATAAATTGAGTAATTTACTTAATTAAATAGAGGAATGTGGGTAATTTAATTAAATTGGATTTAATTAAATAGAGAAATGAACATAAAATATTCATTTAGGAATATGGTCATTTTTATACATCTACAGGACCTAATCCTACTTTTGCCATCACATTGGGAATATGAAAGAGCCCAGGGAGATAGATCACTTTGGCTTCTTGTTGTGGGAAAGAAAGAGCCAAGGATTATCTCTTAGGGTTTCTATTCCTCTTGTTGCAAATGATGAGAAAAACTAGGGTTTGAATGATCAACTAGACTAAGGGATAAAGAATGAAGCATAAATTAACTTGGAATTGCACAAACTTGTAGATCTGAAAATGAGATACTGAAAGCATGAAAGGGGGAGGATTATGGATGTGTACCTGATGCTGCAAATTGACCAAAACTGACCTAGACCAGAGTGCCACGCCACTGTCCTATTTCTGCAAACATGAGGCTGCAACTGAGACACTGCAATTATGAGATCCTAAAGCTGCAACCTGCTAAAAATCACTAAAATTTAGAGGGGCCATGGTGCCATGCCACTATATTGGGTAGGACCAAGGGGCCATGCCTTATTCCTAGGTAGATTTGGGCAGATATGATGATTCTGGGTGGTTCTTGTGCCTTTTGCTGAGCTGAAAGTGCCTCTGGGTATTTGTTTCTGCACCTGCAATTGAAAAGGGAAGGTTTGGGTGGCTATATAGGGTTTTGACTTAGTCAAACCCCTATTTTGGTGATTTCCACCTCCACAAATAGTCGATAATGTACTAAAAATGTGTGTGCTAGAACCTTGTGTGTATGCAAGATCCTAAAATGAAAGTAAACAATCTAGAGGCAACCCTAAAGAGTAAATGCTAATTGCTTGTAATTGACAAAGTAAATGATCTAAATCAATGATGCAAAGTGATCTAAAGCATGAATGTAAATATCCAAATTGATATAAAGAATCTAATACAAAGACATGTAAATAACATGAAATCATACCAATCCCTAAGGGAGAGATATTGCCACTAGATCTCCTATTACTCTTCAATGTCTTCAAGGCTCCTAAGTGATGATTAATTCTTGATGAAATGTTATTTAATTTTGTTGAATGTTGTTGAAGACTCCACATAGGATTATCTTTTACTACATAGAAGGCTCCTTATGCTCCAAAACCCTGCTCTTAGATTCTTAGAAAGATCCATCCATCTAATTCTTAGTTCCAATCAAATGAAGAAAGAGAGCTCTTATGTATAAAACCTTAGATCTTAATTTTGACTTAATTCCACCTTTAGGCTGACCTAGGAATTAAATTACCTACTAATATTTTGGGGTTAAGCATTATAGTATCATAGAATCATGCTCTCAAAATTTCAGGAAAAAAATCGAGGACCATGGCGAGAACGCACATGGTCCAACCAACTTTTCACCAAATTTTTAGGGCCATTAGATATGATGATATTAGAGTGAATCCCAAAATTACAGCTGATTTCAAAGTGTTTTGATATGCGAAAGTGGGCTTTAAAGGTCAAAATAGGACATAATTAGGGTTTATGATTAAATGATTTATTGGAGGAATAAAATAAAAAGGGGCACACTTAGGGTAAAGGGTCCAATTTTATAATGTATGAAGTGATGAAATATGACTATATTTAATTAAATTAATTAATTAAATGCTTAAAGGGAAATAATAATGCAAGATGCAAACACACTAAGGCGGGTGCTAACCTCAGTGTGAAACTGTACCACCCTAGCAAGGGTGTACAATTTACGACACTACAAAAGGATATATATACATGAGCTTGATAATGTGATATGTGATGAGCGAATATTGTATTTTTGATAGTGCGAAGATTAGAGGAGTTGTGAGATGAATTTTCTGTGATGTTGTAATGTTTTGAAGTAGATCTTATCAAACGTGGAAGGTGTTATACTAAGATCATTTGTACTTGTTGTCTTCCTAATAGTTGCAGTAAGAAAATACTCTTACAAGGTCACTCAATAGGGTGCAATCAGATCCTAATAGTTCTAATCATTAAATCCTCTAACCAGGTGACACATTAGCTTGTGTTTTCAAATACCAGTTACCTGGGTAGCTCCTAATAGGGCTGGTCCTCATAGGCCTTTTTGTAATGCTCTTAACTGGGCTTAGAAAATTCTAACAATGTGTGCCCCTAATTGGGTGTTGTAGACCTTAATTGGTCATATCTCTATACTGCAGTTAGTTGATCTTGTGGGTACTAACTCCCATCATGGTTTTTTCTATTCGGGTTTTCCACATATAAACTATTGTGTCATGTGGTTTATTATTTATGTGGTGATTGCATACTTGGTGTTATTTCTTACATGTCTATTGAGTTTTAAGTTGGTGATATTGATATTCAGATTTGTATTGTTTTTACTATCACTGATTCACCCCCACCCCCCCCCCCCCCTCTCAGTGATCTCTAATACTAAGGAAAATATGGGTGAAGGAATGAGCTATAGAGAGATAGCTAGAGAACTTATTGAAACTCAGGATGAGTTAGAAAATCTAAGAGGCAAATACAAGGCATCATAAGAAAAAAGAAAAGAATTGATTGAGCAATTATTGGAGATCTTTGATAGTATCTCTTCAGATGAGGTGAATATTGATGCACTAGTTGAGGAAGTGGATAAATTGAATGGTGGGAAATTTAACCTAAGTAGAGAACTTGAAGCCCTTACAATCCGTATGAGTCAAGAACTTGAAGCTAGGAGGGCAGATGAAGACGAGATCAAAGAGAAAGACCATGAGATATTTAAGATCAAGCAAGAGATTTCAACTTTGTATGAACACTGGCATGAGGAGAAAGAAGAGAAAGAAGAAATCAAAGAAGATCTTGATGTAGCATTGTGTCTTAGAGAGACTCTTATGAAGAAAAATGAAGATCTTACTAAAGAGCTTACACATGCTAATGAGAAGGTTGCAAAATTCAACAAGAGTTCTACTATGCTGGATGAACAGATCCAATCTCAGAGGATGAAAGGTGATACATCAGGGTTAGGATACAATACATTTGAGAAAGGTAAACCTTCTGGTACCAAGAGTGACATGGATAAAGGTAAAACTACTCCTAAGGCTAACAAGCCTATCTGTAAGAAAGCTTACAAACCTATTTGCTTTAACTGTCATAAACCAGGACATGTAGCTAATGTTTGTAGAAGCAGATCTGATGGTAATATTGGTTATAGACCTAATACTAGGTATGTGCCTAGAAGATTTGAAGGATATTGTTATACATGCAACATGTATGGGCATAGATTAGTTGAATGCAGATATGGAGCAAACAATCTTGCACATCACATGAATCCAAGACCTATTAGTGACTGGAGAAAGAATTTCACTGACCGGAGGAACACAAATTGGCAAAGACCCTATGTTAACCGGTCTAGTCCTTATGAGATGGAAAAGAGAGTTAATGTGACTTGTACAATCTGCAACAGTTTTTGACATGTGGCAATGAACTACAAGAGAAGAATTGGGAGAGGTAATGTAGGACCTTGGAGAGAATATAGAATGGCATGCTATCATTGCAACAAACCGGGACACATTGCTAAGTTTTGCAGAACAAAGAAGAACCAATCGGTGAATCATCTTGTAGACCAGAAAGGAAAGCAGAAGGTTGATATTGAAGAAACTAGAGTTGAGATGAATAAGACCTGGAAGAAGAAGAGTGATTAAAAATCATCTGAGGAATCAGATTCTTCACCTAATGTGGAGAATCCCTCTCCAACAAACTAATTTGTTTCAACAAATTGGGGTGAGCTTATTGTCAAATATTGAGTTGAACGCTTGGATGATGTACTGTAAGTTAAATCTGCATATTCTGATGCATTTTTATGTTTTGATGTGTTTTTGGATCATAACCGATAAATATCATTGAGTTTTTGCTACCGGTAATATGCTTCAGAGTTTGCTAAGGCATTTTAGGGTTTTGTCGGTAAATGCATTTATTTCAGTAGTTAAAGTGCAAATAAATAGAACTTTTTGAATTTCAATTATCACTTTGCGTCTTGAGAATTTTTGGCAAAGTCAGCAGAGCATAGATAAGTTGGTGTAAACAACATTTAGATCATTTACCAACAATCTGAGGTGATCAAAATGAAGTTTGATTTGGTGATCAAGTATTGAAAGTTTTTGACGGTCGTAAACCCTAGTATCAAAGCAAAAGAGGTATTTATCTGAGAAATTCTGCACTTTGCTTGGTGATTTGCATATTGTTGTATGGATACTCTGCATCTAGTTTATGTGACCAAGAGGGAAATACTTGAATATAAATGACATCCATACAAGTCAAAGGAAACTGACCTTGTCAGTGCCCTATCCGGTGTACCGAATGATGTTTTGCATGTAAAGGATGTAAGATCCTTTTATCACTGAAAAATTAAAGACTTGGGAGTTGCAGTTATTTATGAGCAATACAGATCTCTGTGTAATGAATAGGGAAGATTGAAAGAACAATTTAGAGGTGTAGTCAATAAATGTTTTCATCATGCGATCAATTTCATTGATGATTTTGAGTTGGTGAGATTTGTTTTGAGTCGTATTCATGATCAGTTTATGTGATTGGACAAACCTCACAAATTCACTAAGGAAGCAATCCATGCTGTAATTGACTTCTTCTCAATTGGTGAAGTGCCATTCCTTAGGTTTATACCTAAGGATTATGTTGTGAAGTTAACTAGATCTAGATGGGATAAAAGAGCCATGACTATGAATGAAATTAATGATCTTGCTATTAAATTTGCATCTATGATGATTGGCTATAGAATTTTCTATTCAAGAAGAATGAAAAGTATATCGACAACAACTATTCACATTGCCTATCAGATGATGAAGGAGGATGTTAATTATGATCTCTATGAAGCAATGAGAAGTTAATTAATTGCAAATTTGGAAGCAGTTAGGAAGGACAAGAAACTAAGATTCAAGATTGGACAACTTATCATGGGTTTATTCTTTTACTTTCAAAAATTTTTCCCCGGTATTGGTGATGTACAATGGATAACCGAGACACCTGCCCTATTATAGATAAACAACAACATTAGGATGATCAAAGATAAGTTTGATGATATCATTTGGGGATATTTCAAGAATTTTCAAAAGAAAATGCATGCAAGAGAGAGAATTCCAATTGAAGTTGTAAACAAATATGAGGATTCCATTTGTTTCATGGTTGACATAGATACATGCCTGATGGAAGCTATGATTCCAAGAACCACATGGGCAATACCCATGGGATACAAAGTAGATAAAAATATACTCATTGCCTGTGTTGATCATCTATTAGGCCAATCGGTAGATGCTACTGCTGAAAGGTTTGGAACCTACAAGGAGAAATTACTGAAAGTGCATTTTGGATTACAAAAATCGGTGATTGCAAAGAAAGTAAGAAAAGTGGTACAGACATTTGATGAGCAGGCCATATTCATAAAAGAATAAATAGCTGCAGTAAGAGCCAAATTTGAGGCTCAACAAGGTGAAACTTCCAGTGTACCAACCGGTACCCCCACCGATAAGAAGAGAGCAACGAAAGCAACTAAGAAGAAGAAAGCATAAGAAACTAAGGTGAAGTGTGCTGAATCTCAAAGAGGAAAACCCTCTAAAAAACAATTCTGAAGGAAAGGTAAAACTGTTGAAACTCCTCTTGTGCCTGCCCAAACTAGAAAAATAAAGAAGGAGAAATCTCACAAACTAGTGACAGATATAGAGGAAACAAAATTAGAAGAAGATAAGAAAGAACTAAGGGCGAGTTCTAAGAAGCATAAGAGTACTCGAAAAGGTAAAGCAACTACAAAATATTGACACATTCTTTCACTAGAATGATTAAGATTATTAAGGAGTATGGTATTTACAAAGGTTTAAACATACTGTTTCCTCATTTGTCTAAAAGTCAACGAAGGGAGATTGAAGATGCAGTCATCTTCAGTATGAACAAGTTTAGTACAACCCTCATTGAATTACAAGGGAAAATTAAAGATTCCTTATATAATTTGATTGGTGCTAGGTGGCAAGGGGCAATTAGCCTTGATAAATAATTTATTGATTATACACTTAAACACTTGCAACTGGAAGCAACTGAAGAGGAAATTGAACAAATAAAGGTAAATGCAAAATCTTTGTTCAAGTCAAAGAAGAGATTAAAAAGATTGCTTGTTGGTGATACTGAATCAGTCCAAAAGGAGACTGAAATTTTGATAAAGAAATCTTTAGGTTTCATCTCTAAAGAAGAAGAAAAAGATGAAGAAGATAAGGATGCTACACCTGATAAGTTCAAGGGAGAATATTTTCTTGAGGGTGTTAAGCCTACAGATTTTGAGCCGGACCTTGTTGATACTGAACATATAAATATACCAGATATTGTTGACACTGGTAATGTAGTTAATAATGACACAGATAATGTTGACAATGCAACCATAGATACAAATGTAAATAATGCTATCAATGACAGCAAAAAGGATATGGCTGAGGAAAAGAAGGAAGAAGAGGCACCGGCTACTGAACAAAGTGTGAAAATGCAACCACCACTGGTAAAGGTACATCATGTCGAAAGTCAACTACCACTGGTCACTACAACAGCACAAAAGGAATAAATAGGGATAGGGAAAGAGAACACATCGAAAGAAAAGACAAAGGAAAAGGAGAACACATATAATAAGGATCAAGAGAAGATGAAGAAAACCTTGATCGATGATGACAATGATGAGGACTCCATGAGTATTAAAGGTCCTATAGATATGGACAATCTGAGTTCTTCTGAGTTAATGGAGATTGCTATTGCTATGCAATTCCATGCACATAATCAGAGGTTAAAAGAGAATACACGTGAAGCCAAGACCATTCAAACTGCTGTTGAAATTTTGCCAAGTCTCCAACCAGAGATTGATACAAAACATCTGGCTACCCGTATTGCAAAGCTTGGACAATTAGTTGTTGATGTCGGTGAACAACTAAAATCACTTGAAGAGGCAACTCATGCTTTAGCAGAAAGAGATTACAAGAAGAAAAGAGGAGAATAGTTAATGGTTGAGATAGATAAAGGCAAAGTGGCTCTAATGGTGAACAAATATCTTTTAAAAACTGGAATAGAAATTGGCGGTAAGATTTTGGCTACTATATCTACAATATCATTATTTTGTTCTGACTTAAAGAAGAAGAGAGAAGATACAAAGAAGGAACTAGAAAAGATAAGTGATGCTTACATACCGGTACAAGACTCCACAATAACTTTTGGCAAATCAGTTGATGTGCTACAACACATATTAGAAATTTATGATTTTGAATAGGTGAAGAGGATAAGATCCTTGAAGGAGATGAAGAATTAGTTAATTCCGAAGGTTGAAATATTACATAGAGCATACAAGGAGTCTGAAGCAATTTTGGCTACCCCAAAGATGAGCACTATTGATGCTATGGAAGAATTTGCTGCATAGATTTTGACACATTGAAATCATCGAGACACTGTTAGAAACATGGGACAATGACCTTAAGTAGTTAAAGGTTCATTTCAGTGACATTTTCTTGAGAATTGCATTGTAAAGACTTCAAAAAAATTATTTATGTCTATATATGTAGTTTTTGATGACAATTTTGATATAATGTATTCATTTTACTTTTCTATTTGGCATTGTTGTCAAAGGGGGAGTAGAATTAGTTGATTCAAAATTTTGTATGTACTGTTAAGGGGGAGTTGCACACTTAGTTGACAACTTTTTTTCTCCTAAGTGTTGCCATTGATGCCAAAGGGGGAGATTGTTGACATTTGATCATTTGGTCAATCAGTAATGTAATGTAATGTTAGATGCAACCGGTACTTATCTGTAGATGAAAAGAGATTAAATTGATGCATGATGGCTATTTTGTATGTTGTCATTGATGGCAACTATATTTTGTTGTCATCTATTCTATACAATTCAACCGGTAAAGGTTAACCGGTAAACAAAGGCAATTCCATCAGAACCGGTAAAAAGACTAACAAAGTCTCACACTGACAATCAGTATATGAAATCTATGAAGGATGAAGGAATACAGTTTTGCAACAAAGTTGATGACTAGAAGTTGAAGATAAATTCATAACTGCATGAGCAGATTTGATCAGATGAATGAGATTTGATCAACAAAGCGGAGACCAAGAAACACAGTTAACCAGTAGTGATGAAAATCACTCTAATCGGTAACATGACACATAATTATTTTTGTTATATCGACAGTTGACATATCTAAAGCGTACAATGAAAGATTGTCTAGATGCATTGAAGCTAGGGAATTGTAATAAGGTTCTAGTTGACCTTATGATAATTTTAATTATGTGATGATGTATGAAAGGATATATATATATACATGAGCTTGATAATATCATATGTGATGAGCGAATATTGTATTTTTGATAGTGCGAAGATCAGAGGAGTTGAGAGATGAAGTCTCTATGATGTTGTAATGTTATGAAGTGGATCTTATCAGATACATAAGGTGTTATACTGAGATCATTTGTATTTGTTGTCTTCCTAACAATTGCATCAATAAAATCCTCTTACAAGGTCACTCCTTACAAGGTGCAGTCAGATCCTAACAGTTCTGATCATTAAATCCTCTAACCAGGTGACACATTAGCTTGTGTTTGAAAATCCCAATTACTTGGGTAGCTCCTAATAGGGCTAGTCCTCATAGGCCTTTTTGTAATTCTCTTAACCGGGCTTAGACACTTCTAACATGGTGTGCCCCTAACTGGGTGTTGTAGACCTTAACCGATCAAATCTCTATACTGCAGTTAGTGGATCTTGAGTGTACTAACTTCCACCATGGTTTTTCCCATTTGGGTTTTCCACGTATAAACTCTTGTGTCATGTGGTTAAAGCTTTATGTGGTGATTGCATACTTGGTGTTATTTATTTCATGTCTATTGAGTTTTAAGTTGGTGATATTGATATTCAGATTTGTATTGGTTTTAATATCAGCGATTCACCCCCCCTCTCAATTCCTTATAAGTTCAATATGAAGACCAGAGAAGTTCAAAAGTAGAAGAATTTGCAGATCTCATGGAAGCCTTGCATATTCAGGTTAAGGAGCATTTGGAGGACATGAACAACAAGTATAAGGAGAGGGAAGATGAGAAGAGAAGACATAAGGAATTTGAAGTTGGTGATGAAGTGATGGTGTATCTGAGAAAAGAGAGATTCATGTTTGGAACCTATAACAAGTTGCATGTGAAGAAGTTTGGACCTTGTAAGATCTTGAGGAAATTTAGTTCCAGAAATGAATATGAAGTGGAGTTACCGAATGACATGAACATATCACCTATATTTAATATTGCAGACCTACATCAATATCATGAATCAAAATTCAGTGAAGAGAGTATAGAAGACTTGGAGAAATAATTGCCCCGAAAGAAACTAGACTAGATTGAATACATTTTGGACAGTAGGATTGGGCATAGTACCCATAGCAGTCAGTATAAGGAGTATCTTGTGAAGTGGAAAGGCATACCAATTGAAGGTTCACCTTAAATTTCTTAGGAAGAGGTAGACCGCATTAGTTTTCCTCTGACCCCAACAAAGTGAGAGACTCACTCTTTTAATAACCCTGTATGTTTGATGCAAGAGCATCCCTGGTTCATGGAAATCTTGCATCAACGAAAAATATTTTCTTTTCTATCTTGCTTTCTCTTTGCAGTTTCAACATTTATTTCTATGTATTAGATTTTTCTCACCAGAACCTATGGAGTTGTATTTTTGTTGAAGACTTGACCATCTACCTCATTACCAAACTGCAAAACATTTGGATCATTTTTTGGCAAGATATCGCTACCAGTTTCCGAGACAGTTTCCTGTTACTAGTTGATAGTTTCCTTTTATCGGTTGTCTGGACCTATTTGTATTGGTGATCTATCGGAACCCTTGCGATGCATTGAGTATTGATTCTGTTGTTCATTGGCATGTGATTGACCTTTTCCCCATGATCTGCTCTTCATACTTTGGATTTTTTGAGGGAATTTATTTGGCAGAGGCCGACCTTGTTTGTTTTACACGTTAGGTCTTATTCTCCAGGTTTTGATCCTTTTTGGGTCAACTGGATCCCTTTGGATCATACAAATCACTATAATTAAGAATTATAATGTATCCAAGGTTGAATATAAAACATAGAAGGCATATCTATAGTTTTGAGGTCCTATTTGTGACTTGTTATGTACTTTGAGCATGTTTTAGTAGGCTTGTGAGTCATTTTCTGTAACCCGGTTGTTATTGGTTGGTTGTAATAGATTTTCATGTTATAATTCAACCTCCTTTGCATTTCCTCCATCATGTCTTTGTGTTTTTGTTGTGTTTACTCTTGCTGATCGATCTAGATTGATCTCTTTGAGGTCCCTTATAACTGGTGACTACATCACTAAGGGGAAAAATGGGCGAATATAAGAATATCATTTCTTACATATAGAAGGTGAATGATCTTGTGTGCAATATTAGATGTGCAAGTGGAAAGTTGGAAGAATCGGAGATTACTGCTAAAGTGCTCAGATCTTTACCTACATCCTACAAACATAAAGTTGTTGCTATTGAGGAGATTAGAACTATGACATATGTAACCAGGGACATGTTGATTGGTAAGCTTTTAGCCTTTGAGATGAGTGAGTTTGGTGACTCTCCTCCTAAGGTATAATTTGCATTCAAAGCTACTATCTTTGGAAAGGATAATCAGAGATATGATCCATGAGAAAGTTTTTCAAGGTGGATGTCTATATATAATAAGTAGAGAAAGGAAATTGAATTAGAAGAGTGAGAGCTTGAGGTGCTTGAAGCCCTTATTACCAAGAGATTACCCAAGGGAGCCATCAATATGAAGGAAAATTGTCTCTTAAATGTTTTTTTTGCAATAAGATGGGTCATTTTGCCTCAAGATGTCTAGAAAGAGCTCCTAGAAAACCTTACAAACCTAAATTTTAGAAGAGATGTTATTATGCTACTAATGAAGGTGTAACAAATGATGAATCTAATAAAGGAAATTCAAGTGATAATGAATGGGTGTTTATTGCTATCAAGGAAGATGATCCAATGCCTATTGATTCTTCTAGCAACATGAATGTGGAAAGAGCTTTGGATACACAAGTTGAAGAGAAAGATGAATGGGTGATTGAAAATGGATTCTCTCATCATATGACAGGTGCTAAGAGTAAGTTTGTGAGTTTGGAAAAGTATGAAGGTGGCATTGTGAAGTTTGATGATGATAAAGCTGGCATAATCTATGGCAGAGGTTCCATTTCTCTTCATGGTAACAACAATACTGATGATGTCTTGTATGTAGAAGGTCTAAAGCATAATCTCTTGAGTGTTGGACAAATGGTTGAAAAGGGTTATAATATTCAATTCAAGAATGACAAGTGTAGAATCTTGGGGAGTTTCAGAATTGAGATTGTATCAGGTACAAAGAATAAAAGTAATGTATTTCATTTAAATAGTATTGGTAAAAGATGTTTAATTGCTCAAGTTGATAAAAGTTGGTTGTTGCGAATGTGTCATGTAAATTTTGATAAAATTGTTAAGATAAGTTCTACTTAGGCTGTGAGAGATCTTCCTAAGTTGATGAAAATTAATAACACTGTATGCAAGGAATGTCAATTAGGGAAAAAAAATGTAGAGTTTCTTTCAAGAGTAAGAAACATTATTTAAGTGGATTATTGGATCTTTATGCATACTGATTTGTTTGGTCTTTATAGAGTTAGAAGCTTGTAGGGTGATAGATAGTTCATGTTGCTGATTGATATTTATTCTAGGATGATGTGGGTTACTTTATTGAGGGAGAAGTCAAAAAGATCTAGATAAGCTCAAGATTTTCAAATCTTTGATTGAGACAAAGACATGATTGAAGCATAAGTGTTTGAATTTGACAGAGGTGGTGAATTCACTTCTAGTGAGTTTATTGCATTTTATGAAGAACATGGGATAAGAAGACTATTATCTACTTCGAGAACCCTTAACAAAATGGAGTTGTAGAAAGGAAAAAAATAACCATTCAAGAAACTACCAGGACAATGATGTTGGAAGGAAATGTTCCACATGTCTATTGGAGAGAAGTTGTGAGTACTACTATTTACACTCTCAACTAGGTGCATAACAAAGGTGATACTGGTAAGAATCCTTATGAATTATGGTTTGGTCATGCTCCTACTATTAAATCTTTCAAAAAATTTGGAAGTAAATGTTATATCAAGAAGGATGAAGATTTAGGAAAGTTTATGCTAGATGTGATGATGGAATATTTATTGGTTATTCTACAAAAAGCAAGGCCTACTAGTGTTATAATAAGAGACTGAGAAAGATAGTTGAGAGTGCAAATATCAAGGTTTATGAAAGCAATGAGAGGCAATACATATCTTGCAGATATGATTCAGATGATCATAATGACAGTACAAATAAAAGGAAACAACCTCAAACCCATAATCAAGTCCAGATCATTTCAGTGAATCTAGTGCCTCAAGGAGAAGGAAATAGTGCAAGATGAAGAAAGAACACAAGAGTATGAAATTCAAGAAAATCCTAAGTCTCCCAGGTATGTAAAATTGAATAATTTGAAAATCAGATTGTAGGAGATAGAAATAAAGGTGTTCAAACATGATGAAGAATTGCTGAAGATCAAGTTGAGTATTGTTTGATTTCAAAGATTGAACCTAAGGATTTGATTGAAGCATGTAAAGATGAACATTGGGTAAAAGAAATGGAAGAAGAATTGATGCAGATTGAAAAGAATAATACATGTGTTCTTGTTCCCAAACCTAAGGACAAAAATGTAATTGGAACTAAATGGGTCTTCTAGAACAAATTGAATGAGAAAGGTGAAGTTGTTAGGAACAAAGAAAGACTTGTTTGCAAAGGATATTCACAAATGGAAGGAATTGTTTTTGAATAAAGTTTTGCCCCTGTAGAAAGAATTGAAGATGTTAGATCATTTCTTGCCTTTTTTGCTAACAAGGATTTCAAAGTCTATGAGATGGATGTCAAGTTAGCATTCCTGAATGGTGATTTGGAAGAAGAGGTGTACATTGAGCAACTAGATGGATTTCAATTGTCTGATCAAGGAGATATGGTTTGTCAGTTGAAGAAATATTTGTATGGATTGAAGAAAGTCCCGAGAGCATGGTATGCCAAATTGGATAAGTATCTACTAAAGCTAGGATTTAACAAAGGTATTGTTGATAGTAATTTGTACTTTAAGATTGATCATGATAACATTCTAATTGTTGAAGTTTTTGTTAATGATATTATCTTTGGAGGGAATGATATTTTGTCTAAAATGTTTGCTAATGAAATGCAGAATGAATTTGAAATATATATGATTGGAGAGAAGAAATTATTTTTTGGTTTTCAAATCACACAGTCAAAAAAAGGGATCTTTATATCTCAGTCTAAGTTTGCAAAAGAGTTGTTGAATAAGTTTGGTTTGGAAGATTCAAAACCGGTTGATACTCCTATAGTGACTAGATGGAAGTTGACTAAATAATGATTCCCCTAAGGCAAATCAAGCTAGATAAAGATCTATAATTAGTGGATTTCTCTACTTAACTCAGACTAGATCAGATATCATGAATGTTATTTATCATGTTGCTATATTTTAAGATGATCCTAAGGAATCTCATGTTGTAGCTGTTAAAAGAATTTTCACATATTTGAAAGGAACTATTGATTTTGGTTTGTGGTATCCTAAGGATGATGATTTTAATTTGAGTGCTTTTACTGATATTGATTAGGTAGGAGATGTTGATGAAATGAAAAGTACTAGTTGGTTTCATGGCTGAGCAAAAAATATAATTCTATTTCTCTATCTACTACAGAGGTAGAGTATATTGCTGCTACAAACAATTGTGCTCAGGTGGTATGGATGAAGAAGATAGTGAAAGATATCAGAGTAGCATATGATGAGCCTATTGCTATTTACTATGACAACTCAAGTGTAATTAACATGTCTAAGAATCCTACATTGCATTCAAAGACTAAACATATATCTATCAAGTTTCACTTTTTGAGAGAAAAGGTAAATTAGAAGGAAGTTAGATTGAAGTGTGTGTCTACTAAGGAACAAATTGCACACATCTCCATGAATCCTTTTCCTAAGGATACTTTTGAGTATCTTAGAGGGAAGTTAGGGGTGATTTCCCCTCCCGATCAAAATTAAGATGCATTGGTATGCATCAGTTTGATGCATTTCACACTCATATCTTGTGATTTGGATTGATGAGTGGTTGCTTCTACTCAGGGGGAGTAGTCAGTGTCATGAGTAATTTTTATGGTTTAATTGCAAATACATGTCTTTGTCATTGATTGGTTTTCACATCATATGTTTCCATGAATGCCAAAGGAGGAGATTGTTGGAAGATGCTGCAAATATGTGCTTGAGTGATATTTCTTTGTCTGAGACAGTGATGCAATGAAGTTCAATAAGTTAGTTTGTTCAGAATGGTGAAGATCAAAGTTTTCATATTAAAGTGTTTGTAGAGGGTTGTCTATAGTTGAGTTAGTTTAATTTTAAGAGGTCCACATGGCGATTTGATTGAGTTATGGGTATCTGTGTTGTAGTTGGTTTTCCAATTGTTTAGTGGTGACAAAGTGATAGTATTTTGATCTGCTTTGCTCTGCATTGTAATATCTTGATCTGCAAATTTAGAGGAATGCTTGGGGCATTGGTGCATATCCTTAATTCAAGTGGTTCATGGTTTGGAGTTCCACAAGTTATTTTTCCAGGTTGACAGTTATTGCAGTTAGTGTTCCCGAGGTTTGGTATGAAGATGCTGATGATTCTAGTAATTTTTGTTGGTGCAGATGTTGCTATGGTAATTCATGATGCTTGTGGATGTTTCTAGATCATGTGCCTTTTGTGTTGGTGGTCCGCATTGATATTTGTGCTCGTAATTGATGTTTTTCTTTGATATATTGATGTTCTTCATGTTCTTGGTTGACCAGATGTTTAATGCATAATTTTTGGAGGTGTAACATGTTCGAGGTGAAATATTTGGGTCGGTACTATGTCTTGACTGACATTACTATTGACATTATTGGTATTAGGTTGTGATTGATGTCAACTGGTTTGGCATGGTCACCCATGAGTAAGAAGTAGTGACTAGTATGAGAGAAGTAAGACATGATGATGTCAATCCATATGTATGTAGGAAGATAGAAGGTAGGTTACCAGTACACAAGAAATGCATCATCTACAGGTAAAGCATGACCACCGATAAGGAAAAGCAAGCAAAATAAGAATTGAAGGATGTGAACCAGTATACTCAAAGAAGTTTAATGCTGGTGGTAAATGGACTGAGTAGTAGGACCAACATGTTTGATGGAAGGCCAAGTTGATCCACCGACGAGGAAGAGCTTAATAGGTATGAAGGACCACTAGTGAAGGTAGATTATACTGGTAAGGTGAGTTGAATCGGTAGTCAATCTTGGTTGCTGAAGGATGTCAAACTAACATAGAAAACCAAGCATAGGTGTATGTAAACAAGGATGACAGGTGGTAATCACATAGAGATCATTGAAGTATTCATCGACGTAACAGTCAGCAAGTAGGTCAACTTTTATGAAGAACTTGCAAATCATGGGATGATGGCAGAAGGTTACGACTTGGGGAGGACAAGGTGGCAAGGAATTGAACTGACCCTACAAGAAGATCCGATCTTTGTACCTATTTGCTGAAGGAAACAACCAAGCCATTAATGACATTTGACAAAGAAATGAAAAAATCATGTTATAGACTTCCAAATATAGAAAATGCACATTGGAATGTGAGGGGTTGATGGTGCTGATCAATGACATGCAGATCATCACTCCAAAAAAGTAGACCAGATCAAATCTAATACAGATCAAGTTGGTGAAGGGAAAATCTATCACAACACCATTTGAATGTTGTTTTGGTGGGAACCCTAAAAGATAAATATGTCAACTCAAGACTGAAATCAGTGATGCTTGATGCGAGGTGTGAGAAACAGAGAGTTTGAGCAAGAAAGATAATCTACCTTAGAGTTATTTCTTAGAGAGTCAGAGTTTGTGTTAGCAGGTTGGATAGGTGAGAGGGTCTAAGTGGTAGAGACAAAGTATCTGGAAAACTATTATAGTTCTAATAGTCAACTAAACTAGTAAGGAGTGATTGGTTAGGAAGGAATCTGAGAATGAAACTATGGAGTGTGAGGTCGAGGAAGAGAGAAGAGAGGCCGTGAATAACCGATGAGAGATCTATGAGAGTAAACTGATAATCGACAGTGTGAGAACCAGTGAAGAAGAGGAGGTTGTTAACTAGAAGAAATCCATTGATCAGGTGTTGCAAAACTCATTTGCAACCAGGTGCTATCATTGTATCAAAATTGTATCTCATAATATATCACTGAGTTAGAGCTTGGTGCAGGGGTTGGTGCTCCTTGGGTTGGTGTCATAAATAATTGTAATCTGATTGTTCCATTGTGAGGATGGATTGGAGGAGTAGACTCCAACAATATTTCTCACTAAGGTTTTTCCCATATTGGGTTTTCCTTGTACATCTGGTGTTGTGGGTTATGCATTTGTGTGTTTACCTCTTTTGATATCCACTATGTGGTTTAGTGTTTAGGTTGATAACCGGTATTCCAAGCTTGGTTTAAAAACAAAAGATTTTAGGAACCACTGATTCACCCCCCTCTTAGTGGTACATTGTATTCAACAATTGGTATCAGAGCCTAGGTTCCCAGTTGAATAAATTTTTCTCTAGCTTGGGTAGATTTTGGTCAAGGAACACAATGGCAAGAAATGAGTTCGCCTCCTCAAAAGCTCCCATGTTTGATGGATATAACTATGCCTTCTGGAGAAGAAGAATGGAGACCTATATTTCCTAACTTGGTTTTGATGAGTGGATGTCTATCAAGAATGGTCATACTATCCCTAGTATTCCTCCCACTAATCCAGATGCTAAGAAGGATTATGAGAACAATGCAAAGTCTAAACATGCTATCTTAAGCGAGCTGTCAGATAATGAGTTTGTCAAGGTCATGCATTGTGCATCTACCAAGGAGACTTGGGATAAACAGCAAAGGTTATTTGAGGAGATTCCAAAGTCAAAGAGGCCAAGCTGCAATCTCTAAGGGGTCAGAGGTTAGGTTGAAGGCATCAAGATGAAAGATGAAAAAAAATATTACAGACTACCTTGATAGAATAGATGAAACTGTGAACACCATCAGAGGACTTGGAGAATAAATTACTGATGAGATTATTGTCAAGAAAGTACTTAGATCTCTCACATCTAAGCATGATACTAAGGTTTCTTCCATAGAGGAAGCCAAGGATATGGAGACCTTCATAATGGATGAGCTATTTGGCTCTCTAACATCCTATGAAATGAGAACAACCAGTGAAGCATCCCCAAGGAAAGAGGCAACTTTCAACTCCACCAAAAAGTACAAGGAAGAGGTTTCTCATAAAGGATCCAGTGAAGACTTGGATGCAGAGGAAGAAAAATTTGTCAGAAAACTCAAGAGAGGATCCAAAAAGTATAAAGGAAAGTTACCACTCAAATGCTTCAACTGTGGTAAAGTTGGACACTTTGCTGCAAAATGTCCTTATAATGAAACTGGTGGAGATGAGCAAAGAAGTTTTGATAGATCTGCTGGTAAAGGCGAAGAAAGGAATGTCTACTGACAAGGAAGAAGAGGCTACCAGAAGTAGAAAAATCTATATAATATTGAGGATGATGCCATAGACGAAGAAAGTGCATCAGAAGATGACTACCATGAGAATGAAAGAGAAGTTAATCTCTTTATGGCACTAGATGAACTAGTTGGACAAGATGAGGAAGAAGAAGACATTGAAGCCAAAGTGGATCTAGAAGGTGAGCTCATAAGTTCTCTTGAAGAGTTAAGTAAGATAAGAAGAGAAATCAAGAAGGTCAAGCTTTCTAAAATAGAAGAACAAGATCACTTGACGAAATCATTGGATGAGTCCAATCAAGTCATCTATGATTTGAAACTCCAGTTGGAAGAAGCCAATAGGATATGTGAAGTTACATCCTCTGATCTGATGAAGAAGGAAAAGGAGCATCAAGATCTGGAAGCATAAATAGTGAAGCTTAAAAAGGAGCTTGAAAAGAGTAAGGATGAACTGAAAGTGAGAAGTAAATATGAGGGTAGCACTGAAGCAATCTAAAGATACCAGTGGCTTAGGGTCTGAAGAAGGATAAAGTTCAAACAACAAATATACATCCAGTAAGGAGATACAGTTCACTTCTTCAAGTGAAGGTGAAGAGAAGAAGACATTCACAGTAAGCAAGGATACTGACAAGAAGACTTATGCAGAAGCTGTTAGAAACTGTCACACAAACCAGTATACACAATCAATGTACCATAGGCCACATTCAATGTACCGAGATGAAGATCCTAGGAGAAATGAAAGAGTTGATCACAAAGGATTTGCTAGAGTCAAAAACATGAAAGGAAGACCCCTAGGAAGGAAGACGTTTGTAGAACCAAGACAACCTAACTGGTATGTTCCAAACTTTCATGGTTATTGTTACTGTTGTAACAAATTTGGACATAAGTTAGGTGATTGTAGATGAACCAATAAGCTGACTATGAGTTATGAAAGTAGAAATACATTTAATGCACTCTGAGATATGAATGTTGTCAATTATTAGTGCAATGGATTTGGTCATAGGAGTTTTGAATGTAGGAAGAGTAAACCGGTGTCCTACAATAGTTACAAAGATTCATCTTTCAATGAAAATGTGAAATGCTATAATTATCAAGAGTTTGGACATATAGAAAAGTTTTGTAAGAATAGGAAAATAAAGAAGAAGAAGATAGATACCAATTAGGAACTGGTAGTTAAACCAGAGCACAAAATTGCAGCAGATAAGATCAAGGAAACTCAACCAGTTTGGGTTGAGAAAGAAAAGGACAAGGCAGAATCAAGTCTGATAGTGCAGACTGCCCTACATGCTGAAAGAAGAAATCTATGGGTTATAGATAGTGGATATTCCAACCACATGACTGGTGATAAAAATAAATTTATCAAGCTTGAAGATTGGAATGGTTTCAGTGAGATTTGGAGACAACTCATCCATCAAAATAAAGGGAAAAGGTACTCTAAACATTGATGGAAAACTGAAAGTAGATGATGTGTATTATGTATAAGGTTTGAAGCACAATTTGCAGAGTGTAAATCAGATGTGTGACAAAGGTTATAAATTCACCTTTGATTCTACCAGCTTCCAGATAAAGAAGGAGAGTATCGGTTAGATTGTACCTGAAGGTAAGAGGATAGATGGTAATGTATACAATCTAAAATAATGTTTTGAATCCCAATGCATGTTGGGATACGTGGATGAGATCTAGTTGTGGCATAGAAGATTAGGCCACATAAATTTTGATAATCTAGTTACTGTAAGAAAAAAGGGATGTGTAAGAAATATTCCACCCATCATCAAACCAGTAAGCACATTTTGTGATGAATGTGTGAAAGGAAAGCATACTAAGGTGAGTTTCAAAACAAAAGAATACAACACTTCAAGACCACTTGAATCTGGGCATACATATTTATGTGGTCTGACTAGGACAAGAGCTCTTGGTAGTGAAAGATATTTTATGTTCTTCATTGATGACTATTCAAGAATGACATGGGTCACTTTCCTACAAGATAAATCACAATAATTTGAAAGATTCAAGATCTTTAGGAAGATGGTAGAGAAGGAAAGTGGGTGCAAACTGAAATGCCTAAGATTAGACTGGGGTGGAGAGTTCACATCAAATGAGTTTGAAGATTACTGTGAAAGATATGGAATCAGAAGGAAATACTTAGCCACCAGGACACCACAACAAAATGGTGTTGTAGAAAGGAAGAATATGACAGTCAAGGAGATGGCCAGAACCATGTTAAATGAGGCAAGTTTTTCGAACATGTATTGGAAGTAAGCAGTTCATACTGCTGCATATACCTTGAACCAGGTTAAACTAAGAACAAAAAATAGAATGACACCTTATGAGTTGTGGTATGACTGGAAACCATCAGTCAAGTACTTCAAGGTATTTGGAAGCAAGTGCTTCATCAAGAGAGATATGGATGGTTTAGGTAGTTTTGATTCCAAGAGTGATGAAAGAATATTCCTTGGTTACTCAACTAACAACAAGGCTTATAAATGCTACAACAAAAGACTAAGGAGAGTCATTGAGAGTGTCCATGTAAGAGTTGATATGGATATACATAAAGGAAGACCGACACAAGTGAACCGGTATGATGATTCTGGTGATGAAGGTGAAGAAGCTCAGTTAGACAATGAAGCAGAAGAAGCATCCAAAAAAGTCCCTAACCGGTATGTGCAGATAAACCACTTGGAAGAGCAAATTTTAGGTAATAAGAGTGATGGTGTGCAAACTAAGAGTTGACTTGCCCAAAATGATGAACAAGTCGATTTCTGCCTTATGACTAAATTAAAACCTAAAACATTCAATGAGGCCAACAAAAGTCAAAAATGGATGGATTCCATGGAATAAGAGTTGCAATAGATTGAGAAGAACAAGACTTGAGAATTAGTCCTTAGACTGGAAGACAAAAACATCACTGGCACCAAATGGGTCTACTAGAAAAAGATGAATGAAGAAGGTAAAATTGTTAGGCATAAAGCTATAGTTGTGTGCAAAGGTTAGTCTCAAGTAGAGGGCATTGGTTTTGAAGAAAAATTTCTTCCGATGGCTAGACTAGATGCAATTAGAATGTTTCTATCTTTATCAGCGTACAAGGGTTATAAGGTATATCAAATTGATGTAAAATATGCCTTCCTTAATGGAAATTTGGAAGAAGAAGTGTACATGGAGCAACCGGAAGGGTTTTTGTTACATAATAATGAAACCTTTGTATGTTGATTGAAGAAAGCCCTATATGGTCTAAAGAAGGCTCCTAGAGCATGATATTCAAGACTAGATCAATATCTAAAGGAGCAAGGATTCATAAAAGGGGAGTGATAACAACAATCTATACATCAAGGCAAATGGAAATCGCATGATCATTGTGATTGTGTATGTAGATGACATTATTTTTGGAGGCAATAAGGGCACTCTTTGTAAAGACTTTGCTGATTAGATGCAGTCAAAATTTGAGATGTCAATGCTTGGAGAATTGACATACTTCCTTGGTTTGCAGATATCATAGCTAGATAAGGGAATCTTTATCTCACAAACCAAGTATGAAAAGGATACGTTAAAGAAGTTTCAAATGGAGGACTGCAAACCAGTGAGTACCCCCATGGTGACTGAAAGAAAATTAAGAAAGAATAATGAATCACCGGTGGTGGATCCAACATTGTATAGATCCATGAAAGGAAGCTTACTATATCTTACTGCTTCTAGACCGGATATAGTGCAGGCAATGTGCATGGTGGCTAGATTTCAAGAAACACCTAAACAATCACATATGAATGTCGTAAGCATAATTTTTAGGTACTTGCAAGGGACACTCAATTATGGATTATGGTACCCTAAACAAGGGGAATTCATCTTGGAATCATATATTGATGCTGATTGGGTAGGTTGCATTGATGACCAGAAGAGCACAAGTGGTGGTGCATTCTTCCTGGGTGACCAATTGGTCTCATGGCATAGCAAGAAGCAAGATTCAATCTCCCTATCAACTGGTGAAGAAGAATACATTGTTGTTGCTACATGTTTCTCTCAGGTGCTTTGGATGAAGCAAACCTTCAAGGACATACAAGTGAAAATCTCTAATCCTATTTCCATCTGGTGTGATAATTCAAGTGCCATCAACATTTCAAAGAATTCGGTGATGCATTCATGAACAAAGCATATAGCCATCAAGTATGATTTTCTCAGAGAGAAGGTTGAAGGATAGGAAGTAAAGATGGAATATGTCCCTATAGGAGAACAAGTGACATACATCTTCACCAAACCATTATCAATAAGCACTTTTGAGTACTTAAGACACAAGTTGGGATTTGTGTCACCTGCCTCATGCACTTAAGTTTGTAAGGAGTTATATAGTTCAGGGGGAGTTCATAGAAACATCTATATCTATTGAACCACATGCTGACCCTAAGGAAAGTTCAGGGTTGTATCTCAATACCGACTGCAATCACTAAGCGAAGATTTGACTAAGGGGGAGATAAGTATGAATCAAAGGGGGAAGAATGAAGTACCTTGACCATTTTTCATTGTTTCAAATGGGAGAAATCTATAGGTGTGAAGTCTTGCAGTGAGTTCACATCAATGCCGAAGGGGAAGATTGTTAGAATTATTGACATTAGGTTGTCATTGAGGTCAATTGGTTTGGCATGGTCACCGATATGGGAGAAATAAGACATGATGATGTCAATCCATATGTATGTAAGAAGATAGAAGGTAGGTTACTAGTACACATGAAATGCATCATCTACCGGTAAAGTGGGACCACCGACAAGGCAAAACAAGCAAACAAAAGAAGAACTCAAGGATTGAATCGATATACTTAGAGAAGTTTAATGCTACTAGTAAATGGACTGAGTAGTAGGACCAACATGTTTGATGGAAGGCCAAGTTGTTCCACCAATAGAGAAGAGGTTAACAAGTATGAAGGACCACCAGTGAAGGTAGGTTATACTGGTAAGGTGAGTTGAACTGGTAGTCAATCTTGGTCAGTGAAGGATGTCAAACCAACACACCAAACCAATTATAGGTGGATGTCGCCAAGGATGACAAGTGGAAGCCAGGTGGCGAACATGCAGATGTTGGTGAAGTATTCATCGACATAATAGTCATCAAGCAAGTCAAATTTTATGAAGAACCTACAAATCATGGGAGGATGGCAAAAGGTTATGGCTCGAGGAAGACAAGGTGGCAAGTGATTGAACTGACCGTGCAAGAAGATCTAATCTTTGTACCTGTTTGTCAAAGGAAATAACTGAGCCATTAATGGCGTTTGACAGAGAAACACAGAAAAACATGTTATAGACTTCCAAATATAGAAAACACACATTGGAATGTGAGGGGTTGGCTATGTTGATTGATGGCATGCAAATCATCACTCTAGAAAAGAAGATCGGATCAAATCTGATATGGATCAAGTTGGTAAAGGGAAAACCTAACACGATATCGTCTAAATGCTGTTTTGGAAAGAAACCTAAAAGATAAACATGTCAGCTCAAGACTAAAATTAGTGATGCTTGATGCGAGGTGTGAGAAAAAGAGAGTGTGAGAATGAAATATAATCTACCTTAGAGTTATTTCTTAGAGAGTCAGAGTGTGTGTTAGAAAGGTGAACCGATGAGAGGGTCTAATTGGTAGAGAAAGAGTAACTGACAAACTGTTACAGTTCTAACAGTCAAGTGGACCGATAAGAAGTGATTGGTTAGGAAGGCATCCAAGAGTGACACTCTGAACTATGAAGCTGAGCAAGAGAGAAGAGAGGTTGCAAGTAACCAGTGAGAGATCTGTGAGAGTAATTTGATAACTGACAGTGTGAGAACCAATGAAGAAGAGGAGGTTGTTAACTAGTAGAAACCCATTGATTAGGTTTGCAAAACTCATTTGCAACTAGGTGGTATCATTGTCTTTCACAATATATCATTGAGTTGGAGATTGGTGCAGGGGTTGGTGCCCTAAATAATTGTAATCTGTTTGTTTAATTATAAGGATGGATTGGAGAAATAGACTCCAACAACATTTTCATCACAGTTTTTCCCATATTGGGTTTTCCTCGTACATATGGTGTTGTGGGTTATGCATTTGTCTATTTGCCTCTTTTGATATCCACTATTATCTTGCTAGTTTGTTGGTTTAGTGTTTAGGTTGATAACCGGTATTCCAAGCTTGGTTTAAAAAGAAAAGATTTTAGGAACCATTGATTCACCCCCTCTTAGTGCTACATGATAACTCGATGATGAATAGTGAGTACCAAACCAATACTGAGAGGGGGGGGTGAATCAGTACAGGCACAAAAACTTTTCTTGAACTGGTTTGATTATAGACTGTAAACTATTGACAATCCCTAACACCGGTCCAAACCAAACTACTACCAGTTAAACACAGTGCAACTATGAAAGACATGAACCAGTCAATCTTCTTAGCTTTCCATACAACCTACTCCCTCATTTCCACTTTGTCCTTATGCATAAACAAATAATCTATCATCAGAGATATAATAAATTGCTAGATCAACATGATTCACCACTTGACAGAAAACAACAAAGCATCACATGAAAAAGACATCACATATGACACACATATTTTTCACGTGGAAACCCAACTGAGAAAAACCATGGTGGGGATGAATACACACAAGCTATTTTGAACTCTTTAGAAGTCCGCTCTGTTACAAGCCTAGTCTAGTTAAAGACTGTTACAATAGGTTCTGTTAGGGATCACCTGGTTAAGGGATGGCTAGAATACCCGGTTAAGGGTTAAACCCTGTTAGAGGTTACCTTGTTAAAGGATTTTATGAAATCAATGGCTTTGAGTCACCCTATTAAAGGATTTACAACAAGCTGGTTAAAGCTTCCCTATTAAGGGATTTTCCAATTATTGAAGTGATTAGAGATCAATAGGTATTACAATGATCTGGTAATAGAACTCAATGCCAATGTAGATCCACTTTAGTTCCTTCCTTCTTCACACACACTATGCAGGTATCAATCCTCTCAACTAGTCTGGCAAGAATCACATATCTTTGCACATAGATACACACACAACATTTGCCAACAACCTCAGCATGAAACAACACATCGACCTTATAGGAAATAGATAGGTCAGTAGCATAAACTGTAAACCCTAAACACTTAGGTTGAGAAATTTAGTCGGTTCAATCCTGACCATTGAACACTTTGCATTTGAATACAACGGTCTTGAACAGATCTCAAGACATTCTCCATCATTCGTTCTTCACCACTTCTTGGAGGTGATAACCCATCACGCGTTCTCCATCATTTTCAGAGACTTCACACATTCCCGAGGTAGATAGGATCAATATCCTTCATGCAAGATCCTTAACGTGCACGAGGCTGATGTGACAACATGATCTGATCTTCATTACAATGCTAACTCATCACACAATGCCATCAATTGAAACACACAGGCTTGAAACACTTCAACCAAAAATCTTAAAGCTGAGACTACCAACCGATAGTTATGCCATATGAACCCTAGATACAAAACATTCCATATACTAGTTCTCATTCTGATATACTAGTTCTGGTTCACAACATCATACCGGTTCACTTGGACAAGCATACCACTTCACTTTTTCACATATGCTGGTTCACAACATCATATCAGTTCTCTTTGTCAGTTGCTTAACTTCAATAATCTCTTTCACTCTTCATCATGTTACTAGTTCACTCTTCAACATATTACCGGTTCTCTTTCAACATATTGACATCAATGACAACACAATATCATCATGTCAACATATTCTGCACATATGCCAACAGTACATTGTGTTCAACAATTGCTTGGTCCGCATATAATTTTATGTTAAGTGTGGTTACTTTTTTTGTAATTAGGTGGTGAGTGTTGAGCTGACCTTGTTGATTTCTCCAAGGTTGATGTCATGTATATATAATTGTAATATCTTTATATTTAATCATGGTTGTAATTGAGAGTGGATGAGAGAGTGTGCATGTGTGCTGAATGTATATGTCTTTTGAAGGTAGAGAAGAAGAAAGTTGTTTTGTGCTTTAATGGGACTGAACCCGACATTAAGGAGATGTCATTTCTCACTTCATGATTTCTGGATGTAATCTGTTATTGTTGTAGGTAGTGAGCCTCTCTCTTTTAGTAGTGAGCCTTTTTATTTTGAGCAATGAGCTCTAGGAAGTGTGCCTAGATGCATGTGCATTCCCCATTGTAATACTTGTAACAAAGTATACCTATTTTGTGGGTTCATCCCCACCATGGTTTTTACCTTGCCCAGGTTTTCCACATAAAAAATCTTGGTGTTATGCATGTTTATGATGGGTTGTTTATCTATGCTTTCATGTTTAATTATTAGATATGAGAATAAGTTTAAGTTGTGTGATTTTGTATGGCAATTGATTCACCCCCCCTCTTAGTTTTCCAAGCTAATTCATCAATTGGTACTAGAGCTATTTCATCCCTCTATTTTAATAAATTTCTATAAAGATAACTCTGCAAAGAAGTTATGGACTAAGCTTGGTGAGATGTATCAAGCCAAATCTTTATTAAATCAAATTTTCTTGAGGAATAAATTATATTCCTTGAGAATGGAAGAGGGTGGATGGATGACATACCACCTAGAAGCATTTGATATGTTGGTATCTCAATTGGTATTTGTTGGCATTAAGATGGATGAGGTGGAGAAATTCCAGATCTTGCTTTGTTCTTTGCCTGATTTGTTGGATTCTCTTGTCATGGCTATTGATATTACTTTTGTTGTTTTAAAGTTTGAGGATGTGGTGGGTGCCTTGCTTGGTGAAGAGACGCAGAGGAAGGTATCCATTAGTTTGAAGGAAACCCTAACTATCCATGGAGTTCCTAAGGAAAAAGGAAAGAATAATGAGTTAGGCATAATAAATGTATATAGAGGGAGATCAAAATCTCTTGAAAAATCCAAATTCATATGTTGGAATTGTAGTAAATTAGGACACGTCCATAAGCACTGCAAAAAAGAAAAGAAGAAGTTCAATTTTGATTCTAAGTTCAAGAAAGAAGATGGTGATGCATTCATTGTAGCTTTGATTAATCATGTAGGTAATGATGCATGGTTAATTGACTTAGGTGCATCTTTTCATATGACTTCCAATAGAGATTGGTTTTATGAAGAATTTAATGGAGGTAAAGTGTACTTGGGTGATGATTCACATTTAGACATTGTTGGTCAAGGTAAAGTTAGAATCAAGTTTCTTGATGGTAGAATAAAAAGGATTAGAGGTGTGTTGCATATCCATGGATTAAAACAAAATTTATTATCTGTGAGAAAACTGATAGATGCAGGTGTACAGGTAGTGTTTTCTGATGCAGGATGTAAGATGATTGAGGATGCTATGGTGATTGATAGAGGTGTTAGGTTCTACACTTTGTATAAGCTAGAGGCATACACTGTTGAGTGTAATAACACTTCTATAAAAAGTAAATCTTTGGATACTTCATCGGAAGGTTTGAGGGTTTCATCTTCAATAGATGCACATGGCTTTTGGGTACCTAAGGGTTCTCTTTCTTCCAAAGAAAATTTACCTACAAAGAATACTATGTTATGGAATGAGAGGCTTGGCCACATTGGAGAAAAGGGTCTAAGGACCTTGAAAAATAAAAATCTTGTTGAAGGTTTCAATGATAGTAATCTTGACTTTGTTTTTTGTGAGCATTGTATTTATAGAGAACAAAACTGCACTCAATTTTACTCAAGTTCTCATAAATCTTGTGGTGTTTTGGTCTTATTCATTTTGATGTGTTTGGTTCTATAGATGTTCCTTCCATTGGAAAATCCACATATTAATTTCATTTATTTATGTTTATAGTGGAAGGACATGGGTATACTTTCTAAAGAGAAAAACTAAAGTTTTCGGTTGTTTTAAAGAATTTAAAGCAATGGTTGAGTTGCAGACTAGAAAAAAATTAAATGTTTGAGAACTAATAATGGTAGTGAATTTTTCCCTAATGATTTTGATATATTGTATAAATATTGTGGCATTAATAAACAAAAGACAAATTGGTATTCTCCATAGTCGAATGGTGTTGTAGAAAGAATGAACAAGACACAAATGGAGAAGGATAAGAGTATGCTAAGTCGTTCTAGTCTAGAACAAAATGTTTGGGTTGAAGTTGTTGCCTCTACTTGCTACCTGATTAATAGATCTCCTACATTAGCTCTTGTTGATAAAACACCCATGGAAGCGTGGTTAGGTCACAAGCCTTCATTGAGACATCTTAGAGTTTTTGGTTGTAGGGCATATGCACATGTGCCAAAGGAGAAGAAAACAAAGTTGTATAACTAAGTTGTGAAATGTATCTTCATCAGATATAGTTATGGTGTGAAAGGATACAAGCTTTGGGACCCTGTTGCACAAAAGGTAATACATAGTAGAAGTGTTATTTTTAGAGAAATTAAGTCTCCTTATATTACATTGCAACCAGAATAAACTAAGTAGGAATATATCATTCAATTCCCTTCTACAGTTGAAAGAGTTGAATCAAGATTGATAGGCAAGAAGTTGAATAGAGCTCATCTAGCTCTAAATCTATGAGGAGGAAAAACCTCCAACTTAGCTTGCTCGAAGGTCTACAAGACATAGACAACCACCTAAAAGGTATTAACCTGATGATTGGAGATGTATTTTTTCTTTGAATACTAATGTGGTGAACCTAGATCTATAGAAGAGACATTAGGTATGAATGATGTAGAATCCTGATAGATTAATATGGAAGAAGAAATGACAAATTTGAAAAAGAATGACACATTGGATCTTGTACCATTTCTTGAAGGACAAAAACCTATTGGTTGTAAGTGGGTGTTCAAGAAAAAGATTAGTTTAGATGGAGGCATTGATAAGTATAAATCAAGATTGGTTGCAAAAGGCTAGTCTCAGGTTGCGGGTGTTGATTATGGTGAGATATTTTCTACTGTTGTAAAAATGACATCCATTAGATTTTTTCTTTCTGTTGTTACTACTTATGATTTAGAGGCTGAGCAAATGGATGTGAAAATTGCTTTCTTTCATGGTGATTTGGAGGAGGATATTTATATGACACAAGAAGAGTAGTATGTTATAGAAGGTAAAAGTATTTGGTCTATACATTGAAGAAATCTTTGTATGGCCTGAAATAGAGTCTTAGAATGTGGTACCAAAAAATTTATACATATGTGTTGAGTTTGGGATTCGAACATTCTAAATCAGATCGCTATGTTTAATATGGTGATCATTTCCTATACATTGCATTTTGTGTTTATGATATGTTATTCATAAGTAGAGGGAAATGTATAATGTTAGAGCTAAAGTCTTAGCTTACTTCTAAATTTGAAATGAAAGATCTTGGTGTAGCGAAACACATTCTTGGCATAGAAATCAGAAGAGATAGAGTGAATAGAAAGATAGGGCTAGGCCAGAGTAAACATGTGAATTCAGTTTTATGGAGGTTCAACATACATGATTGTAGACAATTATGTGTTCCCTTTACAGTTGGAAAAATATGCTCCATTTCAAATTGTCCTACATCTCCATCTGAGATGGAAGACATGAATAGAGTGCCTTACTAGAGTGTAGTTTAAAGATTAATGCATGCTATGTGATGCATGCTAAAAAGGAAGCATAAGACACACAAGTTCAAACATTAATATGTTACTGACAATAAAAAATCAAAGAAAAATGAACCTATGATCCTAAACATGCATACCAAGAGAGGTATAAAGAAGACAATGGAAAGCATACAAAAACAAAGGAAGGAAATAAAACCCCCCAAGATGTTTTCCAACATGGTCATAGTTGCTCCTCCCTTGTTCCTCTCCTCTCAAAGTTCCACATGAGTGTAGCCCTCAAATTTTTGCACTATCTATCGATGTCTTATGAAGAGTCAAGATTATGAAAATAAGAACAAATAACTATGCAAGTGTAAACAAGCTACTATGAGAAAGCACCTAATTAATCTATGTCAATTTTAGCAAAATAACAAAGAAAATGCTCCTAAATTCTCTCTCAAAATGACTATAAATTTGATGCATAAAGATTTATGGATGTTTAAAATGAAGAATGAGAGCCCTATTTATAGGAAAAACAAGGCAATGGATGGTTGAGATTGAGTAATCTCAACAAGGGCCAGGATTGATGGGTTTATGATCCATGTGATGGATTTCAATCCAATCCCAAGATGACAAATTTCAACATGATATGGCTTGAGAGGAGAGGGAAGAAGCATTAAATTCTTGAGATAACATGAAGGTTACCTTAGGGGGTAAGGTTAGTCTTGAGTTAAATGAATAAAGCTTTTATCCAATGAATAATGTCTTTATCCAGTGGATACTCTTGCGCAAGAGTTAGTGGGGATAACCATGGTCAAAGCAATAAATTCTTGAAGAGACCCATGAGTTAAATGAGGGTTGAGTTAGAGGGAAAGTCTCTAACCATGTGGGTGAGTTGAGTTTAACCATTAATGGTTATGTAAGAGCCATAAGTGGTTATGAAGACTTTGGGGGTTAACTTGTTGAAGGCATAAAGCCTTTAATGCTTTTCAAAGACTTTGGAGGCTCTGAGAAGTGACTTCTCTTTGCTTAGGAATGTGACAATAATTAGGGAGAGTGATTAGGCTAATTAGGAATGGTTTAGAAGAATCTAGAAGGGGTTTAGGATGCAAGTGGGTTTGGTGGGTGAGAGAAAATAGGATTTTAATTAAAATAAAATTAATTTATTTCAACTAAAATTGTGCAACTTGCATTTATAGGAGAATGCAAGTGGGGGGGAGTTTAGAGATTTTAAATAAATATTTATTTATTTATTTATTTTAATGAGGAAAGGGGTTAAATTTAACAAATATGCTTTATTCATTTAATTGATTGTTAGAATGTGGTTTAATGAATTAATTTAAATAAATTGAATAATTTATTTAGTTAATACAAGAATAGGTTGAGGATGAATTAATTAAATATTAATTTAATTAACTGTTGACTGATGGTTAAATAATCAAATAAATAGTAAATATTCATTTAATTAAGTGGACAGATTTATGTGTCTACATTTGCCTCTCTTTGAGACGGTGTGGTTTATTGCATCATTTCAAAGAAAGAAGAATAGGCATGAGAAATATGCCCCATAAATGTTAATTTAGTGGGTGGTATGCCCCCTCGAGAGATGGGCTGATTTTTTTGAAAAATCGGGCGATCTCTCAAAAAAGAGAAAGACATTGGGGGGAAGTAGAATATAAGAATTTAGAAAGAATGGTGAAAGAATGAGAGAAAACGAAGAAATGAGAGGCTTCCAAAGTTCACAGGGACCATGGTGGTGAGCAAGGTGAATTAGGGTTAGGCCTAGGGTGGTATATATGGAGGGGAAGGGGTAAAACTGTCTCATTTGTACCTATCTCCTTGGCAGTGTGGAGCTCTGATAGTGACCTTTGGTGAAGGAGTGAGCAACGGTCATCATGGTCGTGCCTATAGCAGATCACCAGCTAGAGTGGATCCATCGATATCAGCTGCCAGAGGACTACGGACCAGCGGTACGCAAATCTTGAATTTTTTTTTATGCATTTTTGTCATGTTTTTTCAAGCGTCAAAGTCCAAGTAAGACAATAGTGCTAAACCTGTGTTTTAGCATTGCCTAAAATAGCGCTTTTGTGTCACAATGGTGCTATTACATGGTTGTTTTAGCACTGTTGTCAGTTTAGCGCTTTTGTGTCATGGTAATAACACTATTGTCAACAGAGTAGCGCAATTATGGTAAAATACCTCAGTGTTTAGAGAAAATATCTCCTGATGCCTATGTTGAGTGATTGATTGGTTGTTTTAATAAATCATAGTAGCCTCGTTAATAGAATTAACTCACAAAGTTGGTTCCCACTTTTTGGTATGACCTGATTTTTGCTAAAATGATACGTTTTAAAAAAAATATAATGATTTAAGCTTTAGGAGGTCCCATTTTAAGTAATTAATTGAAGAGAGTTAAATCAAAGGCTCTTAGGTCAAAGTTTCTTGGATAGAACCTTTCTACTTCTAAATCATACTTGCAATGGAGTCTCCTTTGCATCTATCAAATGCTGATAAAAAAACAATTTTACATTAGCTTTTGGGGGGTCAAATTAATTCATTTAAAAGTTTTTAAAAAAAAGTATTTAGTCCTTATTATAAGATTTCCAAATAGTATAACAATTAATATATTTAATTTCATTAATATATTTTTATTTTATTTCTTATGAATGTAGGCTTTTCACCGAACATGAACTTCTTTGTTCAATGCATTGGGAAAACTAGTAAACTAAGTTAAAAAAATTATGAAAAATATCTATGCACTAGGTATTGATGTTTTCTTTCTAACAAAAAAAATAAAATTGAATTTTGATATATATAGAACAAGTTATGTGTTCAAACGTACACCTATATCTAAATTATAATTAGTCGAACTTCAAAACTTAATAAAATGAAAAATATTCAACATATCACTATCAAACCAACTGCATGCCCTAGGTATTGATGTTACAAACCAAAATTCAAAAGAATTAAGTTTTTATCATTTATAGAAAAAAAATTGTGCATTTCGGGATACACATCACTCTTAAAAAATGTTGTTTGCTGTAAAAAACTATTGTTTGAGGGAGATGGAAAAATCAATTAAATTTTATTCAAACAAATTTGAAAAAAATATATTTAGAATCTACAAACAAGATGTTAAAAATCACTAGTTTATATCATCTTCAAATTCTTAACAGTTTAAAAGTTATAGGTGTCGGAAAGTGAAGGTTTTTTTCAAAATATTCATATAAGTGTCAAAGTTGGTCAAAAAGTGGGAACCAGTATTGTGAGTTCACCTGTTAAGACTAGATCATTGTGATAAATGGTTGTTGTAGTCTAGGTTTGCCATAATCGATTACCCATTGAGACACGAAGATACTTGATTGAAAAATATCTATTGATAATCTAGGTTGAAACTTAAGAAAGTTTGTAGCAAAACAACTGATATGTGGTGATATGAGTAGGAGGATCTTCCCTTCTTACAGATGTAGGAGCGACATCCTGTGACACAACAATTGTGTGAGCAATTGACTGAGGTGGAGATAGATTGTATATGTGCAGCTGGATTATATGACATGATGTACCTACCCATGACTTAGATGAATCACAGACTATTGACAGCGTTGGTCGAGCGATGGCATAGCGAGACATGCTCCTTTCATTTGGTGATGGGAGAGATGATGGTGATGTTGGAGGACATATGGAGGATACTTCATATCTTGATTAGGGGGGAGCTTGTGACATATGATTGGCACCTGGGGATGACATCCGTGCAGAGTATATTCATTGATGACATGTACATTGAGGATGACTCTGTGGCGTGGGAGGATATAGTAGCACTTTATGAGCCTCTACTAGCAATATTATCAGGGATCGTCGAGGGTTTTCTTTGCCCCGATCGACGTTCACATGGATTGGCCGTTTGTTGGGGCTAGGTGATAGAGAAGATGGTGACTAAGGGGAATTTTTATGCATGGGGGCCATGTGTGTTAGCACACCTTTACATGGATTTACACAAGGCAGTGTACCGAGAGACTAGATCACTAGGGGTAGCGATCACTTTGCTACATATCTGGGCTTGGGAGCACCTACTAGTCACATGGCAAGTATGTTTGAGGTTTAGGGAAATAGATCAGCTCTATGTTTCTATGTATGGAGGTTTGGTGAGCTAGCCCCATTTGGGGGAGTTGGAGTTTTAGCGGCAGGTATTGGATGATTTAGATATGGTCATATGGAGGTTGTACCTTGATTGTAAGGTCTCAGAGGATGATGGAGAGGTCTTACCATATGTGTATATGATGCATTTTTTGATTGGTCACACATCCTATGTTGTTGAGAGATAGTTTCCAGGGAGAGTGATGAGACAGTTTGGATGGAGGTAGAGTATGTTGAGGGGTTCAAGGGAGTATACATGGGTAGTGCGGGAGAGATGGCAGTGGGGGCTGGTTTTACCCTATGATTAGGCCCTTGCAAAGTTCTGTACATTACATGAGAGACAATGGAAGATGAGGCCAAAGATTATAGATGCAGGAGTGAAATATGAGTATACTCAGTATCATGCCACTCATCCGATTCTGTGGATTTCAGATCTTGCAGAGCCTATACCACCTTTTGACGATGATAGAGCACGACGACAAAGAAGGACATGCGGCAGAGTTGGCAGAGGTTTTGGAGGAGGAGTAGGAGGTGGAGGTGGTGGGGGAGGTAGAGGTTTTGGAGGATCAGGAGGAGGTGGAGGTGGATTTGGGGGTGGAGGACGGTTACAGAGGAGAGGCAGAGGTGGGCAGCCTTTATGACTATCATAGGGTCCATTGATATAGGGAGTAACGATAGAAGGAGGGAGAGATATTGGTGGGGGAGCGGAGTCTATGGAGATGGGAGAGGGAGCTGTAGGTGGTGGAGAGGATCCTATGGAGATGGGACAAGGAGCCCTAGGTGGAGGTGGTGGGGGAGACATGTGAGAGTTTATAATATTACAGTTACAGACTCGACTGACAATAGCTGAGGCACGATTAGAGGATAGAGAGGCAGAGATTGCAGCCAGGGATGTCAAGCTTTTTTCATGGGAGTCCGAGTTGACTGTAGTGATGCGAGAGATAAATGATCTGGTGGATGGATTGAGGGAGTTGCAAGATAGAGAATGAGTTGTGGCGGGAGCACAGGGTCCGACTAGGGAGTTGCTGAGGGAGATGCCGTGGGCTCAAGAGGAGATAGATTACTAGCAGAGATTATATGAGCAAGTGGCACCAAGTAGTCAGCGGGCACTGAGCTATTCCTAGATGTAGTGAGCGAGATCAGAGCGGTCCTAGAGGGTTCAGAGTAGTGGTGGTGTTATGGGTCCTCCTTGGCAAGATGGTGAGGGTGGTGGGGGAGCACGATCTAGTCAGAGAGCTATTTGAGAGATTCTATGCATTTGTTACATTGTTATTAGACTATTACTTGGATGGCTCTTGGTAGCCGACACTTTGAGACATCATTGTACTTTGATACATGTATTCTTTATGGTGCGATATATGAGGAGATCTCTTTTTTTTGTGATGATATGATATGTATGTTTTTATGCAGGATGATGATTATGAGTTATGCTTCGATACATGCTATAGAAATGTTTTACTTTCTAGATGTACATGTTGCTGATATGATTTCTATATGCATTCTATGGATGATTTGCTAACATGTGGATGCAGGTTAATAGATAGATAATGCCTTTGTAATTTTATTAATGTGATGTAATGATGATGATTTATGTGAAATGATGAGATGAGATAATAAATAATAATATTGTTATAGATAGTACTGTACATGTTGAATATGATGAGATGATGTTATGAGTAAAGAATGCATGTTTTTAAGATGAATCTAAATGAATGAAATGTTTATGTTAGGTGATGTATGCTTCTAGATGAATGTACTTAAATGAATGGCTGAATGTACTTAATGAATAAATGCACTTAATAAACTAAATGTAACTAAATGAATCTAAATGAATGAAATGATGTGAAATGCAACTAAATGATGAAATTTTTTGAATAGGTAACTAAATGAATCTAAATGAATGAAATGATGTGAAATGCAACTAAATGATAATAAATGCATGAATATACTTTAATGATTAAATGAATGCAACTAATGGATAATGAATAATTGCACTTGATTGCAAGTAAAGGAGAATGAATGCACTTTAATGTTTAGATGAATGTTATTGATAACGGATAAACAAATGCACTTAAATGCAACTAAATGAATCTAGATGAATAAAATGATATGAAATGCAACTAAATGATAATGAATGAATGCACTTTAATGATTTAAATAAATGTACGTTAATGACTAACATGTAACTAAAATGGACGTAAATGAATGAAATAATTTTAAATGCATCTAAATGAATTTAAATGAATAAAATGATGTGAAATGTAAATGATTTTTAATGATAAGATTAATGCAACTTAATGATTGAGATGCAACTAGATGATAGTAAATGTACCTTAATGACTAAGTGAATGTATGTCAATGACTAATATGTAACTAAAATGAAGATAGATGATGAAATGATTTGAAATACATCTAAAGGAAGCTAAATGCACTTAATGCAACTAAATGAAATGATGAAATGCAAGTAAATGATAACAAATGCAAGAAATCAATGCACTTAAATGAATATCTAAATAAATCTAAATGCAAGTAAATGATAATGAACTGAATACCATTGATGCAACTAAATAATAATTCCATGTCTTCATGATATATGAATGCAAGTTGATGAGAATTTGCAGATGTGGAATGAAAATGTGAGATGATGTATTAGAGAACTCCATTGTGATTGTACCCAAGACAAATTTATACTAGGTGCTTTCTCATAGAAACCTGAATTACTTGCATGCAAACAACAGATATGAAATAATGAATGAGAAATGGATGGGTGATATGCAACAAAATACAATTTATATAGATGAGATGAGATGATGATCCATAGATTATTCATAGTGTTTTATTTTTATCATCGAGCATGGTAGTATCGATCTTGGCCGAGGTAGTAGAAACCAAGGTTGAGCGTTTCACCTGTAAGCAAACATCGTAGACAAGGAAAGTTCCCCTCCATTCTGGTTCATGTGCAAATGGTTGAGGTATACATTGTAGTCAAAAAGCCATAGTGATCCATGACTGTATTTTTGCATACAATCACGTAGCCTAGTGAAATTCTCACGTAGACACCATTAGTTCATGCCCCAGAACTTCATTGGAACAATCTGTAGACAACAAAACAAAGAAAAAGATATTAGGAACCATGACGGCTACTCTAATCACTTGTGGATATCCTGGAGTAGCGTAGGAACCTAATATAAATAAACAAATAACAAATCAACCAAGTACTTATCAGCCAAACCAAATTTTCTTGTCAAAGAAAATGTTACCATGTCTTGTTTGTGAGGAAGGATGCATCCTTGTGAAGACGGTTGTGTGTAGATGTTTTGATTGGTTAGTTGATTTGATAGGCAGTCATCATTTGAGTAGCTCAAAATGTTGTGTTGTGTCCCTTGCGATGGGTATGTATAAGGAATAATATATGTTGTAATGTGTTTGATTGATTTTTGATGTTTTTGACATGTTTTTTAGATTTTTTGAATGTTGTAAATGTTTTGGTATTATCTTTAAGACATTTTGCAAATGTTTTTGGGTTTTTTTGTTTTATGAAGATTTTATGAATGTTTTTGGGAATTATATCAAGACATTTTTGAATGAGTAACTCAATGAATCACAAGAAATGTAGAATCCACTTCCATCAGTAGGTTAAGAGAATTGCCCCCAATTAGATGTTGCTATGAAAGCGTGACGCGAGACACATGAAGTAATAATCTATTGGCAGATCAATAACAAGCCATGGTATAAATAATGGATGAATGGATGCAATGGATTTGATCGCAACAAGTCTAAAAGACAATGGAGCTATAGACTTTATGAATGACGCCTGTTTGCCAGGTTTTCACCACCGTACTTACCCAAGGCGCCATCGGAGTGGTTTTCACCATTTGGATGAATGATTTTTCTTTACTATTTTCTTGATTTTTGTATTTTTGTATTTTATTCAGGACTATTTTCTGAAAGTTTTTGGTATTTTCTGATTATTGGAGGAGCCTGATGCTCTACACAGCTTATTTTTAGATGCATGTTGTTGATCGGATATGCTAGTGGTTCTCCTTCCGAATTCTCTAACTAATATGCCCTAGACCTAAAGATGGAAGTGATGACATATGGACCCAGCCAATTAGATTCAAATTTGCCCCAGTGTTCTCTTTTCGGTTGATTACAAGGATTGTCCCTGAAAACAAGATCTCCTACTTCAAATGTGCGAGGTTTTACCCAATGATTGTAGCTTCTGCTCATACGCTATTGATAGGATTTTAGGTGATTGTAGGTAGCTTGTCGCTTTTCATCAAGCAATTCCAAGTCTTGAAGACATGAGACTCAGTATTCTTCATCATCTATTAGATTGTGCAAGGAAACCCATAGAGATGGTAATTCAACCTCAATAGGCAAGATGGATTCTGCTCCATAAACCAATGAGTAGGGGGTTGCACCTATAGGTATTTGAATGCTTGAAAGTTTCTTGGCGAACTTAGCTTTGCCTTGAAAATTTTTGGTATTTTTCTTGCATGACTCATAGTGAGGGAGCCTTACTACTGACAGTCATGGTTCTCCCTTGTGATCTTCCCTTTTACTTTGTCAATCAAAGTTGTAAGATCCTTAGTCCACTAGGGGCTTGGTGTATCTTGCCTCCTTGACGTGGTGAAAGTCTTTCAACATTGTTTCCTTATACTTTACCGAAAGTATGGGCGTATGCTTATACTCCCGCTAAAGTGGGGGCTAAATGTAGCATCCTAAAATTGTGACACTTGCAATTTCGACTGCATTTGGGTCTTCATGATGGCGGCGCAATGTTGAACTTGAATGGAGACGCCGAAACCTGCTTGCGACATCAAAAACTGCATATTTCTGCACCTTGGCCTGATCCTTCCTTGCACCTTGCTGTCCCGGGAGGTGGGACCATGGCGCTCAGCGCCCTGGTCCCTAGTCCTATTTTGGGCCCGATCTCTTGTTGGGCATCGGGTCTTTAAGTTTGCAATTCAGAAAACAATACTTCTAGGTCGGCCTAAGGTCGGAAAAATCAGTCTCTCAACCCTAATTGACAAGTATATAAACTACTTTTCCTCTCCTAGAAAGGGAGGAAGAAAAGGAGGAAGAGCAAGGCGCGGAAGTGATATTCAAACATTCAAACATTCAAGCATTCAAGCATTCCTTCAAGCAATTGAGTATTCTAAGTCTCCATTCAAGGCTAAGTGTTGCATTCAAAGACAAGGATTCAACCATTGAAGAGGAGATCACTTACAAAATACAACATTCATTACACCTTCGCATGTAAGAATACAAACATTCTTACAACAAGGTATCAGTACTTGTTTACATTACAAATATTTACATTTATAGCATTCTCATTTCTTGGTTAATTCCAAAACCAGGGTTTGACCTAAAGGCAAACCCCTAATCCCTAACCCCCCCAATCGTCCTCTATTTTCTGTGTGTAGGTTGCAGGTACGCGGCTATAATTGAAGATCTGGAATCCTTGTGCAGAGACGAATAGATCCCCCTTCGTTTCGTGGATTTTTCGGAGGACCGTGTGCACTCTGGGCGCCATCGTCCCGTCAACTTTCGCTCAAATTTGCAGAACAACATCATCTCGACATTTTACTGCTAATTTTAGGTCCGTAGCTTCATCCTGTGTCCCTATCTCCATTTACAAGGGAATCTTTCTTACTTTAGATGCATTCCTAGTTCAATCATTCTATCTACATTCTTTACAAAAGAGGGTATCCTTGATGTCTTAACCCTTGAAACTTATTTAGAATCCAGTCTTGCATTGTGGGAGATTAGATCTTGTGGATTTCAACCCCTCTTTTGAATGTAAAGTCTCTCCTAAGTGAAAACCGTCAACCCTAGTGACCCTCCTTTCTCTCTCCTTGGAGTGGAGTGGGGGGAACAACTAGGGTTCGATTTTTCCGCTTTACACCTATTTAAATGCAGAAAAGAAAAAAGAAAATGTAATTTTATGAATTGTAGCAAAAAAAAAAATATATGTAAATAAAGAGTTTTAGGTTGTTTTCTTTTAATCTCTATATAAAGATTAGGAATGAGAGACTGGTTAGATTATTCACCCATTTTATATATGGGCTATTGTAATTTATTATTCTATAAGCAATGTAAATTTTACTTAAATTTTGATGCCTATTATGTTGCTATAGACTACATCTAAATCTTGTCTCGGAAAAAAAAAAAAAGGTATGTTGTCTTGTTCATTTTCTGCAATTTAAAGAAAAAGAAAGAAATGCATTAGGTTTAAATAATTACTTGCATAGTTTATTTACTGCTATGTTATTGCTTTGAACTCTATTTAGGCATAGCTGAAAAGGAACTAGTATTTATACATTGCTGTAGAAAACAAGACTGTTAAAAAAAAAAAGGGAAGATAAATAAGACTTATTCATATTGTTGTTGAAAGACAAAGGTCTGTATGCTAGGTGTTAGAACTTCTAAACAAAATAAGGGTTTCCAACCCTATTGTCTTGACATTTATTTATATATATCTATAAATATATAAGTATATATATATATATATATTGAAAAATATATACCTATATATATATATATATATATATAAATTTCTATATGTGTATATTTCTGCAACAATAAACAAAAGAAGAAACATATTTTGGACTTGTGTATTCCTGTTAAAATATATATATATAAAGGAATGCATGCTTCTGTGTTAAAATTAATTCAAAACAAATTTCTAACCCTACCAGGTTGATATATATATATATATATATCCCTGCATCTGAAAACATACTCAATGGATACCTTTAAACAAAAGGTATATGTATGCATTCTGGTCATTGCAGTGAATATATATATATATATATATAAATATACATATAAAAATATACATAAACATATATATATATACTTTTATATATTAAAAAAAGAAATATGATAAAAAAAAAACTACAAAAAAAATAAATAGGAAAATGGGGGTATCGAGCCGAGCTACTGTGTGTTAACACAGTGGATGTCTCACGGTCGAGCCACTGTGTTTACACACAGTGGGCGGTGCCACAGTGGGCGGCGCCGAAGGCACCGCACTGTGTGTAAACACAGTGGAGCGGACGCGACCGCCACTGTGCTACACACAGTGAGCGGCGCCCGCCACTGTGTGTATACACAGTGGGCGGCGATAAGCCCGTCCACCATTGTGTGTGCACATAGTGGGCAGTGCTGCCCGCCACTGTGTGTATGCACAGCGGCGTCTGGGGGAGCCCGCGCCAAACCCTCCGCTCTTCCCTCTTCGAACCCTCCGCTGTGCCCTAATCCGCCCGTACCTGCAAATCACACACACACACTCACCCCAAATTGAAAAAAAGTAGTATAATAAACCCTAACCCATTTCGGGTTAGGGTATAAATTAATAAGAAAATAAAACAAAATGAGAATAAATAGAAATGCAACCCTAACCCAATTTCGGGTTAGGGTTAACATTTTATGAAATAAGGATTTCTTTATTTAAAGAAATTTAAAATTAGAGATGGGAGATTTAAATGGGAGTTTTAAAAATTTAATTTTAATTAATAATTAGGGTTATTTAAAAAAAAAATTGAATTAATATATGCTCATATTCTATAGAGAATTAAAATTAAATTATAGTTAATCCAGAGGGATTTAAAAGGGAGAGTTAATATAGTTGGATAAACTATACCCTAAATCAAATTAATTTATTTAATTAGTCAATAGATTATCCTCAATTTAATTGTGGACATTGGGTTATTTTGTAAATGGGAAAATTCAAAAAAAAGAGAAATTGTAAATTAATTTTATGAACCATAAGCCTTTGTGACCGGTTTGGGCCGAATTAATTAAATCGTCAAAATTAAGAGGTTAGGGAAAATTAGAATTGGTTTTACCCTAATATCAGATTTAGTGGGCAAATGGTGTTATAAAAATTTAAACCATATCGGTTGGATTTAAATAATAAATTTGCGTGTGCATCAATTAAGTAGTAGTATTATCATTATATGATCGGGAATGATTTAATACATTAAGATAACCAATTAACCCTTGTTTTAATTAGCGACAACTTGATTTAGGAAATTGAGCTAGCTAACTAATCTGTGATACTATCTAATCTCCACCAAATAAAGTCGCTCGTTCGAGTTGGTTAATTAACCCAACCTTAGTAAACAAATTTATTTACATCCTAGATAAGACAAAACTCTAATAAAGTTATTATTATGTAGGATATATTGCGAGTTGATGCTGTCAAAAATTTTTTTTGTTGTTCCATTTTTTGTGCTCAAAAGTTGGGCATGACATTTTGGTATTAGAGCAAGGTTTCTGACACTAGGAACCTTTCTCCATTACGTTTCGCTTTAATTATCTAAATTAATCAAATATTTTCTCAAAAAAAATATAAACATGTGAAAATAAAATTATTTAATTATTTATTTATTTTCTCATTAGGATGCCTCCAACTACGCGACAAGCTCGCAAGTGCGGAAGGGGTCCTAAGCGTACATGTATGGCACACAAGGATGTTGATAGGGAGGAACCAGTTCCAGAAGGGAATCCGGAAGTGCCTCCCGAACCACAGGTTGACCCTAACCGAGACATCTTGCTAGCTCTTTAGAACTTGATTGGGATAGTGCACGATAGGCTTCCAGCAGTGGACCGTCATGCAGACAATCAGAACTCAGGGAGTCATAGGTCAATAGAGAGGGAACAGAGTAGGAGTCCACCTCCTAATTCCATAGAGGGCGAGGTAGAGCATGAGCCAGAGTCCGTTCACCTGCTCAGACCACCTCCAGTAGCAGCACCTGTGTACCTTGAGAGAGCACATCAGGAACTAGGAGATCTGATTAGAGAGGTTTTGCGCCTCCAGCCACCATCTTTTGGAGGAACTACTGACGAAGTAGAGGCTGAGGCATGGTTTTTGAGCCTAGATCGGTGCTTTGCATTGCGATCTTATGAAAGCAATCTGAAGGCACGAGTTGCAGTCCACCTTCTGAGATCGATAGCCTCCACATGGTGGAAGCAGGAGGAATTCAAGTGTGGACTCACTGCAGATACCATCACATGGGAAATCTTCATAGAGAGGTACCTGTCAGAGCACTTCAGGCAGCGTCGGATCGATGAGTTCCACGACCTTCAGCAGAAGGGTCTCTCAGTGACCCAGTATGAGAGTAAGTTTATTGAGCTCCTACCTTATGTAGATTACCTGAACGATGAGAAGTTGCTCGTCAACCGATTTGTCAGGGGACTTAATGCTGGGATAGTAGGGCCAGTGAGGATGGCCGCTCCAGGAAGCCTTCGGGTTGCCATAGAGAAGGCCCTTATAGCCGAGGAGATTTAGATCAGGCTATAGGACACGAGGGATCGGTTTCAAAACTGAAACCCAGCTCCCCAGTCTTTCGGGTTTCAGAAACCCCATTGGAAAGGCAACCACAGAAATGTTTTGGGGTCCTATAAACCCCCTCCTCCGCAGCAGTCATAGCAGAGTCAGAGACAGAGGCCCCCTCAGGGACAGCAGGGCTCTAGGCCCAAACAGTGGCAGTCACAGGGTCCTAGGCATGACCAGAGAGCACAAGGTACATACACACCCCCGACACGGGCTCAACAGTCCTCCAGGGGTGGGTACAGTGGTTCTAGCCGGACAGGTGGGCATCCTTTTTCCAGGCCTCAGGGCGCATAGTTCCAGGCATGCGGTGCTTGCTTCATGTGTGGAGCCATGGGGCACATGGTGAGAGAGTGTCCATAGGGTCAGATGATAGGAAATCAGAGGATGACAACATCAAAGCCTACAGTTGGGGCTATGGGCAAGTCCCATAGAGTCTTCACAGCGGTTGACAACCACCAGGCAGAGCACCAGGCCATAGTCATCGAGGCTGCAGGTAAGATCAGAGGTAGCAGTATTTCTATATTATTTGACTCAGGAGAAACTGACTCCTTTATATCTCTATTGGTTGTGGAGCGTTGCGGGCTAGTGGCAGTAAGGCAAAGTCTTAGCTGGGAAGTGGAGTTAGCTTCAGGGGCTAGAGTGTTAGTTGATTCAGAGGTTAGGGGATGTCCGCTTCAGATTGGTAATGCCACCACCTTAGTAGACCTTAGAGTTACGCCACTCAGATCTTATGGCATCATACTTGGCATGGATTGGCTTTATGCCCACAGAGCCAAGATGGATTGTCGCTTGAAAAAGGTTGAGTGTGAGGATGATCATGGTGCTCCCATAGTAATCACTGGGATTCAAAGACCCATGTCTCTTCATATGATATCCGCTATGCAACTTAATCGGAGCATGCGGAAGGGATGCCAGTTGTTTGCTATCACGATCAGTGACAGAGAGGAAAAAAATGAGAAGGAGCCTTCCATAGATGATCATCCCATCCTTGAGGCATTTGCAGATGTGTTTCCAGCGGAGCTACCCGGTATGCCGCCTAGCAGAGAGATTGACTTCCACATAGATTTGGTATCGGGAGCCAAGCCAGTTTTGAGAGCACCTTATAGGATGACCACTCATGAGCTTAATGAGATCAAGATGCAGCTAGAGGAACTCTTAGAGAAGGGCCACATTCATCCTAGCGTCTCCCCTTGGGGCGTACCAGTCATCTTCATGAAGAAGAAGGATGGATCCTTTCGGTTGTGCATGGATTACAGGCAACTGAATAAAGTAACCATCAAGAACCGCTATCCCTTGCCGAGGATCGATGACTTGTTTGATCAGCTTCAGGGTGCTAAAGTGTTTTCCAAAATAGACCTGAAATCAAGATATCATCAGTTGAGGATTGTGGAAAGTGATATCCACAAGACCGCGTTTTGCACTAGATATGGCCACTACGAGTTCACCGTGGTTCCATTCGGTCTTATGAATGCTCCAGCTGTATTCATGAGTTTCATGAATGGGGTATTCCACACCTTCCTCGACCGATTTGTGATTGTGTTCCTCGACGACATATTGATCTATTCCCAGAATGAGAAGGAGCATGAGGAGCATTTGAGGTAGGTTTTGCAATGTTTGAGGGACAACCAATTGTTCGACAGTTTGTCGAAGTGTGCTTTCTTTAGATCAGAGGTCAAGTACCTAGGGCATGTCATATCCGGCGATGGGATCTCAGTTGACCCATCAAATATCAGAGCCATTATGGATTGGCCAGCACCTACTAGTGTGACAGAGGTCAGGAGCTTCATGGGTTTAGCAGGATACTATAGACGTTTTGTGGAGAGATTTTCCAGAGTTGCACACCCCATCACATCCCTCCAGCAAAAAGGGAAGAAATTCTAGTGGACAGAGAAGTGTGAGAGGGCTTTTCAGGATTTGAAAAGGGCACTTACTAGTGCACCTATTCTTATTGTGCCAGACCCCACAGTCAACTTCATGGTATGCACAGATGCTTCCTTAGATGGATTGGGAGCAGTCCTTATGCAGGAGGGTAGGGTTATAGCATACGAGTCTAGGAAACTTAAGACTCACGAGCTTAACTACCCTACGCACGACCTAGAGCTTGCAACAGTTGTACATGCACTTGTGAGGTGGAGACACTTCCTTTTAGGTCATCACTTCAAGCTCTATTTAGACCATCAGAGTTTGCAATACATCTTCACCCAGCCTAACCTTAATGCACGTCAGAGGAGATGGATGGAGTTCCTTTGTGAGTATGATTTTGATGTTCACTACATCAAAGGAAAGGAGAATGTGGTCACAGATGCCCTAAGTAAGAGACAACATGAGGTTTACACCATATCCATGAGCACAGATTTGAGAGACCATATTTTGCAGTGGTTGCCATAGGATGGTTGGTATCTAGAGGTTTGTCAAAGGATCCGAACTCAGGAGGCCCTGGAAGGGAAGTTTGTGGACTACTCTTTAGAGTCTGATGGTTTATTACACCATAGAGGGTGCATCTATGTACCCTCTCCTGGGGGTTTGCGAGATTTCATTATCATGGAGGCTCATAGATCCCCTTATGCAGCGCATCCTGGGGTTAAGAAGATGCATGCTGACTTGAGGCAGTTATATCATTGGCCAGGAATGCGACAGCTTATCGCCAAGTTAGTAGCCCGATGCCTTGAGTGTCAGAGAGTCAAGGCGGAGCACCGCCATCCAGGTGGCTTACTCCAGTCCCATGCTATACCAAAGTGGAAGTGGGATACTATATCCATGGACTTCATCATTGGTCTTCCTATGTCATCTCGTCGCCATGATGCTATCTTGGTGACAGTTGACAAATTGACCAAAGTGGCCCACTTCTCACCAGTCTGGACTACCTTCATAGCTCCAGCAGTGGCACAGGTGTTCTTGCGAGACATTGGCAGGCTTCATGGTGTTCCACGCAAGATTATTTCTGATAGGGATTCCCTCTTTACTTCTTCCTTTTGGAAGGCATTACAGGTAGCGTTGGGCACCAAGCTCAATTTCAGCACAACCTATCATCCAGAGACAGATGGATAGATAGAGCAGGTTAACCAGGTGTTAGAAGATATGCTCCGCATGTACATCATGGATCATCAGACCCGATGGGAGGAGTACCTGCATTTAGTAGAATTTGCCTATAATAATGGGCATCACACTTCTTTGGGGATGCCACCTTTTCAGGCTTTGTATGGCAGACCATGCAGGACACCTTTGAGTTGGGACTGTATTGAGGATAGAGTGGCCATAGGCCCTGAGATGGTCCATGATATGGAATAGTAGGTAATTTTGATTAGACAACGCCTTAGAGAGGCACAGGATAGGCAGAAGAAATATGCAAATGCAAAGAGGATAGACCAGAGTTACATGGTTGGGGACAGAGTATTTCTGAGAGTGCGACCGCATAAGAGTCCGATCCGCTATGGAAAGGGTTCTAATCTTGCACCTCACTTTGTCAGACCTTTTGAGATCCTTGAGAGGATAGGACCAGTTGCTTATCGCCTAGCTTTGCCACCTAGCCTGTCACGCATCCACGATGTGTTTCATGTGTCAGTTTTGAGAAAGTATATCTATGATGAGTCTCATATTTTAGATTGGGATGCCTTGCAGGTGGAGTCGGATGGGCAGCTAGCTTTGGAGCCCATTCGCATTTTGGCTCGCCGGATGTTGGCCCTTCGAGGTTGAGAGCTGGACCAGGTTAGGGTCCAATGGGATTGCTATGATGAGGTTATAGCTTCATGGGAGGATGCAGCACGTATGAGATCACAGTACCCTCATCTTTTTGATGAACTCCAGGAGGACGTTCATGCCTAGAGGGGGAGGGTGTGAGGCCCTACCCCGACCCATCCTATCTCTTCAGTTATTTTCATATTGGAACTATTATGGATGCTAGTTTCGGCACACTATGGATATAGAACTTTATATGGTCCCACGATTTTTGGTAATATTGATATATATTGGATGCTCCATTTCTATGCCTTGTGGATTATAGAATATTATATGATTCTAGATTAGGGTAATATTGTGATGATGTATGTTATTAACTGAATTTCAGGATTTGTTATAATGTTAGAAATATGTTTGCATATCTTGTAGATGGATCAAATTTTGAGGATTATGATGAATTGCTTTGATTTGTGACAAATCGTATTTTATAATGACAAGTCTTTGCAGAATGAATGTATTGTATTCTAATTATGTGTTTTATATTATATGAGGCTATTGGGAAGTACTAATGTTTAAATTAAGATGTGCAGGAAATTATCCATGTGACCATGGAAATATTATGGAGAATCAAGCCTAGGCCTATGTGCGTTAGTAAAACCAGGGGTTGTCTATTTGGAGAGACAACACCCCATATGTATTGTATTTTATTCGTAAATGTAAAATGTTGCAGGAGTGTAAATTGTATTTATTGAATTGTTTAAATTGTTTAAGGGACAATTGCCATGTGTGTATTGTGATGTGGAATTATTTTGTAGTGTCACTTGACACCTATGTAGTATGTTGTGTTGGCAATTTGTCATGTCACCTTTTTGGAGAGTTTTATTTTTGTTAATTGTTATATCTCCTAATTATCCTTGAAGGAACAAAGAAATCTAGGTTAGTGAGCCACAAGGAGGGTCAACTCAGAGTTGACCCGTAGGTTAACTTCAGGTGGACTTTCTGAGGGTCAAATCAACTCCTAGAGTCAATTTTAGAGCATTTCTATTAGGCCTCATGGGGTACCTATGGGTGAAGGCCAAAATTGGCCATGTGTCTTTCCCTTAGGACTTGTTTAACCACCCAAAAAAGTGGTTTTTCCAAGATGGACGAATTCCATCTATAGGAGTGCCCTCCTTGGTAGGATAACCTTCTTGAAGGGAGTAATCTCTCTTCCCCATTTCCATTTCCCTTCTCTAGGTACCTAGGTTAGGGAGTGTGTAAGACCTAGGGAAGACCAACCCAATGGGGGATCCCTCACTCTATCCAAGGGGTTGGAAGGAGTGAGAGAGGCCTTCTTAGGCTAAGAATGGAAGCTTAGTGAGCTAATCACCCACTCTCCATCCTTGGAGATTTTTGGAGAAATTTTGGAGGAAAACCAGTTTTTAGGATAGTAGATTTGGGGGCTAAGGAATTACAGAAAAAGATTAGAGGATTGGGTAGCTCTTCATCCAGCTTTCCCCTAGATTTCCCTTGGCAAGTCAAGGTTGGTGTTATTTTTCCCTCTTATGTAAATGTAAAAATGTTATAGAATGTTTGAATGGAAATTGTTGTAACTCTTTATTTGTGTTGTATTTGTAAAAATCTATGTGTTTTCTTGTTTATTTCTGTTTTATGTATTGTTGTGTTTGGGGAGTGTTCAAGACCATCCTTTCCTTGGGAGGAAAGATTGGTCTTGGGGGTGGAAGGAGCTTGACAGCCCTTAGGGTGAGAGGCTCTCATTTTGAGAGTGATCTCAAGGGTCTGTCCATGAGACCCTTGCTGCTTTCTTTTGTGTTATTTCTTTTGGGGGTCATAAGGGGGAGCAAATATGGCATGTTTGCCTTTTTGGGGGTCATAAGGGTGTAGGGATTAAGGATGGTTTTTGGTTATGCTTTCATGGGTGCCATGAGTTGGCTGTAAGTTCTATTTAGCAGATTTGTCCCCTAGGGTACTTGGTCCACTTCCACCCTAGTAAGGCATCACTTTTTGTGATGGAGTTTCAGCTTGGGAAGGGATGTGTCTGTTGTGTTGATTTCTTTTCCCCTTTGCTTGTTGTATTTCTTGGTTGTAACCCCGTCTACGTCTTGATTCTCCAAGCTCGGGGGTGGCTTCTGGTAAGCCTAGGCTAGGAGGTGAGCATCCCATGGTCACAGCCCTAAAATTTTTGTATGCAGGTAGTTGGGAAAAGATCTAGGAGTTGCAGATTTTTATTCAGATACAGGTTTCCTATTGTAGTGTCCTAAAATTGTGACACTTGCAATTTCGACTGCATTTGGGTCTTCATCATGGCGGCGCAACGTTGAACCTGAATGGAGACCCCGAAACCTGCTTGCGACATCAAAAACTGCATATTTCTGCACCTTGGCCTGATCCTTCCTTGCACCCTGCTATCTTGGGAGGTGGGACCATGGCGCCCAGTGCCCTGGTCCTTCAGGACCATGGCACCCAGCGCCCTGGTCCCCCAAGACCATGGCGCCTAGCGCCCTGGTCCCTGGTCCTATTTTGGGCCCGATCGCTTGTTGGGCATCGGGTCTTTAAGTTTGCAATTCAGAAAATAATACTTCTAGGTCGGCCTAAGGTTGGAAAAATCAGTCTCTCAACCCTAATTGACAAGTATATAAACTACTTTTCCTCTCCTAGAAAGGGAGGAAGAAAAGGAGCAAGAGCAAGGCACGAAAGCGATATTCAAACATTCAAACATTCAAGCATTCAAGCATTCCTTCAAGCAATTGAGTATTCTAAGTCTCCATTCAAGGCTAAGTGTTGCATTCAAAGACAAGGATTCAACCATTGAAGAGGAGATCACTTACAAAATACAACATTCATTACACCTTCGCATGTAAGAATACAAACATTCTTACAACAAGGTATCAGTACTTGTTTACATTACAAACATTTACATTTACAACATTCTCATTTCTTGGTTAATTCCAAAACCAGGGTTTGACCTAAAGGCAAACCCCTAATCCCTAAGCCCCCAATCATCCTCTATTTTCTGTGTGTAGGTTGCAGGTACGCGGCTGTAATTGAAGATCTGGAATCCTTGTGCAGAGACGAACAGATCCCCCTTCGTTTCGCAGATTTTTCAGAGGACCGTGTGCACTCCGGGCGCCATCGTCCCATCAACTTTCCCTCAAATTTGCAGAACAACATTGTCTCGACATTTTACTACTAATTTCAGGTCCGTAGCTTCATCCTATGTCCCTATCTCCGTTTACAAGCGAATCTTTCTTACTTTACATGCATTCCTAGTTCAATCATTCTATCTACATTCTTTACAAAAGAGGGTATCCTTGATGTCTTAACCCTTGAAACTCATTTAGAATCTAGTCTTGCATTGTGGGAGATTGGATCTTGTGGATTTCAACCCCTCTTTTGAATGTAAAGTCTCTCCTAAGTGAAAACCGTCAACCCTAGTGACCCTCCTTTCTCTCTCCTTGGAGTGGAGTGGGGGGAACAACTAGGGTTCGATTTTTCCACTTTACATTTTGGTGAACCCGACGTGAACATCCTAATTCTGATTATTCATGGTTAGATCTGAAAAATTGGCTTCCTTAATTACATTTCCATGTTTGATCTTTTGCAAATTTTAGAGGTTAATTACATAAAAACCCTAAAATTTTCTTTTTAGTAATTGAGCTTGTGAAATGTTTAATTGTTAATGCTTGTTTCAGATCTACCCTTCTATTGCAAATTGTCAATTCATATTTGTGCTTTAATTCTGAAAATTAAGTGTTTAAGTGTCAAAACCCTAATTTTTAAAACCCTCTTGATTCAACCTTTGACTGATAATTTCACTAATCAAAACACCTCCAAATCGGCTGTAACTTTGGATTCCGCAACAAAATCATAATATCTCTCATCCTTGAAAATTTTGAAAAAATTTGCGAGGACCGTGTGCACCCTGAGCGCCATCATCCTCGACATTTTTTCTAAAATTTCGGGAGCTAGATCTTACTGTATTTTTCTGCTAAAATCCAGAATTTTGCCTGATTTTATCAATTGTAACACACTCAAAATTAAAGTCAAAGTTGGTCTAGTGATTGCTTGGATAAAGGCTTATAATCATTCAAAAATTGTTGAAATTGAAATTATTGTTAAAATTGTGTTTCTTATAGTCCTAAATCTGAAAAGTGTGTTGGCATTCATTCGAAATTTCAACGCTTTGTTCAAATTTTTGCAGTTTGTGACTTTTGAAATTAAGTGTTTAATTGCGTCAACCTTGATTTCCACTTTCAGAATTGAATTTTGCATGAAATTGAGTCAACTTTTAAATTTCAAAGCTTGCACTACTTTTAGTATTCCTTCTAAAATCATAAAATTTAAAATTTCAGTTTCCCTCTCTTTTTCAAAATTCAAATTTTGCATTTTTTCAACAATCTTGGTAGGGTTCAACTTTGAGATTACAACTTTATTTTGGCCTACCTACAGATCATAAAATCACTCAATTTTTTCAGATTAGCTTTAAAATCATCATAACTTTCATCCCTGAAAATTTTGAAAAAAGTTGTGAGGACCATGTGCACTCCGTTCGCCACGGTCCCTGACATGTTTTTCAAAATTTCGGGAGATTGTCCTGATTGCATTTAACAGGTTAAATCTAGGAGATTGGCTGATTTTATTGAAATTTGCTACCTCTAAAATTCAAAATCTTCTCTCTCTCTTTAGTGCATGAGTTTTACAACAATAAGCCCTACTTACATTATTCCCGTTAGACGAAGCCTTAGAATTAAGTCCTTCCAAGGTTTAATTACCGAGGAGATGGAACCTAATTTGAATGGCCTTTTTAATGAGGACATGGGTAATTCCTCTAATCCTCTTAATGATGAAGAAGCTCTCCATGAGGTTCCTGTAGAACAACTTTCAAAATTGGATAACCAATTTGATGATTTTCAGCGATGGATGTCTCAAGAATATCCCGATAGTCAAGCTCTTTCATTAATTGAGGGTCTAAAACGTATGGTTCAAAGTGATAAGAATGGAATTGATATTTTGCGTGGTATTGCACACATTGTGGATTTGAATGTGATGCCAATGAAAAGTTGTGCCGAAACTTTAGGTTATACACAACCTCCTACTCAAGTCAATCATTCTATTCCTTTGACGACTTCTATTGCTAGTATACCTACTTTTACATCAAACATAATGAGTACTTCAATACAAGACATTCCACCTATGATCACCAGTCATGGGGGAAATCCTTCCTCTTCAATCAACCCTCTTCCTTCAATCAATCCAACTTCTTCATTCATTCCTTCAATGAGTGTTCCTATTATATCTCCACAAATGAACCTGGTGCAGGGGGCAATTCGTTTAATCATTTTATTCCTCCTTGTAGTGTTCCTCCTTTCCAATCATCTCCTATGACTAACTATGATAGTGTCCCACCACCTTACTCTCAATCAATATCTTCTTTCAACAACATAATACCTCCATCACAATCTAACACATCTAATATGAACTCTTCGACTGAAGCGACCATTAACAATCTTGCACAAGCTGTCTCTTCTTTACAGCAACAAATTGCCTCTATGAATCAATCTAAGTTTAGTGTGCCCACATTTGATGTTGCGAGCCCACTTTCTCTTAACATTGTTAGAGCTATCCCCCCTAAACATGTTGAAATCCCGCAATTGGAGCTTTATAATGGTAAGGGTGATCCTCTAACACATGTTAAGACCTTTCAAACAATATGTACCGATTTTTCTTATGACCAAAGGTTGCTTGCAAAACTATTTACTAAAACATTAAGAGATAAAGCCCTACAATGGTATTGCTCGTTGCCTTCTTATTCTATTACTTCTTTCGAACAACTTGCAAATGCTTTTGTTCAACAATTTCAAAACAATATAAGTCCTAAAGTTACTTTGATTGATTTAATGCATTGTAAACAAGGTGTTAAAGAAAGAGTGACTGATTTCATTGGTAGATATAAGCATTTGTATGCTCAAATTTCTTTTCCAGTACCCGATAATGATATTCAAAGAATCTTTATTTCTAATTTACAAAAAGATATTAGAGAAAAACTTCTATTTTCTGAGTTTACTTCTTTCCAATAGTTGTGTGCAACTCTTCACAATTATCAACTGACTGTGAGTCAAATGGAACAAGCAAATCCTATGGCTCTGAGTGATAAGGGTGATAGTAGTCAACAGCCATTTGGGAAGTTTAAACCAAACAGAGAGGTCATTAAGTTCAATGAAAACATCATCAACAACAATGTGAATGCAGCATCAGGTGTGCCTCCTATTTCTAAGTTTTTCAAGAAAGAAAGAAAGTTTACTCCTTTGAATGAATCATTGCATAGTATTATGAATAAGTTATTGGAACAAAATGTGCTTACTCTCCCTCCTATAAGGCAAATAGATCCTGAAAAGATTAATTCACCCTACTTTGATAACAAATATTTTTGTCAATTTCATCGTCAACCTGGGCATGATACCGAAAAATGTTTTGCTTTAAAGGGTAAAATTCAAGATTTGATTGATAATAATACTATCTATGTTTCTAGTTTGAATGATAAAGGCAACACATCTGTAGCTCCTCCTAACCAAAATCTTAAGATTTTTACTGATCTATTACCTTCTCATACCTCTAACGTGATTGATACTAATGATTCCTCTGTCTCACCTGATGATCTTGTGTCTATGACTCCGAATGTGATTAACTTTGTAGAGCACCAGAAAATCCCTAAAGAACCTTCCATCACATTTGATTCTAGTGAAACTATCAGGGCACCTGATGGTCCTTTATATATAGTTGCAAAAGTCAAGAATACACCTTGCCGTGGAGTGCTTATTGATCCTTCTTGTATGGTTAATATCATTACTGAAGAATTTCTTTTTACTTTGCAATTGAATCAAGTGATCTATGATGAAACAAATGTGGTTGTGAAACTATTTGATGCATTTTCTTCTCCTGCAATTGGTTCTATTACATTACCTATTGAGGTCCATAACAAATACCTTGATGTGGACTTTGCTATTATTCCATCATCTAAACAATTTTGTGTGAAGCTAGGCTATCCTTGGCTATCTTCCATGAAAGCTATTGCTTCTCCTATTCACAAGTGTTTGAAATTTCCCCATAATGGTGAAATTATTACTATCAATCATAGTCTCTTTAAACCAGCTGAAAGAACTTCTAGCGTTCCTATTGATTATTTTTGGCCTAAACAATTCCAATCCCTTACACCGCGGAGTGATCATCTTTTCAAATCTTATCAAAAGTGGAAAAAAGATATGATCCTATCTCTAAGTGAACCTAGAACACCCAAACTTGATATTCCTATCATTCTTGAGAAGAAAGTTCTTCCTTTGAAAGATAAAACTAATGTCTTTCCTCAAGAAGATTCCCAACCCATCCCTATGAATGTGATTACGTCTATGACTAATAAATTTTCTAAAGGTAGACCTATACCTCCTCGTCATGATGGACTTGGTCTCCTTCCTAAATCAAATATTCCTCCTTCCTCTTATAAAGAGAAGAGACCTTCCTCTTCTCCTATTGTTCAACCTAAGAGACCACAACCTAAACACCCAAGTGATAAGGATGAGAACATTCCTCCTCCTCAATCTTCTCAACTTCCTACTAAGACTAGACGAAATCGTTCTGCACGTGAACGTCGATGAAAGCGTCATCTTAGAGCTCAAGCAGCTGCTTCTCAAATTTTTCAATCCCCAAAAACACCTTCAGCTAGTATTAATCCATTTTCTCCTCAGCCGAAAATTGAGCCAAAATCTCCTAAACATAAGATGCATGATGGTCTTGATCTTGTGTGAGTTAAAGATCCTATTTTTATAAATCTTGATGATGATATAGATGAAAATGTTATTCATGATGAAAATGTTACTCCTCTTTCTTCTGATAGTGAATATGAATATGTTGATGTTGATAACCATTTATCTAACGCATTTTCTAAAGAACTTATCCTAGCTCCTAGACAAGAACAACGTGGCTTGGAACATGAACATAGCCCTTGTTTGGATCTTGTGATAGCTCCATCTGCTGTGTTGGATGTTCCTCCTCTAGCGTGTTTCCTACCTTCCCGAAATATTGATCAGCAAGATCGGGGGGTGGATGACGTGCTAGACTAGTTTCATTAGCATAGCAGACTCTCTCCTCCTCTCTTGATCTCTTTTGTTACTTCTTCTATGTGTTATTCTCATTTTTCTATTTGTTTTCCTTAGTGTTGTCTACTTGAGGATGATGCAAAGCATTGAGATCTCTTGGTTTCTCTCATGTTGACTCAAAAGACATATGGGTTCCCTTCTTCTAGGTGACCTTCCTTGATTCGGGAATGAAGAACAATTATGCATACATACATATGATATACATGAATTATCATACAACATACTGACCCCGAGGAAAGCGAAGTCACCTCGTGCTTTGTGTTTTGTGTCTATTATCCTTCGGTTTATCTCACACTTGGGGGCTAAATCCTTGTGATAACGTGCTCTTTCCCTTCTCATTTCTTATATGTATCACTACCTTAAAGCAATCACCCCCGACGAGGCGTGTGCGATCGCTTTAACATAGGGGGGCATACACCCCGTCCATATCTCTTCAAGATACTTGAAAGTTTCTTGGTGAACTTAGCTTTGCCTTTAAAATTTTTGGTATTTTTCTTGCATGACTCATAGTGAGGGAACCTTACTACTGACAGTCATGGTTCTCCCTTGTGATCTTCCCTTTTACTTTGTCAATTGAAGTCGTAAGATCCTTAGTCCATTGGGGGCTTGGTGTATCTTGCCTCCTTGACGTGGTGAAATTCTTTCAACATTGTTTCCTTGTACTTTACCAGAAGTATGGGCGTACGCATATACTCCCGCTAAAGTGGGGGCTAAATGTAGCATCCTAAAATTGTGACACTTGCAATTTCGACTGCATTTGGGTCTTCATGATGGCGGCGCAATGTTGAACCTGAATGGAGACCCTGAAACCTGCTTGCGACATCAAAAACTGCATATTTCTGCACCTTGGCCTGATGCTTCCTTGCACCCTGCTGTCCCGGGAGGTGGGACCATGGCACCCAGCACCCTGGTCCCTAGTCCTATTTTGGGCCCGGTCTCTTGTTGGGCATCAGGTCTTTAAGTTTGCAATTCAAAAAACAATACTTCTAGGTCAGCCTAAGGTCAGAAAAATCAGTCTCTCAACCCTAATTGACAAGTATATAAACTACTTTTCCTCTCCTAGAAAGGGAGGAAGAAAAGGAGCAAGAGCAAGGCGCAGAAGCAATATTCAAACATTCAAACATTTAAGCATTCAAGCATTCCTTCAAGCAATTGAGTATTCTAAGTCTCCATTCAAGTCTAAGTGTTGCATTTAAAGACAAGGATTCAACCATTGAAGAGGAGATCACTTACAAAATACAACATTCATTACACCTTCGCATGTAAGAATACAAACATTCTTACAACAAGGTATCAGTACTTGTTTACATTACAAACATTTACATTTACAACATTCTCATTTCTTGGTTAATTCCAAAACCAGGGTTTGACGTAAAGGCAAACCCCTAATCCCTAACCCCCCAATCGTCCTCTATTTTCTGTGTGTAGGTTGTAGGTACGTGGCTGTAATTGAAGATCTGGAATCCTTGTGCAGAGACGAACAGATCCCCCTTCGTTTCGCGGATTTTTCGGAGGACCGTGTGCACTCCGGGCGCCATCGTCCCGTCAACTTTTGCTCAAATTTGCAGAACAGCATCATCTCAACATTTTACTGCTAATTTCAGGTCCGTAGCTTCATCCTGTGTCCCTATCTCCGTTTACAAGCGAATCTTTCTTACTTTACATGCATTCCTAGTTCAATCATTCTATCTACATTCTTTACAAAAGAGGGTATCCTTGATGTCTTAACCCTTGAAACTCATTTAGAATCCAGTCTTGCATTGTGGGAGATTGGATCTTGTGGATTTCAACCCCTCTTTTGAATGTAAAGTCTCTCGTAAGTGAAAACCATCAACCCTAGTGACCCTCCTTTCTCTCTCCTTGGAGTGGAGTGGGGGGAACAACTAGGGTTCGATTTTTCCGCTTTACACCTATTTAAATGCAGAAAAGCAAAAAGAAAATGTAATTTTATGAATTGTAGCAAAAAATATATATATATATGTAAATAAAGAGTTTTAGGTTGTTTTCTTTTAATCTTTGTATAAAGATTAGGAATGAGAAGACTGGTTAGATTATTCACCCATTTTATATATGGGCTATTGTAATTTATTATTCTGTAAGCAATGTAAATTTTACTTAAATTTTGATGCCTATTATGTTGCTGTAGAGTACATCTAAATCTTGTCTCAGAAAAAAAAAAAGGTATGTTGTCTTGTTCATTTTCTGCAATTTAAAGAAAAAGAAAGAAATGCATTAGGTTTAAATAATTACTTGCATAGTTTATTTATTGCTATGTTATTGCTTTGAACTCTATTTAGGCATAGCTGAAAAGGAACTAGTATTTATACATTGCTGTAGAAAACAGGATTGTTAAAAAAAAAAAAGGGAAGATAAATAAGACTTATTGATATTGCTGTTGAAAGACAAAGGTTTGTATGCTAGGTGTTAGAACTTCTAAACAAAATAAGGGTTTCCAGCCCTATTGTCTTAACATTTATTTATATATATCTATAAATATATAAGTATATATATATATATTGAAAAATATATACTTATATATATATAAATATATATAAATTTCTATATGTGTATATTTTTGCAACAATAAACAAAAGAAGAAACATATTTTGGACTTGTGTATTCCTGTTAAAATATATATATATATATATATATATATATATATATATATATATATATATATATATATATATATATATATATATATATATATATATATATATATATATATATATATATATATATATATATATATAAAGGAATGCATGCTTCTGTGTTAAAATTAATTCAAAACAAATTTCTAACCCTACCAGGTTGATATATATATATATAGATATATATATATATATATATGATATATAGATATATATATATATATATATATGATATATATATATATATATCTATATATATATATATATATATATCCCTGCATCTGAAAACATACTCAATGGATACCTTTAAACAAAAGGTATATGTATGCATTCTGGTCATGGCAGTGAATATATATATATATATATATATACATATAAAAATATATTTATATATATATATATAAATATACATAAACATATATATATATATATATAAATTTATATATACTTTTATATATAAAAAAAAGAAATATTATTAAAAAACAAAACTACAAAAAAAATAAATAGGAAAATGGGGGTACCGAGCCGAGCCACTGTGTGTTAACACAGTGGACGGCTCACAGCCGAGCCACTGTGTTTACACACAGTGGGCGGTGCCGAAGGCACCGCACTGTGTGTAAACACAGTGGAGTGGACACGACCGCCATTGTGCTACACACAGTGAGCTTCGCCCGCCACTGTGTGTATACACAGTGGGTGGCGGTAAGCCCATCCACCACTATGTGTGCACACAGTGGCCGGCGCTGCTCGCCACTATGTGTACGCACAGCGGCGTCCATGGGAGCCCATGCCAAACCCTCCGCTCTTCCCTCTTCGAACCCTCCGTCGTGCCCTAATCCGCCCGTACCTGCAAATCACACACACACACTCACCCCAAATCAAAAAAAAAGTAGTATAATAAACCCTAACCCATTTCGAGTTAGGGTATAAATTAATAAGAAAATAAAACAAAATGGGAATAAATAGAAATGCAACCCTAACCCAATTTCGGGTTAGGGTTAGCATTTTATGAAATAAAGATTTCTTTATTTAAAGAAATTTAAAATTAGAGATGGGAGATTTAAATGGGAGTTTTAAAAATTTAATTTTAATTAATAATTAGGGTTATTTAAAAAAAAAAAAATTGAATTAATATATGCTCATATTATATAGAGAATTAAAATTAAATTATAGTTAATCCAAAGGGATTTAAAAGGGAGAGTTAATATAGTTGGATAAACTATACCCTAAATCAAATTAATTTATTTAAGTAGTCAATAGATTATCCTCAATTTAATTGTGGACATTGGGTTATTTTGTAAATGGGGAAAATTCAAAAAAAAGAGAAATTGTAAATTAATTTTATGAACCATAAGCCTTTGTGACCGGTTTGGGCCGAATTAATTAAATCGTCAAAATTAAGAGGTTAGGGAAAATTAGAATTGGTTTTAGCCTAATATCAGATTTAGTGGGCAAATGGTGTTATAAAAATTTAAACCATATCGGTTGGATTTAAATAATAAATTTGCGTGTGCATCAATTAAGTAGTAGTATTATCATTATATGATCGGGAATGATTTAATACATTAAGATAACCAGTTAACCCTTGTTTTAATTAGCGACAACGTGATTTAGGAAATTGAGCTAGCTAACTAATCCGTGATACTATGTAATCTCCACCAAATAAAGTCGCTCGTTCGAGTTGGTTAATTAACCCAACCTTAGTAAACAATTTTATTTACATTCTAGATAAGACAAAACTCTAATAAAGTTATTATTATGTAGGATATATTGCGAGTTCATGTTGTCAAAATTTTTTTTTGTTGTTCCGTTTTTTGTGCCCAAAACTTGGGCATGACAATTTGCTTACCGGTGACTTGGGTAAGTGGAACAACTGCGATCCACTTTGTGAAGTACTCAATTGCGGTAATAATAAATTTATGACTGTTGGATGAAGACGGATGAATTTTACCCACAAGGCCAAGTCCCCATTGAAAAAAGGGCCATGGTGTTGTGATAGGTTGCAATTCTTGTGTTGGGGCATGTATCAGATCTCCGTGAACTTAGCACTTCTTGCACTTTCTGACAAAGTAGTAGGAGTCTTTTTCCATGGAGGGCCAATAGTATCTGACTCGCATGAGTTTCTTTGCTAGTGAAGGACCGCTTGAGTGAGCCTCACCAATTTCTTCATGTGACTCTTCCAAGGCCTTTGTTATCTCATCTTGTTCCAAACATCTAAGGAGATTACCATCAAGACTTCGCTTGTATAGGGTTTCGACAATCATGGTGTATTGAGCAGTTTGGCGAATAAAGGTTTTTTTGTTGGTTGTTTGATTGGTTAGGAGGAAGTGTGTTGTAACGTAGGTAAGTGAAGAATTAACCGTACCATGGGGAGTTGGAACCAACAAGGTGACATATCATTTCAGTTTCAGGGATATCATACGTGGGGATCCAAAGTTGTTCTAACAAGAACTCGTAGCATGTCGAATTTTATGGAAGATCTAGGAGAGATGCAATTCTAGCCATTGCATCAGAAGCTCGATTCTGATCTCTTGGTACTTGCTCAAATATGATAGTCGTAAATGATACTTTGAAACTATCCACCATCCTTTTATACAACATGAGTTTATCATCCTTTTATTGGTATTCATCAGTGACTTGTCAGATGACCGACTGGGAATCTCCATATACCTGTAGCTCTTTTAGATTTCATTGTATGGCCAATCTGAGTCCTATGATCTGATGGTATGATGAAAGAATAAGTATCTAGTAGATTACTTGGGGGGGGGGGTGAATCAGTAAATAGAACAGATACAAACTTCCCAAACTCAAACTCAAGCACACAAAGTAAACTTATCAATGAAATACCACTGTCAAGATCAATACTCATAAGAATACCGGTTGACTGTTACAACAAATTAACAGTAAACAACATCAAACTTGTAAACATCCAAATGCTTTATCATATGTCAACATACTTCATTTCTCAATGCTTCCAGTTATCATGCCTTATCAAAAATAGTTAAGTAGTTAATCAAATCAACCATAAGATCATAACCACAAAAACATTCAGCACATGACACAAGTATTTTTGACGTGGAAACCCAAATAGGTAAAAACCACGGTGAGATGGGGCTCAGAAGATTATATCTAAACTCTTTTGAAGTTTGCCCTGTTACGAGCCAAGCTTGTTAAAGCTTTTACAAAAGTCCTGTTAAGAATTGATCCTCTAAGGAATCACCCGGTTAAGGGATTGACTACAAATGCCTTGTTAGAAGAAAATACAATGTAAGGAGTAACCTCAGTAGAGGATTTGAGAATCCAATCTAATGGACCACCTTGTTAGAGGATTTAATAACCAACCAAGCTTGTTAGAGCTTACCCGATTAGGGGATTTCAATTCTACTGTAATTGTTAGAAAATAATAGGAGTTTTCTTGATCTATTTGAATAGCACTACACTTGCTTGATTAGATCCATTTAAGCTTCTATCTGCCTTTACTTAAACTGCAGACTCATTCTCCGGTTCGGCAACCACACACTCAACTAATTTTGGCCAACTCTTGCCAACACTAAACAAAACAACTTCATCGACCTAGAATACAAATCAATTAGGTCAGTAACACAACAAAAATATAATCCTCTCATTGAGATTATAGACAATTCATTTCAAGTATGACCATTGCATTTCATAGAAATCTTTACACATCAATCAAGAAAACCTCAACCGCTCCTTGATTATTGCTTAATCGAGCTCAGTAACTCATCACGCGCTTTGCATTAGATGCAATACCCTTTTCTCATTCCATAGACAAACAAACAAACGCGCCAAAACAATTTGAACTTGTCTTCATACAATGACCATATGTGTCACCATTATTACCACTCAATATCAGATCACAAACCAACATAACCAATTCAACAACCTTAATCAGTTAGGATTTAACAAAAAACAATTGGTAGGGTTTACCAATTACATAACATAGAAGGGTTTAACCTTATACACCAGTTACCAGTTTACAATATCCTTCACAAAGCTCTTCCTACCAGTTACAAGACAATATCATTACTAGTTCAATTGACATCAATGACAACATAAAATATCATTAATACAATCTTTATGCAAATGCCAACAATATCCCCCTTTGGCATTGATAGAAATAAATATCAACACCATTGCTTTACTGCTGTGATTCTGAATCGGAATCCTAGTTTACATTACCAAGTATTCACATGCTCTATCTGTCTTTAGTCTATCAATGGTTTTCCTTCTCATAATCACATAATTCTTCTCCCCCTTTGACAACAATTCCAAATTGAAAGTAAAACATGTAATGTCAAATGTTCACCGTGCATCAACAACATACTACAACTTGATGCTCCCCCTGTGGAATACATCCACTTCTACATCAACCCTTATAAAATTTTGAAAGTGATTCAGGGACTGATGCACTCAACATCATGCTCAACTAACTTCATGAAGAGGGGCAACCCCTAACTAACTTCTAAGATACTCAAAAGTAGTCTTAGGTAGAGGTTTGGTAAAAATATCTACAAGCTTCTCCTTGGTAGAAACATGCTCTAAGATAACATCTTTACTCTGAACTTTTTCCCTCAAGAAATGATACTTCAAGTCAATGTGCTTGGTTCATGCATGCAAAACAAGACCCTTGGAAATATTTATGGCACTTGTATTATCACATAAAATCTTTATAGGTTCTAAAATATTCATCTTAAAACCTTCCAAAATGTGCCTCATCCAAATAGCCTGTGTGCAATTCATATAAGCCGCAACATACTCAGCTTCAGCAGTAGATTGTGAAGTACTACTCTTATTTTTACTACTCCATGAAATAAGCCTTCCTCCAAGAAAAAATGCTCCACCGGTTGTGCTTTTCCAGTCATCAACATTTCCTGCCTAATCAACATCTATGTATGCCTTCAAATCAAAGTTTCCTCCATATGGATACCATAATCCATAGTCAACAATACCTTTCAGGTATCTAAAGATTCTCTCGGGTGCTATCAGATGTGTTTCCTTAGGATTCTTTTGGAATCTAGCAACTATGCCAACCGCATGGGCTATGCCCAGTCTGCTGTGAACAACATAGTGCAATTTGCCAATCATTGACCAGTATTCCTTCTCATCAACAGACTTAGATTCATCTTCCTTGGACAAATTACAACATGTCATTGGTGTCCCAACTGGTTTATAGTCACTCATGCCAAAAGTCTTCAAAACCTCTTTCACATACTTAGACTGTGTAATAAAAATACCATTCTTCATTTGTTGTATCTGGAAGCCTATGAAATTTTTTATTTCCCCTACTAAAGATATTTCAAACTCATTTTTCATTTCCTCTGCAAAAATGTTGCTCATGACATCATTACCTCCAAATATAATATCATCAACAAATACTTCACTAACCAATATTTCATCTCCTTTAGACTTGAGATATATGTTACTATCGTCACTGGTTCTCAGAAAGCCTATCTTCATTAGATGTGTATGAAGCCTTTCATACCATGCTTTGGGTGCCTGGTTTAATCCATATAAAGTCTTATGCAATCTGCATACCATGTCTTTCTCATTAGTCAAAGCATAACCATTTGACTGCTCTATGTATACCTCTTCTTCCAATATCTCATTCAAAAATGTAGGTTTAACATCCATCTGATATACCTTGAACTTCTTTTGGGCTGCAAATGCAAGTAAAGTTCTGACACCTTCTAGGCTTGCTACTGGTGCAAAAGTTTTTCAATAATCTTCTCCTTCTTCTTGCACATAACCCTTATAGACTAATCTTGCCTGGTTGCGAACTACAACACCATCTTCATTGAACTTGTTCCTATATACCCATTTAGTACCTATAACATTCTTATTTATCAGTCGGGGTACTAGGGTCCAAGTGTTGTTCTTCTCAATTTAATCCAATTCCTCCTCCATAGCTTTAACCCAATGATCATCACCAAATGCTTCCTTAGAAGTTCTTGGTTCAATGGTGGAGATCATGCAAGAATTCTCTTTGATTCTTCTTCTGGTTAGTAGTCCAGCATCCTTATCTCCAATAATTTGCTCAAGATTGTGATTCAATCTCACATATCTAGGAATAACATGATCATTATCTTCAGGTCCAGCTTCTTCATTATCATCATCTTCTTTTGAATTTATCTATTTCGGTTGGACTGGTGCATCAGAATTTGCTTTGCCAGTTTCAGATTTCACAGTTTCTGGTTCCAAAAAAATAATGCAAGGATCCTCATCCTTTTTCTCTGAATTGGTTCCTTTGCAGAATTCAAGAAATTAATCCACTCAAACATCATCACTCTCAATAATTCTTTTTGTCTAGTTGTTAAAACATTTGTAGGCCTTACTCTTGGTGGAATAGCCAAGAAATATACCTTCATCACTCTTAGCCTCAAATTTTCTAATGTAATCACCTCTCTTAATAAAAAAATTGCTTCCAAATATCTTAAAATAGCTAACATCAGGTGATCTTCCATATCAATATTCATAAGGAGTCTTTTCCTTACCTCTCTTTACTAAAACCTAGTTCAATGTGTAGACAACTGTGCTAATAGCTTCTCTCCAAAAGGTTTTCACTACACCTCCTTGTATCAACATTGTCCTAGCAGCTTCAACAACTGACTGGTTGTTCCTTTCGGCGACACCATTCTGCTGTGGTGTCCTTGGTGCAGAAAGTTGCCATTTGATACCATTCTCTTTACAGTACCTAGTGAATTCCTTAGAAATAAATTCACTGCCTTGATCTGTCCTATGATATTTTATCTTATTACCACTCTCTTGCCTTGAACTTACCAAAAGCTTCAGTCTTATCTTTCAAGAATGCGACCTACATCATCCTTGAGAAATCATCAGTGAGAATCATGAAATATCTATCACCTTGAATGCTTTTTGTTCTTATTGGTCCACAAAGATTTGTATGAACCAAATCTAACAAGTGCTCCACTGAAAAGGACTTTCTTTTGAAAGTTGAAGAAGTCATCTTTCCTAGCTAACATTCTTTGCAAAGAGCATTAACCAGTTTGTCTAACTAAGGCAAGCCTCTCACTGTCTTGGACTTACTCACTTTGACAATGTTATCAAAGTTTATATGACAAAATCTCCTATGCCAAAGCTAGCTATCATCTATTTTTGTAATAAAACAATTGTTAACTTTAGAATTAAGATGAAATAGGTTACCTTTAGTTCATTTCCTGGTTGCAATCAATTCACCTTTGTTGTCAAAGATTTTGCACATACCATTTTTAAAATCCAGTGGGTATCCTTTGTCATTGAGTTGTGCCACACTCAAAAGATTGTGCTTTAGACCTTGAACCCAGTAGACATCATCTGCACTGCTCTTCCCATCAAGAGAAATAACTCCCTTACCTTTAACCATGCAAGGTGAGTCATTGCCAAATCTAACAACACCGCCATCAAATTCTTTCAAGAAAACAAATTTGCTCCGATCACCAGTCATATGATGTGAACAACCACTATCAATGATCCAGTCATCAGAGTTATCCATCCTAGATACTAATTCCTTATGGTCTGATATCTCTTCCTTAATAGCTACAAACACAATATCTTCACTAGCATCACCATCATATTCTTCATCAGTGATACCATTATCAATAGCAATAAGATAATTTCTCTTTCCTTTACCCTTATACTTCTTGAATTTATCTCTCTTGTGTTCATTTTCACCATTAGGATAGTTAACTGCTATATGACCAATCTTGTTGCATGCAAAACATTTTAAAGGTAATTTACCTCTATATTTACTAGTGCCTCTAGGCAACCGATTTGCCAACAATGCTTCAAGGTCCACTAAAATATCTTCATCATCAACATCTCTACTAGATCTAGATTCATAACCATGATTAGTATCTCTACTTTTTCTCATAGATGGGTTAGAAACAAAAGTTCTAAATGTAGACTCATATTTCTATACACACCATTATAACTGTTTAATTCAAAAGTAGTAAGCTTGCCAATGATGGAGTCAAGAGTTACCTTAGTTTTGTCAATGGACTTCAGCTCCTGAATAGCTGCAACTCGAATAGCATAGACTGGTAGCAGGGTTCTCAGTACCTTATTGATCACTGTGGCATATTCCACTTTCCCTCTTGTACTCTTAATTTCATTGACTATCTCTTTTATCCTTTGACCATACTGTTGGATATTCTCACCTTCAAAAATTCTCATGTCATCAAAATTTCCTCTTAGATTCTCCTCTTTATAAATCTTAACATGTTCATCACTGCTATAAATCTCTTCATGTTTTTTCGATACTTCATATGCAATTTCAAGACCATGAACATGTACATATTCAGTATCAGACATGGAACTGATAATAGCCTCCAATGCTTGATGATTTTCTTGTTGTTCTTTCTTTTGATCATCAGTCATAGTCCTAGTAAGTGCAATATACTTAGTATCTACATGATCCCAATACTGACTTCCCATACTCTTGATGTAAATATTAATTCTGTCGCTCCATATCCTATAGTTTTCTCTATTGAACTTCAGACCTTCCTTCTTCATCATGATCTAGCATATTTTTTCCTCAAGTTGTTAGGCTTAGAACTTAGAGGACTTGAGATGCGTTGATACCAATTGATGGTATGGTCAAAGAATAAGTATCTGGTATATTACTGAGAGGGGGGGGGTGAATTAGTAAATAGAAAAATAGATACAAACTTCCCAAACTTAAACTCAAACACACAAAGTAAACTTATCAATGAAATACCACTACCAAGATCAATACTCATAAGAATACCGGTTGACTGTTACAACAACTTAACAGTAAACAACATCAAACTTGTAAACATACAAATGCTTTATCATATGTCAACATACTTAATTTCTCAATGATTCCAGTTATCATGCCTTATCAGAAATAGCTAAGTAGTTAATCAAATAAACCATAATATCATAACCACAAAAACATTCACCACATGACACAAGTATTTTTGATGTGGAAACCCAAATAGGTAAAAACCACTATGAGATGGGACTCACAAGATAATATCTGAACTCTTCTGAAGTTTTCCCTATTAGGAGCCAAGCCTATTAAAGCTTTTATAAAAGTCATGTTAAGAATTGATCCTATAAGGAATCACCCAGTTAAGGGATTGACTACAAATGCCTTGTTAGAAGCAAATACCTTGTAAGGAGTAACCTCAATAGAGGATTTGAGAATCCAATCTAATGGACCACCTTGTTAGAAGATTTAATAAGTAGCAAAGCTTGTTAGAGCTCACCTGGTTAGGGGATTTCAATTCTGCTGTAATTGTTAGAAAACAACAGGATCTTGCTTGATCAGAACCATTTAAGCTTCTATCTGCCTTTACTCAAATTGCACACTCATTCTCTGGTTCGGCAACCACACACTCAACTAATTTCAGCCAACTCTTGCCAACACTAAACAAAACAACTTCATCGACCTTAAATACAAATCAATTAGGTTGGTAACACAACAAAAATCTAATACTCTCATCAAGATTACAGACAAGTCAGTTCAAGTATGACCATTGGATTTTATAGCAATCTCTATACATCAATCAAGAAAACCTCAACCACTACTTGATTACCCCTTCATCGAGCTCAATAACTCATCACACACTTTGCATTAGATGCAATACACTTTGCTTATTCCTTAGACAAACAAACAAACATGCCAAAATAATTTGAACTTGTCTTCATACAATGACCATACGCGTCATCATCATTACCGCTGAATATTAGATCATAAACCAACATAACCAATTCAACAACCTTAATTAATTAGGATTTAACAAAAAACAACCGATAGGGTTTACTGGTTACATAACATAGAAGGGTTTGACCTTATACACTGATTACCAGTTTAACTCACAAAATTACATACCGGTTTACAATATCCTTCACAAAGCTCTTCCTACCAGTTACAAGACAATATCAACAAAAACAACAATATCATTACCGGTTCAATTGACATCAATGACAACATAACATATCATTAATGCAATCTTCATGCAAATGCCAACATTATCAGGGCCTCATATTTTTCTATATTATTCATGCATGGGAAAGTGAGCCTGTAGGACTTCTGGATGCTGTCACCTTGAGGTGTGATAAAAATAATACTTGCCCGCAAGCCATGTCTAGTGTATGGGCCATCAAAATATAGCTTCCAAGGTTGTGTAGCTGTGATCATGCAAATCTCTTCATCTAGAAAGTTGGAAACAAGAGGATGGTCACCTTTTAGTGGTGCATCAACCAACTGATCTGCAATAACTTGTCCCTTGATAGCTTTGCGGTCCACATAATCAATATCAAATCCACTCAAGATCATAGCCCATTTGACCAAGTGGCCTGTTAATTCTGCCTTGTTGAGTAGTTACTTGAGTGGATCTATTTTGGTAATGAGTTGTACCTTGTGCGTTAACATGTAGTCCCTCAATTTGGTGGCTACCAAGATAACTGCTAGGAAAGCTTGCTCAATAGGCTTGTAATTGAGATCATATCCTACCAATGTTAGAGAGATGTAGTAGACCACACATTCTTTTCCTTCCACATTATGTTGTGCCATCAATACTCCTAAGGCTGTGTTTGTAGTTGAAATGTATAGCAATAGAGGTCTGCTTGGATTTGGTGGAATCAACAATGGTATATGCATTAGGTAATCTTTAAGCATTTGGAATGCTTGTTGACATTTTGTATCCCATTAAAAGAAAATATTTTTGTGTAATAGATGGGAGAAGGGATGATATTTATCAGCCAATTGTGCAATGAATCTCCGAATTGATTGTAGCTACCCTTGTAATGTCCTCAACCGATTGATATTCTTTGGAGGTAACATGTCCATGATTGCCTTGACTTTTGCAGGATCTACCTCAATGCCTTTACTTGAGACAATGTATCCTAGGAGCTTCCTTGAAGTTACTCAAAAGACACATATCTTAGGATTGAGACAAGCATGGTATTGTTCTAATCTGTCAAATATTTTACCCAGTATTGCCAGATGACCCTCTCTTGTTTAATGATTTAGCTAGTAAATCATTGACATAATCTTTCATTATGGTGTGCATCATATCATGGAAGATGGTAGTCATGACTCTTTGATATGTTGCCCCTGTATTCTTTAAACCAAATGGCATCGCATTCCAATAGTATGTTCCCCATGGACATGTGAAAGCAGTTTTGTGTTGATCCTCTGGAGCAATTTTAATCTAGTTGTATCCTGAAAAGCCATCCATGAGAGAAAGCATCGCATGACTTGCTGTTAGATCGACAATCATGTCAATTTTTGGTAAGGTGATGTCATCTTTAGGACATGCTTTGTTTGAAACTCTAAAGTTTATACAGATATGAATGCCCCCATTAGGTTTACCAACAGTTACAATATTGGAGATCCACTCTGCATAATCAATTGGTTTGATGAAACCAACATCCAAGAGCTTTTTAAGTTGAACTTTGACAAGAACAACAATCTATGGGTGCATCTTTCTAAGCTTTTGTTTGACAGGTTTAGCTCCTTCTGCTATAGTTAGGTGATGCATGACCAAATCTGGATCTAAGCCAGGCATGTCTGCATATGACCATGCGAAGTTGATTTGGCACTGCTCGAAGAATTCCACAAATTGTGGTTGTTCCTCTGGAGTTTATAAAGATGCCAAATGTATTTGGTGAGGAGTCTCAGGGGTCCCCATATTGAGTTCTTTTGTCTCCTCTATTAGGATGGTTGATCTCTCTTGATTTGTACTAAAGGGGAGGATGTCAAATCTTTCATCCTTAGACGCCTTGGAGAGGTTTTCACCTTTGGATATACTCTTTGTTTTTAATTTTTTGGGATCAAACAGTGCCACAATGTGGTTTTCACTAGAAGATCCATGTTTTATTGTAATATTTTTGTAGCTGAAAGGTTTGGCATTTGCCCCAAATTATGTTGCATTGTTAAGTTCGATGGTAAACCTAGCTTTATGATCCCCGCATGGTATGTTATCCCGTAATTTTAAAAAGTGTATGAGTGCCTCATCATTTTGGAAATGGTCAAGGCATGGGGGATTTGGTTGGTTCCATTTAATGAGTTCATGATGGATGATAGGCATGACTTCATCAATTAAGTTCAGTTCGTGGGAGGCATCAATAAGGGTTAATATGAAGGTGTGAAGTTCATCGATGGTACTCTCCTTGTCAGATTTTGGTGTAGGATTTGATGTAGGGCCTGTGGAAGTTGCTTCTTGCTCAGGAACCTAAAAAGTTTTAATCCATGCCTCTCTATAAATTGGGATATCCTTATGAGGGGGTGGAGGTGATGTGTCTTCCTCATTTGAATTATTTAAATTCACTGAATTTCATTCCCACTCATGTGAGTCTGTCTCAGAATCACTCTCTAGCATTTGATTACTGTACCAGGTTGGGATGTCTTTTGAATTGAATAGTGCATTAGTCATGAGTTTATGTACTATTGGAGGTGGGGTTGCTGGTGTCATAGGTATAACTAGTGTTACTGATGGGGTTATCAGCTCTGTTGATGCTGCTGATGTTATTATTTTTGTTGATGCTGCTGATGGGGTTATCGATTCTGTTGATGTTGTCGGTGCCATTGATAGGGTTGTTGGTGTTGCAGATATATTCAAGGATTGCATCCTTGGAGTAATTGGTTGATATATGGGTTTTCTAGGTTTTCGTTTGAATCAAAGCTTAGGAAGAGATTCCTTTTGAAAACCTACTCGAGTTTTATCTTTTGGTTTCAACTTAGGTTACAAGGGCTCGTGTCATCCTTGTTTGCAATGTCCCAAAGCACTATGGCCATTATATCCCATTCTTTGCATTATGGTGAAGTCTTTGCCATATTTGTCAGTGGGGAGCTTATACTTTGAGCTTTCTTTGTTCATAGGGTCTATGTAGATCCATTATCCCAGGTCTTCATCTATGGTTTCCACCTCTTGGCTTTTACCAGGGGTGAATTGGCCCAAAGTGAAAGTTCTTTTGGCCAGTGGTGTTTGAAGTAAACCTTGGGGTTTGCCATGAGTTCTAGGGGATGTGAGTAATTGTCCAACACAAAAGAGATGGCTAAAATTATATTCTCTAGGACCTTCCTCAGCCATTTTCATTTTCAATTTCTCCTGCTTTGGTATAGGGGTTGTTGAGCTGGAAAGAGAGGCTAGATAAACATATGATGAGGAAGGGATAGCTTCATTGTTGTTAGGTACAGTGATCTCTATATGATGGTTAATATTATTACAATATGCAAATGGATTTGTTTCGTTGAGGATTTTGATTTCTACCCCATTATGTGGGAATTTGATAAATTAGTGATAAGTGGACGGAACGACTTGCATGGCATGTATCCAAGGTCTTCCTAACAAGAGATTATATGGAAAAGGAAGGTATAGAACTTGGCAAACTATATGCTTAACCACTGGCCCAACCCTAATAGGTAATACAACAGCTCCTCTAGAAGAACATTCTACATCATCATATGCCTTGATGGTTATCTTTTTGCTAGCATCCACTGATTCTACTACATAACCCAATGCTGTGACTAATTGCAAGGTGCATATATTCAAGTCGACTCCATTGTCAATCAAGACTCACTTGATTCTATGTTGGTTTATGAATCCTTCAATATGAAGGGATATATTATGAGGTTGTTGGAAAGATGTGTTGTCACTTTCAGTAAAAGTGAGACATGGTGATGACTTTAGATTACTAACCATGGCTTGAAACTGACCTATGTTGAGGTTGGCGGGGACAAACGCTTCTTGGAGAACTTGGTCCAAGATTTTTTTATATGAGGGGATAAGCATAAAATCTCTAATATGGAGATGAGGGTTGGTGTCTTATCCAATTGCTGTACAAGATTATATTGTTTGGGGAGGGGTGTTGTTCCTTGTGGTGCTGCTCGAATAGTAATCTTGCTATGACGCGTAATAACATTGCATGCAGGATTTGGATCTTTGATGGTAAGAGTTGCAACTTGTTCATCATCATCATAAAGGTGATTCATAGTATAATTGTATGCAACTTGAGTATAATTAGTTGCAGTATCTGTGTTTCTCCCTGAGAAGGACCCCTTTGATCATGTGATGGAAGTGGATTCTTCAACATTAAATGATCATCATTGGATGTTTTATGCCCTCTTCCTTGGTGAAATTCACAATGTTCATGATCTCGCCACCATGGTGGCTTGACCTGAGGCTCATAATTAGATGTTTTTGGTAAGATCACAAGATTGGAGGATACCAATTGATGTAATATTGTTTCGATAGGTTCCCCTAAGGGTGTATATGTGTGTTTTGGCTTGTAGTTTTGTTGCTTTTGTTTTGGTTCCTCTTGTTGCATATTGCGACCTTGATTTTGTGGATTAGTGATGGTGTTGTTTTTAGGAGGGGGATTTTGTCCTACAAACCTGACCACAGGTTGTGCAATTTTTACTTTTCTTGCATCCACTATCTCGGCATTAACAACCTTCTTGTTTTTGTTCCAAAATTTTGGTTTATCACTATTATAATGTGGCTGAGGACCATCTTTGGGCTCACTGTAAATTTTGATAAGTCTCTTTTTGATGAGGGCTCTTTCAAATTTTAGTCCTTGAGTGATCATCTCTTCAAAGGATTATGTACCCTTCATGTCTAAATGAAATTCCATTTCATCATTTAAGTTGGAAATACAAATTTCCACTAGTTTTTGCTCAGGTAGATGAAGAAAGGTAGGAAAGTTGAGAACAACTCCCTTGGTTTTTGTTTGGTGTTGCACAAATATGCTATGGCGACATCACGTTCTATGTTGTGCACATAATGAGCGATGAATTTTTGGACTAGTTTATCAAATGTTCTAATGCCACCTGGTAATCGTGAAAACCATTGTGTGGTTGTGCCTCCCAAACTTTGAGGAAAGAGGTGCATTAGATATATATGCTCATAGGCCACCTCTAAACAAGCTGAGTGAAATTCTCGCACATGATCCCTAGGATCTCCTTTGCCCCTATACTTTTCAAATTTGGGTTTTTCGAACCCTCGTGGAAAAGGTGGCATAAGCATGTTCCTATCAAAAGAATAGGGACAAATGTCGTTAAGTGAAAATCGAGTAGCCTTCACACCACTATTTAATTGTTGAGCAAGATTTTCTACTTGTTTCCTCAACATGTCTATTTTTGGAAGAGGAGGAGGTGGATGATTCCCTTGATGATTAGGGTCATAGCAGAAGTAGTCTCTACGTCCTCCACCATCGTGACAGCTATGTTGCTCAGATCTTTTCCATATCTATGTTGTATCAAAGTTGGAGGGTAGTTTGGCACCCTCTTGAGCAAGTCTTAAGAAATGAGCATCTGCACTATTTCTAAGAATTTCATCAAAGAGTTTGTTGAATTTGGGATTATGTTGTGCTCTTTTGATATCTTCTGGGGTTGGAGTGTTGGGTTCTTCATCATTAGTGCCTCTGCCAAAGGCCTCATGATAGTCATTGAGGTTTTCTTCCTCCTCTTCAATTCCTGGTTTTTGATTTCTCGTTGATCTTGTTTGAGCCATATTTTTGATGTTTGTGAAAGTGATTATGAGGTGGTGATGAAGTGTTTGATGGAAGACAAGTTTTGTGAAATGTTTGTTAGAAGATAGATCTCTAACACTTAAGGTTGGATGTCAACAAAGTTCTTTGTGAATTGCTCTTGTATTTTTCAACAATTTTGATGTGATGAGGTATAGCAAGGTTTGAGATGTGTTACAAACCAAGCTACCTAGTAATGAGAGGATGCACTCATAAAATAGTTTTTATGTATGTACAAATTCCTCTTAGGATGATTGATCCTAGATGTAGAGACACCCTAAAAGTGATTTGTTGGTTTTATTTAAGCAATATCTGAAAGTACTAAGGACAAGACCTCTTTGTGTTTTGAGAGTTGAATGGATTTGTGATGTGTGGAGCTCAAAGTGGATAGAATATGTACCTCAATAAAAACTTTTTGTTACAAAGGGGGTTTCTACTTCTTCCTCTCTTACAGGGGTTGGTGTTTCCCCTTGAGCTTCGTTGTATGTGATATAGATTTTAGGAAAGAAAGTAGGATTGATCTTGCCCCCTTTGTTCTTGTGATAATCAAAAGCTCCATACTGAGTGAAATATCTATTGCTCAAAGGCTCTTTGTCAAATTTGTTGGATTTGCCTTGAAGATACAAGTGCATATGATGCAAGAATGCTCTGTGTGAGAGAAAAAGCTATTTATTGATATAGAAAAAAATTATTCTTTTGATAAGAGCTTTTGAACCAAGTTGTCTCTTTTTCAATTTGGTCTTTTGATGAAGACTCCTTTTTCTCAAGATATGTGTGATGGTCATACAAACTGATACTTTGTTTCACATGTTGATGTAGATTTGTTCTATCAATGTTTGATGTAGAGTTGTTGGATGGATACTTGGTCTCAATTGTTTTTGAATTTCTTTGACAAAAAAACACAACAAGCACACAAGCATAATAACCTTGCCATTTTTTGAATAAAAGGAACAATAGGTGTGGGTCTAAATCAACCCAATCATGAACTTTTTGACCCTTTTGACAAATGTATTTTATGTTCCCAAAGCCTGAATTCAACCCAAATTGTTACTGGTCTGAAACCAGACAAAGACAACTCAAACACTTTTTATCCCTAAGGTCATGGCCAGTTGCGATATTTTTAGCCCACATCTTGATATTTCTTCGACTTTGGTACTACATACCTTATGAATCTCATCGTGGTAGGTAAGGATGTGATATACTAAGTCTTGCACGAGCATAACTGATAGATGATCCCTATTATGGGGGAGTCACCACTTTTATCAAGCTACAAGTAGCCTTTCAAAAAGCCCTGTTTCTACTCAAGGAAATATGTATGGTGAGTATCTTGGGAGCAAAACCATCTATGCTCTTGCACTAAACTTTTCACAAATATCTTCAATCAATAGAACAGGTAGGCTTCTAAAATATGAGGTGTCTAGTAATCTTCGATGTTTTTGGACGTAAGTTCATTCTGCAGTGACTCGCTTAAGAGCCTCGTAGCTTGTGGTGGGGCCCATATGTCCTTTTGGAAAGTTACAATGTAGGAACAAATACACCCAAGGCTATAGATTTCGCTCTCACCTGATTTCTATAGAGGCTCAAAGGAATTACCGCACAAGGTCATTCCCAAGAGTGATGTGTCTCTTGGCAGGCCTCTCTTAAAAATATAAAATTTAGAGCATTACTAACACTTTTCTCTTGCACCTAGGACCATGAGAGCCAAGGGAGAGGATAGTGTGTGTTAGAAATGGGATCACTCTACAGATTTACACAAGCATGCCAAACATGGAAAATACTTGTTCTTTTTAACCTTTTTATTGCAACATGATCTATTTGATATTTGGAGATGTTGCTCCAACAACCATGGTGTTATTTTTAATTCCACAAAGCAATTTGTTTTCTAACTAGGAAAGTGAAAATCTTGGTCAACAAAATTGAAGCACATTTTCTTGAAGTAAAATTGTTTTGTAAACAAAAATGGTCAAGTTTGTTTGTTATTTTTATAATCCAAATTGAAAAATGAAGTTGATTTTTAAATCCTTTTGTTTGAAAACAAGAAAAATGAAGTTTGTTTTAAGCACCAAAAGTGAAAAATGGGATTTATTTTAGGTGCACCGAAAAGATTATGAGGTTTATTTTAATCCCTTTTGTTTGAAAAAAACTGAAAGATGAAGTTTGTTTTAAGCACCAAAAGTGAAAATTGAGGTTTATTTTAGTTGCACCAAAAAGACTATGAGATTAATTTTAATCATTTTGTTTGAGCAAAACATAAAAGATTAAGTTTTAAACTCAAAGACTAAAAACGTTTCTAATCTAACTCCTCCAAAACCTACAAGAAATTGTTAAGAACCTGCAAAATAAACCAGTTAGTAAAATAAAAAATCTCATGGGGGCTTCCACAAGCCTAAATTTAGTTATTTTGGTTAAATTTTGTTTTTCGAACTCTCTGTTACAAAAGTGCTACTCTGTGAGAACACAAACACGTTACTTCGGACAACAACATCGAAGTATTTACAAAATCATGAAAACAACTCACAAAAGCGCTAAACTATGAACAAGAACGCTAATTAATCAATTTTTAATAGAATCAACAGACTGACAAAACAAAGAGTGCAAAAGCGCTAGATTATTACAATGGTGCTAATAAATGAACATAAGCTCTAAAACTATGACAAAAGTGCTAAATCTATAGAAAATGCACTAAAACATAGACGAAAGTGCTAGAACTCTTCTATCAATAGTGCCAAAACATGAGACAAAAGAGCTAAAGCGCAACCTATGTGTGGAAATTTAGGAAAATGACAAAAAGTTAGATTTGGAAATCAATTAGAAGGTTTTGTGTTTGATTCACGTCAGGTTCACCAAATGATACACGCTAAAAACGAAGCATAAGACACACAAGTTCAAACATTAATATGTTACTGACAATAAAAAATGAAAGATAAATGAGCCTATGATCCTAAACATGCATACCAAGAGAGATATAAAGCAGGCAATGAAAAGCATACAAAGACGAAGGAAGGAAACAAAACCCGCCAAGATGCTGTCCAACATGGTCATAGTTGCTCCTCCCTTGTTCCTCTCTTCTCCAAGTTCCACATGAGTGTAGCCCTCAACTTTTTGCACTATCTATGGATGTCTTATGAAGATTCAAGATTATGAAAATAAGAACAAATAACTATGCAAGTGTAAACAAACTACTATGAGAAAGCACCTAATTAATGTATGTTAATTTTAGCAAAATAATAAAGCGAATTCTCCTAAATGCTCTCTCCAAATGACTATAAATTTGATGCATAAATATTTCTAGATGTTTAAAATGAAGAATGAGAGCTCTATTTATAGGAAAAACAGGGTAATGGATGGTTGAGATTGAGTAATCTCAACAAGGGCCAGGATTGATGGGTTTATGATCCATGTGATGGCTTTCAACCCAATCCCTGGATGACAAATGTTAAGATGGCTTGAGAGGAGAGGGAAGAAGCATTAAATGCTTGAGATTACATGAAGGTTGCCTTAGGAGGTAAGGTTAGTCTTGAGTTAAATGAATAAATCTTTTATCCAATGGATAAACTCTTGTGCAAGAGTTAGTGGGGATAACCATGGTCAAAGCAATAAATGCTTGAAGAGACCCATGAGTTAAATGAGGGCTGAGTTAGAGGAAAAGTTTCTAACCATGTGGGTGAGTTGAGTTTAACCATTAATGGTTATGTAAGAGCCATAAATGGCTATGTAAGAGTCATACATGGTTATGAAGACTTTGGGGGTTAACTTGTTGAAGACATAAAACCTTTATTTCTTTTCAAAGACTTTGGAGGCTTTGAGAAGTGACTTCTCTTTGCTTAGGAATGTGACAATAATTAGGGAGGGTGATTAGGCTAATTAGGAATGGTTTAGAAGAATCTAGAAGGGGTTTAGGATGCAAGTGGGTTTGGTGGGTGAGAGAAAATAGGGTTTTAATTAAAATAAAATTCATTTATTTCAACTAAAATTGTGCAACTTGCATTTGTAGGAGAATGTAAGTGGGGGGGAGTTTAGAGATTTTAAATAAATATTTATTTATTTATTTAAATGAGGAAAGGGGTTAAATTAAACAAATATGCTTTATTCATTTAATTGATTGTTAGAGTGTGGTTTAATGAATTAATTTAAATAAATTGAATAATTTATTTAGTTAATAGAAGAAGAGGTTGCGGATGAATTAATTAAATATTAATTCAATTAATTGTTGATTGATGGTTAAATAATCAAATAAATAGTAAATATTCATTTAAATAATGGACAGATTTATGTGTCTACACTATGGTTTGTGCTAGACTAGACATGGCCCAAGCAGTGGGAGTTCTTTATAGATATATGTCTAATCTTGGTAGAGCTCATTGGGATGCAGTCAAAAGAGTCTTACGATATTTGAAGGGTACCTCTATAGTGCCCCTCCCAAATTGATCTTGCATTTTTGTACATCAAAGGGTTATATTGATATAGATTGGTCTATTTTAAGATGATTTGATGGTATCATAATTATATACTAACCCTATTTCATGATTAGATGAGATATGATGATGACTATAATAGTGCTTGGTTTTTGTGACCCTCTTCTATTATGTTTGTGATAGGGACGATGTCATACCACTCATTCACATGAGCACAATATGGCATTGCGATTTCCCTTCACTTGTTTATTCATTTCAAAATAAATGTTATTGCATATGTTGTTGTACATGAATTGGTGGTGACATGGTTGTAAGTACTAGACATCAACTCCACTTGGCTTCACAGGTATGAGTGTGTCATCATCCCAATGACAAGTTGATCGAAGATGAAGTGAAACCTCATTCTACACTCTAGGTTTAATTTGGTACCCTGTTAGTCTTACTTTTGTGTTTAGAGTTGTCTTGTGGTATTCATATTATCCTCTGTTGGATTGTCTTGAGATATTGTGATTATAGGTTAATTAATTATTAATTGATTAAATTGACTCATATAATTTATAATAATAAATTAATTTAATAATTGATATTAATATTTAATAGTAATGTGAGATTATTATTATTGGGATTATTATTTATTAATGTCATTTTGTGGATCATAGATTTGGCATTTATAATTATGCATAAAATATTATTTATTTATTATATTGGATAGAACATTTATATCTATCCATACATTTAATTATTTATTTAGTGTTTATTTATTTATTAAGGGTTTATCTATTTATTGGTTATTTATTTGTTATTATTATTTATTTACTTACCCCTTGTTATGATTCGACCCTCTTGGGAGTTGTGCTTGTGAGATATTATTATTTCTCTTTTTACTCCTCTAGGTTAATTAATATATTATTTATTCTACCTACCCTATTTTATTATTGGATGAGAATATTGGGTAAGTTTAAATAATATTATTTTATATTCTTACCTTGGTATTTGCACAAGGGTTGGTATGAAATATATTTTAATCAATTATTTTCATTGGCCGACATATTCTAAGGTTTTGGCTTGATTTTCTATATATTGGTCTTCTTGTGCAATTGCGGGGGTTGGCTATTGTTGGGAATTCTCTGCAAACTAAAGATTGGATATTGGATTTTTTTTGGAGTTTGTTTGGATTGGCTTGCATTTGAATTGGTTGGTTATTGTGGTTCATCAACTTGGATGACATTCCATAACTTCAATAACCAAGTTGGAGGATATTCTCTTTTGTATTTAATTTTCAAAATGATTGTATGCTTCATGTATGTGAAAAGACTGTTGCGGGGCTGGGAAAATTGGTAATGCCATTAGATTATTTGTATAGTTATAGAAAAATAAATACTTTGGGGGTTAATGTTTGAACCAAGGGGAAATTGGAGAAGAGTCAAATGGTTAATTTAATCATAAATAAGCATGAAACCAAAAAAACTTAATAAAACCTTTATACCTCCATAGATCTCCTCATGTTCCTCGGATTGAGCATGATGAAGTGAAGGCGCCCCTTTGATGCTCCACTTGATTTTCTCTTGGATTGTATGTGGCTGGCTTCTCCAAAGTGTGCACAAGATGCTAGATAGTGGGATGGGATGGATGGATAATTGACTAAGTTATGCATGGGGGTGGATTTGGCTAGATTTTGGGTGCTTTGGATGATTGCTTGAACTCAAATGGGCAACATAAATTTACTTGATTTGGAGATGGAAAATGAAGGTGTGGAGTATCCAATTTATAGAAGGAGGAGGGAGGAAATGGAGGGCTAGGATTGATCCAAGGTGGAGGATCAAGATTGCATGTGATCCCACACATGGATCAAGAGAAGTTGACAAGACAAGTGTGGAGTCCAAGAGATATACCATAAAGGCATTTATTGTCTTTATACTCCTCACGGTTCATTGGGAAGGCTTGCCAATGCACCTAGGGAAGAGAAAAAGAATAAAAATATTCCATAAATGATGAGGAGAAGGAATTAAAAATTCCGTAAAAGGATGACCATGGGGATTGGAGGAATAAAAAGGAATTAAAAATTAATTAGAGGAAGAGATACCTAGAGGAATGTGAGATTTTTAAAAATCTCACTGGTGCAAGAGCCCCTCATCAAACCCTTCATGATGACATGATAGACTCTAATAAGGGAGGATAAGGCACTAACAATGTATTTAGGATGTTTTATATAGGGTTTTAATCATGCATTATAGGTTTCTAATAATGAATCCCATCTTGTGAGCCAAACTCCTATTTTGGCATTTCTATGAGCCAATTAGGACTTTTGGACAATAGGGATCCAATGTGTTGGTTTTGAGTGTTTTAAGATGTTTTAGGAGGGGTTGAACTTGACCCAAGGCATTAGGAGGCGAAAGATGACATTTTGACAACTTTTGCAAAAGTTGTCAAAAGTTGTCATGAGCAACTTTTATGCATTTTTGCATTTTATAATTTGAAATTTCTCCAATGAATCTAACCTCTTGATTTTCAGTTGAGAGAAGTTTAGGAATGGTATATACACCTCAAGGATCCATTTTATAGGGGTGGTGATTGTACGAAGAAGAGTTTTGATGCAAACAAACCAATAAAATTCTAAGTTTTCCTGCAATTCTGGAGTTTTGGTCCGTGGTACGATTCTATACAGATTGGGAACCATTCCCAATGATGTGAATTGATCTAAGAGGAGATTTAACTCTGTTTTGGTTTTTATTTGGAGACTTTATTGTGTGTGTTGCTCCTGATATTGAAGTTTTGCTATAGGTACCCGGAAAACTAGGGTTTACCTTGGGGTTTTCCTCATTCATGGCCATATCTTGCACTTTACCAATCTGAGGCTCATGGGATTTGGTGAAAGGAAAGTATGGTCAATTTATTTTATATTTCTAAGATTTTTTTGTAGGAGGAGCAAGGGAGATAAGTTTTTGAAGCGACCCTAGGTAGACATCTCTATGTGGCTACCTAGACCTTGAACAAACAAAATCACCTTGTGTGCAAATGGTGATACTTCCAGGTATGTAACCCTAGAATCCCTATTTATTTATGTTTTCCAACATGACAATGGGATTGTATTCCACTAGTTCATTCATCTAAGTATAGTTGCTTCACAAAAGAGACCTAATTGGCCCTTCTAGGACAATCAAATTCCTACCAGAAAAGACCTTTATTTCCCATACCTTGCCCCTTCCTTTTGGGGAATTGTATAACTTCCAAAAGGGTATTTTAATCCATAAGTTTTTTACCAAGGTGTTTGGGAAAATCTGGACTTAAGGTCCCTTTACCCGCTAAATAGGGCTACAAGCGACTAGGCCTAATTGAGTGAGTTTCTTAAGGAATGGGTATGAACTCTTGTCGCTGGTACTTTGTTTGAATTTGGGGAGTTTTGTATGACCCAAAACTAGTGTGAAACCTATTTGTAACCTTTGGAGGTACCATGGAGTATGTCATAGCAAGATACCTCTAATTGAGTAAGAGAGGGTCTCAGTGATGTTAATAAGATTGTACTAAAGTTGTAGAGCCTTGCCTTGATAGGATCACATCCATGTGTTAAGGGTTCAGTGTCATACATTTGGAGGTGTTTGGCAGGTAACAAGGAGGGCTCTGCATCACTCACATTCACCTAGGAAAAGAGCATTTAAGGAATGTAGTTGGATGGGAGATGCATAGAGAGAAGTGAGGAGGTCATTCATAGAAAGTGGTTGGATGAGGGGACAAGGAGTTGACTTTGTGGCTAATCATGAGGATTAGCCACTATAAATCTATTACAAGAGGGATTAGAAGAATGATTAGGTCAGATTAGGGCAAGTGGGACTTGTAGGAGAATTTAACTAGGAGAGAGAATGAGTGGAGGCAATTAAAAATTAGAGGAATAATGGTAAGTGGGATTAGGAGGGTTTCTAGAAGAATTAATTAGGCTAATGGTGAATTAGGAAAAGGTGATTTGTAGGAATCACCTAGGTTAATTAATTAAAAGGGAGGATTTGAGAAGAATTAATTTTGGATACCTTGAAAGAATGAAGGAGAATTGACTTATTAAATAAATCAATTATTAGACCATAGTGACAATATTAATTAAATTTAATTTAATTAATACTGAAGAGAACAAGGATTAACACAATTAAATAAATTAAATATGTGAGAGAATTAAATTAAGTAAATTAATTAATTTAAGTGTACAATATTTATATTGGCTGTGTTTTATGAATATTATCGTGAATGGCTTGGTTTCCTTCCATGTGTGTTATGATGTGATCGTATTTGTCCCCGTGCATTTGGTCAATATATGTTTAGGATAAATTTGGTTGTAATTGTTTAGTTGATATGCATGTGATTTGAGGAGCTAAGTGTATTCTGCAAAATCATTTTTTGTGAGTCTCCTATGTAATGTTAGAAATGTTCTTAGAGCCTTGGTTAAGCTGTATGTATTTGATTCATTCATTTCCCTTATTTGATTGGCTTTAGCCATTGTCTAGGTTGGTTATGGCCATGCATTCTCATGTTGAAAGTTCATATTTATCATTTTATGCCTTAGTCGGACTTCAATTCTATTTTTTGAGTTACATGCCCCTATTTCATATGCACTATTATATTCATTATATGTGTTAGTTTAAGACGCAAAAGGACTAAAAAAGTGTCAGATGCATTGCAGTGATTGTCAAAAGCACTGCAAAGCCTATTATATACACTAAAATTTCTGTTATATACGCTATAATTATTGTCAAAAGTGATATATTCTCATGTGAATGCAGTGAAGTATTGTTTGAATGCATTGCTCTATTGAGAAAATGCACCAATGCCTGTCTGGGATTTCTATTATGTATTTGTCTTCTAGGTCAGTTTTTTAGTTTTTGGTTTGGGTTTTGTGTTAGTCCAGATGCTATGTTGTGTTACCCTAAGTGCTCTTTGGTCAACCCGAGTAGAGATTTGGCTTATGTTTGAGTATTTGCATTGGCATTTTTTATGAAATCTAAGAAATACCTTCCCGCAATATTTGGGCTCTTTGTTATATTTGTCATTTATGATGATATGTGATTTATGCTTGCATTTATGACATTCTTATGCATGTGGAAATCTTTGTTATCTGGATTACTCTTTGTGAGCCTTTTTGATTTCGCATATGTATGTGAGGATACCCTAAGGTCTATGTGCATGGTAAGGGAATTCCATGAGTTTGTCAAGGTCACAAGGAATGGATTGATAGGATTCCTTGTGTTATGGAGTTGGGGTCTAGATGGTTGGGATAGCTCATTGGAGGTTTATGGTAATAATCAAGTGATAACATAATAAATTAATCATAGGTGGGTTGGGTAGTAGTAACTCATCTTAATAAGATAAGAAGTGTATATGTGGTACCCCATCTCATGGCTATATTTCTAGTGCAACCGGAGTGAGGTATGGGTAGATCAAGTAACCGGATAAACCAAACTCCCTTGATTTTCTCAAAGGTTGAGACGGTTCTGCATGTGTATCATGGATGTCGGGATGAAGTTCTAGGATATCCCTCAATAGTGATAGCATGTGATGACACTCTTTCCCTACATGTAGGTCCTAGCACCTTGATTATTGATTTTGTGAGTGGCCTCTTGAAGTCTTATAATTTATTAATTCTTGCATTAGCCATGTATTGTGTAGAGTGTTATCCTTTGGTTATTGGGTGTTAGCCTAGATCTAGAGTGTTTGTGGGATCTTGTATCATCTCCTAGCACAAGGGGTGGTTCCTTATGGTTCCACATGGTTAGGTGGTTTGATGCCTTCTTCCATTGGTATGCTCTTCATTGGATGCTCTTATGTATGATGCAGACTCTTCTCTCTTTAGCTTATGGATGGATATCCACAACAGATTAATGCATATGATTCATATGGCTTATGTATCTTGTAGAATTCATGATTTAATTGTATTGGTAGTTGAGAGATATTATCCTTGATGTGAAATGGTTAATGTATATGTAGTGGGCATATGATGTATTAGAACATGATCATAATACTTGTAAGAAAATGTAATGTTGTATCCTGTTGCATCTTGGATGATGCTCATTAATGGAATTTGTTCTATGGATATGTATTTAGTGTTATGCGAATGTCTACGATGATTACGAAAATGGATTAGTAATATGGTAACTAAAGTTGGAATAGAATAATAATGGTAGAGTGTTAAATAAGTAATTGGGAATTAGGAACATTTGGACTGGTGAACTTAAAATGAACCTAAGGGGTTTAATGGGATTTATATTATTAATGGATGTATTTATGATAGATTTACTAATGAGGTATCTTATGTATGTATGAAAACATAAATGTTAGTTTTGTTAGAATGCATTGGATGATGGTAGTAAATATGAAGTTAAGGTTACATGGATTTGATTTTGATGAGATTGTAGGTAATGAAGTTGAGGTACCCTAGGGAAGTTAAGTGTTGAGTTGTGTTTATTTCCACTGGTGCATAGTGCTTTGTGATTATGCTCATGATGGATATTTGTTTATCTTGTTAATGAATGTTAAATGCATATGACTAGTTAGATGCATATGTTGCATTAGAAGATGTTTTAAATTTTTTTTATCTCTATTTATATGTTAGTTGGTTGCATTTATCTAGGGTATTTTGACGCACATTACAACCTCAAAGTATTCTTTGTCTTATCATGATAATTTGGTTGGAGATGTGATTTCCATTAATATTCATAGTTATGTGGATTCAAACTGGGCAGGTGATATTGATAGTAGAAGATCCACCATTGCTCATGTGTTTACTTTATTTGGTGGCACAATTAGTTAGATGAGTAAGCAACATGTTGTGGTTGATTTGTCAATTATGTAAGTAGAGTATATGGTAGCTAAATATTGTTTTAAAGAATCCATTTGTCTTAAGAGACTATGTTCAAATATTGGAATAAAACAGGGTGCAGTGACAGTTTATTGTGACAGTCAGAGTGCGATATGCCTAGCTAAGAACCACAGGGGCTTCACTGGATATGCAATATCATATCATGTGTATTCATATTGGGGGTTTAATATCCCAAAAATGAGGGTGCAATATATTTCCTATTGGTGAAAATAAGGGAGATTTTAATTTGAGCTATGAAGAAATATAATATTTGGTAAAAATAGGGGGATTTTGATTTGGGCTGTGTAGTGGGAGGGGGTGACAAAAAAGGAGTTTAGGGAAATATTTTTTAAAAATAGGAGGAATCTTTAATATTAAATGAATGCATGTGCTATAGCCCAGGTTCACTAAGTGAAGCCCTTGTGCTAAGAACCCAACATTTCATTCTTGGACCAAACACATTGATGTTCAGTATGATTTTTGTTAGAGATATGATTGAAGATGATAGGGTGGAGCTAGTTAAGGTAGAAGCTTTGATGAATCTTGTATATTTTTTAACTAAGGCTATGATAAAAAAGAAGTTCAGATGGTGTTTGCAGTCTATGGGCCTCATAGCCCCTAGCAATTAATTTATTGTGTTGATACTCCCTTTGCTCTCACAAGGTGTTCGACAAGTGGGAGAATTTTAGGAAAATGGTATCTCAACCTCGCATTTACATGAGGTTACTATTTATAGTAAGGTTCCATTTGAGAAAGAAATGGAGCAAAATGCTCCCCAAATCTTCAGATTGGCTAGATAAACATGTTGATAAATTTTCATTACAAGATCATAGCTCGTTATGAAGATATTAAATTTTTTGGTTTTTGAAGGTGTGATGAAAGGTTTAAATTTAATTTTAAAGACTTTAGACCCTCTAAAATGACTTGAAAAGTGGATATAGCCAATGTTGTTAGCTACAAGGTGATAGAGCACTTCATGAGCTTTTCAACACTTCAAATGGTTCATCAATCAGACACCCTGTTCACAATTTATGGTCTCTACAAGTTTAAACTCCTGAAATAAGAAATATAAAAGTGCATTAGACACATAAATGAGATGTAAAAGGGAGAAAAACATGTTGATGTGTGTTTAGACACATCATAGGGCATATATATTAGAGATAAGGCCGGCTCCACTTTATTGGGTGGTTTTAGCCCATGGTTTTGTAATACCGTTTGATGGTTTCATGTATTGTATCTCCTATTTATGAGATGTGCAAGATAGAGGTTGTGTGTAAGAGTTATGGATATTGAGTTACCTCCGAGTCTCTAGCTAGTGGTACTCCTATGAAGAGCTTTCTCTGCAAGTATATTGTAATTTTTTCTTGATTTCTAAATAATATATTAGGTAACTTTTGGAGTGTGTGGTTTTTCTCCCGAAAGGGTTTTCCCCACGTAAATCACTATGATATGGTATACATGATATTATGCTTATTTCAGTAAAAAAATTTGCATTACCCTCCTCTCAAGGTTAGTGTAGGAATTGTTTTTGATACTTAACTTAATTATAGAGTTCCTTATCTGATGATGTTGATTTGTTGGTGAACAATGATAGTTTAGGTGCAAGTCTCAGTTGGATTTGAATTCTTGGAAGATTTTCTTCCAGAACTCAAAGAGAAGTAAAAGAGAATTTTCCAGGTGAAGCGTAACTAAAATATCCTCTTTAGTGTAGTTTTTATGGTAACATTTTTGTTACCCTTTGTCCTTAATGCCAGTGGGGAGAAATATTGTAAATACGGGAAAAATATGGAGAATTAAGGAAACATTATCTAAGGGGGAGATATGGCGAGTTTTTCATCGAGTATAAGTGTTTTTCTATCAATGAGAAAGGGGGATATTGTTATAAATACTCAATTGGTTTGTCATTGATGTCAAACCCAATGATCCAGATTGGGCTGGATGTTGTAAGACAATATGCAATGTACAAAGTAATGGGAGTTAGATATGTTTTAGATTTGTTTTCCAGTAGGTTGATTCCTTTGAAAATGAGTATTTTCAATAAGTGGGTATGTTTCTCTTGATGTCTAAGTTTTGGTGTTGGTTGAGGCAATAGTTTTCATGATCCAGATATATATGTTGTAGTGATAATGTAGTCTAGTTGTATTCAATTGACCGATTCTAGGGTTGTAGTGCTCCACATATTTTTGTCATTTCAGATATGATAGCACAATTTTGATATGCTAATAGTCATTACTTAATATTGTTGTATTTAAGTTTTGATTCTTTGGAAGTCATGCTCCAAAAGGTGTGCTCCAAAGATATATTTGATTGTGTAGTGTGTGAAAGTTCTATGAGCTTTGTTTTCCTTTAGTTTTTTATTTCTAATGATAATCCTTTGATGATATATTGTTCATGTATTTTACTTTTTTATGCTAAGTTGGATAATACTCTTTATGCTTTGGAAGTGTGTTCTTGTAGAAGTTTGATGATATGATCATACTGGGTCTATCCGACCTTGAATGTTTTTGTTCTTGATTTTGGTCTATTATTGTAACATGTAATCTCACCGTTGGAACATTCTTAAAGGAAATCATGTAGAAGACCAATAAAGAAGTACTCTTGGGGAAAATATTCTTAAGGATGACTTAGTGCATACCAGAAGCATATATATGTGTTATGATATGATCAGGTTGTGGGATGTATGAGTGTGTGTGGTTGGCAAGTGTGAGTGTAAGTGATAGTTCATGTCTTGAAGGAGAAAGGTGAAATTGGTATAAGTAGTTTGAGATAGAATTGCAGAGAGTCTAGACCAGATCAGTTTCAAGAAGTTATTGTGATATCTAACCTTAAAATGATACGATCCCATGCATGTGTGGATGAAATTTTATCAATTCATTTTTGTCTCTTTTTCTTGGTAGTGAGACTTCTTATAGTAAGTCATTGTAATCCAAGCAGTGAGCCCTTGTAATCCCATATAACTAGTTATATTTTCTTGAGAGTTACCTATGATATGGAGAAAGAAGGAAGTGACTCAGTCTACTACACTTGAGTCCAATAAAGTTGCTTCTTCCTCTGGAAATTGATTTGGTAACTTTAGCTTAGGGGTAGTATAAAAGGAAAATCTATCTATTTCCCCCTCTTGTGAAGGGGTTACATTTTGTTGTTGATATTGGGATGTTGGTGTTGTTCATTCTCTAGTAGATTATGTATGGAGAAGTATAAGATTTAGTTGACATCATTATGACAAGACAATTTTTGGTGGCAAAACCCTAGGTATATCAAACATATTAAACATCTACTCCTCAAGATCATTTTTGCATTATGTGAAGAGCAGAAGGAAATTTAGAGCAGGCTTAGCATAGAAAGGTATTTTTTCTTTACATCTTTTTCTATGGATCCTAAGAAGTTAGTTGTGAAATTGGAAAATGTTCTTTTGGAGGAATATTATCATGAGAAAATTAGAAATTTGGAAAATTCCTAGTAAAATTAAGATTCTAAAAAAATCAAAGAATTAGGGCACAAAGGTCTAGAAACTTTGAGTGAGTTTCCTTGGTTTTTAGGTGAGGATTCAATCAAATTCCTTTTGAATCATATTGTTGATGGTTATGTGATGTTGGACAAACCCTATCCGATTTTGAAGGAAGCAATACCAGTGATTTTTGTCAGAGATATGATTGACGATGGTAGGGTGATGCTGGTTAAGGTAGAAAATTTAATGAATGTTGTAGATTCTTTAACTAAGGTTGTGTGCACAAAGAAGTTAAGATAGTGTTTTGAGTCTATGGGCCTCATGGCCCCTAGCTTTTAATTTATTGCGTTGATACTCCCTTTGCTCTCGCAAGGTGTTTGACAAGAAGGAGAATGTTGGGAAGATGGTATCTCAACCTTGCATTTTCATGAGGTTACTATTTATAGTAAGGCTTCATTTGAGCATGAAATGGTGTGAAATTCTCCCCAAAGCTTTGGATTGGCTAGATAAATATGTCAATAAATTTTCATTGCAAGATCATAGCTAGTTGTGAAGATATTAAAGTTTTTGTTTTTGGAAGGTGTGATGAAAGGTTTAAATTTTATTTTGAAGACTTTAGACCCTCTAAAATGCCTTGAAAAGTGGATGTAACCAATGTAGTTAGTTACAAGGTGATAGAGCACTTCATGATATTTTTGACACTTCAAATGGTTCATCAATAAGACACCCTGTTCACAATTTATGGTCTCTGAAAGTTGGAACTCTTGTAATAGGAAATATAAAAGTGCATTAGACACATAAATGAGCCGCAAAAGGGAGAAACACATGTTGATGTGTGTTAGGACACATCATAGGGAATCTATATTAGAGATAAGGTCAGCTCCACTTTATTGGGTGGTTTTAGCCCATGGTTTTGTAATACCATTAGACGATTTCATGTATTGTATTTCCTATATATGAGGTGTGCGAGACAGAGGTTGTGTGTAAGAGTCTTATGGCTATTGAGTTACCTCTTAGTCTCTAGCTAGTGGTACTCCCATGAAGAGCTTTCTCTGCAAGTATATTGTAATTTGTTATTGATTTCTAAATAATATATTAGGTAGGTTTTGGAGTGTGGGGTTTTTCTCCCGAAAGGGTTTTCCCCATTGAAATCACTATGTTATGGTATGCATGATATTATGCTTATTTCAGTTAAAATTTTTTCATTACCCTCCTCTCAAGGTTAGTGTAGGAAGTTGTTTTGATACTTAACTTCCTTATAGAGTTCCTTATTTGATGATGTTGATTTGTTGGTGAACAATGATAGTTTAGGTGTAAGTCTTAGTTTGGCTTTGAATTCTTGGAAGATTTTCTTCTAGAATTCAAAGAGAAGTATAAGAGAATTTTCCAGGTGAGGTTTAACTAAAATATCCTCTTTAGTGTAGTTTTTTATGGTAAGCTTTTTGTTTCCCTTTGTCCTTAATGTCAAATGGGGAGAAATATTGAAAATAAGGGAAAAATATGGAGAATTAAGGAAACATTATCTAAGGAGGAGATATGGCAATTTTTTCATCGAGTATAAGTGTTTTTCCATCAATGAGAAAGGGGGAGACTGTTAAAAATACTTGATTGGTTGTCATTGATGTCAAACCCAGTGATCCAAATTGGTCTGGATGTTGTAAGGCAGTATGCAATGTACACAGTACTGGGATTTAGATATGTTGTACATTTGTTTTCCAGTAGGTTGATTTCTTTGAAAATGAGTATTGTTAATACATGGGTATGTTTCTCTTGATGTCTAAGTTTTGGTGTTAGTTGAGGCAATTGGTTTCATGATTTGGATATATATGTTGTAGTGATAATGCAGTTTGGTGGTATTTAGTTGACCGATTCTAGGGTTGTAGTGTTCCACATCTTTTTCTTATTTAATATGATAGCACAACTTTGATATGATAATAGTAATTAATTAATATTGTTGTGTAAATTTTTTTATTCTTTGGAAGTCATACTACAAAATTTGTTCTCCAGAGATATATTTGATTGTGCAGTGTGTGAAAGTTCTATGAGCTTTGTTTTCCTCTAGTTTTTATTTCTAACGATAATCCTTTGATGATCTATTGTTCATGTCTTTAACTTCTTTATGCTAAGTTGGATCATACTCTTTATTCTTTGGAAGTGTGTTCTTGTGGAAGTTTGATGATATGATCATTCTGGGTCTAGCCGACCTTGAATGTTTTTGTTCTTGTTTTTGGTCCGGTGCTTGTAATGTGTAATCTGACCGTTGGAACATTTTTAAAGGAAATCATGTAGAAGACCAATGAAGATATTCTCTTGGGGAAAGTATTCTTAAGGATGATTTAGTACATACTAGAAGCATATATATGTGTGTTATGATATGATCAGGTTGTGGGATGTATGAGTGTGTGTGGTGTACAAGTGACAGTTCGTGTGTTGAAGGAGAAAGGCAAAATTGGTGGGACAACAGATTGGTATAACTAGTTTGCGATATAATTGCATAGATTCTTGACCGAATTAGCTGCAAGAAGTTATTGTGATATCTAACCTTAACAGGATACGATGCCATGCATGTGTAGATGCAATTTTGTTAGTACATTTTAATCTCATTTTCTTAGCAGTGAGCCTTCTAATAGTAAGCCATTGTAACACAGGTAGTGAGCCCTTGTAATCCCGTATAACTAGTTATATTATCTTGAGAGTTACCTCTCTCTATGGTTTTTTATATTTGGGTTTTTTACGTATAAAAAATTGGTGTTTCTCTTATGGTTGTGCATTTCCTTCATTACAATTATGTTGCATGCATTTCTTTTGGGGCAAAGTCAATTGATAATTAGTTTAGTTTGCGAAGTTTAGTTTAAGCTATTTAAAGGGGATTATTAATTCACCCCTCCTCTCAGTATTCTAGTCTATTCAACAACAATAGATGATGATGAAGAAATGTAGAAAGGAACATCAGGTGCTAATTCTTAGGTTATTGAATTTTAGAAAATCCATTGATGAAGCTAAAAAGTTGTATATGTTTTGTTTGAGGTGGCTTGTTTCCATACAAAAATTCAAAGATGAAATTGATTGAAATGAGTCTCAGCTAGTTGACATGGATAAAGTTTATAAAGTGTCTATTGATGCTTATAGAAAAGAAAGGGATAAGGCTCAAGAATTGCATAACCAATTAGTTCAAAGAAGGAAATAAAGAGACAAGTTTATAAGATTGTTTGGTGAGTTGATGACTGACATTGAATTGAAACTTTCTTCTTACTTGAGATTGCTGGTTGAAGTAGAGAATGTTGAAAAGGTTGCTAAAAGCATAAGTTCTCTTAAAGATGCCATGAATAAATGCATTGATTGTGATAGTTAGAGTATAATTTTGGATGCTTATACTTATCTTGTAAGGCCTCATTGATCAAATTGAAGAAGTAATTCAAAGATATCTGGTGGAATGACTTTGAATGCTTTCAATGAATTAATGGTTTGTGTCATTTGTCTTTGATGACAAAGGGGGAGAATAGTTACTAAAAAATGTTTTGATGTTTTCCTCTATTTAATATTTGTGTTGAGATATGAAATTGTTGTTAGGGTAAAATATTTTTTAGGGGGAGTTACTATCAATTGTTTTGCAAGGAACATCTTTAGTTGTTTGCCATCAATGTCAAAGGAGAAGATTGTTGCAGATATGTGTTTTGTTGTCATTTATGTCAAACAGTGTGGTCATAACATCTATTGTATTAGATATAGTGATGAGAAGCTACTAGAGTATGGGTTGTTATGGTTTTGGATAAGAGATTAATATGATTGGTTTTGTGGTTTGGATATAGGTAGGTTGCACTAGAATGATTTTAGCCTATTGAAAGCATGTTTTGGTTGGTCCAGGTATTGCCTATTTTGGCCCAAACTCTTTCTCTTGTGTAGAAATGTATTTGGTGTAAGCATTAGGACATAATATCAAAATTGGATATGATGTATATGTTGGCAACAAGGTAGAAAACTGAGAGGGGGGCTAAATCAATTTTCACAAAACTTTACTCAGCTTAAACACAATTTTGAATATGATAAATAACAATGAAATCATAAATCAACACCACATCAATAAAACACATAACACCAAGATTTTTGACGTGGAAAACTTGGTTAAGGGAAAAGCCATAGTGGGAATCTAACCACAATATGATGATGCCTTGTTAGAAGTATATGAAATATTACAATGGGGAATGCACATCTATTCAGGCACACTACCTAGAGCTCACTGCTCAAAACACAATATCAAAAAGGGCTACAACCTTGGGGATGAATCATTGTCTTACAAAAAAAATAAGATTACATCCAAAAGATCATGAACTGATAAAATAGAATCTCCACATGCCTAGTTACAGTTCCGATTAAGCTCATATACTTCTTTGTCACACTTATTCTCTAGTACTGAAAGATCAAAACATTATTCACATGTTACACATACTTGCAGATACTGCAAATACATCTGCAACATGATATTACATTAATTTATACATCTCATCAACCTATCTTTCAAGGTTGGCTCAACCCATTATACAAATTACAAAATATAACCACACAGGCTACAATATGTTGGAATCCAACACTAAGAGGGGGGGGTGAATCAGTGTTCTACCGGTTTGAGTATTTTTAGCCTTATTAACAAATCCACTTATTAATCGGTATGCATAAAAGAAAGTAACAACAAGTAATAACAATGCAACCCCAAGAATCAACACCATAACACAAATATTTATACGTGAAAAACCGCAAAGAGGAAAAATCACAGTGGGATTGGTGACCCATAATATCTATCCATTGGCCAAATGAATAAATATTACATGAGGGGAATGCACATGCAGGAAGGCACACTGCTCATTAGAAAGGAGCTTCACTGACTACAAATACCAAATATGAAGTTACAAATAAAATTTTGAACTTAGAGTATACATTTGCTATGCTGGATGAGTTCTAGTTTAAGAACTGACTGTACCGATTAACACTATTCCCTTTCTTACCAGTAACCTGATTCGCTTCCTAATCCTCTTAACCACCAAACAAGACCGACTACAGATCATTACATTCACATTTTGTTGATCAAGATCGCTTGTATGATATCACATATCCTATACATCAAAATGACCTAACTGGATTAACTTATATACACTTTACAAACAAAAACATAAATACCTTATGTTAGCTTACAATCATATTTACAAAGTGATTACTTGTCAGCCTAGACAAAAATATCTAATTTAATCTATGTGATCGTTGCTGCCACCACATTACATTTGCTAGATCAATCTCTTATGTCAGCCTCTGTGTACCGATTCCTAGTTTGCCAATTTCCCTGAATGGCGGTTGCAAAGCCATGAATATCGGATAAGTAGTCAACCAAAAACTGGTGTGTGTTTCCATCAATGACAAAACCTTTAACCCAGATGAGTGTCAATTGGCAACAATATCCCCCTTTGGCATTGATGGCAACACTCATGTGAAAAATGGATCAATGAAGTGTTGTATCGGTTCCTCCCTGAAACTGATTTCCAAAACTGATCCTACTCCCCCTGAGCTATACATTACTTTTTATCTCCCTAATCATCCCTAATCATTTTTTACATCAACCTATCCCCCTTTGACAACAATCCCAAATCCGAGGTAAATGAATAATGAATGAAAGAATGAAATCAAAATTGTGATTACCGGATCTTGTTAGATATTTGGTTAGTCCCAAAGACACTAAGAGGGGGTGGGGGTGAATCAGTGTCTGACCGGTAGATGAAAGATTTAAACTTATTTGCAACTTTACAACTCAAACTAATATACCGGTAAGAAAATAATAATCCAGTAAAGAGAAACAAAAGAATAAGAATCAATGCACACCATAACACCGATATTTTTGGCGAGGAAACCCGGTAGGAGAAAAACCTTGATGGGATTTGTGACCCACAATATTTACTCACTAGCCAATATGAATAAATATTACTTAGTTACAATAGGGGCCTGCACATGCAGGAAGGCCAACTGCCTAGAGCTCACTGCTCAACAACAAAATGGAGTCCCACTGACTACAATTGGATGGTTAAATCCAATAACAATGCATTGCTTCAAAGTAGCATCTGCAATGCTGGATTTAGTACCAGTTTATGTTCTATCTAATACCTCTACCAAAACCTTCCTTTTCTCTACTTCACTATGCTCTTCTCTTATTCACTCTCAAGATAAATACATCAAAGTGCATATGCAATTATTCGCTAACATAACCTATCACATATTACCACTTCCTTACATTACCTATCATATCCTATTACTTGCTTACAAAATGACCTACAAGATCTCATACATATATGAGTATTTACAATACATCATGTTGGTCATACAAATAATATTACATTACAATACATTTCGCATAAACAATATTATTTCCAGGTTGGCTTGGACTGCCAGTAAGATCTGCTGCCAGTGTAACTGGATGCCAGTGTGAATAACCCTTGTAGTGACTATCGGTGCCAATATGTGAAGTCTTTTGCTGGTATAACCTTTGAACCCTATTACCAGTTGGTTGCCATCAATGAAAACATCAACCATTCTCATCTGAATGTATAATGCCAACAATCTCCCCCTTTGGCATTTATGGCAACACTCATGAGACAAATCCAAAAATTGATATCCAAAATTTGAAGTCCAAAAACTGAGAGTGCTCCCCCTGAGCAAGTCATGTCCTTCTGTATTTTTTTTTCATTACACTACTCCCCCTTTGACATCAATGACAAAGGATGTTAAAAGTATCAAAAATTCAAAATTTACCTAGATACCTGTAGCCAGTTATGTACAATCTGAAAAATGTCTGCCAAAACCAAGTTAAGACTTTGCAAAAACTTAGTGCTATTAGAAATTATAGTCTGTGTCTATTGGATCATCCCGATGAGATAATGCATCTGTTGCTTTGGTGATCTGTCCCCTTGAATAGTTGCCTTAGATAGCTCATTCTGGTGTGTTAACAAATTATCCAATCTAGGACCAAGTTTGTTCTTTAACTCTCGGGTTTTCATTTTCAACCTTGCTTTTTCCCTTTCCAATTTCTCAATCTTCCCTTCATAAGTAGCCATCTCTTGATCCAAAACTGATGTGAGTTTTGAAGAACCAATCATATTATCAGCAATGTCATCAATCTCTTTATGTGTTTTTTTTATTTGCTCATCAATATCTTCTATTAGACGGTGAGGTTTGCATGCTTCCCTATACAATTCCTTGTATTCCAAAATGGTGGAATTTAGTACTGGTAACAATGAATCAATCTGTCTTGTATAGTCCTTTATTGTTTTGTCAAAGAATTAATCCTTCTCCTTATTAACTCTTTTCTGAATATTTTCCTCATTAATCCTATCTACAGACTAAATGTTAGAAGAAATTAATTTGGACAATGTGTCCAATTTTCTTATAGACCCAACAATGTGATCAACCTTGTACGCTGGTGCAATCATCTGCAAAATTGGTAAAGAATCATCAATAGCCTTAAATGCTAAGGCATTGCATTCTGTTATCTTCTTAGTGGAATCTAATAATATATCAGTGACGTTTGTCGATGTAAAATCCATAGTAGAAGTATTGGGAGAAATGGTAGGTTCTACAATAATTTTCTTTTCTTCTCTAAATACCTATTCAATTACCTTAACCTCTTCTTTATCCACTTTCTCTTTCTTATTTACTTCTAGTTCTGATTGTGTATATTCTTGTTCCTTTTCAGTTCCTGCTGGTATCTCAATATTCTGCTGAGTGTCAACAGTCTTGACCAGTGATTCAGGTTTCTTAACATTAATAGTTTTAGATTTCTTCTCCTCTACAGTTTCCTTATCCATTACTATGTTGATATCCTGAGTGTCAACATTCATTGTGAATAGAATGCTTGACTCAGGATCAATGTTATCTCCTTTCACTTCCTTTGACTTCTTTTCAGGCTAATTTTTCATTTGTTTTGGTGCCTCTAATACTACTGGTGGGGTGTCTTGTGCCGATGGAGGTAAGTTGACCTTAACTGTGATGTTAGGTACACTACCAACCTTACTCTTACCTTTCTCTTTTTGATATACTTTATTAAATGATTTATCAATTTTTTGTCTATCTTTCTCTTCTCTTTTCTCCTTCTCAATAGAGAATATATCCCACTTGTTAGTTGTTTCATCTGCAATCTATTTTACTCTGTCGACCATAAGACTAACTTGTAGTGACCACTCACAAAAACAATAATGTTGCCTCAACCTTCAGTTTCTTGTCTAACTCCATAACGCACATTCTCTTTGCTTCAAGTCTCAAGTATAGATCATTAGGAAGAACATCTACAACCTCAATAAGAACCTTCTTATATATATCCAGATACAAAATAATGCTCTCCTCAATGGTATCCTTATTAGAATCAATAAAAGAATGATAGAACTTACTAACATTACTAAGATTTTCTTCCTAATTAATTTCATTTATTAGCTCTTCCGGTGGAAGAGTGTCAGGTTTCTTTTGTTCCAGTTGCTTCTTTGGTGTGACTTTCTTCTTCTGACCACTAGGCTCTCTCACAGCCTATTGTTTCTTCCTAAGTGTTCTTGAGTTTTTTGGTGAATCCTAAATCTTCAATAATATTGTGTTCCGGTTTGACTATACCTTGGTTGTCAGTAATAACATTCATGAACATGTTCCTTAAATCCTCGAACCCTAAATTTTCAATGTCATAATGAATGTATGCCCTAGGGTCTTCCACACATGCGACTCCCTTAGAGATTTTCAAACATGCACCAATGGAGTCATCTAACTTAGCTATATTACGGATGATTTTGAAGACTATTCTAGGACACTTGGCATTTTTCACAATAGTAGGGTTTGTAACGAATTCAAGAACAAAAGATGAAGAAGCCATGTTGTAAGATAAATATCTTTTAACTAAAAAACCTTGGATGCCTGGAGAATCTTGTTGCTTTCTTCTTGAATGCTGGTGCACAAATTTTGCACTCTTTGAATGCTTGAATGCTTTGGTAAGTCGAAATGAGAAGTTCAAGTGCTTTATAACGAAAAAGTTAACTTACAACAGTAATAAATGCTTCGTCGGTGAAGTGAATTTCCAACATATGTGTTGTTAAAGAAGAAATGTGACTTATTGCCACCAACTGAGGGTAAATGCATGATCTTCAATTGGTTGCCTTACCCCTAAGGATTATTGCTTAGTTAGGTGAAGAATCTCCTGCCAGTGCAGGGTTACTCTGTCCTGCCGGTGCAGAGACAAAATCATCATTCCTCTAATCTATCTTCCTGATCCATTGTTTAGAGAATTATTGCTTGATTTCATTCACCTTTTCTTTTCCTTTGTAATTAGATCCTTTGTTGTTTGTCGGTACATTCTTTCTTCTACAAAATTTTGCAATATGCCCAATCTTATTGCATGCATAATAGGTTACATTGTTTCTTTGAATAGGTTTTCCATAACCATGACCGGTTTGAGTTATGCATTGATTAGATAGATGTCCAAATCTACCACAAACATAGCATTTCATATTCATTCTACAATTGTCTGAGTTATGACCATTTTTATTACATTTGGAACATTGAACAGTGGGTAAGTTTGTATTCTGATTATTTGTAAATCTGCACTGGTTTTCTCTATGACCAAATTTGTTGCAATTAAAATATTTGACATTGAATTTATAAGCATTAGGTTGCCTCACTAGTTTGTTGTGATCATGATTTTTTGCAGTTCTGGAACTTTCTCCATGTTCAAATCCAAGTCCAACTGTTTCTCCATTAGGTTTTTGACTTTTCAACATATCATCAAGCTTGTTTGAACTCTTCTTGAATTTGTCTTTGTATTCATTTGCAGCGACCAAATCACCTTCGAAATTACTAACTTGTCTCATAAGTTCCTCTTTGTCATGTTGCATGTGAATCAAATCTATTTTAAGCATATCATTTTCATAACCAAGCCTTAGAGATTCATATGATCTTTCATTAGATCTTCTGGCCAAATTTTCCTCATTCCTCTTTCTATCTTCAATATCCTTACATAGTCTCATGGTTAAGTCTTGCATCTCTTTCTTCATGTTACTATTCTCTTGTCTCATGGTTAAGTCTTGCATCTCTTTCTTCATGTTACTATTCTCTTGTCTTGGTTTCTCTATAATATCTCTGAGAGTTTCTTTTTCTTCATCATCTTGGTTTCGCAGTTGCTTATGTAATTCTTTTCTCTTATTCTTTGCTATAACTAGGCTTTCTTGAAGTGCTTTGATGAATTCCTGAGCAATTCTAAGTTCATCTTCTAGTTTGATATTCTTTAATTTTTCTGCATCAAAATCTTCAAGAGCCCCTTCCAACTATTGTCTCAAACTTTCCATCGGTACTGGTTTCAGAATCTTCCTCAAGTTGTTAGGCTTATGCAAATAAAGGACCAGGCTCTGATACCAATTGTTAGATATTTGGTTAGTCCCAAAGACACTGAGAGGGGGGGGGTGGTGAATCAGTGTCTGATCAAAAGATGAAAGATTTAAACTTATTTGCAACTTTACAACTCAAACTAATATATTGGTAAGCAAATAATAATGCAGTAAAGAGAAACAAAAGAATAAGCATCAATGCACACCATAACACATATATTTTTTGGCGAGGAAACCCGGTAGGGGAAAAACCTCGGTGGGATTTGTGACCCACAATATTTACTCATGGGCCATTATGAATAAATATTACTTAGTTACAATAGGGGCTTGCACATGTAGGAGGCCAACTACCTAGAGCTCACTGCTCAACAACAAAATGGAGTCCCATCGAAACAATTTGATGGTTAAATCCAATAACAATATACTACTTCAAAGTAGCATCTGCAATACTAGATTTAGTACCAGTTTATGCTCTATCTGATACTTCTGCCAAAACCTTTCTTCGCTCTGCTCTGCTCTTATTTGCTCTAAAGATAAATACATCAAAGTGCATATGCAATAATTCGCTAACATAACCTATCACATATTACCGCTTCCTTACATTACCAATCATATCCTATTACTTGCTTACAAAATGACCTACAAGATCTCATATATATATGAGTCTTTACAATACATCATGTCGACCATACAAATAATATTACATTACAATACATTTCGCATAAACAATATTATTTCCAAGTCGGCTTGGATTGCCGATAAGATCTGCTGCCAGTGTAACTGGATGCTGGTGTGAATAACCCTTGTAGTGACTGTCAGTGCCAGTATGTGAAGTCTTTTGCCAATATAACCTTTGAACCCTGTTACCAATTGGTTGCCATCAATGACAACATCAACCATTCTCATCTAAGTGTATAATGCCAATAGATCAGAGTGTGTGTGAAAATATCTGGATAAGTACCTTTCAAAAATGCCAAGTAAGTACCCCAACCAAATTTTAGAGTCCTTAAAATTGATACCAGTCCATTTAGAATGTAATCATGAATTTCTATCTATGTTAGGTCTTCTGGTGTGGGCTTACCCATTTTTTCTATACACTCTTTCTTATGAAGCAACAATGTATCAATCCAAGGACTAACCAATCCTCTTAACTCTCTTGACTGCCAGATCAACCTATCCTTATCTTTCTCTAGGGCTAAAATCTCAGATTCAAAAAGAAAAATTTGACCATCAATGGAGCTGGTCAATGATTCCGTACCATAAAAAATGATTAGAAGCTGTTTAATTCTATCCTTATCTACCTTTATCTTATTATCCAGGTCTACTGTCAAATTTGTTGTGTTAGTGCAAGATCGATATATATGACTGCATTGATGAAGAAATTCATCAATCCTTATTAATTCCTCTATCAAATTAATCTTGTCAGATGTAATCATATTGTTACAGGTGACCAATCTAGCCGCGTTATACTTCTATACCAGTTTCCAATTTCATAATTCTTGTAGAGTTTTATACTCTTTAGCAATATGTTCTATCTAGCCTTTCAACTTATCGGATGGACATCCAACCTGATCTATCTTACATTCCAGTGCAAGTTGCTACAAAACTGGAACTACTTACTTAATGACCTATTTATCCTTAGATCCTTCCTTCATTAGTTTCTTAGTCGCAACAAACATTAATTCAAAACTCTTCAGTTGCCCAATGTTCTTCTAAAAATTGCCAATATTTTCTTTATTGGATGAGTCAAGTGCCAACAATGAGGGACCAATAGAATTGGATGACACCAATAGTTTGTGGATGACACCATTGTCATGGGGGACTCAAGCATTTCAAAATCCAAAATCCTGAAGGACACCCTTTGTAAGTTTGCTTCTGCTTTTGGCCAGCTTATCAACTAGGTAAAAAGTGAAGTGTTTTTCATCAACACTCCTGAGAGAAGACAACATAGAATCAACATAATTCTAGAATGTCGGATTGCTGATCTTCCTACTACTTATCTTGGTCTCCCCTTGGGCATTGCTCCACCTAATTCCTTTTGGAGTTCTCTGGTGGACAAATTTAAAAGAAAGCTTGCTGGTTGGAAAGGTGCTATTTTAAGTCAGGCTAGCAAGCTTCAACTTCTTAAAGCTTCCCTTCAAAGCATACCTATTTATGCCCTTAGCCTCTTCAAAATTCCAATTAAGTATGCTGATGCCATTGAGAAAATTCAAAAAAGAAATCTTTGGTTTGGGGTTGAGGAAAAGAAAAGAATAGCTTTAGTGTCTTGGGACAAGGTGTGCAAATCAAAAAGTAAAGGTGGTCTGGGCCTGAGAAGAATCTGGATCCTCAATGAAGATCTCTTGTCTAAACAGGTTTGGAGACTATTCCACTCTGATAGTGAATGGTGTAAAATTTGGAGAAGTAAGTATCCTCTTTTGTCTTCTTCTCTTCTCTCTTTCATCAATTCCGATTTCAATATTAATGGGTCCCATATCTGGAATCATGCCTCTAAGTGTAAAGACAACATTGCTAAAGGGGTGAAATGGAGAGTTGGCAATGGTAGGAAAGTCAGATTTTGGGAGGATCCCTGGCTTTTTAATAAGTCTTTGATTAAAATCCCTGAATGGGCCCCTTTTGCTACCCCCTATATTAGAGTCTTTGGCTCCTTGGTTGAGGGGTATTGGATAGGTGATAAATGGCAGAACATTGAAAGTATTCACCCCGACCTTATCAATCTTAAGAACCATTTGTCTTCTACCTGGTTGTACAATGAGGAAGATTCCCTTATTTAGAAATATGAACCTAAATGCAACATCATTGTCTCTTCAATGTATGGTGTTCTTTCCCCTACCCCCTTAGAGAATCTCTTTTGGTCTAAAGCCCGGATAAAGGGTCTTATCCCTAAAATCAAATTTTTTTATTAGACAATCCTTCAAAATAAAATTTTGACCTTAGATAATCTTAAGGTTAGAGGGTTTTCCTTCCCTATTAGATGTGCTTTATGTCTTGAGGAGGAAGAGTCCATGGACCATTTGGCTATCCATTGTTCCTTCACTATTTCAATTTGGGAAAGATTTCTTAAGAATGTTTGCATGGATTGGGTGTTTCTTAACACTATCAATGAATTGTTCCATTCTTGGAGTTATAATTGGTCTAACCCCTCTTTGAGATCTTTGTAGTAGCTATCTCTCCCTCACATTCTATGGGGGATCTGGAAAGAAAGGAATAACCGCATCTTCAGGGACACTTCTCTCACCTAGGTTGTTGTTTTCCAGAAAATCCAAAGGGCTATTGTGGAGAACATTGGGATCATTGGGGATCCTTGAAATTCTGCCAACCCCTTGGAAACTCACATTTTCAGTTCCTGGAATCTGAAGAGTGTTGGTAGTACTGATCCGAAACTAAACAAGAGACTAGAAGCCAGATGGCACACTCCCCCTCATGGTTGGCTCAAAATCAACTTCGACGGAGCTGCCAAAGGCAATCCTGGCCCTGTGGGATGTGGTGCAATTCTCAGAGATGAAAATGGTAGATGTAAGGAAATGATTGTTGTTCCCATAGGTTTCCAAACTAACCACATGGCGGAAGCTATGGCTTCTCTCCAAGGTCTTCTCCTAGCTAAAAGATGGAACTGTCCCTATCTATGGATTGAAGGGGATTCTAATAACATCATCAAGTGCCTAAAGGGAACCTCTAAGCCTTCATGGACTATCAACAACATAATAAAGGCTGCTAGAGATCTCATCAACACTTTTGAGAAATGCTTCATATCCCAAATTTATCATGAAGCTAATGGTCTAGCTGAATAGGCAGCCAACGTGGCGGCCAATCACAACAATATGGTTACCTGGAAGGGAGAAGAGGGTCTCTTCGATGACGTCAGATCGATTATATTTATGAATCGATACAATAGTACCCCAAAGATCATAAATGGATAAAATAATGATTAAACAGATTAATAGGAGGGCTATGAGTAATTATAATAATGTCAGTACCATTTATTACAAGACACAAGCCACTCACGCTTTCTGGGTATATGTCATAGCTTCAAAAAATTTCTTGCCTAAAGCTCTCTGCAACTCTCGGCCTTCTATTCTAAAAAGCAAAAAAATGGGAGGAAATAGATGCCGCTATGAACCCAACAACTGTAAGGAGTGGAAACAAAATGAGGTTGTTTGGAACATTTTGCAGAAGGGAAGGTTTTCAAAGTTTATGGAGAGGATCCATGGGAGAGATGCCACAATTACTAATTTATTGTGCAAAAACTAGAGAAAGGGCACTCTAAAGATGGGAGATCAAACAATCTCCATTGATGAAGACCTCATCACTTAGGTCATGGGTCTTTGCAGGGAAGGAAGCAATTATTACAGAGACAGAAAATTGAGCAAGGAGGCTATTGAGAAATACCCCAAAATGGCAAAGGAGAAAAAGTGCCTTGTAAAGCTAAGTAAAACTCACTACCCGCCTAGGGCATTTGTTAAGCCATGAAGGGAGGTCTTGTTTGCTATTATACGTTATGTTACCTTGGATGGCAGATTCACAAAAGTGTATGGCTATCATTTTATTTTGCTTAACCATTTCAGGTATGATAAAAAAGTTAATATTGCATATTTCCTGTTGTGTTCTATGAATGCTACCATTAAGGCCCATAAAGAGAAACCTAAGGGTGATACAACCCTACATCAAGGTCTTATGGTGTTAAGTTATGACCACCTAAAGGCCAACTAGATTTCTTGCCCTCAGCCTTCTATCTCTGAGTCTGAGGAGGAAGGGTCAGATTCTATTTTTTCAATGGGTGAGGAGTTTGAAAGTGATTTGATGAGTGAGTCAGAGAAGAGTTTGGATGACTCTGAAGCTAAAACTGGTAAGAAAAGAAAACAAGTGAGTACCAGGCCCTCCTCCTCGAAGGGTAAGAAAAAATCTAAAGAAAAGGTTTTCTAGATTCGTTCCTCCTCCTCCTCGGAGGTCTCTGAGGATTCTAAGAAGGATGAACCCTAGTCTCCTCGAAAAAAGAAAACCAAAATTTTTATTCAGACAAGGAACAAACAAAAGAGGTAGGAAGATAATGTTATGGAGCTAGAGGAACAAGTGCAGAGAAAGGATCCTGAAGTCGACCATAAATTGGAGGAGGAGACCATGGGGGAAGGTTTTGATTATAGGGTTGATGGAAAAGTTGATAAGATCACTAGTGGTGACGCCCCCAAAAATGAACAGGACAATCCTAGTGAGAAAAATCCCCCTTCAAATTCTCCCTCTGAGGGATTGAAAGGTTTTGTGGACACCATTGATTGGTTAATTAACAGTTACGAGAAAGTTGTGGAGGATAATAAGAAGCTGAGCCACAGGGTCCAAATTCTAGAGATAATCTGTATTGGTGGAGGTAAATCTATGGCAGAATATGTTGAGGATTTGATTAAAACTATTGCCAGAGTCGAAGATATCAGAGATTCCTTCAACCCTAGGTTCAAGCAAATTGAGAAGGACCTAACAGAGATAAAAATTAATGATAATGTTATGGACTAGAGAATGGCAGATACTGATAACAAATTCAACAAAATTGAAAAAATGCCTCAAAAGTATTGCTGAACAAAGCTTTAGCATTTTGAAGGCCTCGGCCAACAATACCAATATCCTCATTAGCAAACTAGAGGATGAGAAGGATTCCTTGGAGCTGGAACCAGTCATTGAAGGTACGCGAGAAGTGAAAGGGCCTATAACAAGGACCAGAGGCAAAAAGAAGGAGAAGAAGCAAAACAACGATATGAAAGAACTCAAAGTTGTTGCGGCAAACTATTACCAGCTGGTCGATAAGGTGGCGAGACTTCTTAAGTCTTTATAGTTGTTGTTTTTTTTTGTCTTTTCTCTGGTTGTTCCACTTTTCTATTCCTTTCTTTTCATGTCCATTTGGTTTACTGGCCTTTTTGCCAGTCATTTTGTAAGTTGTTTCAAGCAGGTTTGGATGCTTTTTGATGAACTATTTTATGCTCCTATGTTAAAGGTTTTGAGTCCTTAAAACTTGTTTTTCATATTAATTAGAACAATCAGGGACCAACAGTCGGTGAAGATGTCGATGGTGTCGGGACCTTGACTTTAGTCTGTTTATCCTGATCTTTCACCTCTTCCTCTTTCTCTTTCTTTTCCTATTCCTTCTCCTTAGCACCGGTGGCTTCGCCACTTGGTGTAGTTATTTGTTCTGCCTCTACCTCTACCCCCATTACCTCATGAATTTAAATTGTATCAACATTGATTGCTGGAGGAAGATTATCCTCAGTTTTATCTATCAGTTTGTTAGTTTCAAAACCCTATACAAGTGTTACTTCCAGAGGAATGCCCTCAGATTGGTTCTTTGTCAGAACTAGTAGATCCATACCTAATATACCTTTACCTTTTGCATCAATTGGGATGTCTGGAATGTCAAACTTAGGAGGTTCAACTGGTTATGTAAAGAAATTTGGTTTGTCAATAAATAATTTTACCCATGCCTCGTGGGTCTCCTTAACTATTTCATTTACTCTACCCACCATAAGACTCACATGCCTATGCCTACTCTAGAAAATTGTTCTATTAGAAAAATTGAGATACTGTTGCATCTCCTCATCAGTGATAGCACCACAAATAGTCAATAATTCCTGAACCCTTATATGTTTATCTTCCTCAATAGCATATAATCTCCTAGCATCTAACTTATTGTATAACTCTTTCGGTATTTTCTTTTCTATCTCAATTAAATCTTTCTTGTATATGTCTAAGTATAAAAAAACTGATTCCTCAATCTCCTTTTGATCCTTATCATCCATATGTACATAATAATGTTGTATATTACTCAAAATTCCATCCTTAGTAATATGTTCTATCAATTCATCTACAGATAAAGGAGGTATAACTTTAACACTTTATCTCAATTCTAATGCAATATCTAATTCTGATTTCTTCTTTGTACCAAGAGTGGGAGCAGATTCCTTGACCAGTTTGTTCTTCTCAGTAGGATTCTTCTCCTTCAAAATTTTCTTTTAAACTGTCTGAGGGGTGACTTTTAATTTCTAGAGCTTCCCTTCCTCGGGTTTCTTCCTCTGAATTCTCATATAAATCTTGGGAATCTTTGAGGGCTCATCTTCAGTCTCAGAACCAGATGCAACAGGGGCAATATTGTTGGAATCCAATAACACTGAGGGGGGGGTGGGGGGGGGGGGGGTGAATCAATGCTATACTAGAATGATCAATTTTAGCCTTATTAAAACATGCATACACCAATCGGTATATCGGTACATACATAATAGAAATAAGTAAAGCAACCAATAAGCTAATCACATAAATGAGAACCATAATACATAAAATTATAGGTGGAAAACCTCAAAGAGGAAAAAACCACGGTAGGATTTGTGACCCACATATCAATTCACTGGCCATATGAAGAGATATTACAAAATATAAGTGGCCTGCACTTGCAGGAAGGCTTACAACCTAGAGAACACTGCTCAATCACAAAAGGAGACTCATCGACTACATATAAATCTAGACTTCAATCCAAAGAAGTTTGTGAACTACTAAGATAGCATCTTCTATGCTGGAATACAGTTTCGGTTAAGCTTTGTCAGTTCTGGTCTTAAAACCCTAAACCCTTTACTAGAATAACCCTTACATAAATATCCTCACATACATAATCTCTCTGATATATTTCACATCATATCACATCTACATATTCCATTACATTTTCATTTCCATGATGTATATCAAAATGATCTAATCCAACTGACCTATATACCCTATACAATTTTTCATGCCTTATGTCGGCTTACAAAGATATATACAATATCAAATTACATGTCGAATAGATAACATAAATTCATGAATATTAAAATCAATTGTCGATGCAGGATCCAAGAGATGTCAGCCTCCAATACCAATAACAATGTTCTAAATCATGTTAGTTTGCATTGTGGGATACCAAATAAATCCTTCTATCCTATCGATGTCGGTGCCGATGAAGTGCTTGCTGGTACACAACTGAACCAAAACATGAAGCCAAAACAAGATATGATGTTTCCATCAATGACAACATAGTGAAACCAACCAATTGAGTGTCAATTGCCAACAATCTCCCCCTTTGCCATTGATGGCAAAACTCATGTGAAAAATGATCAAGGTTTCATCTACTAGTTTCATCCTGCCTACTCCCACTGAGCTGAATATTCATCAATGAAAAATACTCCATACTCCCCCTAATGTATACAACTCCTATTCTTTTTCACATCTATATCACTCCCCCTTTGACATCGATTCCATCAAAGAATGTTTTTTTCCAAAAAGAATTTTAAAGATCCAAAACTGTACAATGAGTATCCCAAAAATATCTTACCAGAGCTTAACAAATTTGAAATTTTTTGGATATGCCTTCATCAATAGCTCAAGATAAGTATCCCAACCAGATTTGAAAGTGCTAGAAATAGATACAAGTCCATTTAACATATGTGCAAAGGACTCTTTCTCATTTAGCTCTGCCAGTGTGGGCTTTCCAACCATATCCATACACTCCTTCTTATGTACACCTAGTGAATCCAACTGAGGACTCACCAAGCCTCTCAAACTTCTTTATCTTCTTATGATTTTGTCTTTTTCCTTCTCAAGAACAAAAATTTGGGCCTCCAAAACCAAAATTTGACCATCAATGGATGTAGTGAATGAATTTAATCCATCAAAAGAATTAGCTAAACCTGCAATTTTCTCTTGAAGTTCCTTAATCTTTTTGTCCACATTCACTGTAAGTATATCTGTGTTACAACATATTTTGTATATGTTTGTACACTACTTCAAATAATTATCTATCAGTTTCAGCTTCTCATCAACCTTTTTCTTCCCAAATTCAATCACCTGATCAAATGTAGCTCTTTTATCCTGTGTGAACCTCTCTAGTGCATGTCAGTTTGAAATATGTTGCAAGGATTGAAAATCCTTTGAAATGTGCTTAGTAATTATCTTAAGCTTTTCAGATGGGCTCGCTTCACCGTCAAACTTGCAATTTGGGACTAGCCTGTGTAAAATAGTGATTGACAGATCAATAATCCCTTTATCTGTAGATCCCTCCTTCATCAATTTTTGTGCAACCATCATCATGAGTTCAGTAGGACTCATCTCTTCTATGTTTTTATTTGCAGACTATGAGGTGTCAATTGACAACAATGATGGATCTACAAATAGTTCCCTGCCAGATTCTCCTTTCTTCTCCTCTGATGATTTATCCTTTATAGCTTCCTCGCACCAGTGGCTTCGTCACTTGGTGCAGTCTCTCTAGTTGTCGGTTACTCTCTAGGAACTATAACCTCAACCTGTACATTTGTATTTAGAGGACTGTTGTCATCAACATTAGTATCTTGTAAAATATTAACCTTTTCATCTCTGTATTTCCTGGTGTCTCTAGAGCAATAGTAACACAAACAAATAACAACTCTTGAATTTTTATGTGTTTGTCTTCTTGTATTGCCGATAGCCTCCTAGAATTTAACATATCATATAATTTTGCTGGTATTTGGTTTTCAATTTCTATGAAGGCTTTCTTATAAATATCCAAGTATAATAAAACTGCCTCCTCTACTTCTGTTTGTTCAATATTATCTAAATGATCATAGTAAGACTGTACATTATTTAACATGCCATCCTTAGTGATTTCATCTACTAACTCTGCACAAGTTTTTTGTGGAATAATGGTTACATTACAAGTTTGAATATCCATGTCAATATCATTTGTCTTCTTCCTTCTACCAGTACTGGATGGAGCTAAATTTGTTACTTTTAGTGCTTTCTTCTGCGTCGGTAACTTGATAGTAACTTTTCTAACCAGTTTCCTTTTATCCTCTACCTTGGTCTCCTTTGTTTTCTTCCTTATAAATTTTTTGAAAGCCAAGGGTGTATCATCCTCAGATGTAGACTCTGCTATAACAGGCACAATGAGTACTTCAGGTTCCTTCCTCTTTCTTCCTTTCTCTAGGACAACATCAATTAATTCTTTAATGTCCCGTGAAACCTTCTCTACAAACTTGCTTGCTTTTATTTCCTGATTCTCTCTCTTCTTTCGGTTGAACTCTATTTCAACCCCTTGTATCTTTTTCTTCGTAGTACCATATGGCTTCTCAACCACATCAACGGGTGCATCCATCAATTTTTTTGCATAAGCCTCAAGGATATGTCCATCAACTTCATAGCCCATTTCCTCAACCCAGTTCATTCGGGGCTTAACTACTTCCATAAGTGTTTCATCCTTCTTCACCATGAATCATATGTCAGTTGAGTATTTATGAACATTATGCTTAGGAACCCTTTCCCTAGACTTCATAGCCTTTTGGAATCCTTTAAAATATCCCCATACCTTATCATCTATCTGACTACCTAAAATAGCAATTGACTATTTATGTTATCTCCTTACTGGGATATCAAATTCCCATTGCCTCTTCTCAAAACCAAGAGTGTCATTCATGAAAAATAACATTAAGCAAACAATTAAGTTGCTATACCAGAAAGTCCCTTTCTTTTCTCCTTTAATCTTTCATAGGTTTATCAGTATTTCATCTAACATCCATCCACATAGATCCAATTTCTCATTTTCTCTCATCATCTTGTAAGCTACGAAAAATGTCGAAACTGGAAACAGAATTCAGTCAGTTTGACTGAGTTACCTTATATCCAATGATAATGCTACCAAATCTGATGTCTGTGTCAGTGATAGTGCTTATTCTCATCGATCTCCTGTCAGATATCACATCAATGATTTTGTTAACATAATCATTAGAAACCTTCTTGTCTGGATGTTTCCCAACCTAAGGTAAACCAATGAGAGCCCTGATGGATTCCTTGGTGATCTTGTAAGGTCTATCCAACAAGATAAACTCTCCATGAACTCTACTCAAAACATACCTTATGATTTCACTTTTGAATTCCGGAATGTCCAGAATTCTGGTAAACCCTAAGTCTTCAATGTGCTTGTACATATGCCCTAACATCTTCGATATAAACAACTCCTTCTGAACCATGAGAAAATGCTCCAACTAAATCATCTAGGGTAGCCATATGTGGATACTACTTAAAAATTGGCCTTGGTCAGTCCTTGACCTCTACAACAGTTTGATTTGCAACAAAGATAGGAATAGATGACAATCACACTTCCATGTTTAAAGATAAATACCCGATGATCGCTTTCAGTGAAAACCCTTGACAAGTCCGTCAGTGAAATCGCTCAAGAAGAAATCTGATCACACTGAAATGCCTATGATTGTTTTGAGTCTCTCTTAAATGCTCTGAATGCAAAGTGATCAAGAATGAAGTGAATTTGACCTTTTATCCTCCAAGAAAATTCCTAATCTTTTATTGACATCAATGGCTGTTGGTGAAAGATATGAATCTCGAACAAACCATCTCCGTGTTGGATAAGCATTTCCAATGTCTAGAACATCCTCCAGAACCTCTTCTCGGGGCATATGCAGCATCTTCATGAATTTTTCCTACCCCTAAGGCATCTGCCTCAGTTGTCGGCTGAGCTACTTGCCAGTGCAGGAGCAACTTCCTCTGTCGGATAAGTAACTGGTGCATTCCCTTCTACTGATTGTTCTTCATTCTTCTTGACCCATCTCTGAGTGTGATCTTGCTAGATTTCATTGACCTTCTCTTTCCCTTTCACTTTTGATCATCCATTAACAATCAGTGGATTTCTGCTTCTACAAAATTTAGCAATATATCCAGCCTCATTACATGCATAGCATGTAACATTATTCCTTTGAGTTGCTTTACTAAAATTGGTGAAATTTCTTGACCTGCACTGATTAGCCATATGTCCAAATTCTCCACATGCATAATATTTAACATTCATTCTGCAATCTTATGTCTTATGACCATACTTATTGCATTTAAAACATTTACCGAGAGCAGAATCAGGGTTCTGAATTGCTCTATTTCTACATTGCCTAGCCATGTGACCAAATTTATTGCAAACAAAATATCTAACATTAAATTTATAAGCATTAAACTTCCTTACTAGTGCCTTATGGTTTTGATCTTCATTAGCAGTACCAGAACTCTGTCCTTGTTCAAATCCAAGTCCATTGGAATCTCCAATCTATCTTTGTCTCTTCAATAACTCATCTAGTTATGCTGAATTAATCTTGAATTTTTCTTTGTACTCACTTGCAGTAGTTAGATCTTCTCTCATAATTATCATTTGTCTCTCAAGCTCTTGTTCATTACTCTCAGATTGTACTAAATTAGCTCTCAACATATCATTCTGATGAACCAACCTACCACATTTTTCAAATTTGTTCTTTAGGGATACAGAAAGATTTTCTTCCTTTTTCTTTTGGTCTTCAATCTCCTTAGACATTCTCATAGTTAAAGCTTGAATTTCATTTCTCATGACCATGTTCTCCTGACTCGGTTTCTGACACCTTTTTTTAGGTGCATCTTTCTCTTCATCATCCTGATTTTGCAATAATTCCTTCCTTCTAGCTTGAACAAATGGCAACCTCTACTATAGGAAAAGAATGAATTCCTTAGAAGAATTCAATTCATCTTGTAGCTTTAAGTTGTTCAACCTCTCCAAGCCCATATCCATGGATTATGGATTCAAGATTCTCCTCAAGCTGTTAAACTTCCTCTAAGGCACAAGGATCATATACCAATTGTTGGAATCCAATAATATTGAGAGGGGGGGGGGGGGTGGGGTGAATTAGTGTTATACCGAAATGATGAATTTTAGCCTTATTAAAACATGCATACACCAACCAGTATATTAGTACATACAAAATAGAAAGAAGTAAAGTAACCAATAATCTAATCACATAAATGAGAACCATAACACACATAATTATATGTGGAAAACCTACAAGATAAAAAACCACGGTGGGATTTGTGACCCATAATATCAATTCACTAGCCATATGAAGAGATATTAAAAAATATAAGGGGTCTGCATTGAAGGAAGGATTATAGCCTAGAGCACACCGCTTAATCACAAAAGGAGCCTATCAACTACATATAAATCTAGACTTCAATCTGAAGAAGTGTGTAAACTGCTAAGATAGCATCTTCTATGCCAGAATATAGTTCCAGTTTGAAAACCCTAAACCCTTTACCAGAATGACCCTTGCATAAATATCCTCACATACATAATCTCTCTAATATATTTCACATCATATCACATCTACATATTGCATTACATTTTCATTTCCATGATGTATATCAAAATGATCTAATCCAACTAACCTATATACTCTATATAATTTACCATGCCTTATGTCAGCTTACAAAGATATATACAATATCAAATTACATATCAGCTAGATAACATAAATACATGAATATCAAAATCAATTGCCAATGTTGGATCAAGAGATGTCGACCTCCAATACTGATAACCATTTTCTAAATCATGTTGGCCTGCATTGTCGGTAACCAAAGAAATCCTTCTATCCTGCCGGTGCCGGTGAAGTGCTTGTCAGTCTATAAAAGAACCAAAACATGAAGCTGAAACTATTGGAATCCAATAACACTGAGAGGGGGGCATGAATTAGTGTTATACCAGAATGATTAATTTTAGCCTTACTAAAACATGCATACACCAACCGGTATACCGATACATACAAAATTAAAAGAAGTAAAGCAACCAATAAGCCAATCACATAAATGAGAACCATAACACACAATATTCTATGTGGAAAACCTCAAAGAAGATAAAACACAATAGGATTTGTGACCCACAATGTTAATCCACTTGCCATATGATGAGATATTACAAAATATGAGGGGCCTATACTTGTAGGAAGGCTTACAACCTAGAGCATACTGCTCAATCACAAAAGGAGCCTCATTGACTACAATCCAGAGAAGTGTGAACTAATAAGATAGCATCTTCTATGCCTAAAGATAGTTCTGATTTAAGCTCTGTCTATTCTGGTCTGAAACCCTAAACCCTTTATCGAAATAACCATTACACGAATTTCCTCACATACATAATCTCTCTGATATATTTTGCATCATATTACATTTGCATATCCATAATCTCCTATTTCATGTCCATATCAAAATGATCTAATCCAACTGACCTATATAACTTATCATGCCTTATGTCGCCTTACAATACCAAATTAGATGTCGGCCAAATAACATAAGTGCATAAATATTAAAACCAATTGCCAATGCCAGATCCAAGAGATGTCGGCCTCCAATACTGATAACCTTTAACTAAACCATGTCGTCCTGCATTGCTGGTAACCAAAGAAATCTTTCTGTCCTGCCAATGTCGGTGCCGGTGTAGTGTTTGTGAAGTGCCTGTCAGTACACAACTGAACCAAAACATGAAGCCGAAACACAATACCATGTTGCCATCAATGACAACATAGTGAAACCAACTAATTGAGTGTCAATTGCCAACAATATCCCCCTTTGGCATTGATGACAACACTCATGTGAAAAAGGGTCAAGGTTTCATCTGCCAATTTTATCTTGTGTACTCCCCCTGAGCTGAATATTCATTAATGTAAAATGCTCCACATCTCAACATCTCCATAACTCCATAACTCCCCCTAATGTATGAAACTCCTTTTATTATTTTCCACATCTATATCACTCCCCCTTTGACATCAATGCCATAAAAAATTCTAAAAGTCAAAGATTCAATAAACTGTACAATCAATTTCCCAAAAATATCTTATCGGAGCTTAACAAATTTCAAAATTTCTGGATAACACTTCTCCAATAGCTCAAGATAGGTATCCCAACCTATTTTAAAAGTGTTAGAAATAGAGACAAGTCCATTTAATATATGTGCAAATGACTCATTCTCATTTACCTCTGTCGGTGTGGGATTTCCCACCGGATCCATACACTCTTTCTTGTGTACACTGAGTGAATCCAACTGGGGACTCACCAAGCCTCTCAAACTTCTTATAATTTTGTCCCTTTCCTTCTCAAGAACAAAAAAATGGTTTTCCAAAATCAATATTTGACCATCAATTGATGTAGTCAATGAAATCAATACGTCAAAAGAATTAGCTATATTTTCAGTTTTCTGCTGAAGTTCTTTTATCTTCTTATCCACATTAGCTGTAAGTATACCAGTGTTACAACATACCCTATAAATATGTGTACATTTCTTCAAAGAATTTTCTATTAGTTTCAGCTTCTCATCAATCTTCTTCTTCTCAGATTCAATTACCTGATCAAATGCAACTCTATTAGCCTAAGTAAACCTCTCCAATGCTTGTCGGTTTGAAATCTACTATAACGATTGAAAATCCTTTGAAATATGCTCAGTAATAATCTTAAGCTTGCCAGATGGGCTTGCTTCATTGTCAATCTTGTACTCTGGGACTAGTCTGTGTAAAATAGTGATTGATTGATCAATAATCCCTTTGTCTGTAGATCTCTCCTTCATTAGTTTTTGTGTTGCCATCATCATGAGTTCAATAGGACTCATCTCTGTTATTTTTTTCTTCTCAACCTGTGAGGTGTCAATTGATAACAATGATGGACCAACGATTGGTTCCCTGTTGAATTCCCCTTTCTTCTCTTTTGAAGATTTATCCTTTATAGCTTCCTCACTTGCATCGGCAGCTTCATCACTTGGTGCAGTCTGTGTAACTTTTGGTTCCTCTGTAGGACCTGTAACCTCAAACTGTACATTTGTATCCAGAGGACTATTATCCTCAATATTAGTATCCTGTACAAAATTAACTTGTTAACTCTTTGTATTAACCAATATCTCAATATTTGTCTGTACATCTGTATCAACTGGGGGCTGGATTTCCACTATCTTAATGTTTTTCAAAATTGAGTGTGGAGTACCCATAATCCCCTTTCCTTTTCCTTCAACCGAGGTGTCTATAGTGTCTGTCCTGGTTTCTGATGAAGTAAAGAATCCTCTGTTCTCTCCAAGGAATTTAACCCATGCTTTTTGAGTCTCCTTTATTATTTCATTTACCCTTCCTAGCATCAGACTAATTATTCTATGTTTTCTATTAAATACTTTTCTATGTGCCACCTCAAGTGTCTTTTGTATTTCATATGGAGAAATAGTAACACAAACATATAATAGATCTTGAATTTTAATATTCTTATCTTCTTGCATAGCTAACAGTCTTCTAGCATCTAAGATATTATATAACTCAGCCAATATTTGACTTTTAATTTATATTAAGGCTTTCTTATAAATATCCAAGTATAATAAGACTGCTTCCTCTACTTCTCTTTGTTCATCCTCCTCTAAATGTACATTCTTTAACATGCCATATTTAGTGATTTCATTTACTAAATCTGCACAAGTTTTAGGTGGAATGATATTTACATTGCCAGATTGAATAGCAGTATCAGTTTCATTCTTCTTCTTCCTCTTTGCAGTACTGGATGCAGTTGAAGTGGTTACTTTTGTTGCTTGCTTCTTTGCCAGTATTTTAAGTATAACCTTCCTTGTTAGGTCCCGAAGACAACTGAGAGGGGGGGGGGGCATAAATCAGTTGTTTAATAAATTCAAACCAAAAACAACTTAACCAACCTTAATGCTTAATACTAGTAAACCAAAATTTATGCTATTAGATAGTTTATCAGTTAATTGTAGTACCAGCAAAGATTAATGCATGAAATAGAAAGACAATAACATCCATAATAAATAACACCAATATTTGTACATGGAAACCCTGTAAGGGGAAAAACCACGGTGGGAAACCTTACCCACAATCAATGGATACTATTGCACATAGTATGTGTATACAAATGGGGTCTGTACATGCAGAAAGGCCAAGCACCTAGAGCTCATTGCTCAAACACAAATAGGAGTCACACTGACTACAATTGGATGGTTAAATCCAATAATGATGTACTGCTCAAAATAGCATCTTCATATGCTGGATTCAGTACTGGTTTAGTTCTGATATGCCTTCACAAAAACCTTGTTTCACCTTCAAATGATGTCTGCGTGTATAGCTCTACTTATTCTCGCATATACCTTCTTAAAATTCCTTTACCCAATCACATATCGATCTTACAAATAAGATCTTACATATATACCATAACCTAAGACCAATTTTAGTAGGTTGGCTCTAAAAGATATTACAATAAAATCAATTACAAGTAAATCAATAATCGTTGCAATATCCGATTCAACATGTCGGCTTAATGCATTTACAATAACAACAAAATCATCTCCAAAGCGTGTCGTGCTGATCTGGAATAGATAAGCCTGTCGGTGCTTATTCTGGACCTATTTGCCGGTAACAACAAATATGCAAACATGAATATACCAATGAACAAATCTCCAAGACAAAGTGTCCAAATGATGTCTTCGACATAACCAAGTGTCGGTGAACAATATATCATGTCGGTGTACCAGATACCAGTGACTGTGCATAAGTCACTTACTTGCCAGTGAACATTACCAATCCTCCAAAGTGCCAGAGTTGATAAGTGTTAATAGGTGTTGACATCAATGACAAAACCATATCAACATATCCAAATTACCAACATTCCTAACTAGTTTCTTTGTAGCTTCAACCTTTGTTTCTGTAGGATTTTGCCAAGATCAAGAGCACAATGAAAAGCATAAAAGAGACAATAGAATGACAAGAACAAACTATATTCTCATCAATATGCAAAATGATCAACTGGATTAACTAATACAATGAATATAGGCCTGCTTATATAGGCAAGGCCATATGGATGTATGAGCACACAAATATGACATGTGGCTCAATGAGAAACAAGGGTAGGTAAGAAATACTAAAGGTAGGTAGGAGAAATAATATAATATTCCACAAGAGGTGGATGACCCACCGAATGTGGAGTGTAACAACAAAATAAGACCACAAAAGATGGAATTTCTCCTACAAGCTCTATCCCTATGTGCACACTTCCCTAAGTGTCTCAAATCCAAACTACGAAGAGATGCATTATCCTAAGTTAACTTAAGTAAGTGTAATAATATCCAAAATGAATATTTATTTACACCAACACCCCCCATTAAATGCAACTTAGGAGAATGAAGACTCAAGTCAACAATGCAAGATGGGTCCTGGCTACTAGGCCATGATAGGTACCCATGTACAATATGCAAATGCAAGCAAAACTATGCAATGCAATCTCTCACAAATGGAGAAAGGGAGAAAACCCAGTGGGAAAAAACTCCCCCACAAAAGAGAGATGAATGTACAAAAGACTCTCAAAGAAGAAGGACAAAACCTCAAAGAGGAAAAAGTCCCCCCCATAAGAGAGGAAGGAGAAGTTAGCTGACCCCCCCTAATGACACATCCCATACCCCCAAGAGAGCTCGCAACTGCTAGAACTTACTCTCGGTGAAAGGTTTGGTGAATATGTCAGCAACCTGCTCTGCTGTAGGACAATACTGCAAATCAATGACCTGCTCCTGGATGAGCTCTCAGATATAGTGCATATGAATCTTGATGTGTTTGGTCTGCTAGTGCTGGACCGAGTTCTTTGAGATCGCAATAGCACTCTGATTGTCGCAATGTAGAACTGTCGGCCGTGGAGTGGTGAAACCAAACTTGGTGAGAATCTGCTGGAGCCAAATGGTCTCAGTCGCTGCATTAATTGTGCTTTGATACTCAGCCTCAGTCAAAGAGAGAGCAATAGCATGTTGCTTCTTGTTCTGCCAACAAATGGGGCTCGAACCAAGGTGAAAACTATAACCAGAAGTAGACTTACGATCAACTAGATCGCTAGCCCAATCGGAGTTTGTGTAACTAACCAAGCGAAGTCCTGTGCCTGCTGCATAGTGAATCCCATAGTGATGTGTACCCTGGATGTAATGAAGGATGTGTTTGACGGCTTTCCAATGAAGCTCATGTGGTTCCTGCATGAAGCAAGAAACCATGCCAACTGCAAATGAAATATCAAGGCGTGTATGAGTCAAGTAGATGAGACTACCCACAAGTTGACGATACAAAGTGGCATCAACTGGTGGAGAAGAATACTGAGCCTCAAGCTTGACTCCTGAAAGAAAGGGAGTCAGGGCAGGCTTACAATCAGCCATATGAAAGCATGCAAGTAGATCAAGAGCATACTTGGGAGGTAATCCCAGAAGGTGACTATGAAATCTCTATCCCGAGAAAGTAGTGCAAAAGACCCAAGTCAGTCATAGCAAATCTGTCATGCAAAGCAGCTTTGACCCTGCTAATGATGGATGAAGTACTCCCTGTAATGATCAAGTCATCAACATAGAGCACAAGTATCAAGTGAGATTCATCCTGTCGCAAAATGTAGACATTCGGATCGGAATGACACCTGGTGAACCCTGCGGAGAGAAGAAAGGAATCCATCTTGGCATACCAAGCCCTGGGGGCCTGCTTAAGGCCATAGAGAGATTTCCTTAGTCTACAAACCAAGGAAGTATCCTGGATGAAACCCTGTGGCTGCTCCATATAAATCTCCTCATCAAGATCACCATGAAGAAAAGCACTCTTCACATCCATCTGATGTACAGCCCAACCATGAGCTGCAGCAATAGCAAGTTGCAAATGAAGGGAGTTCATCTTCGCTACAAGTGCAAAGGTCTCAGTATAGTCAACACCTGCAACCTACAAGAAACCTTTCGCAACAAGCTGAGCCTTATACTTATCCACACTACCATCTGCTGCAAACTTGGTCCAATAGATCCACTTACATCGAACCATATTTCTCGCCTTAGGGAGATGGACTAGATCCCATGTGTTGTTCCTCATCAAGGAGCTATACTCTTCCTCCATAGCTTGGTCCCATTCAAGAACCCCTGATGCTTCCCTAAATGTTTGTGGATCAGAAGTGGTAGCAATGAATGCATGTGGAAGATCCTGATGTTGTGATCGAGTTCTCTACGTATCTGAAGGATCCCCAACTAGAGAACCCACAGACTCAAGTGTCTGTCGAACCCATCGAGGTCTAGGTGGAGGTGGAGAATGAAGCTCCTCAATGGCAAGTGGACCCTATGGAGGTGTAACCCTGCGAGTCAGAGTTGAGGGAGTCTCATCATCTGAAAAACTAACATCACTATCCACAATGGAGGAAGGTGGAGGAGGTAGAGAGGCTAAGATAGGAGAGCTTTCCTCAAAGTGAACACTCCTCTCAATGAATACCTCATGTGTCTCTGGATCGATCAATCTGTATGCCTTAACACCCTCAGGATATCCAACAAATATGCAAGGCCGACTCTGGGGTTCCAATGCCTTGCATTTCTGTGGAGGTATGCGAGCCCATGCTGGACACCCAAAGACTCTGAAATGTCTCACAATCAGTTTCCTACTAGCCCAAGCTTCAAAAGGAGTAATACCTTGCAAAGCTTTGTGAGGAACCCGATTTTGGATGTGTGTGGCACAACTGATAGCCTCTGCCCAAAAGGTGAGATCAAGAGAACGTGCATGTATCATACAACTAGCCATTTCTTTGAGAGTTCTGTTCTTGTGTTTTGCAACCCCGTTCTGCTGTGGAGTGTATGCGACAAAATGCTGAAGATCAATCCCCTCAAATGTACAAAAATCCTCAAGTCTCTTGTTCACATATTCCCTTCCATTATCTGTGCGAAGAATCTTGACCACTTTCCCTGATTGCTTCTCCACACGAGTCTCGAAGTCTTGAAATTTGTCAAATACTTCACTCTTATGAATGAGAAAGTAGACCCAAGTGAAGCGGGAGTAGTCATCAATGAAGGAAAGAACATAATGGGCCTTACTGAATGAAGGTGCTAGAAATGGACCTGCTACATCACTGTGAACAAGTTGAAGAACTTCTAAAGCTCTCCAAGTTTTCCCTTTATCAAACTTTTCTTCGGGATGCTTGCCCATGGAACAACCTGAACATACACCCTCTGAAAAATTGATTCGAGGTAGACCTGTGACCATGTCTTTAGTGCTGAGCTGCTGAAGATAGCGGTAGTTGAGGTGACCAAACCGCTCATGCCATAGCTTACTTTCTAAATTTGAATGAGTAAGCAAGGCCCTAGAAGGTGAACTTGGCACAAAGTGGGAGAATGAATAAAGCCTTGAGTTGTCATTGACTTGTCCCATTGCTACCAAGGCATCAGCATCAAGTTACTTTACCACAACTGAATCTGGTGTAAACTCAACCTTTTTCCCATTCCCATAGTGAGTGATTTGGTAGATGAAGAGAAGGTTGGTAGACAAGTTAGGAACATAGAGAACATTCTCAAATGTTCCATCATCCATGTCAATTGAACCTTTCCCTTCAACCTCTACTTGTGTGTCATCACCTACGTAAATGTGAGGTACCTTAGATGGCTCCAATGAAGAAAATTGCTCCTTTGTAGAACCCATGTGATATGAGGCACCCGAGTCAAGTATCCATTGCTGTGAAGAACTTGTTGTAGCCACAAATGCTTGCCCTTTTCCCTTAGATTGTGAGGAAGAGGAAGGAGATGAATCCTTCTTTATGTAGGCGGATGGCAAGTTGATGTTGTATTTCTTAAGAAGATTGGTTAACTCATCAACTTGCTTTGCGTGGCATCGATGCTCATCATGACCATACTTCTTGCAATATGCACAAGTTGATTTATCCTTCTTAGGTGGTGTCCCCTTCTTGGAAGAGGATGAAAAATCGCCTTGTGATGGAGAGGATGATTGCCCTTTTTCCTGGGGTGGCTTATACTTAGATTGCTTCTTCTTGTTGGTGGAATCTTTGCCTTGACTTCCTTGATTCCCTTGATTAGCCACCAAATCCTTGGACTTTGAAGACTTGAGAAACCCCATGTTCAACAACTTAGATTGTTCCAATATTAACATTTCTGTGAAAGCATCAAATGAAGGCATAACATAAGAACTCCCCACTGTCAAACGATGAGTTTGGAAGCTAGACACAAATGTTGCATATTCTGGTGCAAGCTTGTCCAACAAGTTGAATATCAACTGAGCATCCTTTTTGTCAATTCCACAATCCTTAAGCTTTTCCCTTAGCTCATTTGCTTTAGTGACATAATCTTGGATTGTATCAAAACTCTTGGGATCCAAGTTGGTGAGCTCATTGTCAATCTGATAACCTCTGATTTCATCAACTTGACCATACAATTTCTGAAACATATCCCAAGCCTCTTTGATTGTTTTACACTTCTCAATGTGAAAAATGAGGTCATCTGATACATACTTGTGTAAGGTTCCAAGAGCCATGCAATTATTTGTGATCCATTCTAATTAAGCAATTGGATCAGCCTTATGATCAGGTGGTGCTATTATTGTTCCATCTATGTAGTGTGTGAGACCCTTTTCCATTAATTTACTCCATACTTTAATTTTTCATGATGCATAATTATGTGGAGTTAGAGGTAGAAATTTATTAGGACTCATTGCAACAAAAATGGAAAGAGCACAAAGAGAGGCACAATCACACAAGACACCCCCCCAAATTCACTCAATCAAAGAACCCCCCCCAAATGTGATGATTTTGGCACTTTATAAGTAGTGCGTATACAATGGGCCACTTGCAAAAAATGGCAAACTGGACTTCTGATTTACAATTTTACAACTGCCTCAATAAGGCCAAAAGAGACTCAAACTGATAATGCAAGAGATCTAACTAAGATCCAAGCAATTTACAAGTACCTAATAGGCCAAATAAGACCAATATCTGAAAGTACAATTTCCACCCAAAATCTCTAAAATTTGATCATAGATTATGAAAGTAGATGAAAAAATAAGCACTTTAAAAAAAAAATGACACCTGAAAAGGAGGTTGTATGAGCTCAAACGAGGCCTTTGAAGTTGCAGAATTGAGGATTCGACAGGTACAGCTGAGAGAATCCAAAAATTTTGAAAAACTTGTGCACCAAAATCAAAAAATAACCACACCACTATGAATATCACGAAATTTTAGCCCATTTCAAAAAAAATTGCACCAAAAAAGGAGCAAAAATGAGCAAGATATGGCCTTTCAAAGTTGGACTGCAAAACTGATAAGCCCAAAGGAGAGGGGTCAAAAGTTTTTCAAAAAATGCTGATGTGGCACTGACGTCAACAATTCACTATGTTAAATTTGATGGCCGTATGACCATCACAAAAACTTCACCTCCCTGCTGACTGGGCGTCCGTACTATATGGACTGCTGACTGGGCAGGTGACTGTGCAGGCTGTACGGATGACATGGCAATCTGACAGTGTGTACAGAGGTCTGCGCAGCACGGGTGACGTGGCGTACGGATGTCCCTATGTGAGCCACATGGCGGGGTCTTGGTAGGTGATTGGGCATCTGCGTGGTGGCCGGAGATGTCTGGGCGGTCACTGGAGGTCTCTGTCGACGGAGTCTGTGTCCCGACCAACAGGAGGGGGCTGCGGTCGTCAGAGAAGAGGTAGCGGCCAACACGGAGGGTGAAGATCGGGGGCATGGAGCTCGATGGTGTGCAAGTAAAGCGGCTGGCGGGAGGGAATCGAGGCGGCCGACGCGTACACGGCGCAGCGGCGTGGACAGGTACGCCTGCGATACCTGCAACACACGTACAGTGGGGGGGGGGGGTCTGCGGACCCCCAAAAAACACTTTTGCTTTTTGTGATGATTTTTTTAATTTTTTTAATTTTTGATCACTTTTTTTTATTTTTCGAATTTTTTTTTTTTGAAAAATAATTTTTTTTTGAAATCCGTACGATAATAGCCAAAATGGGAAAAAAAATTTCTCACCAAAATAAGTCGACTTTATAGTCAAAATTTATGGAAACAGCCTCCCGGATACAACGGTGATGTCCAAATCGCTGTATGATGCCCCCAAAAAATGAAGATCGCCAAATCTGAAAATAAAAGCCTTCCACGATGTCTCCAAAAACCAATCAATGAAGCCCCAATAGCTCTGATACCATGTAGGATTTTGCCAAGATCAAGGGCAAAATGAAAAGCATAAAAGAGACAATAGAATGACAAGAACAAACTGTATTCTCATCAATATGCAAAATGATCAACTGGATTAACTAATACAATGAATATAGGCCTGCTTATATAGGCAAGGCCATATGGATGTATGAGCACACAAATATGACATATGGCTCAATGAGAAACAAGGGTAGGTAAGAAATACTAAGGGTAGGTAGGAGAAATAATATAATATTCCACAAGAGGTGGATGACCCACCGAATGTGGAGCGTAACAACAAAATAAGACCACAAAAGGTGGAATTTTTGCTACAAGCTCTATCCCTATGTGCACACTTCCCTAAGTGTCTCAAATCCAAACTACGAAGAGATGCATTATCCTAAGTTAACTTAAGTAAGTGTAATAATATCCAAAATGAATATTTATTTACACCAACAGTTTCCTCTATTTTCTTCCTTACAACCTTGTTGAATGCCAACGGTGTGTCATCCTCAGATTCATACTCTGTAGTAACAAGATCAATGTGTACTTTTGGATTCTTCCTCTTCTTGCCTTTCTCTGGGACAACATTAATTAATTCTTTGATGTCCTGTGAGACCTTCTCCACAAATTTTCTAGCTTTTCCTTTCTTCCGGTTGAACTCTATTTCAACCTCATGTGTTTTATATTGTGTAGTACCACATGGCTTCTCTGTCTCATCAATAGGTACATCAATCAGCATTTTTGCATAGGCATCAAGAATCCATGCATCCACCTCATAGCCCATTTCCTTAATCCAAATATTTTGTGGCTTTACTACTTCCATAAGTGTTTCATCCTTCTTCACCATGAAGCATAAGTCGATTGAATATTTTTCTACAATATGCTTAGGAACCCTTACCCTGGAACTCATAGATTTCTGGAATGCTTTAAAATATCCCCAAACTTTATCATCCCTATGACTTCCTAAAGTAGTTGACTATTTTAATTGTCTCCCTACGGAGATGTCAGAGGCCCATTGCCTTTTACCAAAATTTTGTTGGTATTATGGATGTGTTGCATTGGTTTTGTCATTGATGTCAAAACTTATTAGCACTTATCTTTCTGGAGATCTTTGGTTATGTTCACTGACATGTTCAATGACTTATGCACAGTCACCGGTAAGCTATATTATTCATCGGCACTGAGGATGATCTGTTATCATCTGAAGATTACTTGGTTATGTCGAAGACATGTCTTGGACACTTGTTTTGGAGATTCGGTTATTGGTCTAATCGAGTTGGCATATTTGTTGTTACCGGCAAATTAGTCTAGGTTATGGACCAGCATTTGTTATCTATTCCAGATCAGCACGACATGTTATGGAGATAGTTTGTTGATTGGTTATTATTGTAAATGCATTAAGCCAACATGATGTGTCACATATTGATTCATTTGTAATTGATTTAATTATAATATTCTTAGTAAGTCGACCTACACATTTGGTCTTAGTTTTTGGTATATATGTAAGATCTCAATTGTGAGATTGATATAGGAATGACATAAGGTATTATAAGGTTGTGATATTAGGTATATGCGAATATAAGAAGAGCTACTCATGTAGACATCATTTGAAGATTCAAGGAAGGTTTAAAGAAGACAATCAGAGCTTAACCAGTACTAAATCCAACATTGAAGATGCTACTTTGAGCAGTTAATTATCATTGGATTTAATCATCCACTTGTAGTCAGTCTGACTCTCATTTTGTGATTGAGCAGTGAGCTCTAGGCAGTTGGCCTTTCTGCATGTGCAGACCCCATTTGTACACACATACTATCTGCAGTAGTATCATCTAATTGTGGGTAAGATTTCCCACCATGGTTTTTCCCCTTACAGGGTTTCCACGTACAAATATCTATGTTATGTGTTGTGGATATTATTTCTCTTATAATTAACTGTTAAACTATCAACCGACATTAAGTTTGGTTTACAGGTATTATGCATCAAGTTTGATTAAGTTATATTTGGGCTGAAATTAATAGACAATTGATTCACCGCCCCTCTTAGTTTCCTATGGGTCCTAACAATTAGTATCAGAGCCAAGTCCCCTTTTTGTAGAAGTTTAACAGCTGAGGAGATTCTATGGCAACCAACTATTTCAGGAAGGACAATCTGAAACTTGATGGAACTAACTATGGTATATGGAAGATTAGAATGGAGACACATCTAAATTGCGTTGGAAGAGACATATGGGATGTTACAAAGAGTGGCTATGTTGGTCCTACACAGAGTCCGCCTAATCCACCAAACTTGGCTAAAGAGCAGGGGAATGATTTGCAAAGCAAGAGAAGCTCTTTTCAGTGCATTGTCAGATCAGAAAATCATGGGATTATCAGACCGATCTACTAATAAAGCTATTTGGGATAAATTGGAGACATTGAATGAAGGTGATACCATTGTCAAAATTGCAAAACTGGAATGCTTCCGGGTCAGGTATGAAAATCTGAAAAATGGAATTTCTGCTTTTATGGAAAGAGTTAATGAAATTGTTTTGGATATACAATATTGTGGAGGATCCTTAAGTAAAGATGAGATTATTTCTAAAGTTTTAAGAGCATTGCCATCAGCATACAAAATGAAAGTAATTGTTATTAATGAATTGAGAACAATGCCTAATACATCAGTATCTAGAGATACTTTAGTTGGAAAACTTTCATCTTTTGAGCTTGAGGAATTTGGTCCTATTGCTACATTTAAGACAGATTTAGCTTTCAAAGCATCATCATCATCTGCATCATCATCATCATCATCTGAAAAATCTGATTGGAATGCACTTTATGCAAAAGAACTTGAAGACGTCAGAAAGGAAATGAAGAACTGGAAGAACTTGAAGCACTATTCACAAGAAAAATGCCTAAAGGTCCAGTTGGAAGTAAGTATGAAGGTAAAGCACCTTTTAAATGTTTTAACTGCAATAAAATTGGCCTTATGGCATCTAGGTGTCCTGATAGACATGCACGATTAAGAGAAGAAACTAAAAGAACATATAAGCCTAACGTTGAATATCAGAGATATAGATTTAAGAAGAATAGAGATAAATCATGTTACTATATTGATGAATGAGTTACTGATGATTCTGATGAGGAACTGATAGACAATGGATGGGCTTTTGTTGCAATAACAGAAGATCAACTGACACCTACTACAAAACCAGTAGATCAAGCCTTGGCAGCTAAAATTGAAGAAAAGGATGAATGGATTATTGATTCTAGATGTTCACATCATATGACTAGTGATAAAAGTAAATTCTTAACTTTTGAGGAATACAATGGAGGTCTAGTAAGATTTGGGGATGATAAAGCTTGTTTGATCAGAGGAAAAGACACTATATCATTTGATGGTAAGCACAATACTGACAACGCTTATTATGTTGAAGGTTTGAAGCATAATCTTTTGAGTGTTGGTCAATTAGTTGAAAAAGGATTTCAGTTACAATTCAAGAATGGTAAATGGAAAATCATGAATAGAACTGGTTTGGAAATTGCAATCGGTAATCAAACTAGAGGTAATATCTTTCATTTGAATAAAAATGAGAAGACATGCTTGATTGCGCGTATTGATAAAAGTTGGTTATGGCATAAGAGACTTTGTCATGTGAATTTTGATTGCATTGTAAAGATCAGTACAACTAAGACATTAAGGGATTTACCTAAGATTGTAAAACCTCACAATCCAGTATGTAAGGAATGTCAATTTGGAAAGCAAGTTAGACCAACTTTTAATAATATTCCAGAGAAATCCAATAATGTTCTTGATTTAATTCATACTGATTTATGTGGTCTGGCAAGAACTAGAAGTCTACAAGGAGATAGATATTTTATGCTAATCATTGATGATTATTCTAGAACGTGTTGGGTTACTTTTCTCAGGGAGAAATCAGAAGCTTTTGGGAAATTCAAACTGTTCAAGGCAATGGTAGAAAATGAAACCAGTAAGAAAATCAAATTTTTAAGATCAGATCAAGGAGGCGAATTCAAATCTAAGGAATTTAATACATTCTATGAAGTGAGTGGAATCAGAAGACAACTATCAGCACCTCAGACACCCCAGTAGAATGGAGTTATAGAAAGGAAGAACAAAACTATTCTAAATGCTTCTAGAAGTATGATATTATAAGAAAACCTACCTCATGTGTATTGGAGAGAAGCTGTGAATACAACTGTTTACACTTTCAACAGAGTTCACATCAAAGGTGAAACCAATAAGACCCCTCATGAACTATGGTTTGGTAATAATCCTACACTTAAATATTTCAAAATATTTGGAAGCAAATGTTATATTAGGAGAGATGATTATATTGGTAAATTTGATCCTAGAAGTGATGAAGGAATATTTCTTGGTTATTCATCTAAGAGCAAAGCATATAGATGTTTTAATAAAAGATTGCAGAAAATCATTGATAGTGCAAATGTGAAGATATATGAACAGTTCAGAGGTAATTCAAGATCTGTAGATTCTGAACCGGCAATTGAGATGATCATAAATGAACCTACATTGAGTGCACTGGTACCAAATGTAGATCTGGTCACACTGACGTGATTAGAGAATTCCACAATGACTGAAGAACAACAAGAAGTGAATACACCCAAGTATGTAAGATTGAATCACTTTGAAAGTCAGATAATTGGGAATAAGTATCAAGGTGTAATGACAAGAGGAAGACTAGCAAATGAAGAGGTATGCTTAATTTATCAAATCGAACCAGCAACTATTTTTGAGGCATGTGAAGATAAACATTGGATTAAAGCCATGGAAGATGAGTTGGAACAAATTGAAAAGAATAATATATGGACATTGGTTCCTCGGCCTAAAACAAAAATGTAATTGGAACTAAATGGGTATTCAGAAATAAACTTAATGAAGATGGTAAGGTTATCGGAAACAAAGCAAAATTAGTGTTTAAGGGATATTCACAAAAAGAGGGAATTGATTATAATGAAACCTTTGCACCGATAGCTAGAATTGAGGCAGTCAGACTATTTCTTGCATTTGCAACACACAAGAACTATAAATTATATCAAATGGATGTTAAATGTGCATTTCTGAATGGTGATCTTGAAGAGGAAGTTTACATTGAACAACCTGATGGATTTTCTTTGACAAATGACAAAGATATGGTTTGCAGGTTAAGGAAAGCTTTATATTGATTAAAGCAAGCTCCTAGAGCTTGGTATGCTAGATTGGACAAATATCTTTTGAAGCTTGGTTACACTAAAGGTAATGCTGACACCAACTTATATTTCAAAGTGACTAATGAATTCATCTTGGTTATTGAAGTTTTTGTTGATGACATCATTTTTGGAGGAGAAGATGGATTGTGTAAAGACTTTTCTAATAAGATGCAGGAAGAATTTGAAATGTCTATGATTGGGGCTATAAAATTCTTTTTAGAATTGCAGATTTCATAAACTAATAAAGGTATATTCATATGTCAATCAAAGTACTTGAAGGAACTACTAAAAAAATTTGGTATAAAAAACTCTAAACTGGTAAGTACTCTTATGGAAAATTCCTTCGGTGTACTCCTATGGAAAATTTATTCTATTTTTTAGTCATATCTTCTTTATCTTAATTATGTTTTCCTCCAAACTCCACTACATCCCCTGCCATTTCATTTTTCACATTTTCTTCCTTGGGGACCTTATCCCAAATTCCATTTCTATCTCCAACTTTTGCTTCTTTGTCCCTCTTGGACAAATTTTTTCATTCCTTCATCTCTCCTCCAAAATCCCCATTTTATGCTTGCTTATCCCTTAGAAAGTGGCAAAAACCTACTCAAACCCCATTTACCCATCAAATTTTCCTCTGAATCCACATTTGTCATTAGTAGAAAAGCTCTTGTTCTTGTTTTTCTACTCATTCCCAAAAAATTAAAAAAATATATATTTTTGTCATTCTTTTGTCTTTTGCAGGATGCTTGTTGAAGACTTCATTTTCAAACGACTAATCCACTTTTTTGCAAGTTGCCTAAAGAAATCTGACCAAACATTAAGTTTTTCTTAATCATTTATTCTAGGCACCTAGATCTTAATTAGAGGTAAAAGAACTCTTGCTTTTTGTGTTTGAGGAAAGTGTAGAGGTAGGAGAGTATGCTTTTGTCTACATAGACAATCAAAAATCCCAACCCTCGAACCTTTTCTTGTTTGATTTCATGCTTACCCTTAGCAGGCCTGCCCTCCCAACTTTCTCTTTGAGAAGGTAAGAGGGGAACGACTCAAGTGAGTACACCCAAACCTGGGGTTTCCAACTCACTATAATAAATAGGGCATTGACTACGAAAGGGTCAATAGTTGGGGCTATATGAGAGTTCACTCTCACATTGGGTGCTTAGTAGGATCCTAGAGATCTCAATCACGCTTGTGTGACTACTAAGTTCTTGGTGCTTCGTTGGGCTATAGGACTCAATTGCACTTGCGCAACTGCAAAGGGTAGCTCCTAACGGGAAGCCTTACTAAACACCTTGTTCATAGTGGCCAGAAACCTTCTAGTCATTGGTGCAGGAGGTCGGACCTCCGAAGCCACCCATATTTTTACAGCCCTTAGTAGAGACACAAAGTTCACCATGAGGAGTTTTCATGGGAATTGATGCTTGGCTGCCCTAGAGAAGTGAGTGCCATGGAGGGGAGCTAGTGGGGTCAAGCATCTAAGTGTCCACTCTGGGTAAGCATAGCTAGGAAACCAATTGGGATCCATTGACTATTGTCTTTTCTTGCCATAGGATATGTTGTGAAGGAGCATGAGTGTCTTTTGAGTCTAACTTCTTTTGACCATTGTATTTTCTTTACTTGACATCTCTTGCCAAGTCCATCCCCTACAACCAATCAATCACCCCTCTTTCCAAATTCCATCTTGCCATCATCAAATCTTTAATCCATTTCTATCTATCCAAGAAATTATCCAATCCCCAATCTACTTTCATCCATTCAAGAAATCATCCTTCCTCAACTAAAATTCATTCTTCCTCTAGTCCAATCAGATCTCCAAAATTCCAATCAATAAAATTTGTCCATCTTCCTAATCTGGTTATCCAATTCAATCCAATCCAATCCAATCCAATCAAATCAAATCCAATCCAACCCAATCCAATCCATTCAACCAATCAACCAATCTAATCTAATCCAATTCCAATCCAAATCAAATCCAACCTAATCCAATCCTATCCAATCCAATCTAATCCAATTCAATCCAATCTAATCCAATTCAATCCAATTCAATCCAATTCAATTCAATCCAATCCAATCAAATCAAATCCAACCTAATCCAATCCAATCAAATCAAATCAAATCAAATCAAATCCAACCTAATCCAATCCAATGTAATCCAATGTAATCCAATTCAATCCAATTCAATCCAATCCATTCAATCAATCAACCAATCCAATCAAATCAAGTCCTAATCCAAGGACCAATCCAATCAAATCAAGTCCTAATCCAAGGACCAATCTAATCAAGTCCTAATCCATGGATCATTCTAGTCCAAATCAATTCCAATCCAAATCAAAATCTAATCAAATCTAATCCATCATCATTCCAATCCAAGTCCTAATCCATCATCATTCCAAGCCAAGTCATAATTCTCATCTTTATTTAACATCATCTTCTAATCCTTCACTCTCAACATGACTACCCATAATTTCAAATCTTGGTATGAGAAGATGCTCACAGAAATTCATGAACCTGCCTACCAAGTTAATCCCATAATCTCCCACTCGCCTATCATACCTTCATCCATCCCATCTCAACACATTGCACCCAATCCCAATCTATACCATATCTCTTATCCTTCCTCTACCTTCGACAAGGGAAATCCATCTTATTCCCCATCCATAAACCACCTTATTCCCCATCCATATCTCCATCTTATTCCCCATCCATATCTCCATCTCATTCCCCATCCATATATCCATATTATCCCTCATCCACATACTCCTCTAATCCAATATGTATACCTCCATGTCCCCCCCCATCTAAATCCCAATCCCCATCCTTCTACAATGCATTCATTACCTCTACTCCCCATCCAAATCCTTCAATCATTAATCCTAATTCCCCAATCCATTATTCTAATCCTCCATCCAATTCCAATCCCAATCCTAATCCTCCATCCGATTCTAATTCCAATCCCAATCCCAATCCCAATCCCAATCCCAATCCCACATCTAATCCCAATTTTCCATCTAATCCCAATCCTCCAAATCCATCATCCATAATCTTATCCAAGACATGCTAGAAAAGGAGACAAAAACCTCACCTCAAAGCAAAGTGGCCAAGTCTCCTCAATTCCTCCATCCACCCCAATCACCTCCACCTCAAAACAAGTCCCAATCCCCCACACTTCATGATACCCCCATTTCCCCATCTACTCACATCAAATCTTTCATACCTTCCTCCATCACACAATCCCCACAACTCCAAACAGGCCAAAAGCTTGTTCCAAAGCATGCTATCATAGAATACTCTCCATCTCATTATGCATCTCCCTCCACTCCATTTAATGATCCCATATCCTCCACTTCCTCTCATGATCATATGATTCCTCTATCATTGCATGATCCTCTTTCATCTCATGATCCAATCACCCATGCCACTCCATCTCATGATACCCTCCCTAGTCAAGATCAAATTATCCCTTCATCCACATGTCATGATCCCAATCCATCTAAAGATCCTAATCTTCCTTCCACATCTCATCCCCCTCAAAAGGGACTCGCATCTTGTTTCCAAAATAATAAGGGTCCTCAAGATAATGCTCAAGATGTTGGTACATCCTCTATTTCTCCTAAATCCAAATTTCCCTCATTCAAATCAAAATCTCGTTATCCCTCATCTTCCGTATCCATTTTGGGACCCTATGTTCCAAAGTTAAACCCTTCATTCCTTCCATCCATTTTGGGTCCCTATGTTCCGATGCTCAATCCTCCATCCCTTCCATCCATATTGGGTCCTTACATCCCTCCATCCACCACTCCATCACCTCAAATAATCCCTAAGAAAGATCAACAAAGGTACACATCCTTGGATGCCTCCCAACACTCTCTTTCCACCATCCCATCCATAAAATCCGTCAATCCTTCATCCTCATGCACCCATCCCATTGCTATTGGAAGCAATTTGGATGCCCAATCTAAAAGGAATAAAGCTCAAAATCCACAAAAATCAAAGGATCAACATGTCCCCTCAAAATGACATACTCAAAAGAAAAATGTGATCCGAAAGAAAGAAAAATAAAAAAGGTCACAAAGGCCCCAAAAGAAAAAAATTAAAAACTATGTGGATTCCCAAAGAAGCAATGCATCCCAAAGAAAAATCAAAATTGGCATCCAAACTTGTTAATCCAAAATATCCATCCATTAATAAGTCCTCAAATCCTCCATCTAATAGTCCTCCATCTTCAAAAATCCATTTTGGGTCCTTATGTCCAAAAATCCACCATCCCAACTCCATTAGCGCCTTCTTCTATTTTGGGTCCTCATTTCCCAAAATCCACACTCTATCCCCCATCTAATTCAAAACACTCTCCTCCACTACTCCACCACCCTTCAAGGTGTGTGCCAATGTTGATCTTCTACAAATTCTTCAAAACCCCATCCATTATCCACCATCCATTTTTCACAATCCCATTCCGTTAGTCCAATCCTTTCAAAATTCTTATCTTCCATCCCCTATCGATTTCATCTCCCCAATTATTGTTACCAACATCTATGAGCATACCTCCACTTCAAAGCAATACTAAGGGATACCATCTATGGAACTATATGCTTGAGTCCCCCGTTCCTCCTTCACGCATCCACTATCTTCCATATCCACTCATCCTTATCCTTCTCCATCCAAACTATTCCAAAAAATAAAATTAAAAAAAAATTTTAAAAAATCAGAAAAAAGTAAAAAAAAATATTTTCATCCAATGGTGAAAACCACTTCTTGTGGCACCTTGGGTAAGTATCATGATGAAAACTTGGCAAATAAGCATCATGTGTAATCTCCTCATCCCCTTGCACTCTACACTTGGGGTAAAGCTTCATCCGCACAATCCTCCCATCCATCTGCATCATATCCAAGTCCATTCTCCTTTCCTATCTTTGATCTTGACTATCCTATCCATATCCTCCATCTCATATCCCTCATGCTATCAAAATGAATCCTCCATTCCTATCTTTCATCTTGATCATATAAGAGGCAAAATAATGAATCATGCATGCATGCTTTGGAGCATTCAAGGCTTAATCGCCTTAATCCTCTACCATCCATATCCATTACACATTATCCTCCCACCTCATACATATTTATCCACCATCCTTGCATCCTTAATCCCACTACCTCTAGTGTGGGGCATTGTACTCCTTTACAGCATAGTCCTTGGGTCTCCATCACCCTACCCTCCATCTTTTATTCCTTCATAGCTTATCCATATCCATCCACTCCATCCACCTATCTCCTATCCAAATAATATCTCCCTCCTTCCATCAATCTATCCTCTTACCAATCCTTGGTTCTCCCTTGTCATTGGTTCCATTCAATTAAATCCTATCCATGAATCCACCCCATCCAATCCAATTTCTAATCCAATCCTATCTCATCCAATCATATTCTTCATCTCTTCCAATTAAATCAAATCATGTCCACCAATCCACCCCATCCTATCCAATTTCTAATCCAATCCTATCTTATCCAATCATATTCTCCATCTCTTCCAATTCAATCATTAATCCCATCATCAATCCAATCCTACCCAATCATCCATCTCCCTTTTCATCCTATCTAATCATTTATCCTTCTTCCAATCCTATCCAATCCATCAAACTGAGCTTTCCCTATCTACCTGAGCTCGCAGTAACATGTGCCTAATCCAAGCACCCATCCATACTTTGCTAATCAAATCCAAGTGCAAATCCTCTCATCTTCAGACCTCATGCATCTAGCTTGTCTTTTGTCATCCATCAATCAATCCATCACCTACCCATCAGGATGCCTCCTTCCCTAGTCCGACAGCTTATCCAAATCCATATCCTACTCCTGGCAAGAGATGTAAGTTGGTCATGTGCATGTTGTTTGCATGCTTGAGATTTTCGCTTTGTTTTCATCTTGTGTCCCAGGACTATACTTGTTTAGGACTGCCTTGATCATCTTATATCTTGGTATGTCTTGGCTGGTGTATAATGGGACATAGTTTTCATGGCATGGTGTGTTTGAAGGTCTTCCTTGTATGAACCGACAACCCTGCATTAGTGTTTATCAGCACTTGCATGATTGTGTGCAAGGCATTCCTATTCGACTGAGCATCAGTCCACACCTCAGATCTTCATATCATCCTGGTTCTTATAATCAGTGGTGTATACTATCCATGGCAATATCAAATCTAGGTTTGCTCTCTATACTTGCTCAACAAGAAATCCAATCCATTTATCATTTCTTTGTCTCATTTCATTCACAACACTCCAACTCATCCTACTTCCCTCTTTCATTATTTTCATCCTTTCATCACTTATTCTACTAATTCCTTTTCGAGAGCACACTCATGTTCTTCGAACCTGCATGTCCTCTTGAGGGGGCATACCACTGCTTCCTCATCATCCTTCATCCTCATCATTCTTCCTCATCTTATGACTGGGGCATTGTGCTACTAGTCCTTATCATTTTCTTCATCTCATTATTGGGGCATCATGCTACTAGTCCTTATCCTTTTCTTCCACTATGTTTTATTCTTCTTTGATATAACATCATTTCATGATGCTATATCAAAGAGGGGCAAAATGTAGACACCTAAAATTAATTAAATTAATATTTGATTAATTTAAGCCTATCAACATAATTAATTAATTTAATTGTGTTATCCTTATTCCTCTCAGAATCAATTAAATTAAATTTAATTAATCATGTCACTATTGTCCAATAATTAATCTATCAAATAAATTAATTATTCCCATATTCTTATAAAGTCATCTAAATAATTATTTCCTCTAAACCCACTCAGTTAATTAATTCTAATTAATTAACCTAGCCATGTGATTCCTACAAATCACTTTTTCCTAATTCCACTCAACCTAATTAATCTTTCTAGAATCTCTCATAATCATGATTATCATTATTCTCCTATTTTTAATTCCCACTCATGTCAACATTGAGCCTCTCAAAGAAATTCAAATTTCTTTGAATCCCTCAATACATCCTTATTTTGGAATTTTTAATTCCTCATTTTGAATTCAAATTTCCTTTCCCCCCTCTTCTCAAGGAATTTTATATTCCTGTTTATTTTCCCAAGGCACCCTTGATCCATGCCTTCTATCTCAAATCAATCTCAACCCTCCATAAGGAAATCAATCTCGAGCCTCCATTGGCCTCCTCTAATCTATAAATTGGAGCCTATTCTCCTCACAAAGAATCCACTTCTCATGCATTGTCATGCTGCTCTTTTCTCTTCTTTCTCCAATCTTTCAATTCAAATCAATCCAATAATCCTATCAAATCCAATCTATCTTGTTGAGAGCTTGGAGAGCATTCCACATCCAAATCAAGTAAGCAACACATCAAGTGGAGCATCAAGGGCCCATCCTCATCATCCACTTCATCAAGCTCAATCCGAAGGAGAAGGTAAAATAGCAAGGTAAAATGGTCTCTTGATGTTTTTAGCAGTTTTATGTTTATTTCATTATGTTTTGATCATTTGACCTTCTAATCCATTTTCCCCTATTCAACTACAACTGATAAATTATCATTGAAGGATGATTTAGCCCCTGCTAATCTGACAAGATATAAATCTATGATTGGAGTTTTACTATATTTGACACAAACAAGACCTGATATTATGAATGCAGTATGTATTGTTTCAATATTTCAAAGTAATCCTAAGGAAAATCATGAATCAATAGTAAAAAGGATTTTCTGGTATCTACAAGGCACAACAAAGCTTGGCTTATGGTATCCTAAAGATGAAAATTTTGATTTATGTGCATACACCGATGCAAATTGGGCAGGAGATGTAGATGACAGATAGAGCACCACCGGCAGAGCATTCTTTCTTGGTAGCAGATTGATTTCATGGTTGAGCAAGAAACAAAGTTGTACATCATTATCAACAACAAAATCAGAATATGTTGCAGCAACAACTAATTGTACTCAGGTATTATGGATTAAGCAAATGTTGAAGGACATAAAGGTAAAATGCAAAGAGCCTATAATCATTTATTGTGATAATTCAGCAACAATTGATATATCAAAGAATCTAGTATTTCACTCTAAAACTAAACATGTTTCAATCAAATACAATTTTCTGAAAGAAAATGTTGAAGCAAAGGAAGTAAAATTGGTTTATGTGAATACTAAAGAGCAGATTGCAGATATCTTTACAAAGCCTTTACCTAAAGAAGCCTTTGAATATCTTAGAGAGCATCTTGGGGTAATAACCTCACCGGTAGAGACTTAGATAGTTGGAGATTGATATCAGACCAACAGGAATTAATAGAGAAATATTTTTCTGGCTTTGATGGAGGAGAGCTACTTCTCAAGGGGAGTAGCTAGATTATTTGGTATTTGTAATTAGTTCTATGAACTGGTTGTATCTAGTTTTTGTATTGCTTTGGAATTTGATATCAAAGGGGGAGAGATATCTATGGAAAAACTTTGTATTTAGGAATCATTATCCTAGGGAGAGAGATTATTCATTTGGGGAGAGATTGTTACTCTCTACATCTGTATTTTGATTTCTGGTATCTATCTATTCTGGAGATTGTTGGTTTTTGGTTTTTGGCATTTCTGCTTTGGAACTTAGATGGTTTTCCATCCTATGTTGCCATCAATGCCAAAGGGGGAGATTGTTGGTATTATGGATGTGTTGCATTGGTTTTGTCATTGATGTCAACACTTATCAGCACTTATCTTTCTGGAGATCTGTGGTTATGTTCATTGACATGTTTAGTGACTTATGCACAGTCACTGGTATTTGGTTCACCGACAGGTTATATTCTTCACCGACACTGAGGATGATTTGTTATCATCTGGAGATTACTTGGTTATGTTGAAGACATGGTTTGGACACTTGTTTTGGAGACTTGGTTATTGGTCTAATTGAGCTGGCATATTTGCTATTACCAGCAAATTGGTCTAGGTTATGGATCGGCATGCGTTATCTATTCTAGATCAGCACGACACGTTATGGAGCTGATTTATTAATTGGTCATTATTGTAAATGCATTAAGCTGACATGATGTATCACATATTGATTCATTTGTAATTGATTTAATTGTAATATTCTTAGTAAGCCAATCTAAACATTTGGTCTTAGGTTTTGGTATATATGTAAGATCTCAATTGTGAGATTGATATAGGAATGACATAAGTTATTATAAGGTTGTGATATTTAGTATATGTGAATATAATTAGAGCTACTCACGCAAACATTATTTGAAGATTCAAGGAAGGTTTGAAGAAGATAATCAGAGCTTAACCAGTACTGAATCCAACATTATCATTGGATTTAATCATCCAATTGTAGTCAATGTGACACTCATTTTGTCATTAAGTAGTGAGCTCTAGGCAGTTGGCCTTTCTGCATGTGCAGACCCCATTTGTACACACATACTATCTGCAGTAGTATCATCTAATTGTGGGTAAGATTTCCCACCATGATTTTCCCCTTACAAGGTTTCCATGTACAAATATTTGTGTTATGTGTTGTGGATATTATTTCTCTTTATGTTTCATGCATTAAACTTCGTCGGTATTGTTATTAACTATTAAACTATCAACTGACATTAAGTTTGGTTTACCGATATTATGCATCAAGTTTGATTAAGTTATATTTGGGTTGAAATTAATAGACAATTGATTCACCCCCCCTCTCTCAGCTACCTCCGGGTCCTAACAATCTGTGTGTATCATTCATGAAAAATAATATCAATAAAACTATCAAATTTCCATATCGAAAGGTACCCTTCTTTTCTCCCTTAATCTTCCCTAGGTTTATTAACAACTCATCTAGCATCCAACCGCATAGGTCCAATTTCACATTCTCTCTCATTATTTTGTATGCAGCTAAAATGCATGAACTAGAAACCAAATTCAGTTGGTTTGACTGAGTTACCTTATACCCGATGATCATGCTACTGAATATAATGTCCATGTCAGTAATAGTGCTCACTCTCATAGATCTCCTATCAGATGTTGCGCTGGTGATCTTGTTCACGAAATCATTCAAAACCTTCTTGTCTAGATGTTGCCCAATCAATGGTAAACTAGTGATTGACTAGATGACTTCCTTGGTGATCTTGTAAGGTCTGTCTAACCATATAAATTCCTCATGTACTCTGCTCAAAACATATATGATTATTTCAGAATACCGGTAAACCCTAAGTCTTCAATATGCTTGTATGCGAGTTTGATCTTTCCAGATTCTCACATCAGCTTACTCATATACATACCCTTTATTTCAGAAGTTCCCAAGTCCTCAATGTGATAGTGAATATATGCCCTAACATCTTCTACATAGACAAATCCCTCCGAAACATGATAAAATACTCCGAACGAATATTCCAGGGTAGCCACATGTGGATACCACTTGAAAATTGGCCTGGGGCAGTCCTTGACCTCTACTATAGTCAGTTTTGCAACAAAAATAGGAATAGATGATGATCCCGCTTCCATGTTTAAAGATAAATACCTTTTGATCGCTCTTGGTGAAAAACTTCACCAAATTCTTCCAGACGCTGGCGAAATCGCTCGAGAAGAAATCTAATTGCTCTTAATTGCCTTTGATTGCTCTTAATCACTCTTAATTGCTCTGAAGTCACTCTGAATGCAAGGTGATCAATAATGAAGTGAATTCAACTTTTTAACCTCCATGAAAAACCCTAATCTTCCATTGACATAATTAACTGCTAGTAGAAGATACCAGATATTGCACAGAACATATCCATGCCGAATAATCATCTCCAATATCTAGAACATCTTCCAGAACCTCTTCCTGGGGCACATGCAACATCTTCATGAATTTTGCCTACCCCTAAGGCATCTGCCTCAGTTACCGGATGAGCTACTTGTCGATGCAGGAGTAACCTCTTTTGCCAGATAAGTAACCAAGACATTTCTATCTAATCATTATTCTTCAGTCTTCCTAACCCATCTTTGAGTATGATCTTGCCGGATTTCACTAACCTTCTCTTTCTTTTTCTCATTTGATCCTCCATTACTATAGGTGTATTTCTACTTCTACAAAATTTAGCTATATGTCCAAACTCATTACATGCATAATATGTAACATTGTTCTTCTGAATTTCTTTGTTAAAACTGGTGAAATTTCTTGACCTGCACTGAATATCCATATGTCCAAACTTTCCACATGCATAGGATTTAATATTCATTATGTAGTATTTCATCTTATGACCATACTTATTGCATTTAGAACATTTACCGGGAGCATAATCTTGGTTTTGATTTTCTTTGTTTCTACATTTTCTAGACATGTGACCAAATCTATTGCAAACAAAATATCTACCATTGAATTTATTAGCATTAAATTTCCGTACCAGTGCCTTATGGTTTTGATCTTCATTAGCAATACCAAAACTCTGTCCTTGCTCAAATCCAAGTCCACCAGAATCTCAAATCTACCTTTGTCTCTTCAATAACTCATCTAGCTGTGCTAAGCTAATCTTGAATTTTTCTTTATACTCACTTGCAGTAATTAGATCTTCTCTCATAATTATCATTTGTCTCTCAAGTTCTTGTTCATTACTCTGGGATTGTACTAAATCAGTTCTCAGCATATCATTCTCATGAACCAACCTACCATATTCTTCAAATTTGTTCTTTAGGGATACAACAAGATTTTCTTCCTTTTTCTTTATGTCCTCAATTTCCTTAGACATCCTCATAGTTATAACTTACATTTCATTTTTGATAACCATGTTCTCTTGACTCAATTTCTAACATTGTTCCTTAAGTGCATCTTTCTCTTCGTCATCCTGATTTTGCAAAAGTTCCTTCCTTCTAGCTTGAACAGATGATAAGCTCTCTTGTAGGACAAGAATGAATTCCTTAGAAAAATTCAATTCATCTTGTAGCTTTAACTTCTTCAACCTTTCAACATCATAATCTTCAAGTGCCACCTCAAGTTGCTTCTCCAAGGCCATGTCCATGGATTTCAGATTCATGATCTTCCTCAAGTTGTTAAACTTCCTCTGAGGCACAAGGCTTTGATACCAATTGTTGGAATCCAATAACACTAAGAGGGGGGGCTAAATCAGTGTTATACTGGAATGATTAATTTTAACTTTATTAAAACATGCATACACCAACCAGTATAATGGTATATACAAAATTGAAAGAAGTTAAACAACCAATAAGATAAGCACATAAATGAGAAACATAACACACAAAATTATACATGGAAAACCTCAAAGAGGAAAAACCATGGTGGGTTTTGTGACCCATAATATCAATCCACTGGCCATATGAAGAGATATTACAAAATATGAGGGGCCTGCACTTGTAGGAAGGCTTACAACCTAGAGAATACTACTCAATCACAAAAGGAGCCTCACTGACTACATATAAATCAAGACTACAATCCAGAGAAGTGTGAACTACTAAGATAACATCTTCTATGCCCGAATACAGTTCCAGTTTAAGCTCTGTTTGTTCCGGCCTGAAACCTAAACCCTCTACCGAAATAATCCTTACATGAATTTCCTGACATACATAATCTCTTTGATATATTTCCCATCATATTACTTTTGTATATACATAATCTCCTATTTCATGTCCATATCAAAATGATCTAGTCCAACTGACCTATATACCCTATACAACTTATCATGCCTTATGTTAGCTTACAAAATCAAATTACATGTCGGACATATAACATAAATGCATAAATATTAAAACCAATTCCCGATGCTAGATCCAAGAGATATCGACCTCCAATACCGATAACCTTTTACTAAATCATGTCGGCCTGCATTGCCAATAACCAAAGAAATCATTCTATCTTACCAGTGTTGGTGTAGTATCTGTGAAGTGCCTACTGGTACACAACTGAACCAAAACATGAAGTCAGAACACAATACCATGTTTCCATCAATGAAAACATAGTGAAACCAACCAATTGAGTGTCAATTGCCAACAGGAACAAGATACCATGTTACCATCAATGACAACATAATGAAACCAACCAATTGAGTGTCAATTGCCAACAAGTGCAAGTCTCTAGTTTCTTCCTCTTCATTATACCCTTTCCAGTTCTTGCTATCAGAGGAGATGTCTTTGCTAAACCATTGATTTATTTAATTTTAGAGGACATCTTCTAGACTGTTGGTCATTTGGAGGAATTTATTATGTGTTGCATTGATTTTTTGTCATTGATGTGAACACTAGTTGTTTCAGATGCTTTACCGGAACCGTTCTGGTCCCAATAGGATGAGTGGTTTCTGGTTGTTTTGGATCTGACATGATCCAATATTCTTTGGTATAGTTTGTTTATGGAATTGGCTTATTCATGATATGCATGTTCATATTCAGTAAGTTGGTTTTGGTGTAGTGATCAGATGCTATCCTATTTGCTTGGAAGCTTGGCTTGTGGTATCGGCGAGGGTTTCACTGACAAAGTTTTGATGAAGATATTTTATTATATGCATAAGTGGTGTTTGTGTGGCTTTTGGTGGAGATTCAGGATGATGATGGTGATCATGTTCGAGACTTGGTGGATGGAGATCATTTCTCTAGTGTGTGGACCTTTATTGGGTCCCGATTGATCTATTTTATGGACCGACTTAATGTAACGTGTGGATTGGACCTCTTGATATGTTTTCGGGATGTCTTATGTTTTGGATATTATATGTTTAAGACCAACATGTTTTATAATTATGTAATTGTTTTATTGTCTTGTGGCTGACCTGATTGTTTATGGTTGAGGGTTTGTATATTTATGATGTAAGATCTCATTGTAGATCATCATGGTACAGGATATGGTTATGGTCAAGAGATGTAATGTGCAAATAATGTAATATCATTCAAGCAGATGATTTGGTCAATCATTAGAGATCGAATTGGGTTTATGTAAGAGGATTTAGTTCTCTGGTAAATAGCTTAACTAAAACTGTACTCAGGCATAGGAGATACTATCTTTGTAGTTCAAACACTTCTCCAGATTGTAGTCTGGGTTTCTATGTAGTCAATGAGACTCCTTTTGTGATGAGCAGTGCACTCTAGGATATTGGACTTCCTACAAGTGCAGACCCCTCAATTGTAATTTAGATACTTACTGCAAAAGTATTATCTGATTGTAGGTAGGCTTCCCAGTGTGGTTTTTCCCTTTACTGGGTTTTCCACATATAAATCTTGGTGTTATGTGGATGGTATTTATTCTCTAATTATTGTTTATGATTAATTGGTTTAACTACTATTTCGGTTTTTGGTTTAAGCATTCTGGTATTAATGTTTTGGGTTTCGGTATTAAAGTTTTAATTGCTAAACATGGACAACTTGTCCAACCTTCTTGATTTGTCCTTCCCTTTTCTTTTAGTTGAAGCTTATTTGCACTTTAGATTCCTTCTATTTAGTTGTTCCAAAGGTTTTCTCCTTCCCATCTATCAGGGCATCAATAAGCATCTTGGCATACAAATCCAAGATCTATACATCAACTTCATACCCAATTTCTATAACCCAAGTTGTTCTAGGCTGCACTGCTTCCATTAAAGTTTCATCCTTTTTGACCATGAAGCATATTTTTGGTAGAGTATTTATCAATAATATGTTTAGGAATCCTTTCCCTCTACTTAATTTCTTTCTAGAATTCTTTGAAATAACCCCACATAATGGAGTCCCTATCTTGACCCAATTCTGTCAAAGCATCCTTAATTTGTTTGCCTACCGGTATATCAAAGGCCCATTGCCTTTTACCAGATCTTGGTATCTCATTCAAAAAAAAATCATTAAACATGCAATGAGATTCTCATATAGGAATGTGTCTTTCTTATCTCCCTTGATCTTTCCCAAATTCAAAATTAATTCATCACACATCCATTGACATAGGTCATATTTCTCATTTTCTTTGACCCTTTTGTGTGCATAGTAGATGCATGAATTGGAAATAGAGTTTATCTGATTGTATTGTGTTACCTTATATCTAATCACAATGCTAGCAAACTGAACATCTTCATTTCTGATGGTGTTGATCCGCATCAACCGGTTGTCAAAGGTGGCACCAATTAGTTTGTTCAAAATCTTCCTCTTGCCCAATGTTTGTCTAACCTGAGGAAAACTGGTGATAGAACGAATCGCCTCCTTGTTGATTTTGTAGGACCTATCCAACCATATTAATTCTGAATAAACTTGGTTCAATACGTACCAGATCATCTCAACCTCGAACTCGGGCATCTCCAGAAGGTCGGTGAAACCTTGATCCTTTAGGATTTAAAATTCTGGTTTGATCAACCCATCCTTGTTCAACAAAGTTGATGTGTACATTGTCTTAATCTCTGATAATCCCATATCCTCCAATGTGTAATGAATATATTCTCTCACATCCTCCACATAAAGAGCTCCATCTAGAACCCTAGAAAATACGTTGATTGAGTCATCCACTTTTGCAATTTGGGGGCATTTCTTAAATTTCAGTCATGGACGATCCTTAATGTCCACCACAATAGGGGTAGCCACATCTACCCGAGCGGGAGAAGATCTAGATGCCATTTTGATTGCAAAAAGATAGCTTGAAAACAAAGAAAATACCTCACAACCTACGGCGGTGAAAACCCTAGAAAAATCTGCTCCAAAATCATTAGAAATCACTCAAAAAAACTTTTAATCACCTTAGACTCACTTTGGTTTTCTCTAAATGCTATGTCATAAAAAATGAACCAACTTTTCCCTTTTTTATTTTGCGGAACCCTAATTTATCATTGACATTAATTCATGTTGGCATATCATACCAGATTCAAAATCCATTACCAAAGTCTAAAACAAGCTTTTAGACCACTCCTGAGGGTAATGTAAGATCTATCAATAATTTGCCTCCCCCTAAGGATAATGTCTTATTTACTAGATGAGTTTTCTGCCAGTGTAGGAACATTCTTCTCTTCCGGTGAAGTAACTGGTGTATTTGCCTCTATCAGTTGATCTTCAGATTTCCTAACCCACTGTTTAGTATGAGCTTACTAGATTTCATCAACATTGTTCTTTCCCTTTTCATTGGATGTGTCATTCCTTGCTAGTGAATTCTTGCTTCTACAATATTTAGCAATGTGTCATATCTTGTTGCATGCATTGAAAGTGACATTGTTCTTATGAATTGACTTGTTGTATCCTTGATCATTCCTTGACCTACATTTATTAGTCATATGTCCAAACTTTCCACATGCATGGAATTTCACATTTATTCTATAATTTGTTGTACTATGACCATATTTTTTACAATTGGAATACTGACCGAGAACTAAATTATTATTTTGATTTTCTCTATTTCTGCATTGACTTTCCATATGACCAAACTTATTGTAAACAAAATATTTACAATTGAATTTATGTGCATTGGGTTGCCTTACCTCTGATCTGTAATTCTGATTGCTTCATCTTCATTTGTAGTATTGGAGCTTTCTCCATGCTCAAATCCAAGACCTCTAGTGTCTCCCTTGCACCTTTGATCATTCAATAATTCATCAAGCTTTGCAGATATGGCCTTAAACTTGTCTTTATATTCATTTGCAATATATAGGTCTCCTCTTAGAACCGTCATCATTCTTTCCAACTCTTGTACATTGTTTTGAGATTGCATCAATTTAGTTCTCAACATATCATTCTCATGTGCCAGCCTAATGCATTCTTTAGATCCGTCTTTCAAAGATTTGGCAAGATTTTCTTCATTCTTCTTCCGGTCTTCAATCTCCTTTGACATCCTCATAGTTAGGGCTTGCATTTCATTCTTCATGACACCATTCTCCTGACTTAGTTTTTGACATAGTTTCTCAAGGGCATTCTTCTCTTCATCATCCTGATTTTGAAAAAGTTCTTTCCTTTTGGCTTGAGCAAATGACAACCTCTCTTGTAGGGTAAGAATGAATTCCTTTATAGAGTTCAACTCATCTTGCAACTTCAAGATCTTCATCCTTTCAGCATCTTAATATTCAAATGCTACTTCAAGTTCTTTCTCTAAGCTCATCTCCATGGATTCTGGATTCAGGATCTTACTCTAAGGAACCAGCCTTTGATACAAATTGTTGGAATCCAAGAACACTAAGAGGGGGGGGGGGTGAATCACTATTCTGATAACTCAGTGATGAATAGTGAGCACCAAACCGGTACTGAGAGGGGGGGGGTGAATCAGAACAGGCACAAAAACTTTTCCTAGATCGGTTTGATTGTAGACTGTAAACTACTAGCAATCCCTAACACCGGTCCAAACTAGAATAATACTGGTTAAACATAGTGCAACTGTGAAAGACATGAACCAGTCAATCTTCTTAGCTTTCCATACAACCTACTTCCTTTATTTCCACTTTGTCCTTATGCATAAATAGATAATCTATCATCAGAGATATAATAACTTGCTAGATCAACATGATTCACCGCTTGACAAAAAACAACAAAGCATCACATGAAAAAGACATCACATATGACACACATATTTTTCACGTGGAAACCCAACTAGGAAAAACCATGGTGGGGATGAATACCCACAATTTTTTTTGAACTCTTTAGAAATCCGCTCTGTTAGAAGCCTAGTCTAGTTAAAGACTGTTACATCAGGTTCTGTTAGGAACTGATCCTGTTAGGGATCACCCGATTAAAGGTTAAACCCTGTTAGAGGTTACGTTGTTAGAGGATTTTATGAACTCAATGGCTTTGAGTCACCCTGTTAAAGGATTTACAGCTAACTAGTTAAAGCTACCTTGTTAAGGGATTTTCCAACTGTTGAAGTGATTAGAGATCAACATGTATTACAATGATCCGGTAATAGCACTCAATGACAATGTAGATCCACTTTAGTTCCTTCCTTCTGTACACACACTATGCAGGTATCAATCCTCTCAACTGGTTTGGCAAGAATCACATATCTCTGCACATAGATACACACACAACATTTGCCAACAATCTCAACATGAAACACCATATCGACCTTATAGGAAACAGATAGTTTGGTAGCATAAACCCTAAACCCTAAACCCTAAACACTTAGGTTGAGAAATTTAGTCGGTTCAATCCCGACCATTGAACACTTTGCATTTGAATACAACAGTCTTGAATAGATCTCAAGACATTCTCCATCGTTCGTTCTTCACCACTTCTTGGAGGTGATAACCCATCATGCATTCTCCACCGTTTGTAGAGACTTTGCACATTCTTGAGGTAGATAGAATCAATCTCCTTCATGCAAGATCCTTCATGTGCACGAGGCTGACATGGCAACACGATCTGATCTCTATTACAATGCTAACTCATCACACAATGCCATCAATTGAAACACATAGGCTCAAAACACTTCAACCAAAAACCCTGAAGCTGAGACTACCAACTGGTAGTTATGCCATATGAACCCTAGATACAAAAGATTCCATATACCGGTTCTCGTTTCGACATACCGGTTCTCGTTCACAACATCATACCGGTTCACTTGGACAAGCATACTGCTTCACTTTTTCACATAAGCCGGTTCACAACATCATACCAGTTCTCTTTGTCAATTTCTTAACTTCAATAATCGTGTTCACTCTTCATCATGTTACCGGTTCACTCTTCAGCATATTACCAGTTCTCTTTTAGCATATTGACATTAATGACAACACAATATCATCATGTTAACATATTTTGTTCTCTTTCAGCATATTGACATCAATGACAACACAATATCATCATGTCAACATATTCTGCACATATGCCAACAATCTCCCCCTTTGGCATTGATGGCAATATACAAAGATATCTCTCTTTTTGCATCACATCTTCTCCTTAATACTACAGATATCTTTTCCACTTCACATCTTCTCCCCCTTTGACAACAATGCCAAAGTGGAGGCACAAGCTTCCTTGTTCCACTATGTTGCTCCCCTTGATGAGTAGCACCCTTCAACACACCAATCCTGAAAAGATATAGCAAAGTAAGATCAGATTGATGTGGAGCACAAACGTTTAGATTACCTCTTGAAGGGGTATCACCCCTAACTCACCTCTCAGATAAGTAAAAGTAGCCTTTGGTAGAGGCTTGGTGAATATGTCTGCTAACTTCTCCTTACTAAAAACATATTCCAATACCACCTCTTTGTTCTAAACCTTTTCCCTCAAGAAATTATACTTGAGTTCAAAGTGCTTGGTTCTAGCATGTAAAACCGGATCCTTGGATATGTTAATTGCACTTGTATTGTCACATAATATACTTACCAGTTCAGATACAGGAACTTTGAAGCCATTCAATACATGCTTCATCCAAATAGTTTGGCTACAGTTCATAAAAGCTACAACATACTCTGCTTCTACTGAAGACTAATAGATACAACTCTCTTTTTACTCATCCATGAGACCAATCTACCACCGAGAAAGAATACACCACCGATTTTGCTCTTCCAGTCATCTACATTACCAGCCCAATCAACATATGTGAACACTTTTAGGTTAAATTCATTATTGTAAGGATAGCATAACCCATAGTCAATAGTTCCCTTTAGATATCTAAGAATCCATTTGACTGCTACCAAGTGAGATTCTCTTGGGCTTTGCTAAAACTGAGCGGTAATACCCACTGCATGTGAAATGTCCGGTCTGCTATGCACTACATAATGCAACTTACCAATCATTGATCGGTATTCCTTCTCATTTACCAATGTTGAGTCATCCTCTTTTGATAGTTTACAATCGGTCACCATTGGTGTAACAACCAGTTTACTATCTTCCATGCCAAAGGTCTTCAACACCTCTTTGACATACTTGGACTGAGTAATAAAGATTCCATTTTTCATTTGCTAAATCTGCAGTCCAATGAAGAACTTAATTTCCCCTATGAGTGAAATTTCAAACTCCTTTTTCATCTCATCTGCAAAGTCATGACTCATCTTGTCATCTCCACCAAAGATTATGTCATCAACAAATACTTCGTAGATCAGAATCTGATCTCCTTCTGATTTCAAGTAGATATTGCTATCTTCACTTGTTATTTCAAATCCAATCTTCACAAGATGGGAATACAAGCTGTCATACCATGCTCTTGGTGCATACTTCAGTCCATATAAGGCTTTATGTAGCCTACACACCATGTCATTGTCTTCTGATAGAGAAAACCCATCTGGTTGCTCTATATACACCTCCTCTTCAAGTATTCCATTTAAAAATGCAGATTTTACGTCCATTTGGTATACCTTGAATCCTTTAAAAGTTGCATATGCAAGAAGCATACGAACTCCTTCCAATCTTGCTACTGGAGCAAAGGTTTCACCATAGTCTTCTCCTTCTTCTTGGGCATATCCTTTACATAGTAGTCTGGCTTTGTTCTTTGCCACTGTGCCATCCTCATTTAGCTTATTTCTAAAAACCCATTTGGTTCCAATGACATTTTTATGCTCCATTCTGGGTACCAAAGACCATGTACCATTCTTTTCTATCTGGTCAAGTTCCTCCTCCATTGGCTTGATCCAGTCTTCATCTTTATGTGCCTCTTTGAATGATTTAGGCTCAAATTCAGAGATCATACATGAGCTTTCTCTGACCGCTCTTCTTGTAAGAATTCCTACATCTTTGTCTCCTATGATCTGCTTTGGATCATGATTGAGTTTGACATACCTAGGTATGTTCTTAACAGCTTCCTCTTGCTTTTCTTCATCATCCTCATCTTCATCAGCATCTACCGGTGTAGGAGCACAATTGCTGGTACTGAGCTGATTTGCAACCGTTTCCCAGAAGGTTACTACCGGTTCATCTCCTACATGCTCTCTATCGGTTTCCTCTAATTTCTCAGAGTTTTCATCAACCCTAACATTGATGCTTTCAACAATTCTCTGAGTCCTATTGTTGAAACATTTGAGAGCTTTTCTCTTAGTGGAATACCCTAGGAATATTCCCTCATCACATTTAGCATCAAACATGCTCTGATGTTCACTCCTCTTGATATAATATTTACTACCAAACACTTTGAAGTAGCTTACCACTGGGGTCTTACCAGTCCAGTACTCATAAGGAGTCTTATCCTTTCCTTTCTTGATGAGTACCTGGTTCATTGTGTAGATTGTAGTGCTCACCGCTTCTCTCCAAAAGGTGTGAGCAACCTTTCCTTGGATCAACTTAGTTCTAGCCACTTCAGCCACAGTCTGGTTGTTTCTCTTTGCTAGGCCATTCTACTATGGAGTCTGGGGGGCAGACAGTTGCCTCTTGATGCCATTTTCTTCACAATATTTGTTGAATTCACTGGAAGTGAATTCCCCTCCTTGATCACTTCTAAGGTGTTTGATTCTTCTACCACTTTCCTTTTCTACCAGTGCTCTGAAAGCTTTGAAATTTCCAACGGCTTCAGTCTTGTCCTTCAAGAATGTGACCCACATCATTCTTGAGCAATCATCTATAAGAATCATAAAATACCTATCTCCCTGCACATTCCTAGTTTTCATAGGACCACACAAATCAGTATGCACAAGATCAAGTAAATTGTCAGCAGTGAAAAATTTACCTTTGAAGGTTGAGGAAGACATTTTCCCCAATTGACATTCTCTACACAAAGGATTTTTTAGTTTTCTCAGCATCAACAATCCTCCAACTGCCTTGATCTTACTAGCCTTTACTATGTTATCAAAGTTTACATGGTAGAGTCTCCTATTCCATATCCAGCTATCATCAAACTTAGCCATAAGACATGTACTTATATTTGCATTCAGCTGAAATAACTTACCTTTGGTTTGCATACCGGTGGCCATCAGTTCACCATTCTTTCCTTTGATTTTGCAGACTCCATTTTTGAATTCTAGAGTGAGTCCACTATCATTCAGCTAGGAAACACTCAATAGATTGTGTTTGAGACCTTCCACCCAATACACATTGTCAGCACTGCACTTTCCATTTAGAGAGATGGACCTTCTGCCTTTGACCATACATGGTGCATCATTACCAAAATGAACCACCCCACCATCATACTCTTCCATAGATATAAACTTGCTCCGGTCACCAATCATATGGTGAGAACAACCACTATCAATGATCCACTCATTGGAATTATCAAAGCGGGAGACAAGAGCCTTTTTGTCTGACACATCCTCCTTGACTGCAACAAACACAATATCTTCATTTTCTTCATCTTTTGATTCCTCATCTGTCACACCTTCATCAACTGCTACAAAATAGTTTCTCCAGTTTCCTCCTTTGAATTTCTTGAACCTTTCCAATTTGTCCTTGTTGTCACCATTAGGACAGTTTATAGAGATGTGTCCTATCCAGTTATAAGAGAAGCATTTCAAAGGAAGCTTACCTCTATATTTACCAGCTCCCTTAGGAAGTCTCTTGGCAAGAAGAGCTTCAAAATCCATCAAAATCTCCTTATCATCCATTTCTCTTCTCTATCTTGGTTCACCGTTGGTGCTTGCTTTGTTTCCTTTTCTGGATAGTGCAGCAGATGCTCTAAAAGCTGATTCAATCTTCTGAACACTGCCATCAAAACTATTTAGCTCATAGGCTGTCAACTTTACAATGATGGAGTCTATGGATACCTTAGTCGTGTCTATTGATCTCAACTCCTGAATAGCAGCAACCCTTATTGCATAGACAAGTAATAAGGATCTCAAAACTTTGCTAACAACAGTAGAATCTTCCATTTTACCACCTGCACTCTTGATATCTCCAACAAAAATTTTGATTCTTATTCCATATTGTTAAATGGTCTCACCTTCAACCATTCGCATGTCTTCAAACTTCCCTATAAGGCTTTCTTCCTTAGCTTGTTTTACATGCTCATCACCGCCATAGATATTCTCAAGAGTATCCCATACTTCTTTGGGATTTTCTTTATCCTGGACATCAATAAACTCAATGTCAGATAAACTACTGATTAGGGCTTCCATGACTTGCCCATTCTCCTGAATATCTCTCTTTTGGTCATCGGTGAGAGTACTGGTAGGGATAACATAAACATTCTCAACATAGCTCCAATGTTGAGCACCCATGCTTCTGATGTATATCTTCATTATGTCCTTCCATATTTTAAAGTTATCTCTATTGAATTTTGGACCTTCCCCCTTCATCATTACAATAGGATCTTTCCCTCAAATGGTTAAGCTTACAACACAGAGGACCTAGAGGACGCTCTGATACCAATTGATAACTCAATGATGAATAATGAGTACCAAACCGGTATTGAGAGGGAGGGGGGTGAATCAGAATAGGCACAAAAACTTTTCCTGAACCGGTTTGATTGCAGACTGTAAACTACTGGCAATCCCTAACTCTGGTCCAAACCAGACGACTACCGGTTAAACACAATGCAACTATGAAAGGCATATACCGGTAAATCTTCTTAGCTTTCCATACAAACTACTCCCTCATTTCCACTTTGTCCTTATGCATAAACAGATAATCTATCATCAGAGATATAATAACTTGCTAGATCAACATGATTCACCACTTGACAGAAAACAACAAAGCATCACATGAAAAAGACATCACGTATGACACACATATTTTTCATGTGCAAACCCAACTAGGAAAAACCATGCTGGGGATGAATACCCACAAGCTATTTTGAACTCTTTAGAAGTCCGCTCTGTTAGAAGCCTAGTCCGGCTAAAGACTGTTACATCAGGTTCTGTTAGGAATCGATCCTGTTAGGGATCACCTGGTTATGGGATGGCTAGAATACCTAGTTAAGGGTTAAACCCTGTTAGAGGTTACCATGCTAGAGGATTTTATGAACTCAATGGCTTTGAGCCACCCTGATAAAGGATTTACGGCAAGCTAGTTAAAGCTACCCTATTAAGGGATTTTCCAACTGTTGAAGTGATTATAGATCAATAGGTATTACAATGATCTAGTAATAGCACTCAATGCCAATGTAGATCCACTTTAGTTCCTTCCTTCTGTACACACACTATGCAGGTATCAATCCTCTCAACTAGTCTAGCAAGAATCGCATATCTCTTCACATAGATACACACACAACATTTGCCAACAATCTTAGCATGAAACACCACATCGACCTTATAGGAAACAGATAGGTCGGTAGCATAAACCCTAAACCCTAAACCCTAAACACTTAGGTTGAGAAATTTAGTCGGTTCAATCCCGACCATTGAACACTTTGCATTTGAATACAACGGTCTTTAATAGATCTCAAGACATTCTCCATCGTTCATTCTTCACTGCTTCTTGGAGGTGATAACCCATCACGTGTTCTCCATCGTTTGTAGAGACTTCGCACATTCTTGAGGTAGATAGAATCAATCTCCTTCATGCAAGATCTTTCACATGCACGAGGCTGACATGGCAACATGATCTGATCTCTATTACAATGCTAACTCATCACACAATGCCATTGGTTGAAACACACAGTCTCAAAACACTTCAACCAAAAACCCTGAAGCTGAGACTACCAACTGGTAGTTATGCCATATGAACCCTAGATACAAAACATTCCATATACCGGTTGTCATTCCGACATACCGGTTCTGGTTTTCAACATCATACCGGTTCACTTGGACAAGCATACCACTTCACTTTTACACATATGCCGGTTCACAACATCATACCGGTTCTCTTTGTTAGTTGCTTAACTTCAATAATCCTATTCACTCTTCATCATGTTACTAGTTCACTCTTTAGCATATTACCGGTTCTCTTTCAGCATATTGATATTAATGACAACACAATATCATCATGTCAATATATTATGTTCTCTTTAAGCATATTGATATCAATGACAACACAATATCATCATGTCAACATATTTTGCACATATGCCAACATGTTCTACCAGTTTGAGTATTTTTAGCCTTATTAACAAATCCACTTATTAATTGTTATGCATAAAAGAAAGTAACAAGAAGTAATAACAATGCAACCATAAGAATTAACACCATAACACAAATATTTATACGTGGAAAACCTCAAGGAGGAAAAACCATGGTGGGATTGGTGACCCAAAATATCTATCCACTGACCAATTGAATAAATATTACATGAGGGGCCTGCACATGCATGAAGGCACACTTCCTAGAGCACACTACTCATTACAAAGGAACCTCACTGACTACAGATACCAAATATGAAGTTATAAAGAAAATTTTGAACCTAGAGTATGCATCTGCGATGCTGGATGAGTTCTAGTTTAAACACTGTCTATATTGATTAACACTGTTCCCTTTCTTATCGGTGACCTGATTAACTTCCTAATCCTCTTAACCACCAACCGAGACCGACTATAGATCATTACATTCACATTTTGTTTATCAATATTGCTCGCTTATTATCACATATCCTATATATCAAAATGACCTAACCGGACTAACTTATATACCCTTTACAAAAACAAGAAAAATTTCTTATGTTGGATTACAATCATATTTACAAAGTGATTACATGTCAGCCTAGACAAAAATATAAAAACTAATCTATGTGATCATTGCCGCTACCACGTTATGTTTGCCAGATCAATCTCCTATGTCGGCCTCTGTGTAATAGTTCCTAGTTTGCCAGTTTCCCTGAATGTCAGTTATAAAGCCATGAATACCGGATAAGTACTCAAGCAAAAAATGATGTGTATTGCCATCAATGACAACGCCATTAACTTAGATGAGTGTCAATTACAAACACAAGAATGCATGCATACCAAAATAATGTCAGGTAAGACATAGTATGGACCTGAATCACTACCTCAAACATGAAACACCTCTAGGGAATTATGCATTGAACATTTGCAACATGCTACAACCATCATGTCAACCAAGAACATGAAGAACACCACCAAAATAAGAAAAATAATCAATAACGCACACAATGATCAATATGGACCACCAACACAAATAGGACACGATCTAGAAACATCCTAGGCATCATGAATTACCACACCAACAACTGCAACATCACCACTTACTAGAATGGTTCCATTGGGAGCATTCTTTTGGTGTGGTGTTACATGGTGAATGTTGATTTAGGTCTAGTTTATGTTTCATGTTTTACATTTTGGTCTAATAAGTATCTTGGAACCAAGTGTATACATGTTATAATCTTTCTCTTGGTTGACTTGGTGAGAATTTTTTTGTTTGTTTTGGTATATATATGATGATGGTGATGATGATTTGTTTAAAAGAATGTGTATGCATGAGATAGAAGTGAGAAGAGATATGAATGATATGCAAGCAAGTTTGATATGTGAGATATTAATTTAGACAAAGATATAGAAAGATGCGAGTGAGTTCGATATTCAAAATATATATGGTGAAGCAACAAATATCAATAAGGGTATGATGTAAAGAAATTTGTTAGATGATATTTATATACACAAGTGGCAATAGATATATATGCAATAAATCCAAAAGGTCTAGTGATCTAGATAATTCATTAAGTGTAGAGATTGATCTTTAACAGTGACTATAATCAACATTCTGAGATGCCTCTATTTATATAGTTCATTTTCTAATATTGTAATTCTATATCATGCCCTGAGTACAGTTAGCTTTAGGATTTCAAGTCCTTTTTGTATCTTTCCCCAAGAGTAGTTAGAATTGGTTTGTAGGTCTAGAGCAGTTATCTCTATCTTTTATAATCATTCTATAGTGGATTATATTGTGGGTTAACTCCCACCGTGGTTTTTCCCTATTTGGGTTTTCCACGTAAAAAATCTTGGTGTTCATGTGTGATTATTTTTTTGTTGTTGTTTAATACTTCATGGTGTGGTTAAGTGGATTAAAGTTGTTAAATGTGTTATTGAGTTTTGGAATTTAGTTTATGTCGATTCATCACCTCGTCAGCATCCAGTGTTTGTTCAATAATTATGTCGTTGAATGTTAATGATTATGTATTGAAAAGAGATGAGATTTCACATGAATATGTTATGAATTAATGAGGATGCCAAGTGGAAGTGGAAATAAATTAAAAATGAGAATGGCATTGTCATTAGCTATATACAATGATGAGAAAAGTGAATAGTGAAAAGAGTTACTGAGATATTATGAGTGATAGATAATCTTATTTGAGAAAGAGAAATATCATAGATTTTGGGAGCACTTGTAATTGGAAGTGTGATATTAATTTTTGCTTCTTCATATGAAAGCTAATGAATTTTTTTTTATAATTGTAGCATCATAAACTGTACACCTTTATTAGTGTGTCCAATCTCACACTCTCCTAACACCTATTTTAGTATATAGGACCTTTATTGTAGTTAATTAATATTTAATTCAGTATTATGGATTTTATTCCAATTTATTAAATCATCGCACTTTTTTGGGGGTCCTTAATTCTAGGTGTGCCCTTTATCATTTTATATTAATCATACCCTAATTTCAACTCTTAAAGAATGTTTCATATATCTACACATTATTGTTTGAGCCATCGAGCTAGAATTTGCATTGGATCCTCATTATCGTGTATCCCTAGAAATTTGGAAAAAAGTTGATAGGACTAGGGTGCTTTAATTCACCATGGTCCCACACTTTTTTCTCAAATTTTAGGAGGATAATAAAATGGCCATACCCTATCAAAATATAGCTTTATACGAAAACATATCAAATCTTAGTTGGCCTAAAGGTGATTTCAATTATGAAATCCCTATATAAGACATCCTTCTCAACTCATTTTCATCTAAGTAATCTAAGAAATCTAAGAGATCAAAAGGATTTTGTGAAGCATTCATTATCAAGCATTTTCAAAGATCTTCAGGGCTGCATATTCATCCTTCAACCATTGTGGAGAAAAAAAAATATTATGCAAGAATGTGTGTGTGATTAAGATTTTGTGTTTGTCATGTCATTTCATACTGTTAGGATTCCCACAAATACTGAGGGGGGGGGGGAATCAGTATCTAACCGGTTGGTTAAATTTCTTAACTAAAACATGTAGAACATATTATAACAGTATACTGGTATGCAAGAAATAATGCAATAAATGGAATTAAAAGCATCCACATGAAAAACACACCATGACACAAGAATTTAACGAGGAAACCCGGTGTGGGAAAAACATCGGTGGGATTTGTGACCCACAATATTCACTTACTGGCCAATAAGAGAATATTACTTACAAGAGGGGCCTGCACATGCAAGAAGGCCAACTGCCTAGAGCTCACTGCTCAATGAGAAGTCTCACTAACTTACAATGTGGATTATATAAATCCAATATCTTGTACTGCTTTAAAATAGCATCTATAATGCCAGATCCAGTACCGGTTTCTGCTCTGTTCTTTACATAAAACCTTTACCCTATATTTTGCATAATAGGTCTGCCTAATAATTTCTTCTTATCGCTTACAAAATGTCTACAAATATCTCTCTTATATATAAGAGTCATTTTACAACTTGCCAAGTTGTCTTACAAAGTTTTTACAATAATAAACAAAATATAATATATCAAAAATCCCATCGGCCTCTGTGCCGGTATGCTTCCTTTCTCTGTGCCGGTGCCAATGGTCTGAGTGCTGGTGTAGAGTGTGATCTGTTGATGTCGGTGAACTATCTTGCCGGTGTAATCCCTTGCCTGTGCCATAGGATTGTAAGGTTTCCATAAATGACAAAACCTTCAATCTCCTACAATGTCTCATTGGAGTGTGCATATGCCAACAATCTCCCCCTTTGGCATTGATGGCAACACTCATGAGAAAATTTAAAAGTGTATCCAAAACTTTATCCAAAAATATTTCCAAAAATATGTTATCAAAAATATAAGAACTCCCCCTTTGTAGATAAGTCTTTTGCCGGTTATTTTCTCATACTACTACTCCCCCTTTGGCATCAATGACAAAGGTTGTGAAGATGTCAGTAGAGTTGTAGTCTCAACCTTGTAACTAGGTAGTTACAATTTGAAATAGATCCACCAAAATCAAGTTTATACTCTCCATAAACTTCTTACTATCTCTTATTGTTGTCTCTATTCTTTTAACTGTACCGGTGAGGTGCTACATATGCTCTGTCGGTGTTTTCTATCCCTATATCAGTGCCTCAAATATTTCCTTCCATAATGATGCTAGATAGTCCAATCTTGGACTTAGTTTTAGTCTCAAATTCTTTGCCTTATCCACTCTTCTCTCCTTTTCTCTTTCTAACTTAAGTAACTCTTCCTCAAAATTTGTTATCCTTTTCTCAAAAACTGATAATGTATCAGGTCAGTTAACAAAAATTATCAGCAAGTTTATTGATTTCATCCTGTACCTTGCTCATTTTCTTATCTATTTCTACTGTCAAAAAGTTTGTCTTGTAGGTGTCTTTGTAAAGAGTTTTATATTCTTTCAATAAGTTACATAGTTCTGGTAGAAGTGTGTCAAATTCCCTAGTACACTTCTTTATCTGATCTTCAAAGAATTTCTGCTTTTCAATTTCTACCTTGTTCTTCAAAGTCTCTTCCTTTATTTGCTCGACAGTCACTGTGTTCTCAGTGATGTATTTACACAAAGAATCAAGTTGTCCTAAAGAATCTTTATTGTCTATGTTATAGTTAGGAGAAATTACCTTCAAAATTGGTGTATGATAGGAAATCAGAAATCATCAAAGCAAATAGTATTAGTAATCTAGCTCAATCACGAAAGCTCAAATATAATGATCAATCCTAAAAACACTCAATAAAGACATGAAAGCAAAACATTCAAGATTAAAAACTAAGAAAACCAAATGCAGATCTGAATGTCTCCTTCATGTGGCTCCATTGTCCTTCTTTCTCCTTCAAATAGCTTTGTTGTGGATCTCACCTACTAGTGCATAAGCATGATATGAAAGCAAGTAGACAAGATTGTAGTGCAAGAATACTTGAAGCGTGATTGATTCGACCAGGTAGGGATTCGAAAAAGTGATTAGTTGGGATTGAAGAAAATAATCCAATTTATAGACAAATTGGAGAAAAGATCAAATTAGCATGAAGAGATTCAAATGGAAATTGCAAATCAAGAATGTCAATTATGAAAAATTATGACAAATTTGCACTTTCTATGCAAAATTCATTGATTGATAATTCATGACAAGATTATGACAAATTTCTATGTCAAAATTGATTGATTGTCAATTATGACAAATTATGACAAATTCAAATGTCATTCCCATGAAATTAGGAGAAAAATAGGAGGAAATTGAACTAGAAATTAGGAAAATTAGAAAATTGGAAAATAGGAATTAGGAAATTAGAAAATGAGGAAATTAGGAATTAGGAAATTAGAAAAAATTAGGTAAATAGGAATTAGAAAATTAGAAAATGAGGAAATTAGGAAATTAGAAAATGAGGAAATTAGGAATTAGGAAATTAGAAAAAATTAGATAAATAGGAATTAGGAAATTAGAAAATGAGGAAATTAGGAAATTAGAAAGTTAGGTGAAATTAATTAATAATTTGTCATTTATTAATTAATTCACAAAAAGAGGAATAATTAGTTAGCCAATTAAATAAACATTTAATTGTGACACGAAGACCTAGGATAAATAAATAAATTATTTAACCTAGAGGGAGAAATGACAAACAGGATTAAATGAATAAAATCATGAAACCCTAAAAGATGAATTAGAAATGCAAGGATGACAATTAGGTCTTGACAAAGGATAATTGATATTGATTCGATTTGATCATGATTCTGACTTGATAAAAGACCAATGCTGATAAATGATGTGATTGATAAATGCGCCAATTGACGAGGAACAATGACTAATTGATCCAAATTGACATGATTGAAAAAGACAACGATCGATGACAAATCGATCGCAAAATGACAAAATTGACAAGACAAGGATCGATGACAAAATAGATCACAAGATGACAAGATTGATGACAAATTGATCAAAAAACAAGAATCGATGACAAATCGATCACAAGATAACAAGATTGAAAACGACAACGATCGATGACAAATCGATCGCATGATGACAAGATTGATAAGAGGACAAAACCCTAATTAGGATTGATGATGTCCAAAATGATGACAAATGAATACGCACATAGATGCGACAGGATAAAATTGACCAAAATCATGACTGAAGATTGTTATCGACAAGACCAAATTCGAAAGCGAGACAACTGAAGAATGCAGAAGGACTCGATGCTCGCAAATGGTAAAGACCAAGTGTGTGACATAAGAGAAATGTTAATGCGACGCAAAAACCCTAAAATAAGGCAATGCGCAAATGTTAAAATATGACTCCGCAAGCGTTGACCATTTTTAGGTGTCTACATTTTGCCCCTCTTTGAGACAATGCGATTTTAAGCGTTGTTTCAAAGAACAATAATGAAAATGCCCCAGACACTAACAATGACATATGCATACCTCCTCGAGGAATTGGCCGGAAGCACTGAGGAAAGAGGTCAATTGATCGATAATAATGATAGAAAAAGATAGGATCGAATAGACTGACAATCGGAGACCAGATGCACGAAGGACAAGCAATTGAAGGTGCAAAAGACCGCAACCAACATGAGATGGAGAGAGTGCACATCCATCTATGCACTGACAAAGATCTATAAATGAGACAAAGAGAGTGAAAATTGCTCATTTGCACTAGCCAAAGAGGAGGATTTGTTGCTCTGGAAAAGGACACGTGCAGAGAGATGGTGAACATTCCAAGGGAAGATCACCTCAGAGAATGTGTATGCACGTACAGACTACCGGATGATGCGGGAGCAGCAGTATGTATCTCAAAAACCCATATTTTCAATTTTATGAATTTGACTTGCTTGCAGGACATTGTAGGGCCCACAGAAAATGTAGAAAGTGACTTCTGCGCTTGTGTAGGGTCTTCTAAGCTTGTGTAGGGGACACAGGCACAAGAGTGAGCACACAGGCGCAGTTGTGCATTGGCAACCCTAATTTGGTCAAAATTGGCATGTGAATGATCCCGAAAAAGGGGATTAAGAATAGGATAGGTCAAAATAGAGTAAAAACACCCTGATTTGGACATGAAACAAGGAAATGCAGCCCATAGGAGCAAACCCTAAAACTGACAAAATGAGCCCCAATTGTGATGTAGAGTCGACAGTATCCATTGATCATGCGGGAGAACCGACCAGACTGCTTCATGTTATGACATAGACTCAGGAGCCCAGACAGAGATACATTAGCAGGACTTGGGATATACTATATCACATTCAATCGATGGACATTAGGGCAAACACAGGACTGCTTACCGCATTGGCAGAGCGATGGCATTCAGAGACCTCTTTCTATCTGGTGACTGGAGAGACGACTGTGACACTAGAGGATGTATGGCGTATCCTCCGCATTCCGATTCATGGAGAGATAGTAGAGTATGACCGAGTGACAGGGAGAGACATGTTGTGCAAATTATTTGAGTGCGACACAAATGATCTGGATATTGTAGAGAGGGAGATTGGCTGGGAGACCATGGCATCAGAGTATGATCGACGATATGTGGTGATAGCAGTGGTTATAGCATGCCTATTAGCAGGAAACAGACCAGGACATGGATTCCCGATAGGATGGGGAAGAGTGCTAGAGAGGATGGCTATAGAGGGGATGGTGTATGCATGGGGACCATGTGTACTGGCTATGTTGTATTTTCAGTTGCATCAGATAGCATATCAGGGAGTGCAGACTTTGAGCTATGGAGTCACACTGTTACAGGTATGGGAATTTGAGCACATAGCCATATGTCCACCGATTGCAGAGAGACAGGTATTACCACATCGACCATATGTGTACTGCTATGGTGGAGCACTAAGACAGGGTCCATTTGGATACATATTGTATTGGCGACACGAGCTAGACAGACTAAGAGAGTTCACATGGAGGCCATATCGTGATTGCCTTGGATGGTTAGATGATAGTGATGAGCTACCGTATTGTAGATAGGAGAGGTACCTGATTGGGTGACTAGTGAATCACTAGAGAGTGATTGAGATGTACTTGCCAGAGAGAGTCAGATGACAGTTTGGAGAGAGGCAGCATGTACCTAGGAGGACTGCACACTTTGCCCGATCTCACAGAGAGATGAGTCAGTGGGGGAGTATGATTCAGCCACACATAGCATATGCTGACTTCACATAGCTATAGCAGAGATAGTGGGATTGGAGATTAGATGTGGAGGATGCCAGGATGACAGAGGAGTATGAGCGATGGTTTGCACGATGACAGCCAGTGCCATTGACAGATCCTGATATTCCAGTACCGAGGAGACAAGAGGACTTCCCACTCATAGGAGAGGAGGAGGGAGATGATGAGGATGAGGAGGATGAGGGAAGGGATGAGGATGAGGGGGACGATGAGGACGGAGATGATGATTATGGGCCAAGTGCAGCCGATCAGGAGTCATTGGAGGATATACCCATAGAGCCGGAGACAGCTAGCATAGAGGAGATGGAGATGTGCAGGGCTACCATAGCGAGTCAACATGATCACATTGCAACTTTAGAGAGACAAAATGCCATCTTGAGGATAGAGCATGATTAGTTCAGGGCAGAGATAGCCAAACTTACAGCGGCTCGAGATACAGCAAAAGCGCAGGCACAACGAGAAGAACAGAGAGTCACTAAGTATATTGGGTCAATTAGGGACGCCAGTGCACGTGAGATGGCACAGATGTTGGTAGAGACCGGTGAGGGGATACGCCATTGGAGGACACTATATGAGAGTGCAGTTCCACCAGAGTAGAGAGCAGCTTTATAGCGGGCATGATCGAGGATAGAGAGTAGGGCACGCTCTCAGAGGTCAATGAGCAGCATGGGGGTGAGTGGACCTATGAGACCACCATAGCCAGGACTAGGAGGGACATCATCCTTGAGACATGGCAGGGATGAGGAGGATAGAGGGAGCACCTAGTGACATAGGCACGTGCTCCTTATGATGGATAGATGACATTATGTAGTCAGCCTGCGGGCCATAGTTAGGACAGACAGTCCAATTTTGTACTCCGATATTATTGTGACATATGATATGATATGCATTGATATGATGGGATGCAATGTGTTATGACTGATAGTTATTTTCCATGTATGGATGACTTATGCACTATTTATGTACCATTATGGAACATGTATGGATGTATTTTTTATGTGTTTTTGATGCATTTATAAATATGAAATGGATAAAATGCTTGATGTGATGCACGATATGATGCAAATGTACTAACCAATGAATGCAGGATGCAACATATGTGTTTGGGGAAATCGGAGCACTTAGACCGAATTGACTATCTGAACTGACGGAAGAAATGTTAGTAAGAAGAAATAAAATAGAGGACAGTTAGAGACGAAGAAAAACTTGCTTTCAGTAATGCACTTTGTAGGTGAGAACCTTTATTTTAATGTAGCAAAATGGATGCGTAGCATCATGGCATTGAAGGCCAGAGCTGAAATGCAACCCTTTTTGCAAAAGACAGACACATCACGGACAAACAACAATCACAACAAAAAAGAAAAGGACCATGAACCATCCCGGTCACTCTAAATCACTCAGTGACATCATCGAGCAACATAGGAACATGACTGAAGCCAAAGATAAATCAGTAAAAAGATAAGATGCACAAATTCCAACAAGTGGTACCCCATCTAAGACAGGACACAGTCTGGTTTCGAGTATACCACACCCTGTATAAGACCCATGATAGTAGTGACAAAGACAAATAAATTTGCAGTTGAGTGATATGACAAGTGCGATCATTTTGAATGTCAGGTTTGATTGAAAAGTTCATCTATTTAAGCGTGATTTCATTAAAGCACAGTGTATGATTGCGTGTTGTCAGAGGGATGCTCAGTGATCTGTCTTATGCACAAAAGGGATATATTTGTTGCAAAATGCTTTTCGAGTTTTTACTATTTTTTTTGTTCATTTTTTTCAGGACTTTATTTGATTGTTTAGGGATTTTTTTAGGACATTTTTTTTGGTTTTTTTGAATTATTTCAGGACATTTTTCAATTTTTTTGAATTATTTTAGGACATTTTTCAATTTTTTTGAATTATTTCAGGACATTTTTCAATTTTTTTTGAATTATTTCAGGACACTTTTCAATTTTAAAAAGTTCCAGTGATTGATCATGACAAGGGGAATGCACCCAATGCACATTTGAAAGACATATGTACAAGAAACCAGAGTATGCAAGACAATGATGTTGACCAATCACAGGCCTGGAATAGAACATTGGGTCAAGACAAAGATAGACATGATAAACCAACTGAGAGAAAGCATAGCTAGAGGTCATGACAGATGACAGAACAATGATCTCGTTTACACATGGTGCCTGATTGCCAGGTTTTCACCATGGTACTTGCCCAAAGTGCCTCTTTGCCAGGTTTTCACTAGAGGGCGAATCATTTTTCTTTACTTTTTTTTTTTGTTCTTTTTCTTTGTTTTTCACTTTTTTTGTAGTTTTTTTGCTTTTTGATTTTTTTGTATTTTTGCTTTTTTTGCTTTTTTGCTTGTTTTGCTTTTTTGATTTTTTTGTATTTTTTCAGGATCATACTTGAAGAAGTGCTGATAGAAAATTATGCCCAGTACTTGCGAAGGTGCATGTTGTTTACAGGATCAGACAAAGGTTCACCTTCTGGAGTGGCAAGCTGATATGCCCCCGAGCCATATGCTACAGTCACTATGTAAGGCCCAACCCAATTAGGTTCAAACTTGCCTTTGATGATGTCAGTAGACTGTGCATTCTTAGGGTTTGCCTTTAAAACCAGATCTCCCACTTCAAAGTGTCGCCCTTTGACCTTCTTATTATAAGAGCGATGGAGACGGTTTTGATATGCTTGCAAATGTGTCAGGGTTGTCTGATGTTTCTCATCTAACATCTCAAGCTGATGTAACCGAGAGACTCTATGCATTTCATCATCAATCAGATGTTGCAAGCAAACACGCAAGGAAGTAATCTCCACTTCCAAGGATAAAATGGCTTCCGCACCATACACCAAGGAATAAGGTGTTGCGCCAGTAGGTGTGCGGATAGAAGTGCGATAGGCCCATAGTGCTGGATTCAACTGTACATGCCAATCTTGACCAGCGTCATTGACAACCTTTTTCAGGATCTTGATAATGGATTTATTTGATGCTTCAACTTGACCATTACCTTGTGGATAATATGGACTAGAGAAACGGTGTTGGATATGAAACTTTTCACAGAGTTCCTTGACATCTTTATTCTTGAAGGGACGACCATTATCTGTGACTATGGCGAAGGGAACCCCATACCAACATATGATATAATTCAATAGGAATTTTCAAATTTGCACACCAGTGATATAGGTCATGGGGATAGCCTCGATCCATTTTGTAAAATATTCTGTGGCTGTAATGATGAACTTGTGTCCATTTACAGATGTCGGGTGAATCTTGCCAATAAGATCTAATCCCCATTGAGAAAAGGGCCATGGAGATATGACAGAATGAAGCTCTTGGGCTGGTGCATGAATATAGTTTCCATCGATCTGGAATTCGTAGCATTTCTTAACAAAATCATGAACATCCTTTTCCAGAGTGGGCCAATAATACCTAGCACGAATCAAATTTTTGGCTAAGCTCAGACCATTGAAATGGCCCCCACATATACCATCGTGAACCTCATGTAAAGCTATTTGTGCTTCGTCAGAATCCAAACACCTGAGGAGGGTATGGTCAAAGGAACAATGGTAAAGGGTGTCAGCAATGATGATATATTTGGCTGTCTGTCAGATGAAGGCTCGATGTTGGTTAGCGAAAAGGTTAGGTGGTAAGGTTTGGGATTTCAAATATTGATATACATCATTGTACCATGGGGAGTTAGGACCAACAAGAACGCACATCACATCTGTTGTCGGAATGTCAAAAGAAGGAACCAGCAACTGTTCAACCAAAAATTCACATTTGTCCATATTGTGGGGCATATTTAACATGGAAGTGATCGTAGCCATTGCATCTGCCGACTTGTTTTGCATTCTTGGAACTTGACTAAAATGGATAGCCATGAATTTTGTCTTGAAGAAATCTACCATATGCTTATAGGGAATAAGATTTTCATCTTTTGTTTCGTAGTTATCATTCACTTGTCAGATGACTAATTGAGAATCTCCATAAACTTGTAAATGCGTCATGTTCTAGTGGACCGCTACTCGGAGTCTTGTGACCAGTGCTTCATACTCTGCAATGTTATTGGTACAATGAAAAGTTATTTTGTAGGACTTGGGAATAGCATCACCTTGAGGGGTGACAAACAAGATGCCTGCTCCAGACCTGAACTTTGTATGGGATCCATCAAAGTATAACTTCCATTCATTAGAAGATGTGAGAGCAAAGACTGATTCATCTGGAAAATCGGTCAACATGGGATGATCATCATAAATAGGAGCCTTTGCAAGTTGATCTACTATGACTTGTCCTTTTATCGCCTTTCGCTCCATATACTCAATATCAAATTGACTGAGGATCATAACCCACTTTGTTAGGCGACCCGTCAAAGCTGCTCTGCTAAGCAAGTATTTTAGGGGATCAATTTTTGCAACCAGCAATGTTTGGTGATTTAACATATAGTGTCGGAGCTTCTATGTTGCAAATACCACTGCTAAGCATGCCCATTCAATAGTTGAATAATTTAGCTCATAGCCTACTAGTGTCCAGCTGATATAATAAATAGCTCGCTCTTTGCCATTCTCATCATGTTGGGGCAAGAGAACTCCTAGTGCCATTTCAGTTGCAGAAATATACAATATAAATGGCTTTCCTTCTATAGGAGGCATTAGAATAGGCGGCGACAACAAATAGTCCTTGAGAGCTTGAAAGGCTGATTGACATTGCTCAATCCATTTAAAAGCGACACCTTTATGCAATAGATGCTAGAATGGATGACATTTGTCGGCCAACTGAGCTATAAATCGGTGGATTGACTGGAGCTTTCCTTGCAGACTTCTTAGTTGACGGAGATTAGAAGGAGGAGGCATATCCATTATTGCTTTAACCTTGGCAGGGTCGACTTCAATGCCTCTGTGAGAAACAATGTACCCTAGTAATTTGCCAGCTGTGACACCAAAGACACACTTCTTTGGATTGAGTCTGAGCTTGTAGGTCTCCATTCGGTCAAAGATTGGGCCTAGGATGGCTAAATGACTAGCTCTTGTGACAGATTTGCATAATAAGTCATCAACATAGTCCTCCATCAAAGTATGCATGAAATCATGGAAAATTGTCGTCATCGCTCTTTGGTATGTTGCGCCTGCATTTTTAAGACCGAAGGGCATCACATTCCAACAGTAGGTACCCCAAGCACATGTGAATGCAGTCTTATGTTGGTCTTCAGGAGCAATGCAAATTTGGTCATAGCTGGAGAAACCATCCATCAGTGAGAGCATCTCATATCCAGCAGTCATGTCAACTATGATGTCGATATTTGGCAGTGGAAAATCAACTTTAGGGCATGCTTTACTAAGATCCCTAAAATCTGTATAGATTCTAATGCCCCCAGTTACTTTGCTAACTGGTACCAAATTTCAATTTCAGTCTGCATAATCGATGGGTCTGATAAAGCCCACATCCAGTAATTTTTTTAGTTCTACCTTGACCAAAAGAGCCACCTGGGGATGCATCTTTCGAAGTTTCTGTTTGACAGGCTTGGCATCTACTTTTAATGGCAAGTGATGAATGACTAATTCTGGATCAAGGCCAGGCATATCTGCATAGGACCATGCAAAGCTAATCTTCTTCTCAAGAAAGAAATTGACAAAATCTATCTTTTCCTATTTTGATAAAGAAGCAACGAAATGAATGACCTTAGGGTTGTCAGGTGTACCCAAATTGATTTCTTCGGTCATTTCCACAAGTAATGTTGATTTATCTTGACTTGATAGGGGTATGTCCACTCTTCCACCTTTGGGCGCCTCAGAGAGGTTTTCACCCACAGGTACGTCTTTTATTTTTACTTGTTCATGATCAAAGAGTGCCTTTCGGTTTTCACTCAAAGACCTATTCTTTTGATTTTGTATTTTTTCTTTTCTTTCTTCATTTTGATGACTGGAAGATGGAGTTGACTCCCCAAAATATGCTGTGGAATCCAGATCAATAGCAAATCCTACCTTATGATCACCTTGTGGTATGCCTTCCCGTAGTCCAAGGAATTCTGCAATTGCTTCGTCATTTTGAAAACAATCCAATGTGAGTGGTTCTTGTTGGTCATGTTGGATAAGCTGGGGATAGACGAGGGGCATGTCATCATCGATTTTAAGGAGAGAGAGGGCCGAAATGGTAAAGATGTGAACATCTGTGGTATCACTATCCAAACTGCTCGTGTCTGATTCAGAGCTTGGGTCCCAGAATGACTCTACCCAAGCATTAGGACATGTCTTTGGAGGGGGAGTTATTTCATGTTTGTCTTCCATGGGCAAATCATCAGGGTCAAGGAAAACATTGTCAAGGGCATAGGAGCTAGAAGTAAAAGAACTCCACTCCCATTTATTGGAATCAGTTTCGGGTCGGGTATCCTCAGGTGTTGTTTCATCATCAGAGTCACGCCTCTTTCTACATGTGGTCAGTTTGGTAGATGAGGGTCCAATTTGCAATGGTACAAAACCTAACCCTAAAGTTGGAGGTCGCATCTTGGGTATAATAGGTTCTAGCCTTCCTTTCTTGTCAGGACCTAAGCCATCGCAGCTGTCATATCCTTTCTTTTGCAGCATAGTAAATCCTTTGCCATATCGCTCCATTGGCAACCTGACAGGTGGGGTCTCAGTTGGATCCTTATAAAGCCAATCTATGACATCATTATCTAAAGTTTCTTTGTCAAGTTCACCCCATCTTGTAAATGTAGTGGGGAGTTGATACTGAATGACCATTTTAGGTTCCTTTTGCAACAAATGTGGCTTGCCATGTGCCCAATAAGGAATGTTTGAGCCATTGAATACTATCCACATCCTTGGTGTTGTATCTTCAATTTTTCTTTGACAACATCTAACAATTCATTAGGATCCACATAACTATGTGATTTGGCCTCTCTATTGACTAGGACTTGCTGCTGTGGAGAATCCTTTAGGGCAACACAGAATTGAAATGGATTAGGATCTCCTGGAATTGTTATCTCATTTCCATTGTAAGGATATTTTAAACATTGATGATAAGTGGATGGAATTGCTTTCATTGCATGGATCCACGGATGACCAAGAATCATATTGTAAGGGAGATCGAGGTCTAGGACCTGCAGGAAAGTGTTTTCTGTCACTGGACCGACTCTGATAGGCAATGTAATTATCCCTTTGGATGGGTGCTCAACATCATCATATGCTTTGATTGTTATTCTTCTGGAAGAATCAATATCCTTTTCTGTATAACCAAGACCAATGACCACTCTCAAGGTACAGATGTTAAGACTAGCTCCGCCATCTATCAAGACTCGTCAGATTTTGCAATTATGGACAAAGACTTCAAGATGTAAAGGATCATTATGAGGGAGCTTATCAAGTGAAATATCATTATCAGAAAATGCAACGTGTTGGGAAATAGCTAGATGTCCTATTCGGGCTTGAAACTGGTCAACATCAATGTCTGTCAGGACAGTGGACTCAATTAAAGCTTTATCTAGGACTGCACGATGCATAGGGGACATTTTCAACAACTCAAGGATCGATATTTGTGCAGGTGTCTTTCCCAGATGATCTAGGAGATTATACTGACTCGCAAGAGTTGGTTTGGGAGGAATGGCAGGAGCTCCTTTCAGGACTATTTTGGATCGACGAGTGGTGATTGCACAAGAAGGATCTTGTCCCTTTATTCTTAGGGTGGAACCATACTCATTTGACACTCGAAAACAATTGATGACATTGTTATAACCAGTATTTGCATAATTTGTTGTTTGGGTAGAGTTTGAAGAAGATGCTTTACCCTTGTCATGATCAAGCAAAGGAGTTTTGAAAATTGTATGATCAGTGTTAGAGGTCACGTTGGGTGGATCTACCTCAATTACTCCTTGCTCTAACAAGTTTTGAATCATATGTTTCAATTGAAAACATGACGCGGTTTTATGTCCTTTTGACCGATGGTACTCACAATATGCATTATCATTCCACCAATGTGGCTTTACCACTGGTTTTGCCTTGATATCGGGTAGCTTAATAAATTTTGCTTGTATTAATTGTTTCATTACTGACTCAATAGGCTCTCCCAATGGTGTAAACTATCAAGGAGGACCATCCCTCAATCAGAAAGGTTTGTGTTGCTCGTTTTGTTGCTGACCTTGTTGTTGATTAAATTGTTGAAGATGCTGTTGGTATTGCGGCTATTGAGTAACATTGCTCGCTGGTGTTTGATTTTGTTCCATAGTTGACATATTAGGAACACTCAATTTCTTGATTGTGAATGGGGGTTGATTCGCATTCACCGCTCTTGCATCAACAACTCCATCATTAGTGGCATTCTTGTTCTTATACCAAAATCTATTTCTGTCCCCTAAATTGTTCATGTTGTCACTGTCTTTGTTAAGATTAATGATTCCCTTGGCTACAAGAGCAGTTTCAATGTTCATCCCTTTCTTAATGAGTTTCTCTATAGTACTGGGACTTTTCAATTTTAGTTCATACATCATTTCTGGGACCAAATTTTGGATAAACAGATTCACTTGTTGTTCTTCAGGTATATCTAGGGAAGAATGACTATACAAGCTTCACCATCGTTGCAAGAAAGTCACTAATGGTTCACCTTGCTTTTGCTTGGTGTTGCATAAATCTGACATGGTCACGTCACTGTTGATGTTGAATGCGAAGTGTGATATAAACTTTTGAGCCAATTCAGACCAAGTCTTTATATTTCCTGGCAGATGCGAATACCAATCCATGGCTTGTCCCATGAGACTTCGTGCAAATAAGCACATTAAATATGTTTCCTCATAACTCACTTCAGTACATGTCGTGAAAAATGTTCGAATGTGATCTTTTGGATTGCCATTCCCTTTATATTTCTCAAAATTAGGTGCTTTAAAATGCTTAGGGAATGGAGGCATGTCTAAGCTCTTGTCAAAAGGATTAGGACATAAATCTTGATCTGTATACAACTTCTTTGTTCCTTTAGTTTCTAGTGTGTCAACTTGTCATTGCAACTTCTCAAGCTGTTGCGCAATTGTATCAAATTTTGGAGGTCCATCATTAATCCCAGTGGGTACTCTTTGTCGATACATTGTGTTTCCGCTTGGTTGTTGATGCTCTAAAATGGCCATTTTTGGTGTCTCCGGCATATAATGTTCTTGGTACATCTCTTGTTGTTGTGGTTGTGCCATGCCTTGATATTGACCTTGTTGCTGTGCTTCTTGTAGCCTCGGTTGATATTGCAATTGAGGGTGTTGTTGATATTGCACAGGCACCAATTGCGGTTGTGAAGTATGATAGCTTGTTTGTCTTAGCACATATTCAGGCACATGTTGTTGTTGATACTAACGAATCAGAATTTGCTGACTTTGTGCCAATTGTTGTTGCAGTGTAAATCCCATCATTTGCAAAAAACTTTGTTTGGGTGGTTTTTGTTGTTTCTCCTTAAGATGGGGTATGGCACTTGCATTAACTTGCTATGTTGTTTGTCCAATCCATTGTGATGGTTGCAAGTTTGCATTAACTTGTAATGGGGCAGAAGGCATTGCAATTTGTTGTTGAATGTGATATTGTTGTTGTTGTACATTGCTTGTTTGCACATTCGATTGTACCTTTTGTGTATTACTCAATTGTTGCAACAATTGTTGTTGGTACAAACCACTATCCATAGCTCTTTATGTCGCCATTATCGAAGGATCTGTCACAATAGTGTTTGGCAAATATATTGAGCTTAATGGGACATAAGAACTTTGTTGCATCGTGGAATTGTTTTGGACATTGGTGATATAAGGCATTCCAATTGTGAAGCTTTCTTGCATCTTAGATTTTGATCCAATTTTATGCATGTAAGGAACCACTTCTTGTTGAGGGATAGTTGTTAATATTTGCATGGTCTTCATTTGATCTTGTGTTATAGGTGTTGTGTTGAATAATGGATTATTTATTATCTCAAATGGTGACTTTTGAGGAATAGTCACTGTCAATGCCTTTGAAGCACATTTACTAGTCAAGGTAGATTGAGTTTCTTGTCGTGTATTTTCTTCATTTGGATGCGGAGAGAAACTTAACAGCTCACCGCCTTGTTGTTTTTTCACATTGATTTGCTCACTTGAGGAGGTCACATTACTCATCATGTTAAGATATTTTTGTGGGAACATCTTAAAGACCTTGTTCAAGAATTTATCCATCTTTTTTGTCAACTTTGGATCTTGAAGGAACATATCAACATCATCAGAAGCATCGAAATCTGATGAAGAATCTGGTTGGACGTTTGGATTCGTTTCTTGTTGAATGCCTTGATCTGAACCAAATCCTTGTGAAAGAGTTTGTTCCTCACGTAATGTTTGAATTTCATGTGGCAGGTTTGGTTGATTCCAATCGAAATGTGCATTTCCTCTTGGTGTTGGTGGAACACTCCCATGTCCTGGTTTCATAGGTACAAAAATTGGTTCATATAATGGAGGTGGTCCAAGTTGAACCATCCCATATGGTGGTAATGATGTGTTTGATAAACCTTCAATTTGTACTGTTTGACTAGTTTGAAATTGTGAATTTGATATGTTGTCATTGGATTGATACGTTGGTTCACCCATCTTCTTAGATTTTGACCTTGTTTCAACAGGCATGTCACTTATGCAAATGCAATATTTTTGGAAATTTTTCAAGGGAAATATATGATATGCAACTAAATGCCAACTAAATAAATGAGAATGCAATCTATGGCAAGAATGCAACCTATGTTTTTGGTTGTTTTTCAAGATTTTGAAAAAAAATTTGGAATGCAAATCTAAAAGAGACCCTTAGGAAATTGAAATGATGTCTAGACCTCAAAGGACAAAAGGACCAAGTGACAAAAGGAGAAATGACAATGTCTCCCCTATATGCTTGGATACTAAGCTAGGTTTGACCAAATGACAATAATGACATAAAGAGAAAAGGTTTGATAAGGTCTAGACTTCCTAACAATGACTTAGGGTTTATCAAAGATTTGGATTACTCAAGTATGACAAAACCTATTTTTGACACTATATGCAAAGGAACAATTACTATGAAAATGACCCTAATATGATATGATAATGACCTAAGCCTAGGTTGAATTATGAAATGGTATTACTCTAATGCAAGAGGACACATGCAAATGGATGACCCCTATTGATATGCAAAGGAGTATGACCTAGGTGAAACCTAACCTTGGTAGTTGACAATGACTTTGCAAAATGCAAACCAAAGATGAACCTAAATCCAAGTGACATGAATGTTGAGTCAAGATTTTGAAAAATGTTTGACAACCATGTTTGAAGGTGTTTTGAACTTTGTTGGATGAAATGTTCTTGTGTTTAACCTTGTTTTGAATCAATTTGCCTTGTTTTTGAAATGAGATGCAATTCAACTTTGACAAGTAAAGAAGACAAGATATTTCAACTTAGACTCAATACAATCATGCTCATTCACACATTTCTTATGATAGGCAAGGACATTAGGTACTTGAGAGGTAGACTCATTATGGGATTCAAGGAGAATACATAGATGCTTGACCCCACGGGCTCCCCTCCATGGAACTCACTTCTCAGGGCAGCCAAGCATGAGTCCCCATGGAAATCTCCCCATGGCAAACTTAGTATCTCTTCCAAGTATCCGAACTTGTCCTTCTCAAGCAACTAGAAGGATTTTTGGCCTCTAAATACAAGGTGTTTAGTAAGGATTTCTATTAAGCGTTACTCCTTGGTGTCACGCAAGTGTGATTGAGACATTAAGCCCACGAAGATACCAAACAAATGTAGTTGCACAAGCACGATTTAGACCATGAGGTCCTACTTAGATGTTGATATGAGAAAGAGTTCAAGGGTCATCACTTCCCAAGTAACTGCAATTCACACGTAACCCTTCCTTCAAAGCTTTTGCCCATTAGGTATTTGTTTATAGTGAGTTAGAATGCCAAGGTATTCTAGCCATACTCACTTTGGGTCGTTCCCTTCTCACGATTGTCACTTGCTTGCAAAAGCAAATGGTCGGGAAGGCAAACCCTCTAAAGGTGACACACAATCAAAAACATGAGCATGGTATCGAAGATCTAGATTTCTGATCACCCTAAGAAGGATGAGAGCATACTCTCCTACTCCAATGTCAAACTCAACAATCAAAGCAAACATACATTCATTCCATCCTATTTAGAAATCATACTAGGTGCCTAAATATTAATTACAAACACAAAGTTTAGTTGTAGTCCAAGGCAACCTACAAAACCCAAGTCAGAAGTTTGATATGTTTAGTCTTTGACTATCGAACCTGCATAAAACATGTTAGTAGTTTCATTTGTTGTCTTTGCCATGCGTATGCCAAGGTGCTGCACAGAGAATCAGTACCAAAAACCAGAAAAGCAGAAACAGAATGCAAAACAAAACAATTTGCAAGTAAAAAACACTGCCTTTTACCTCTGTTTCTGGCCCTACACAGGCGTGGAATGTTTGACATAGGTGCAGATTGTCCTTGACATAGGTGCAGAATGCTTGACACAGGCGCAAAATGCTTGACACAGGTGCAGAAGTTCTCAGAAAACCCTGCATTACCCTATTTCTTGGGTTTTTAACCTGCAAATCAACTCAAAAGCACTCAAAAGCATGATTAGGGGGTTAGTTCACATCGGGTTCACCAATTAATGTATGATAGGAAATCAGAAATCATCAAAGCAAATAGTATTAGTAATCTAGCTCAATCACGAAAGCTCAAATGCAATGATCAATCCTAAAAACACTCAATAAAGACATGAAAGCAAAACATTCAAGATTAAAAACTAAGCAAACCAAATGCTGATCTGAATGTCTCCTTCATGTGGCTCCATTGTCCTTCTTTCTCCTTCAAATAGCATTGTTGTGGATCTCACCTACTAGTGCATAAGCATGATATGAAAGCTAGACAAGATTGTAGCACAAGAATACTCGAAGCGTGATTGATTCGACCAGGTAGGGATTCGAAAAAGTGATTAGTAAGGATTGAAGAAAATAATCCAATTTATAGACAAATTGGAGAAAAGATCAAATTAGCATGAAGAGATTCAAATGGAAATTGCAAATCAAGAATGTCAATTATGAAAAATTATGACAAATTTGCACTTTCTATGCAAAATTCATTGATTGATAATTCATGACAAGATTATGACAAATTTCTATGTCAAAATTGATTGATTGTCAATTATGACAAATTATGATAAATTCAAATGTCATTCCCATGAAATTAGGAGAAAAATAGGAGGAAATTGAATTAGAAATTAGGAAAATTAGAAAATTGGAAAATAGGAATTAGGAAATTAGAAAATGAGGAAATTAGAAAAAATTAGGTAAATAGGAATTAGAAAATTAGAAAATGAGGAAATTAGGAAATTAGAAAATGAGGAAATTAGGAATTAGGAAATTAGAAAAAATTAGATAAATAGGAATTAGGAAATTAGAAAATGAGGAAATTAGGAAATTAGAAAATTAGGTGAAATTAATTAATAATTTGTCATTTATTAATTAATTCACAAAAAGAGGAATAATTAGTTAGCCAATTAAATAAACATTTAATTGTGACACGAAGACCTAGGATAAATAAATAAATTATTTAACCTAGAGGGAGAAATGACAAACAGGATTAAATGAATAAAATCATGAAACCCTAAAAGATGAATTAGAAATGCAAGGATGATAATTAGGTCTTGACAAAGGATAATTGATATCGATTCGATTTGATCATGATTCTGACTTGATAAAAGACCAATGCTGATAAATGATGTGATTGATAAATGCGCCAATTGACGAGGAACAATGACTAATTGATCCAAATTGACATGATTGAAAAAGACAACGATCGATGACAAATCGATCGCAAAATGACAAAATTGACAAGAAGACAAGGATCGATGACAAAATAGATCACAAGACGACAAGATTGATGACAAATTGATCAAAAGACAAGAATCGATGACAAATCGATCGCAACGTAACAAGATTGAAAATGACAACGATCGATGACAAATCGATCGCATGATGACAAGATTGATAAGAGGACAAAACCCTAATTAGGATTGACGATGTCCAAAATGATGACAAATGAATATGCACATAGATGCGACAGGATAAGATTGACCAAAATCATGACTGAATATTATTATCGACAAGACCAAATTCGAAAGTGAGATAGCTGAAGAATGCAAAAGAAGGACTCGATGCTCGCAAATGGTAAAGACCAAGTGTGTGACATAAGAGAAATGTTAATGCGACGCAAAAACCCTAAAATAAGGCAATGCGCAAATGTTAAAATATGACTCCGCAAGCGTTGACCATTTTTAGGTGTCTACAATTGGGATTGTGTCATCTATAGCTTTATAAGCCTGTGAACTACAATATGTTATCCTTTTGATTGAATCTAAGAGTACTTCAGTTACATTTGTTGATTTGTGGCCTACTGAGGAGGAACCAACATTCTAAATTCCGCCATTGAAGGAAGTAACCAAGCTTGTTGTGACCTCTGGTAGGTCTGTTTGTGTTTGCATTTCCTTAAGCAATGGTTTGTGTACTTCTCCTGTTGTTGGTTGTATTGTTTCCTCATGACTTTGTTCCTGTACCTGTTCCTATTCTAGAGCCTTTTGCTCTTCTGGGTTCTCTGTTTGTTCTCCTATGTTATCATCTGCCAGTTTCTCTTATTTTTGATCAGTTTGCTCAGTTACCGGTGGCTCACTAGCCATGTCTATCTTACCAGTTGTATCTTTATCTACCACAATGTTGATCTTTTGTGTATCAACATCTACTATGTATAAGACTTCAGGATTATAATTGACATCCTCTACATCCATACTTTCAACTGCTGGTTGATCTTCTATAGTTGTTGTTACCGGTGATGTAATCAAAGGAGGTGGGGGTAAGTTGTCTTTTACTTTGATACTCAGAGGTCCACCAACCTTTCCTTTTCCTTTGTCTTCTCTCTTTCTAATATACCTTTATTGGTTTGGGGTTCCTGTATTCTTCCTTTTTTTCTTTCTCAACAAGAAATATATCACATGCATTTTCTATTTCTTCAGTTACCTCATTAACTCCTCCAACCATTAAAGCAATATGTCAGTGTGCAGTAGAGAATACCAACAAGTTGGCTTCAGCAATTAAGTCATCTATCTCCTTAGGTGAGTTTACTGGATAAACATCTAGTAACTTTTCAATTTGTATTTTCTTATCAAGCTCTATAACAGCTTGTCTTCTTTCTTCCAATCTTTTGAATAGTACATCTAGTACTTCATCTACAACTTCCATCAAAAATTTATTATACATGTCCATGTGTAAAATAACACTATTTTCCACTTGTTCTTTTTCATCTACTGTCAAAGTGTCATAGACCTTTCCTATGTTTTTGAGTTTCCCTTCCTCTATAATTTCATGTAGCAATATGTCAAGAGGAGCCAAGTTTTGTTTTGTTCTCTTCTTCTTCTTGGGTGTCAATTTCTTCTTTGGTGTAGTTTTTTTAACTCAAGATCTTACTGCTTGCTGTTTTTGTCTAGTTCTCCTAGGTGAGGGTGTGGTTGCCGGTGAAGGATCTCTTTTTCTTACAACTCTTTTGAAAGCTGTAGGCATGTCACTCTCCAAAGAAGTGCCTACTGGTGATACGCGAGTCTCAGGTTGTAGAGTTCATAACTCATCCTCAATGATACCGGTTTGCTTTAATACATCTTCTTTAATAGCCTTTGTCTGTCTAGGACCTCTTCTCACAACTACCTCAACCTTTTTCACTCTCTTCTTAGATTGAATTTGTTTTTCTATGGTCTCAGCACTACCAAATACTTCTTCCTTTGGTTCATTTGGTGCTTCCAAAAGTGCTTTAGCATAAGTCTCAATTATATGATCATCTGTCTCATAGCCCATCTCTGTTACCTAGATTGTTCTTGGGATGACTACTTCCGTCCAGATCTAATCCTTTTTTATTACAAAACATATAGCATCCTTGTACTTGTCAACAATCTTCTGTGATAATCCAATTCTCTTCTTCATTTTGGCCTTAAGTGCTTGAAAGTATTCATGGATATTCTTTTCCTTATCTTCACCCATGTTGTTGAATAGTTCTGTTAACTATTTTCCTACCAATATATCAAATCCAAGTACTTTATAGCCTATACCGGGAACCTATTTGGTTATGCGTAGCATCAAGCATACAAGAAGATTACCAAATCTAAAAGTTCATTTCTTATCTTTCTTTATCTTGCCTAAGTTGTCAATTAACTCATCTTTTAACCACTCACATATGTCAATTTTCACATTGTCTGTAATAATGTCATAAGCACTCTTAATGCATAAACTTGAACCTGAGTTGAGTCTATTTGCATGAGTAGCTTTATACCCTAAAATCATGCTAACAAATCTCACATTTATATCTGTTACATCATTTACCCTCAAGGACCTTCTGTTGGATGTTGCACCAGTTAGTTTAGTTACTAGGTCATTGGAGACCTTTTTAGTCTCGTCTGGACTTTTACCGGTGGATGGTAACCCTGTGACAACTTTCACAACTTCCTTGGTAATTTTTTGAATTGCTTCTAACTAGAAAAATTCACCATGTACCCTACTTAAGACTATCCTAATCACATCCTTGGGAAATTCAGGAATGCAAAGGATTTCAATAAATCCTAGGGTTTCAATGATTTTATGTTTCAGTTTCACATTTCCAAAATTATCACATATGACAGATTTATACATAGTTTTGATCTCTTCATCTCCCAATTCCTCTATGTTACAGTGAATCTAAATTCTAGGGTCTTTAGCATAAACAACTCCTTTTGGTATTTGAGAGAAAGCGCCTATATTGTCATCTTTCTTTGCTACCTCGGGAACTAGTTGAAATATGGGCCTAGGGCGTTTTATAACCTCAACTATAGTAGGGTTTGCTATATGTTCAAGTGTAGAGGTGGATGCCATGATGATAAATACCTTTTTATGTCTTTGGATGGATTGATTACTTGCAGTGCTTTGCCTCTTTGCTTGAAATCCCTTAGCTCTGTAATTTTCGCGCTCTACGAATGTTTGAAATCATGGTGAAATGAAATGGAGCCAAAACCACAAAGTTATAGTGCTTATTTGCCATCTAGCACATTTAATGCATGTCGGTTAAGTATTCACTTAACATTGTCTGCTAGTAATGAAGTAATTTCCAACTTCTCATCTCTAACCGAGGGAATAATAGCACATGTGTCATTAGATTGCCAAACCCTCAAGGAGACTTTCTTCAATTTGATGAAGAACTTCCTGCCGGTGGAGCACTACTTTGTCCTACCGGTGAAGAATCACTATGTCCTGCTAGTGAAGCATTGATTGGTTCTACCAGTGGAGGAGTATTCCCAACATTTAGATCAGCTTTTCTAATCCATTGTTTTGAGAATTGTTGCTTAACCTCTTCAACTTTTTCTTTACCTTTCAGGCTAGAACTTTTGTTGTCTGTCGGTGATCCTTTACTTCTATAGAATTTTGCAATATGCCCAATCTTGTTACAAACATAACAAGTCACATTATTCTTCTGAATAGCTTTCCCATAACCTATGCCAGTTTGTGTTCTACGTTGATTAGATAAATGTCCAAATCTTCCACAAACATAACATCTCACGTTCATTCTGCAATTTTTCAGAGTTGTGACCAACTTTTTTGCATTTTGAACATTGACCAGTGGGTGTGTTGATATTCTAATAATTTCTATATCTACATTCATTTGCTCTATGACCATACTTATTACAGTTAAAGGATTTTCCATTGAATTTATAAGCATTAGGTTGCCTTACCGGTTTGCTGTGATCCTGTGTGTTTTTAGTACCAGAGCTTTCACCAACTTCAAAGCCAATTCTAGAAGTGTCACCTTTAGGTTTTTGATTCTTTAACAAGTTACCAAGTTCCTCTGAGCTTTTCTTCAATTTTTCTTTATGTTGATTTGCAGTTTCTAGTTCTCTTTCTAAGACTTCTTTCTGCCTCATTAGTTCATTCGAGTCATTCTGAGTATGCATCAGATCTGTCTTCAATAAATCATTTTCATAGTTAAGTCTTGTGTTCTCATTTGCTACATCACTTAGTCTTCTGGTCAATTCTTCTTCATTCTTCTTCCTATCTTCAATTTCTTTACAAAATCTCATAGTCATATCCTGCATCTCATTCTTTGTTGTCATGTTCTCCAGTTTCAGCTTGCTTATCATATCATTAAGTGATTCCTTTTCATCATTCTCATTTTGCATCTTTTCACAAAGTTCTCTTCTCTTATTTCTTGCAATAGTAAGATTCTCTTGAAGTGCTTGAATGATATCCTGAGCTGCTTTTAGATCATCTTCTAGTTTGATATTTTTCAATTTCTCTGTATCATAGTCTAAGAGAGCTCCTTCAAGTTGCTTCATCAGATTTTCCATCTTTACCGGTGTCAAGATCTTCCTCAAGCTGTTAGGCTTCTAAAAATATGTTGGTGTGATTAAGATTTTGTGTTTGTCATGTCATTTCATACAACATTTATGATTACATTCAAATCTAGCAAAGAATCATCATCAATAATTGCAGATATGAGGTATATCTACTCATCATTTATTTCAATATTTGCATTATTTCATTCAAGTTTAATTCCTAAAACAAGGTTTGACTTAGGTAAACCCCTAATCCCAATAATTTCCCCTTTCTTTATTTGTGCATGAAATAGGTACAACTACTTTTAGGAAGATCAACAAAGTTCACAGAGATGAACAGGTTCAACTTTCAAAGGTGGAAATTTTGGAGGACCATGGCAAATTGATGTGCCCTGGTCCCAAAAAATCATGCCAAACTTTTGGGAACATATCAGTGACATCTTATTTTTCCTAGATCTAGGTCAGTGGCTTCATACGACATCTTTAGCTCACTATTTTTGAAAATTTACATAAAAAATTCCTTATTTTACCCCAATTTCAATATTTTCACAATTCATCTTAGAAAGAGGGAACCAAAACCATAACTAGTGAATCTAATTAGAAATCTTGGCCCTTTCCTTAGTTTGATTGAGGATAGATCTACTGTATTCAACCCTATTTCAATGTATTGCCTAATTTGGTTAATTGGTGGTCTTATCCTACTTGGTGAAACCAAATTACACCTATACGTTTTGGTGAACCTAACTTCTTTCATGCTAATTTCTTATTTTTATTCTTAGATCTGATTTGTATGCATTTTGGATTTCAAATTCACACTCAAATATCATAATTTCAATTAAAAACATAAATTAAGAGGTTAAATTCATAAAAAACCTAATCTAGTTTCCTTAAATTGACTTTTGGGATGCATAATTGTCCAATTATTTTTTTAGATCTAGTTCAATCTTTCATTGCATTGTCATATTTTCATGTTTCAAAACAGTAAAAATACAAAAAATTATAGTTCTTTCATGCTTTGTTATGTATGTTTAAATTAGTCCATTTATGCTTTATTTTATTACATTTGCTTCTTTCATTGCAAGTTTCCTTTTTCCTAAATTAGAAAAATGTCAAATTATTTTTTGCAAGAGGATGCTCTTAAGTTGCAAGGATTTAAGATATATGAAAATCCCATTTATGAGCTTTTCAATAAATCCTCTCCCAAAGTTTCTCTCCCTAAAGAGGACATATTGATGTAATAATTTTGTTTTAACAGTTCTCTCAATAATCTCTATCTTTGGGATGAAGTATTGGAGAATGGTGTGGATTATTCTCTTAATATGATCCTCCTTTATGAGAGTAACTTGGTCAAAGATGATGATATTATGGTAAAAGAAGGTGATATGAGTGATAATTGCTTTAATAGCATCTCACCTTCTTACTCATTTCAATAATCTTTCCCCTATAGATGAAGCATCAATGAGACATGATTGTCCCTTTCCTAAGGTTTGTCATGAAGATACTTTAGAACAAGAGGATAATGCCATTTCCCATCATGTTTTCAATGCCCTCTCTCCTAAAGATGAAGAACCTAACCAAGATCCAATCAATGTTATTAATATTTTTGAAGAATCTAATGTTATTATCCACCTCCAACAAGATGTATCTCAACCTCGCCAAAAATCTAAAAGTGTTGTTAAGGATGGGGTGAATTGTCAACCTGATTATCATGTAGTTCCTTACATATATAATAATGAAATGTTTGCTTTGGAAGTTGAAAATAATATATAAATTGAAGCATAATATACTTTATTAGTTCCTACAATCCTCTCTTCAATTTGGACAACTACACCATCTCCTACTAAAGAAGTTATTAGAGACGAACTCTTGGAGGATGACTGGGGGTCATTAGATTTCACATCTTTTCATAGAAAATATAAGATGACTAAATTTGACACTCAAATTTTTTATCCTAACACATGTCCATATAGATCCTTCTTCAATCTATTTTTTTTTTTTGAATTATCTCTCAACCTGAAACCTTCCAGTTGTTCAATATAAACCTCTTTAAATTCTTCATTCAAGAATGCTAATTTCACATCCAACTGATAAAACTTGAAATCCTTAAATTCTACAAATATAAAGAACATCTTGATTGCCTCCATTCGAGCAACTGGGGCATAAGCCTCATCAAAATCAATGCCTTCAATTTGAGTATAACATTTACAGACCAGCCTTGCTTTGTTTCAAACAACTTTTCAATCTTCATCCAGCTTGTTCGGGGATACCCACTTAGTTCCAGTCACATTTTTGTCTATCTATCTATTGACTAATTTCCATGTCTAATTTTTCTCAATCTGATACAACTCTTATTTCATCTCCTTTATCCAATTGTGATCACTACAAGATTCTTCTACTATTTATGGCTCAGTTTCGGATAGTAAACATAGCAGAACTTGTTCTTGACCTGCTTTGCTTCTTCTGATGATACCTTTACTCTTATCTCCAATAATCTAATCTTCTGAATGATTATTCTGAACATATCTTGGGGTCTTTGATGTAGATGCTAGAGAACCTTGAACATTCTTTTCTTCACTTCTAGTTTCCTCTTCCTTTTTCTTGTCTCCGGACTCATCAAATTCATATCTAGCCAATATTTCTAAATCTTCTGAAGTACTTTCATCAAATTTAACATTTTCACTTTCAACAATCTTATTTAGCCTCTTATTGTAACACCAGTATTCCTTTCTCTTTGTTGCATAGCCTAAGAATATGCTTTTATTTTCTTTACTGTTTAATGTTCCAAGATTATCCTCATCTATCTGGTTATAGCACTTTCTTCCAAATACTTTGAAATATTTCATTATCAAAGTTCTACCATACCAAAGTTGATAGGATATCTTCCCATATTTCTTCAAGTATAGAATTCTATTAAGAGTATATGTTGCTATGTGAATTTCCTCTCTCCAATAGACTTTTGATAACTCTACTCATTTCATCATAGTTCTAGCTACCTTTGTATAGTTCAGCTCATTCTTCTACTACACCAATCTACTGTGGTGTCTGAGGGCCAGATGATTGTCTTCTAATGCCATGTTGATAGTTATGATACTCAATGTAAGTATAGATGCCAAGCTAATAGGATGAGAGGGGGGGGTGAATCATACAACTTTAATCTTCCATAAAAACATCAGATTCAACCCCGGTAACATATAATTCAGTAATATAATCAAAACTGCTAAACATGCAAACTCAAAAGCATATGAACATCATAACACTCATAACACCAGATTTAATGTGGAAAGCCAAATAGGGAAAAACCACTATGGGATTTCGGACCCACTAAGAAATATACTCTTCTAGAGTATGCTCGATTAAAAGCAAATCCTATTAAAGATTACAAACACATTGCTAGATGTGACCTGGTTAAGGGATTTCCATCAGTTCTATTAGGATCTTCACCTTGTTAGAAGTGACCTTGTTAAGGGATTTCAAACACTCAATCAGAATGTCACCTTGCTAGAGAGTTTTACAAATAAGACTGTTAAGTCCACTCAGTTAAGAGATTTTCTGCCACTTTACAAAATAACAGTAATAGAATCTACGTGCAAATTCACATCTAAAAATGCTAAAGTAGATTCTTATTTGCTCAATACAATATAGACATAGAACTAATCTTGTCCATCTGCTGGGCTCTATACTCTGTTATTCAAAACAGTTCTTCAAGCATCAGTGCTCGATAATCACTATGTAGCATCCCTGTGCATACACTTGCCCACATGCATTTTTTATCAATAGTTCCTTATTTATAAACAATTTCTTAATCTCCTTGATCACATTTCCCATGATCAATCATAGCCAGCAGATCTTCAAACTTGACCAGGTTCAATGTATCCTTTGATCTGAAAATGTTTTCCCCTGCCTTGGAACTTGCATACATTTCTTGGAACTTGTGCTAGAGTATTGCGGTTCAATCTGCACTGTAGATCTTCTTGTCGATTTTCCTTTTCCATAGATTCTTTAACAAACTTCATTCATGGCATACCAAATCAATCAAGAAGCGTTATGGATCCTTTACCTTTTACCAGGCATGGTGCATCATTACCAAATCTTACATAGCCACCATCATAATCTTCTAACATAACAAACTTGTGTTTATCACCTGTCATGTGATGTGAGCATCCACTATCTATGATCCAAGAATCATTAGCATTTATGTGGGATAATAGGGCTTTTTCTTCATACCTTTCCTCATCTGATCCATCTTTGATAGCCACATAAACTACTTCCTCTGTATCAGTTTCATCTGATTTATCATCATTTGATTCCTCATCGGCTATTAAGCATGACTTTTTATCTCTTCTTTTGAAGTCTCGGTATCCTCTGTAATGATTATCTTTCTGTCAATCATCTCGGTAATCTCTCTTTTTAGTAGAATCTTTTTCAGGACAATTAGAAGCCATATGTCCTATTTTATCAAAATTAAAACATTTCAAAGGTAGTTTTTCTTTATACTTACCTTTGCCTCTCGGTAACCTTCTAGCTAATAGTGCTTCAAACTCTTCTTGCTTTCTGATTTCCTCATACAGTTTGTGTACTTCCTCCATGTTCTTGCAAAATCTTTCACTTGCTCCATTGTGATGCCCTTTAGTGTACTTACTCATTCTATCATTGTAATCATCAGATTAACCAATGTGAAAAGAACTAAATGCAGATTCAACTTTATTTACTAATGACCCACTATTATCAAAGTTACTTAACTCAAATGCATGTAGCTTACCAATAGTAGCATCTAAAGAAACTAGCATATTGGGTACAGACCTTAATTCATTGATTGCAGAGACTCGGATTGCATAAGTTGGTAGAAGGGTTCTTAACATCTTACTTGTTATATCCTTTTCTTCAATAGTTCCACCTGCTCCTTTGATTTGATTGACAATGTCCTTTAGTCTTGTATTGTACTGGGTTATGTTCTCACCTTCATTCATCCTCATAGATTCAAGTTGTCCTCTTAGACTATCCACTTTTTCTCTTTGAACATGTTCATCACCACCATACACAGATATGAGCTTGTCCCACATTGCCTTTGCATCATTGCAACCTTCTAGATCATTAAACTCTGAGTCGGTCAATGCAGATGTTATTTCAATCATTGCTTGGATATGTTCTTTCTTTGCTTTTATCTCTTCCATTGTCAATGGATAGGTACTTGGTGTAATGAAATCATTCTCCAGATAATATACAACATATTCTCCAACTCCTGATAGGTGCAGCTTCATCCTTTTCTGCCATGTAGAGAAACTTGACTTGTTCAGCTTTGGTGCATCCCTCTTATACATCTTTAGATCTTTGCCTCAAGTACCTTTAAACGTTTTCTTCTGGAGTCCAAAGCTCTTATACCAATGGATAGTTCTGATACTTAATGTAAGTACAGATGCCAAGCTAATAAGATGAGAGGGGGGGTGAATCATACAACTTTAATCTTCCATAAAACAACAGATTAAACCTTGGTAACATATACTTCAGTAATATAATCAAAACTTCTAAAAATGCAAACTCAAAAGCATATGAACATCATAACACTCATAACACCAGATTTAACATGGAAACCCAAATAGGGAAAAACCACTATGGGATTTCAGACCCACTAAGAAATATACTCTTCTAGAGTATGCTTGGTTAAAAGCAAATCCTGTTAAAGATTACAAACACATTGCTAGATGTGACCCTATTAAGGGATTTCCCTCAAATCTGTTAGGATCTTCACCTTGTTAGAAGTGACCTTGTTAAAGGATTTCAAACACTCAATCAGAATGTCACCTTGCTAGAGGGTTTTACAAATAAGACTGTTAAGTCCACTCAGTTAAGAGATTTTCTGTCACTTTACAAAATAACAGTAATAAAATCTATCTGCAACTTCACATCTAAAAATGCTAAAGCAGATTCTTATTTGCTCAATACAATATAGACATAGAACTAATCTTTTCCATCTGCTGGGCTCTATACTCTGTTATTCAAAACAGGTCTTCAAGCATTAGTGCTCGGTAATCACTATGTAGCATCCCTGTGCATACACTTGCCCACATGCATTGTTTATCAATAGTTCTTTATTTATAAATAATTGCTTAACCGCTTAATCTCCTTGATCACATTTCCCATGATCAATCATAGCCATCAGAGCTTCAAACTTGACCAGGTTCAATGTATCCTTCGATCTGAAAATGTTTCACCCCACCTTGGAACTTGCATACATTTCTTGGAACTTGTGCTAGGGTATTGCAGTTCAATCTGCGCTGTAGATCTTCCTGCCGATTTTCCTTTTTCCTAGATTCTTTAACAAACTTCATTCATAGCATACCAATCATTTAATCATAGCCAGCTCATCATCTTCCTTCATTAAATAATTCTTTTATTCATTCAATTCATTCTGTTATTACTCGGTTGCAACTCAGTAAATACTAAACTTCACTCGGTAGACATTTTCCCTTCATTAACCGATAGTGATAACCTTAGGGTTTACCGACTAGGTTCTTTGCTCAGTAACATAGTATAGTATTAACCTTACAATCAATAACATATGTATGATATCAAAACAATCCAATCATCATGATCTCATCATTGTCTAACTCAGTAATAGTTTCCCATTGAGTAACTTATCCCTCCCCTTATTCATCACATTCTTTCTGTGTCTTTTATCGACATCTTTATACTCATCAAATCATACTTCTTAAGATATGGCAACATCATACTGAATTAGAAAATCAATTTCTTGACATCAATGACAAAATAATAATATTAAGACAGTAAAACATCCTTGATCAGTTATATCCATAATCATCAACAACCTTCTCAATATCCTTATTGAAATGCCAACAATCTCTCCTTGTCTATTATAATGCCAGCACATGTTTCTCATAGAAATCATTAACCTCATCAGAAATAATTTCTCATCCTTTGTTAGAACTTAAACACTTGATTTTCCTTTCAACCTCATTATCAACCTTCACCTTTAATATATTGAATTTCTCTAATGCATCAACCTTCTCTCTTAAAAATGTAAACCAAGTCATTCTAGAATAATCATCAATCAATAGCATAAAATACCTCTCACCTTGCAAGCTCCTTGTTCTATTTGGACCATAAACATTTGTGTGAATGAAATCTAGTAATCTGGTGGATGAGTACTCTTTTCCTCTAAATGTTCTCTTTGTCTGATTTCCTACTTGACATTCCTTGCAGATGTTGTTGTCTAGTTTCGTCAATCTCGATAAGTCTCTCACAACACTTCTTGAATTGATCTATACTAGATTATCAAAATTGATATGACACATCCTTCGGTGCCATAGCCAATTGTCATCAAAATGAGATAATAAATAATTTCTTGTAGCTCCTTCCAGGTAATACATATTTCTATTTGTCCTTCTTCCAGTTGTAATAACTATTTCGAATTCCTTTCAGATCTCACATCCATTATCTTGAAAGACAATATTATATCCATTTTTACAAATCTGTCCAACACTCAAAAGATTATGATGTGAACCCTTCACATAGTATACATTATTACTGTTATGCTTTCCGTCAAAAGAAATTGAACCAATCCCAACAATTTGTGCAGTCCGATCATCTTCGAACCTAACATAACATCCATCATATTTTTCCATGTTTCATAAACTTACTCCTATCACTAGTCATATGATTTGATCATCCACTATCAATCAACCTTTCATTCTTATCTCCTCTAGCATGAAATATAGTAGCAACAATGTTAGAAATATCAAATCTAGATGCATATTTTTGTACTCTAAAAAACAATCACGTTCTTCATAATCCTTTGTTTTCCCTAATCTTTTGTCTTGTTCCCTTTTCCAGACATATAGTAGCTATATGACCAATCTTTCCACATCTAAAACATTTAAAGAGTAACATACCTTTGTACTTGTCAGTGCCTTTCTTCAATTTCCTCACAAAATTTGCTTCCATCTCATTTGGGCTGTCATCATTCAAATCATCTTCAAATTACTTGAATGTCTCTAATTTGTCTTTGTCCTTTCCAAACTTTCTTACAACAAATGTAGTCAAGGCACCAAATAGTTTCTCTCTAGTAAAATTCTTCAAATCATAGGTTTCTTCAATAGTTGATATCTTATCATTGTAACTCATTGGAAGAGTCATCAAATTTTATCAATTACATCTTCATCAATAAAAGTGCCTCTAAGTTCTCTGATTTCATTCATTGTGATTTCAACCTTCTCAAAATAGGTTACTATGTCTTCTCCTTCTTCCATCTTTAGGTTTTCATACCATTTCTTAGCTATTAGCCTCTTTGCCAACTTAACTCTCTCATTTACTTCATAGATGTCTTTTAGCTTTTGCCAAACCTCATAAGCAGTATTCAAAGAAATAAATTTAATCAATTCATTTTTTGATAATTCAATAAAGATAGCAGACCTTGCCTTTTCCTTTTCTTCATAGGATTTAATCTCATCCAAAGTAGTAAGACCATTAGCTGGTTGTACATAGTCTCCGCCACCTTCCAAGTGTTGTAACCTAGAGAAACTAGATAACCTCTCATCTTTACTTTCCAAAAGCTATAATCAGATCCTTAAAAGATAGGAATGATAATTTTTATTCCATCAGATCAAGATCTACCTCAAGTGGTTAAGCTCTATATCAAGGAACCAAAGCTCTGATACCAACTATTGAATATATAGGCAGCTGAGAGGGGGGTGAATCAGTTGACAATTAAAATCTTCTTTAAACTTTATTCATAGATCTATAATAGCTAGAATAAACATTCAAATAGATAAAGCATAAAATCATATGCACATAAAAAATTATACTTAAAGAACACCAAAATTTATGTGGAAAACCTAAGAAGGGAAAAACCATGAAGAATTCTAATTCTCAATATGAAAAAACCGGTTAAGTTGATTTTTACAAAGGTTGGCTCACTATCAAGAATACTCACTGCATGAGGGCTCATTGCCCAGAAAGGCTCACCATCAAAGAAAGATAAAAAAGAAAATCAACCATGGGAAACATAGTTTGCACTGCCATAATTGCTTCTAGTAACTATCTACAACACAAATTCTCACTACAAATGGATTCTTTTAATCTTGCATGTATCTTATGCACAATTATCCATTCACAAAAAAAATGCTACACCAACTCATCTATATCAATCACATAAATATATTGTCTCTAGAAAAAATATAATCCTCTAAGTTGGCCAAGATAGAGATCTAAAATACATCAAATGTTACTAAACGTTCTAGTGGTGGGAAGGAATGAGAAGTAAATAACATCACAATGTTCCTCATCAAATGCAACAACACTTTACATACATCACCAATGCTAGATCCAAAACATTATCCACATGCTATACAATTGCCATTACACATCCTCAAATTTCAGACCAAAATCTCAATTTCTGGATCAAATTAGTCCTAAAAATAGCATCTAGTAACACCACCAACACTTCTTCTGAGAAGCCAAATCTCCCAAGAAATCACTGAGTGACCATCGATATTACATACATACCAAACTTCCACTGGTGCTCAATAAATCACTCTGAACCATAGGATTTGACATGAATGACAACATATAACATAATGCTAACATTCTCATCATTGAATTCTTAGATGATGTTGTCTTCTCTATTACCAAAGATGCATGTTGGAATTATATTTTGATGAGTCATATAGACAACATGGTCTAGAAGTAGGAATTTTATTTATAATCCCATAAGGTGATTATATTCCAATGTCCTAAGAAATTTCTTTCCCATATGTAAATAATATTGTAGAATATGAAGCATTGATTAAAGGAATTAGATTTACAATTCAATGAAAATTTAAAGTTTTGCATGTCTACAACGATTCCCGATTGGCTATCAAACAAGTGAATGATGAGTATTTGACAAAATATGATAAATTGTTCCCATATAAATAAATGATTGATAGAGTTAAATAATAATTTCTGTAGATATAGACTTTCTGAGTAATAAAGTAGTAGATTGTATGACCACCATTGGGTCCTAAATCAATGTCTCAAAAGTAAACAATATGAAATTCTAGTTGAGAAGCTGATAATACTAGCTTATGATGTTCCTAACATTGAAATTGTTGGTCTTGAGTCTCCTTGCACTATGATGATATTTACTCATATCTCTATACTAATACCCTTCAATGCAACCTATCTAACACTCAATGTAAGAAATTAATTTTTTGTTCATTCCATTTTACCCCCATCAATAATAGTTTGTACCATAGAAGATTTGATGGGACTCTCCTAAGTTGTCTTAATACAAATGAGGTCTGAACTACTTTACTTGAGGTACATGAGGATATTTATGGTGCACATTCTAATGATCCCACCCTTGTCAAGAAGCACATACCACATTATCCTATTTCAAGTCATACGTTCTCGGGCTAACAAGATAAATGAACCAAAGTCTTGGTGTCTGATAGCTTTTTAGTAAAAAATTCATGTCTCTAAGTTTGGGTGTAGTGCCTAGTTAATCATCAATTGTTTTGGGCTAAGTGGAGTCTTTATTATATCAAGGTGAGAGTAGTTAAACTTGTGGTGGGGCTAGAGAACCACCATCTGTTGTTGTAGGAGAATCAAAATATTTGAATTCCTTGAATTGTTGCATGAACACATCTTTAGTTATTGGCTTGTGGTAGAGGCGTAGATGGTTACCATTGAATAAGAATTAAATTGGGCATTATCTATGATAGCTAATTTGATTGTACCATTGGAATAAACCTCTACAGTTTCATAAGGCCCAAGCCATCTAGTTTGAAATTTGCCTAAATTATCCTTTTATTTGGAGTCATATAATAGTAATCTTCTACATGAAATATTTTAGATTTAATATATCTATCATGCCACTTCATATGTTTCTACTAAATTAAGGTAGTATTTTGAAGAGTTGATTGTCTCAATTCATCCAATGAATTAAGTTATAATATTCTTTCCTTTTGTGTTGTTGATAAATCCAACCCAAATATAATGTAATTCTAAGTGTTTTGTGTTCAAATTCCATAGGCATGACTGTTGTTTTTCCATAGATTAATTCAAAAGGGGTAAAACTTGTAGTTGTTTTCTAGGAAGTTCTATAGGCCCAAACGACTTCTTGCAATCATTTTTGCCAGTCCTATTGAAGAATCACTACTATTTTTGTCAAATTGGCCTTAATTACTCTATTTGTAACCTCAGCTTACCCATTGGCCTATGGATGGTAAGGTGTAGACTTCTTATGGCAAATATTATACTCTTTTACCAATATTTTGGTCAAATTAGATATAAATTGTGAACCTTGATCTGTAATAATTTCCCTAGGTACCCCATATTTGGTGAATATTTTTCATACAAAAACTCTATAACCTTTTTATATCGTGGTTATCTTTGGCATGTTTAATGGCCTTTACTTGCACCCATTTTGTGAGATAATCAATTCACACTAATATGTATGATTTTCAATTATAAGTTGGATCAATTGGATCTATAAAATTCATTCTCCATTTATCAAAATGTGTAACAACAACTTGTGGATGTAAATGCATTTCATCAAACTTGGTTTGCTAGCCCATTCTTTGACATCTATCACAATATTTGGTGTACTTCATGGAATCCTTATGAAGAGTAGGCCAATAATAGCCTGTATTAAGGATTTTCATGATTGTTCTTTTGGTAGCAAAATGCCCCCCACATGGTTCATCATGAAAAGCATGGAGGACATCATAAGTTTTATCTTCTTTGATGCATCACATCATAACATTATTCAACATGTATAAAAAAACATCCTAAAACCCAAGAAAATGGAAAACTCTTTTCTATAAGGATCTTCTTTTCCTTTGGTGAAAAATATGAAGGCACTTTGCATGTGACCAGATAATTGGCTATATTATCATACCATGGTGTATGAATATTAATGAATATATGTTCATCTGGGAAGGAATCATCAATAGCAGGTTCCTCAAACTAATGTCTTAGACTAGATAAGAAATCTACTACTACATTTTCTTTAATATCAAATTCTTGCAAGAGATGTAACCATCGAGCAAGTCTACTTGAAACAACTAGCTTATTCATGAGGTACCTCATTGTTGTGTGGTTTGTATAAACATATACCTGATATCCAGTAATATAATGTCTGAATTTATTTGGGGAATAGATAACAACTAACATTTTTTTTTTCATAGTATAATTCAATTCTGCAACTTCGAGATTCTTACTAATGTAGTAGACTTCATTCTCAATACTACCATGTTTTTGGGCCAATACTGCTCCAACTACATGATCATAGGCATCTATATAGATATATAATGGAAGGGTCCACTTTGGTCCTTGAAGAATTGGTGCTTGGGTGACTACAGTCTTAAGGTCCTAGAATTCCCTATCATATGTTGGGGTCCATTTAAAATCAACATCTTTTAATATACAAGCCATATAAGGGACCTACTATAGAACTAAAGTTCTTAGCAAATCTTCTAGAATAACCAACATGTCCTAGAAAAATTCGTACATCCTTCTACTTGGTAGAAATAAGAATATTTTTAACAATTTTAGTAGGTTCAACTTGAATGCCTTGGGCTAAAATATAGTTTCCTAAGACTACTCCTTCCTGCATCATGAGAAAACATTGCTCACTATTTAAAGAGAGATTATGGTCTTGACATCTCTGTAAAAGTTTTTCTAGGTTATCAAGTGCTTCTTGAAAGTCATCTCCATAAGATGTGAAGTCATCTATATAGATCTCTACATAATTTTTGGAAATGTTATAGAAAATGTTGAATACTTCCCTTTCAAAAGTTGTTGGAGCATTACACAAATCAAATGGAAGAACAAAGTATGCATAGGTTCCCCATGAGCAGGTAAATATAGTCTTTCCCTAGTCCTTTGGTGCTATTTGAATTTGATTGTAGCCACTAAAATCATAAAGAAACAAAAAAATACTTCTTGCTTTCTAGGGAGTCTAGAACTTAACCAATGAAGAGTAGTGGGAAGTGATCCTTCTTTGTTTCCTTATTCAATTCCCTATAGTCTAGACAAACCCTGCATTTTCCTCCTTCCTTTGGAACAATTACCAAAGGAGATATTCATTTACTATCTAAAATTGGGTAAATGAAACCTACATCTAAAAACTTTTGAAACTTTGTCTTGACAATTTCCCTAAGTGTGGGATTTACCCTCCTTTGTGGCTATATGATTGGCTTAGTATTCTCCTTAATGTAGATCCTATGTGTACATAATTTAGGATCCAATTATTTTATATTAGCATAGTCCCAAGAAAAAATGCATTTCTATTATTTTTACAACAATTTTTGTAAGGATTGTTGTCGGTCCAAATAAAGCTTTCTATTAATGACGAGTTGCTTCCTAGGGGACACCTCTATCTATCTAGTGAGTTCCTTCATGAATTCCTCATTAATACTTGGTAGCTTAATATCATGGGGTAATAGCATGTAAAGCAATGAAGATGTGGTGAAGCTAGATGATGGAAATAATGTGCATAATGGACATGTAGAGTAATTTGGACTACTGTTATCTTGGGCTTCTAAATTATATTCACTATTCAACACTTGAGTCAAAATTTGATCTTCATCTTGCAGTTGTAGGAGATGACTTCTATCAAGCATAGTTAGCGTGACCACATAATTGACTTCTTCTTCCTATTCTTTTCCTAGGTCTGGCTAAAGTTCTTTGTTTTGCTTCATCATGCGGTTGAGTCGGAGGATAGAGAGTAAATATCTTAGTACTATCTCCATTGGAGATGGTCATATCTCCTAATCTACATCCTATATAGGCATCTATTGTGGCCAACCATGGCCTCCTCAAGATTATTGGATATCCTCCCAAGGTAGCATTGAGAGACAAGATCGTGAAATCTATTGGGTATTCCCAAGAGTCTAGGGTTACAACTATATCTTCCATTATCCCATCTAGATTGACAGTTGAATTGTCTGCTAATTGAAGGACAATAGGTGTAGGCCTTATATGGGTAAGATTGATATTTTGCATGATATATTTAGTCACTATAGTTATGTAAACTCTTAAATAAAAGAGGGCATTTTAAATTATTACTCCATTTATAATCACTGTAACTACTGGGCAAACTAGGTCTCAATATTTAGGCATGATTACCTTACCCAACATTATATTGGCCAACTTACCCATCACATGAACTATTGTTAGATCATTCTTTATCTTCCTTCCTTTTTAAAGCATGCATCCCTAATAGATTTACTACATATGGGAATATCTTTGATTGCTCAAAATAGAGGTATTTTGACACATACATGCTTGAGTTGATCCAAGGAATCAAAGGATGGCTCAGATACTAGTTTTGCATTAATGATATGATATGGTGGTTCTAGATATTTAGTTGGATTGTGACTGTTGGAATTTGAATGAATATTGCATTAATGATATGTTATTTTGTCATTGATGTCAATTAACTAGTAATGATATTGTTATAGTGTAGTTTTGTAACCGGTAGGAAGAGCTAGTGAAAGGAAACTATAATCGGTAGGTAAGTTTGTGGAGTGAAACGATATATCTAAGTATTGGAGATTTGAACCAGTAAACCCTACCTGTTGATTTGATAAAACCTAAAAGATTAAGTTTGGTGAATTGGTTGTATTGGTTTATGATCTGATGATGAGAGGCAATGATTATGACACGTATGCTTATTGTATGAAGAGAGTTTCAAAGTATTTTTGGCACGTTGAGGTAACACTTTTTGTCTAGGGAATGAGAAAGTATATTGCATGTAATGCAAAGCGCGTGATGAGTTACTGAGTTCGATGAACTGATGATCAAGGAGCGGTCGAGGATTTCTTGAATGATGTGTAGAGATTGTTATGTAATCCAATGGTCATACTTGAACCGACTTGTTTGTAATCTCTATGATAGAATTAGGTTTTTGTTGTGTTACCAAACTAATTGATTTGTTTATAACATTGATGAGTTGTTTAGTTTCAGAGTTGGAAAATTTTTAGTTGAGTGTGTGGTTGTCGAACCAGATGATGTATCTGTAGTTTGAGTAAAGGCAGATAGGAGCATGAAAAGGATCTGAACAAGAAAGTGTAGTGCTATTCAAATAGATCAACAAACTCCTATTGTTTTCTAACAATTACAGTAGTTAAATCCCCTAACCTGGTAAGCTCTAACAAGCTTGGTGTTATTTAAATCCTCTAGCCAGGTGGTCCATTAGCTTGGATTTCAATTTCTCTACTGAGGTTACTCCTCACAGGGTATTGCCTCTAACAAGGCATTATAGTCAATCCCTTAACCGGGTGGTCCCTAACAGGATATGTTTTTAACATGACTTTTTGTAAAGCTTTAACAAGATTGGCTCCTTACAGGGAGAACTTCAGAAGAGTTCAGATAGTTATCTTGTGAGTCTCATCTCACCATGGTTTTTCCCATTTGGGTTTCCACGAAAAAAATATTGTGTCAAGTGGTGAATGTTTTTGTGGTTATATTTATTATGGTTGATTTTCTTAACTACTTAATCCACTTTGATAAGTCATGATAACCGACAGCAATATGAAATGAATTTTTACTTATGTCAGTAAAAGTATTTGGATGTTTATGAGTTTCAAGTTGCTTACTATTAATCTGTTGTAATAGACAACCAGTGTAACTTGATAGTTTAATCTCGACAATTATATTACATTGATAGTTCTAAGTTTACTTTGAGAAGTTGATTTTGAGATTGGTTTTTCTATCTACTGATTTACCCCCCCCTCTCAGTATTTGACCGAATCCTTGTTCTTTCATCATACCATCAATTGGTATTAGAGCATCTCAAGTCCTCTAAGGTCTAAGCCTAATGGCTTGAGGTAAAGATCTTGCAGAACATGATGAAGAAGGAAGGTTCAAAGTCTAATAGAGAGAACTGTAGAATATGGAGTGATAGAATGAAAATTTATATTAAGAGTCTAGGAAATCAATACTGGGAACATGTTGGTACTCAATATGTTGCACCTAGTGGGATTATGATTGATGATCAGAAGAAAGAGCAACAAGAAAATAATCAATCACTAGAGGCTATTATCATTTCTTTGTCTAATGCATAATATGTTGATGTCCATGGTCTGGAGACTGCATATGAGGTATGGAAGAAACTTGAAGAGATTTATAGTAGTGATGAATATGTGAATATTGCCAAGGAAGAGAGTCTAAGAGGAAATTTTGATGACATGCGGATGGCTGAAGGTGAGAATATCCAAAAGTATGGTCAAAGGGTTAAGAGATAGTTGGTGAGATCAAGAGTGCTAATGGTAAAGTGGAAGATACCACAATGGTTAGTAAGGTATTGAGAACCGTGCTACTAGGCTACACTATTCGAGTTGCAGCCATTCAGGAGCTAAATTCTATTGACAAAAATAAGGTAACCCTTGACTCCATCATTGGTAATCTTACTGCTTTTGAATTAAATGGTTATGATGGTAGTATTCAGAAATTTGAGTCTACATTTAGAGCTTCAGTTTCTAACCCATCTATGAGGAAAAGTACAAATGCCAGTCACAGTTATGAATCTAGATCCAACAGTGAAGTTGATGATAAAGACAACTTGGTTGAGCTTGAAGCATTGTTGGCCAAGCGGTTTCCCAAAGGTACCAGAAAATATAGAGGTAAATTACCTTTGAAATGTTTTGCATGCAACAAGATTGGACACAATGCAGCTAACTGTCCTAATGGTGATAATGAGCACAAGCGAGAAAAATTCAAGAAGTACAAGGGAGAAAACAAAAGATATTGTCTTATTGCAGTTGATGGTGGTATCACTGATGAGGAATCTGATGGTGATGCTAATGAAGACATTGTGTTTGTAGCCATTAAAGAGGAGACATCTGATTAGAAAGATTTAGTTTCTCGCATGGATAATTCTAATGATTGGATCATTGATAGTGGTTGTTCACATCACATGACCGATGATCAGAGCAAATTTCTTTCTTTGAAGGAATTTGATGGCGGAGTTGTAAGATTTGGTAATGACTCACCCTAAATGGTTAAAGGTAACATAACTATTTCTCTTAATGGAAAGAGCAATGCAGATGATGTCTACTGCATTGAAGGTCTAAAGCACAATCTTTTGAGTATTTCTCAACTCAATGACAGAGGATATCCATTGGAGTTTAAGAATGGTATGTGCAAAATCTATGGGAGCAAAGGTGAACTGATTGCAACCAGAAAATAGACTAAAGGTAACCTGTTTCACTTGAATCCTAAAGTCAACAACTAATTAATTGCTAAAGCAAATGATAGTTGGCTTTGGCATAGGAGATTTTGTCATATAAATTTTGATAACATTGTTAAAGTGAGTAAGTCCAAGATAGTGAGAGGTTTTCCTCAGTTGGGCAAATAGGTTAATGCTCTATGTAAGGAATGTCAGTTGGGAAAGATGACATCCTCAAATTTCAAGAGAAAATCTTTTTCAGCGGAACATCTATTAAATTTGGTTCATATAGACCTCTGTGGACCAATAAGGACTAAAAGTATTCAAGGTGACAGATACTCTATGATCTTCACTAATGATTTCTCTAGAATGATGTGGGTCACATTCTTGAAGGATAAAACAAAAGCATTTAGCAAGTTACAAGAATTCAGGGCCTTAGCTGAAAAGGAGAGTGGTAAGAAGATAAAATGTCTCAAGAATGATCAAGGTGGTGAATTTAATTCTGAGGAATTCACTAGATATTGTGAAGAAAATGGTATCAAATGACAACTTTTTGCACCAAGGACACCACATCATAACGGTATTGTAGAGAGAACAATCGGTTAGTTGTTGAAGCTGATAGGATGATGTTGATACAAGGAGGTGTAGCAAAAACTTTTTGGAGAGAAGCTGTTAGCACAACTGTCTACACTATGAACCAGATTTTGGTAAAATGAGGTAAGGACAAGACTCCTTATGAACACTGGTATGGTAGATCACCTAATGTTAGTTATTTTAAGATATTTGGTAGAAAATGTTTTATTTAGAGAGGTGACTATGTTAGCAAGTTTGAAGCTAAAAGTGATGAAGGCATATTTCTTGGTTATTCCACCAAGAGTAAGGCCTACATATGTTATAACAACCAGACACAAAGAATCATTGAGAGTGTTTATGTTCAAGTGGATGAATATCTTGAAGTCTCAGAGGAAACCAGTGTGGAGAAAAAGGATGAAGATCCTTGCATTTTGTTTTTGGAACCAGAACCTGTGAAACCTGAAACCGGTAAAGAGAATGTTGTTGTACCAGTTCAACTAGAATAGTTAGATTTAGAAGAAGATGATGATAATGAAGAAGATGAACCTCAAGATAATGATCATATTATTCTGAGGTATGTGAGACTCAATCACAATCCTGAACAAATTATTGGAGATAAGGATCCCAGAGTGTTAACCAGAAGAAGATTTAGACAAATGTTTTACATGATCTCCACTATTGAGCCTAGAATTGCTAAGGAAGCATTTGGAGATGTTCATTGGGTTAAAGATATAGAGGAGGAGCTTGATCAAATTGAGAAGAACAATACATGGACCCTAGTACCCCGACCGGTCAATAAAAATGAGATAGGTATTAAGTGGGTATTCAGGAACAAGTTGAATGAAGATGGTGTAGTACTTCGTAACAAAGCTTGATTGGTTTGAAAAGGTTATGCACAAGAAGGAGAAGATTATGGTGAGCCTTTTTCACTGTTAGGATTCCCACAAATACTGAGGGGGGGGGGGGGCTGAATCAATATCTGACTGGTTAATAGATTTTCTTAACTTAAAACATGTAGAGCATATTAATATTGTGTACCAATAAGTAGAAAGTAATGCAATGAATAGAGTTAAAAACAACCACATGAAAAACACACCATAACACAAGGATTTAATGAGGAAACCCGATGTGGGAAAAACATCAGTGGGATTTGTGACCCACAATAGTCACTTACTAGCCAATAAGAGAATATTACTTCTACAAGAGGGGCCTGCACATGCAGGAAGGCCAACTGCCTAGAGCTCATTGCTCAAATACAAAATAGGAGGTCTCACTGACTTACAAAATGGATTATATAAATCTAATGTCTTGTACTACTTCAAAATAGCATCTATAATGCCAGATCCAGTACCAGTTTCTGCTCTGCTTCTAAAATAAACCCTTAACCTATAATTCGCATAATAGCTCTGCCTTATTTTGCCTAATTACATTCCTCTTCTTTTTCTTTTTAAAATGTTCTACAATGATCTCTCTTATATAAGAGTCATTTTACAACTTGCCAAGTCGGCTTACAATGATTTAAAAAATAATAAACAAAATATATTACAACAAAAATCCTCTCGGCCTCTATGCCGGTATGCTACCTTTCACTGTTGGTGTCGATGATTTGAGTGCCGGTGTAGAGTCTGATCTTGCTAGTGCTAGTGGAATGCCTTGTCGGTGTCATAGGATTGTAAGGTTTCCATCAATGACAAAACCTTCAATCACCTACAATGTCTCATTGGAGTGTGCATATGCCAACAATCTCCCCCTTTGGCATTGATGGCAACACTCATGAGAAAATTTCAAAAGTGTATCCAAAACTTGTAATCCAAAAATGTCTACCAAAAATATATGAGCTCCCCCTGAGCAGATAATTTTTTTGCAGATTATTTTCTCATACTACTACTCCCCCTTTGGCATCAATGACAAAGGTTGTCAAGGTGTCAATAGAGTTGTAGTTTTTCTGTCTCAACCTTGTAACTGGGTGGTTACAGTTTGAAAAAGATCCACAAAAACCAAATTTATGCTTTCCATAAACTTCTTACTGTCTTTTATTGATGCCTCTATTCTTTGAACTATACTAGTGAGGTGTTGCATATGCTCTACCGATGTTTTCTATCCTTGTACTAATGCCTCAGATATTTCCTTTCTCAAGGATGCTAGATAGTCCAGTCTTGGACTTAGTCTTAGTCTTAGACTTTTAGCCTTGTTTATTATCCTCTCCCTTTCTCTTTCTAGCTTCAGTAGTTCTACCTCAAAACTAGTTATCTTTTGCTCAAAAACTGATAATGTATCAGGTGAATTAACAAAATTGTCAGCAAGTTTATTAATTTCTTCTTGTGCCTTGCTCATTTTCTTATCTGTGTCTACTGTCAAAAAGTTTGTCTTGCAAGTATCTTTGTATAGAGTTTTACATTCTTTCAATATGTTGTATAGTTCCGGTAGAAGCGTGTCAAATTCCCTAGTACACTTCTTTATTTGATCCTCAAAGAATTTCTATTTTTCAATTTCCAACCTGTCTTTGAATGCCTGTTCCTTTATCTGTTCAACTGTCATTGTGTTGTCAGTAATGTACTTTGACAAAGTGTCAAGTTTACTTAAAGAATCCTTATTATCTATGTTGCATTTTGGAGCTATCATCTTCAAAATTGGGATTGTGTCATCTATAGCTCTATAAGCTTGTGAACTACAATCAGTTAGTTTCTTCAAAGAATCTAAAAGAACATTAGTTACATCGGTTGATTTATAGCCTGTAGAGGAGGAACCAACATTCTGAATTCCATCGGTGGAGGAAGTAACCATGCTTGTAGTGACCTCTGGTAGGTCAGTCTGTGTTTCCATTTCCTTAAGCAAGGGTTTTTGTTTCTCTCTTGTTTTCGGTGGCACTGTTTCTACATGAACCTGTTGCTGTTCCGGAGCCTGTTGCTCTGCTTGTTTCTCTGTCTGTGTCTCTGTCTTCCCATCTGTCTGTTTACCTTCAGTGTTGTCAGCTACCAATGGCTCACTAGCCATGTCAGGTTTACCATTTGTGTCCTTGTCTATAACAATGTTGACCTTTTGAGTGTCAACATCCACTGTGTATAGTACCTTAGGATTAGGATTAGTATCCTCTTGTGATACATCCATACTTTCATCTGCCAGTTGGTCTTCTGTTGTTGTTACCGGTGGAGTAATGAGAGACGGTGGGGATGAGTTATCTTTTATTTTGATACTAGTTGGTCCACCAACCTTTCCTTTACCCTTATCTTTATCTGTCCGATAGACTTTGATAGGCTTGGGGTTCTTGTATTCTTCCTGCTTTTCTTTCTCCAAAAGTAATATATCCCATCCATTTTCTGTTTCTTCTATTACCTCATTTACTCTTCCTACCACTAGTGCAATATGTCGGTGTGCAGTAGAGAATACTGACCAGTTGGCCTTTGCAATCAGATCATCTATTTCTTTTGGAGAGTTGACTGGGTAGACAGCAAGTAATTTTTCAATTTTGATTTTCTTGTCAAGTTCTACAACAAATTGTCTTCTTGCTTCCAGTCTCTTGAGTAATTCATCTGGTAGTTCGTCTACAACTTGCATCAAAAACTTCTTATAGATATCCAGGTGTAGAATGACACTGTTTTCAACTTGTTCTTTCTCATCTGCTAATAGTGTATCATATAATTTTTCTATGTTCTTGAGATTTCCTTCTACTGTGATTTTATCCAACAGTTTGTCAATTGGAGAAATATTCTATTGAGTCCTTTTCTTCTTAGGTGTTAGCTTTTTCTTTGGGGTTGTCTTCTTTACTGGAGACCTCACTGCCTATTGTTTTTGTCTATCTCTTCTAGGCGAGGGTGTCGATACCGATGAAGGTTGTCTTTTCCTTACAACTCTTTTAAATTTGGTTGGCTTGTCACTCTCTAAAGAAGTTGCTACCGATGACAGGTGAGTTTCTGGTTGTTGCTCCTATAACTCAACTTCAGTGATACCGGTTTGTTTCAGTACATCTTCTTTTATAGCCTTGGCCTGCCTTGAACCTCTTCTCATAGTTGCTTCTACTTTCTTTACTCTCTTCTTAGATTGAATTTGGATTTCAATGGTCTCAGCACTACCAAATAATTCTTCCTTAGGTTCATTTGGTGCTTCCAGAAGAGATTTTGCATATGTTTCAATGATGTGGTCATCAGTCTCATAGCCCATTTCAGTAACCCAAATTGTTCTTTGGTTAACTGCTTCCATCCATATCTCATCCTTTTTAATCACAAAACATATATCATCCTTGTATTTGTTAACAATTTCCTATGATAGTCTAATTCTTTTGTTCATTCTGGCCTTTAGAGCTTGAAAATACTCATTGATATTCTTTTCCGTGTTTTCACCCATGTTGTTAAATAAGTCTAATAATTGTTTTCCTACCAGTATGTCAAATCCAAGATTCTTGTTGCCTATACCAGGCACCTGTTTGGTTATATGTTGTATTAAGCATACAAGTAAATTTCCAAATCTAAAAGTTCCTTTCTTATCCTTCTTGATCTTCCCTAAATTGTCAATCAATTCATCCTTTAGCCATTCACATATATCAATTTTCACATTTTCTTTTACCATATCATGTGCACTTTTTATGCATAAACTGGAAATTGAGTTAAGTCTATTTGCATGTGTTTCTTTGTATCCTAAAATAATGCTAACAAATCTCACATTTATATCAGTCACATCATTAACCCTTAAAGACCTTCCGTCAGATGTTGCACCAGTTAGGTTCATTACCAAGTCATTTGAGGCCTTCTTTGTTTTGTTTGGTCGGCTATTGGTGGAGGGTAAACTTGTTACAGCTTTCACCACTTCCTTGGTAATTTTATGGATTGAATCTAACCAAAAGAATGCACCATGTACTTTGTTCAATACTATCCTAATAACTTCCTTGGGAAAATCCAGAATGCTGAGAATTTCTCTGAATCCTAGGGTTTCAATAATTTGGTGTTCAGGTTTTACTTTATCGGAATCATCACAGATAACAGATTTGTACATGTTATTTATTTCTTCATCTCCCAATTCTTCTATATGGCAATGGATATAGATTATAGGGTCTTCTGCATAAACAACTCCTTTGGGAATTTGGGAAAAAGCACCTACATTGTCATCGCTTTTAGCTATCTTGGGAACTGGTTGAAATACGGGCCTAGGGTGTTTGATTACCTCGACTACAGTAGGGTTTGCTATGAATTCAGGTGCAGAGGAGGATTCCATGATTATAAATACCTTTTTCTACCTTAGGAAGGATTGATTGCTAAAGTGCCTTGCCTCTTTGCTCAAAATGCCTTAGCTCTAGAGATTTCGTGCTCTCCGAATGTTTGAATGCTCGGTGAAGTGAAATAGAGCCAAAAACATTAATTTATAATGTCAATTTTCCAGCTACCACATTTAATGCTTGTCGGTTAAGTAGTCACTTAACTTTGTCTGTTGGTATAGAAGTAATTTCAACTTCTCACCATCAACCGAGAGAATAATAGCATATGTCTCATTGATTGCCAAACCCTCAAGGAGATTTCTTCAATTTGATGAAGAGACTCCTACCGGTGGAGTGCTACTCTATTCTACCAGTGGAGTGTTGCTTGGTTCTACCGGTGGAGTAGTATTCCTATCCACATTTAGTTCTGATTTCTTGATCTATTGTTTTGAAAATTCTTGCTTAACTTCTTCAACCTTTTCTTTTCCTTTCAAACTAGGACCTTTGTTGTTTGCCGGTGATCCTTTACTTCTACAAAATTTAGCAATATGCCCAATTTTGTTACATGCACAACAAGTCACATTATTCTTCCAAATAGCTTTCCCATAACCTATGCTGGTTTGTGTTGTACATTGATTAGATAAGTGTTGAAATCTTCCACAAACATAACATTTTACATTCATTTTGCAATTCTCAGAATTATGACCAGCTTTGTTGCATTTTGAACATTGACCGGTGGGGGTCTTAATATTCTGATAATTTCTAGATCTACATTGATTTGCTCTATGACCATACTTGTTACAGTTAACGCATTTTCCATTAAATTTATAAGTAGTAGGTTGTCTTACCGGTTTGCTATGATCCCGTGTGTTTGTAGTACCGGAGCTTTCACCAACTTCAAAGCCAATTCCACAAGTGTCACCTTTAGGTTTTTGATTCTTCAGCAAGTTACCAAGTTCTTCTGACCTTTTCTTGAATTTCTCTTTATGTTGATTTTTTGTATCTAGTTCTCTTTCTAAGACTTCTTTCTGTCTCATTAGTTCATTGGAGTCATTCTGAGTGTGCATCAGATCTGTCTTCAATAAATCATTTTCATAACTGAGTCTTGTTTTTTCATTTGTATCATCACTTAGTCTTCTAGTCAAATCTTCTTCATTCTTCTTTTTATCTTCAATTTCTTTACAAAATCTCATAGTCATATCCTGCATCTCATTCTTTGTTGTCATGTTCTCTTGTTTCAGCTTGTTTATCATATCATTAAGAGATTCTTTTTCATCATTCTCATTTTGCATCTTTTCACAAAGTTCTCTTCTCTTTTTTCTTGAGATAGTAAGATTTTCTTGAAGTGCTTGAATAATATCCTGAGCAGCCTTTAGATCATCTTCAAGTTTGATATTTTTCAATTTTTCTGCATCATAGTCTGAGAGAGCTCCTTCAAGTTGCTTCATCAAATTTTCCATCTCTACTAGTGTCAAGATCTTCCTGAAGCTGTTAGGCTTCTAAAAATAGAGGACCAAGCTTTGATACCAATTGTTAGGATTCCCACAGATATTGAGAGTGGGGGTGAATCAGTATCTGACCGGTTAATAGATTTTCTTAACTTAAAACATGTAGAGCATATTAATACTGTGTACCGGTAAGTAGAAAGTAATGCAATGAACAGAGATAAAAACAACCACATGAAAAACACACCATAACACAAGGATTTAATGAGGAAACCCAGTGTGGAAAAAACCTCAGTGGGATTTGTGACCCACAATATTCACTTACTGGCCAATAAGAGAATATTACTTCTACAGGAGGGGCCTACACATGTAGGAAGGCCAACTGCCTAGATCTCGCTGCTCAAATACAAAATAGGAAGTCTCACTGACTTACAAAATGGATTATATAAATCCAATGTCTTGTACTACTTCAAAATAGCATCTATACTGCCAGATCTAGTATCGATTTCTGCTATGCTTCTAACATAAACCCTTAACCTATAATTCGCATAATAGGTTTGCCTTATTTCACCTAATTACATTCCTCTTCCTTTTCTTTTTAAAATGTTCTACAATGATCTCTCTTATATAAGAGTCATTTTACAACTTGCCAAGTCAGCTTACAATGATTTTACAAATAATAAACAAAATATATTACAACAAAAATCATGTCGGCCTCTGTGCCAGTATGCCACCTTTCATTGCCGGTGTTGGTGATCTGAGTGTCAGTGTAGAGTCTGATCTTGCTAGTGCCAATGGAATGCCTTTCTGGTGTCATAAGATTGTAAGGTTGCCATCAATGAAAAAAAATTCAATCACCTACAATGTCTCATTGGAGTGTGCATATGCCGACATGCACAAGTAGCCAGACTAGAAGGTGTCAAAACTTTACTTGCATTTGCAGCACATAAGGGATTCAAAGTATATCAGATGGATGCGAAGTCAACTTTTTGAATGGAATACTGGAGAAGAAGTATACATTGAGTAGCCAGAAGGTTATGCTCTGACTGATGAGAAAGACATGGTATGTAAGTTACACAAAGCACTATATGGATTAAAGCAAGCACCGAGAGCATTATATGAAAGGCTTCATTCACACCTGGTGAAGATAGGTTTTTAGAGAACCAGTGAAGATAGCAATATATATATCTTAAATATGAAGGAGATAAGATACTGGTTAGTGAAGTGTTTGTAGATGATATCATATTTGGAGGTAATGATGTCATGAGCAATGACTTTACAAATGAAATGAAAAGTGACTTTGAAATGTCTCTAGTGGGAGAGATAAAAAATTTCACAGACTTTCAAATACAACAAATGAAGTATGGTATTTTCATCACACAGTATAAGTATGTGAAAGACGTATTAAAGATATTTGGTATGAGTGACTGTAAACCAGTTGAGACACCAGTGGTGACAAGTTGTAAGTTGTCTAAGGAATATGAACCCACATTTGTTGATGAGAAGGAGTATAGGTCAATGATTGGAAAATTGCACTATATTGTTCACAACAGATTAGATATAGCTCATGCAGTTGGTATAGTGGCTAGATTTCAGAAGAATCCAAAGGAAACACATTTGATAGCAATGAAGAGGATTTTCAAATATTTGAAAGGTACTTCTGACTATGGATTATGGTATCCATATGAAGGAAACTTTGACTTGAAGGTGTACACAGATGCAGATTGGGCAGGTAATGTTGATGATAGGAAAAGCACAACCGGTGGAGAATTATTTCTTGGAGGAAGACTTGTTCCATGGAGTAGAAAGAAGCAGAGTTGTATATCACAATCTACTGTTGAAGCTGAGTATGTTGCAACTTATATGAATTGTACCCAGGCTATCTAGATGAGGAACATTTTAGAAGGTTTCAAGATGAAGTTTACAGAACCTGTAAAGATCTTATGTGACAATACTGGTGCCATAAATATTTCCAAGAACCCTGTCTTGCACACACGAACCAAGCATATTGAATTGAAGTATCATTTTTTGAGGGAAAAAGTGCAGAGTAAAGATGCAATCTTAGAGAATATTTCTACCAAGTAGCAACCTGTAGATATCTTTACTAAACCTCTGCCTAAGACTACTTTTAAGTATCTTGGAAGTTAGTTAGGGTTGTACCCCTTCATGAGGTGAATTGAGCATGATGTAGTGTACATCAGTCCTTGAGCTACTTGCAGAATTTTATAGCAGGATTGGTGTAGAAGTGGAGTTGTTCCATAGGGGGAGCATCAAGTTGTAGGTTGTTGATGCCAAATAGTGAAATCTGACATTGCATGTTTTACTTTCATTTTTGCATTGTTGTCAAAGGGGGAGAAGAACTATGCGATTTTGCGGAGATGAATTGTATGGTTGACAAAGGCAAGATGTACATCCAACTACCAGCTGAAGACAAGGAGAGTACATGGTAAAATGTAAACCAGGATTCCTATTCATAATCACAACAATCAATGGTATTGATATTTGTATTGCCATCAATGCCAAAGGGGGAGATTGTTGGCATTTGCGTGAATATTGTATTAATGATATGTTATGTTGTCATTGATGTCAATTAATCAATAATCATATTCATATAATGTTATTTTGTAATCGGTAGGAAGAGATAGTGAAAGGAAACTGTAACCGGTAGGTAAGTTTGTGGAGTGAATCAATATTGCTAAGTATTGGAGAGTTGAACCGGTAAACCCTACCTATTGATTTGATAAACCCTAACTGATTAATTTTGGTGAATTGGTTTTATTGGTTTATGATCTGATGATGAGCGGTAATGATTATGACATGTATGTTTATTGTATGAAGAGAGATTTAAAGTGTTTTTGGTGCAATGAGGTAACCGTTTTTGTCTAGTGAATGAGAAAGTATATTGCATGTAATGCAAAGCGCGTGATGAGTTACTGAGTTCAATGAAGCGGTGATCAAGGAGCGGTTGAGGCTTTCTTGAATGATGTGTAGAGATTGTTATGTAATCCAATGGTCATACTTGAACTGACTTGTTTGTAATTTGTATGAGAGAATTAGGTTTTTGTTGTCTTACTGACCTAATTTATTTATTTATAAGGTCGATGAGTTGTTTAGTTTCAGAGTTGGCAAAGTTTCAGTTGACTGTGTTTTTGGCAAACTGGATGATGTATCTGCAGTTTGAGTAAAGGCAGATAGGAGCACGAAAAGGATCTAAACAAGAAAGTGTAGTGCTATTCAAACAAATCAGCAAACTTGTGTTGTTTTCTAACAATTACAACAGTTAAATCCCCTAACCGGGTAAGCTCTAACAAGCTTGGTGTTATTTAAATCTTCTAACCAGGTGGTCCATTAGCTTGTATTTCAAATCATCTACCGAGGTTACTCCTCATAGGGTATTGCTTCTAACAAGGCATTACAATCAATCATTTAACCGGGTGCTCCCTAACATGATCTATTCTTAACATGACTTTTTATAAAGCTTTAACAGGCTTGGCTCCTAACAGGGCAAACTTTAGTAGAGTTCAAATAGTTATCTTGTGAGTCTCATCTCACCGTGGTTTTTCCCATTTGGGTTTCCTAATAAATTCTTCTAGAAACTCCCTAAGCTCACTTAGCATTATTATTATAATTTTTAATTCCCTCCACTCATTCTCTCTCCTAGTCAAACCCTCCTACAAATATTATCTACCCTAATCCCATGTAATCTTTCCTCTAATCTCCCTCCTAATGAGTTGCTATTGGCTAATCATCATGATTAGCCACAAAGTCAACTCCTTGTCCCTTCCATCCAACCACTCTCCTTAAATGCTCTCTTCCTAGGTAAATGTGAGATTTTAAAAATCTCACATTCCTCTAAGCATCTCATCTTCCAAGGAATTTTTAAATCCTCCTTATTCCTCCAATCCCCATGAGCATCCCTTTTGAAGAATTTTTAGTTCTTTCTTTCCATCCCTCAAGAAATATCCTATCCCTTGCTCTTCTCAAGGCACATTGGGAAGTCTTCCCAATGAACCTCGAGGAGTGTGGAGACAAGAAATGCCTTTAAGGAATATATCTTGGTCTCCACACCTCCTCTTGGGCCTTGTGTGGGCTCACAAGGAATCCTAACCCTCCATCTTGGGTCAATCCTAGCCCTTCATTTCTTCTCCTCTCTCCCTATAAATTGAGGACTCCATCCCCTCACATTTCATCTCCAATTTTAGCAAGTTCATACTACTAGTTTGTGCCTAGGAAACCATATTTGCACCCTTTTCATGCCAAATTTACTTCTCATCCATACTTAGCCATATTATCCATCTCATCCTTCAAATTGATCACATCCATTTGTGCACAATGTTGGAGAGCCAACCACATCAATAAATATAGGAGCAAATCAACATCATGTTGGAGGTATTTGGGCAAACTTCTACTTCATCCAAGCTCCATCCAAGGGAGAGGGTACAGGTTTGCAGGGTATAAACATTGTCTTCATGTTTTTATGTGATTTGATTCATGCTTCATGTTTTTATATGTTTTAGTGTTTTGTTTGTATACTAACCATCTAAATTCATCTTTCTTCTTTTTCCCATCTTCGAGAATATTAAACAGTATGGTCAAAGGATAAAAGAGATAGTTGGTGAGATCAAGAGTGCTGGTGGTAAAGTGGAAGATGCCACAATGGTTAGCAAGGTGTTGAGAACCCTTCTACCGGTCTATGCTATCCGAGTTGCAACCATTCAGAAGATAAAGTCAATTGACAAAACTAAGGTAACCCTTGACTCCATCATTGGTAAGCTTACTTCTTTTTAATTAAATGGTTATAATGGTAGCATTCAAAAATCTGAATCTTCCTTTGGATCTTCAGTTTCTAACCCATCTTTGAGGAAAAGTAGAGATGTCAGTCACAATTATGAATCTAGATCCAGCAGAGAAGTTGGTGATGAAGATAGTTTGGTTGAGCTCGAAGCGTTGTTGGCCAAGCAGTTTCCCAGAGGTATCGGTAAGTACAAAGGTAAATCACCTTTGAAATTTTTTTCATGCAACAAGATTGGACACATTGCAGCTAACTGTCCTAATGGTGATAATGAGGACAAGCAAGAGAAGTTAAAGAAGTATAAGGGAAAAGGAAAAAGAGATTGTCTTATTGCAGTTGATGGTGGTATCACTGGTGAGGAATCTGAGGGTGATTCTAATGAATACATTGCTTTTGTAGCCATTAAAGAAGAGGCATCTAATCAGAAAGCATTAATTTATCGCATGAATAATTATGATGATTGGATCATTGATAGTTGTTGTTCACATCACATGACCAATGAATAGAGCAAATTTATTTCTTTGAAGGAATTTGATGGCGGAGTTGTGAGATTTGGTAATGACTCACCCTGCATGGTAAAAGGTAAGGGAACTATTTTCTTAATGGAAAGAGCAGTGCAGATGATGTATACTGAGTTGAAGGACTAAAGCACAATATTTTGAGTGTTTCTCAACTCAATGACAGAGGATATCCATTGGAGTTTAAGAATGGTATGTGCAAAATATATGGGAGCAAAGATGAACTGATTGGAACTGACAAACAAACTAAAGGTAACCCATTTCACCTGAATCCTAAAGTCAACAACTATTTAATTGCTAGAGTAGATGATAGTTGGCTTTGGCATAGGAGATTTTGTCATATAAATTTTGATAACATTGTTAAAGTAAGTAAGTCCATGATAGTGAGAGGTTTGCCTCAGTTGGAAAAACCGGTTAATGCTCTATGTAAGGAATATTAGTTGGGAAAGATGACATCCTCAACTTTTAAGAGAAAATCTTTTTCAGCAGAACATCTATAAGATTTGGTTCATACAAACCTCTGTGGACCAATAAGGACTAAAAGTATTCAAGGTGACAGATATTTTATGATCTTCACTAATGATTGCTCAAGAATGATGTGGGTCACATTATTGAAGGATAAAACAAATGTATTTAGTAAATTCAAGGCATTTAGGGCCTTAGCTGAAAAGGAAAGTGGTAAGAAGATAAAGTGTTTGAGGACTGATCAAGGTGGTGAATTTACATCTAAGGAATTCACTAGATATTGTGAAGAAAATGGTATCAAACAACAACTTTCTGCACTGAGGACACCACGACAGAATGGTATTGTAGAGAGGAACAACCGATCAGTTGTTGAATCTTCTAGAATGATGTTGATACAAGGAGGTGTAGCTAAAACTTTTTGGAGATAACCTATCAGCACAACTATCTATACTATGAAGCAAATATTGGTAAAAAGAGGTAAGGATAAGACTCCTTATAAATATTGGTATGGTAGATTACCCAATGTCAGTTATTTCAAGATATTTGGCAGTAAATGTTTTATTAAGAGAGGTGACTATGTTAGAAAGTTTGAGGCTAAAAGTGATGAAGGTATATTTCTTGTTACTCCACCAAGAGTAAGGCCTACAAATTTTATAACAACTTGACATGGAGAATCATTGAGAGTGCTAATGTTCGAGTGTATAAGTATCTTGAAGTCTCAGGGTAAACCAGTGTGGAGAAAAAGGATGAAGATCCTTGCATTTTGATTTTGAACCAAAACCGATGAATCCAGAAACTAGTAAAGAGAATGTTGTTGTACCAGTTCAACTAGGATAGGTAGATTCAAAAGAAGATGATGATAATGAAGAAGAAGAACCTAAAGATAATGATCATGTTATTATGAGGTATGTGAGACTCAATCACAATCATGACCAGATTATTGGAGATAAGGATGTTGGAGTGTTAACTAGAAGAAGATTTAGAGAAATTTCTTGCATGATCTCCACTATTGAGCCTAGAACTTCTAAGAAAGCATTTGGAGATGATCATTGGATCAAAGTTATGGAGGAGGAGCTTGATAAAATTGAGAAGAATAAAACATGGACCCTACTACTCAGACCGGTGAATAAAAATGTGATAGGTACTAAGTGGGTATTCAGGAACAAACTAAATGAAGACGGTGTAGTAGATTGAAACAAAGCTATATTGGTTTGCAAAGGTTATGCATAGGAAGAAGGAAAAGATAATGGTGAGACTTTTGCACCAGTTGCTAGACTGGAATGTGTCAGGACTTTACTTGCATTTGCAACATATAAGGGATTCAAAGTATATCAGATGGATGTGAAGTCAACATTTTTGAATGGAATACTGCAAGAAATATACATTGAGTAGCCAGATGGTTATGCTTTGACTGATGAAAAAGACATGGTATGAAAATTGCACAAGGCACTATATGGGTTAAAGCAAGCACCGAGAGCATGGTATGAAAGGCTTCATTTACACCTAATGAAGATACTTTTTTAAGAACTAGTGAAGACAACAACATATATCTCAAATCTGAAGGAGATAAGATAATGGTTAGTGAAGTGTTTGTGGATGATATCATATTTGGAGGCAATGATGACATGAGTAATGACTTTGCAAATGAAATGAAATGTGGGTTTGAAATGTCTCTATTGGGAGAGATAAAAAATTTCATAGGCTTGCAAATACAACAAATGAAGAGTGGTACTTTCATCACACAGTTTAAGTATGTGAAAGAAATATTAAAGACATTTCGTATGAGTGATTGTAAACCAGTTGGGACACCAATGGTTATAGGTTGTAAATTGTCTAAGGAAGATGAAGCCACATCTATTAATGAAAAGGAGTACAGGTCAATGATTGGGAAATTGCACTATGTTGTTCACAACAGATCAGATATAGCTCATGCAGTTGGTCTAGTTGCTAGATTTCAGAAGAATCTGAAGGAAATACATTTGATAGCAACCAAGAGGATATTCAAATATTTGAAAGGAACTATTGACTATGGATTATGGTATCCATATGCAGGTAGCTTTGATTTAAAGGTGTATACAGATACATACTGGGCAGGTAATGTTCATGATAGGAAAAGCACAACTAGTGGAGCATTCTTTCTTGGAGGAAGACTTGTTTCATGGAGTAGTAAGAAGCAAAGTTGCATATCATTATCTACGGTTGAAGCTGAGTATGTTGCAGCTTATATGAATTGTACCCAGGCTATCTGGATGAGACACATTTTGGAAGGTTTCAAGATGAAGTTTACAGAACCTGTAAAGATCTTATGTGACAATACGAGTGCCATAAATATTTCCAAGAACCCTATTTTGCATGCACAAACCAAGCATATTAAATTAAAGTATCATTTCTTGAGGGAAAAAGTGCATAGTAAAGATGTGATATTGGAGCATGTTTCTACCAAGGAGTAGCTTGCAGATATCTTTACTAAACCTCTTCCTAAGACTAATTTTGAGTATCTTAGAAGTCAACTAGGGGTTGTACCCCTTCATGAGGTCAATTGAGCATGATGTAGAGTACATTAGTTTCGGAGCTACTTGCAGAATTTTACAATAGGATTGGTGTAAAAGTGGAGTTATTCCACAAGGGGAGCATCAAGTTGCAGGTTGATGATGTCCAGCAGTGAAGTTTGACATTGAATATTTTACTTTCAATTCGGCATTATTCTCAAAGGGGGAGAAGAACTATGTGATTATTGGGGAATAAGAATTGTATAATTGACAGAGACAAGGTCTATAGCCAGTTACCAGTTGAAGACAAGGAGAGTACATGGTAAAATGTAAACCAGGATTCCTACTCACAATCATAGAAATCAAGGGTATTTATACTTGTATTGCCATCAATGCCAAAGGCAGAGATTGTTGGTATTTGCATGAAGATTGCACTAATAAAATGTTATGTTGTCATTGATGTCAATTAACTAGTAATGATGTTGTTATAATATTGTTTTGTAATCGATAGGAAGAGATAGTGAAGGAAATTGCAACCGGTAGGCGAGTTTGTGGAGTGAATTGGTATTGCTATATATTGGAGAGATCAACCAGTAAACCCTACCTGTTCATATGATAAACCCTAACTAATTAAGTTTGGTGAATTGGTTGTATTGGTTTATGATCTGATGATGAGCGGTAATGATTATGACACGTATGCATGTTGTATGAGAAGAGTTTCAACTGGTTTTTATCTTGGGAATGAGCAAGTATATTGCATGTAATGCAAACCACGTGATGAGTTACAGAGTTTGATGAAGTGGTGATCAAGGAGCGGTCAAGGCTATCTTGAATGATGTTCAAAGATTGTTATGTAATCCAACGGTCATACTTGAACCGACTTGTTTGTAATCTCTATGAGAGAATTAGGTTTCTATTGTGTTACGGACCTATTATTTTGTTTATAAGGTCGGTGAGTTGTTTTGTTTCAAAGTTGTCAAATTTGAAGTTGAGAGTGAGAATGTGGTTGTTGAAACGGATAATGTATCTGCAGTTTGTCTAAAGGCAGATAGGATCATGAAAAGGATCTGAACAAGCAAGTGTAGTGCTATTCAAATAGATCAACAAACCCCTGTTGTTTTCTAACAATTACAGTAGTAAAATCTCCTAATCGGGTAAGCTCTAACAAGCTTAGTACTATTCAAATCCTCTAACCAGGTGGTCCATTAGCTTGGATTTCAAATCCTCTACCGAGGTTACTCCTCATAGGGTATTGCTTCTAATAGGGCATTATAGTCAATTCCTTAACTGGGTGGTCCCTAACAGGATCTATTCTTAACAGAACTTATTGTAAAGCTTTAATAGGCTTGGCTCCTAACAGGGCAAACTTCAGAATAGTTCATAATACTTGTGCGTATTCATCCCCACCATGGTTTTTCCCGTTTGGGTTTCCACGTCAAAAATATTGTTTCAAGTGGTGAATGTTTTTGTGGTTATGTTTACTATGGTTGAATTTATTAATTGCTAAATCCACTTGGATATGTTATGTTAACTGACAACAATCTGAAATAAAGTTTTACTTATGTCAGTAAAGTATTTGGATGTTTGTGAGTTTCAAGTTGTTTTACTGTTAATCTATTATAACAGTCAACCGACTTAACTTGGCAGTGATATTGCATTTATAGTTCAGTGGTTTAACTTGTCATTTTAGAGTTTGCTTTGAGAGATTGTTTTAGAGATTGGTGAAAGTTTATATCAGTTTTCTATCTACTGATTCACCCCCCCTCTCAATAGTTGATCGGATCCTTATTATTTCATCACACCATCTTACCGGATCAACATGATCTTACCAACCAAAAACCAATCATCCTACCAGGATCAATTAGATATTAGTAAACTATTGGAAACCAATAACACTGGGGGGGTGAATCAGTGATACCATGAAGTCTAATTTTATCCTTATTAAAACATGCATATACCAATCGGTATACCGGTACATACAAAATTGAAAGAAGTAAATCAACCAATAAGATAATCACATAAATGATAACCATAGCACACATATTTATACATGGAAAACCTCAAAGAGGAAAAACCACAGTGGGATTTGTGACCCACAATATCAATCCACTGGCCATATGAAAAGATATTACAAAATATAAGGGGCATGCACTTGCAGGAAGGCTTATAGCCTAGAGCACACTTCTCAATCACAAAAGGAGCGTCACTGACTACATATAAATCCATAATAAAATTCGGAGAAGTGTTGAACTGCTAAGATAACATCTTCTATGCCACAATACATTTCTGGTTTAAGCTATGTTTGTTCCAGTCTGAAACCCTAAACCCTTTACCGAAATAACCCTTGTAAAATATATTCTCATATACATAGTCTCTCTGATATATTTCACATCATATCACATCCACATATCCATCCACGTCATCATATCAAAATGATCTAATCCAACTGACCTATACACCCTATACAACTTATCATGCCTTATGTCAACTTACAAAGATTATTACAATATCAAATTACATGTCGACCAGATAGCATAAATACATGAATAACAAAAAAAATTGTCGATGCCAAATCCAAGAGATGTCAGCCTTCAATAATGATAACCTTATTCTAAACCATGTCAGCCTACATTGTTGGTAACCAAATAAATCCTTATATCCTACTTGTGTTGGTGTCGGTGTCGATATCTATGAAGTGTATGTCAGTACACAACTGAACCAAAACATGAAGTTGGAACAAGATACCATGTTGCCATCAATTACAACATAGTGAAACCAACCAATTGAGTGTCAATTTCCAACAATCTCCCCCTTTGGCATTGATGGCAAAACTCATGTAAAAAATGGTCAAGATTTCATCTATCAGTTTCATCCTGCCTGCTCCCCTTGAACTAAATATTCATCAATGCAAAATACTCCATGCTCCCCCTAATATATAAAACTCTTTCTATTATTTTTCACATCTATATTGCTCCCCCTAATATATAAAACTCTTTCTATTATTTTTCACATCTATATTGCTCCCCCTTTGACATCAATGCTATCAAAAATTCTAAAAGGAATTTCAAAGATCCAAACATGTACAGACAGTATCCAAAAATATCTTACTGGAGCTTAAAAAATTTCAAAATTTATGGATAAGCCTTCTCCAATAGCTCAAGATAAGTATCCCAACTAGTTTTGAAAGTGCCAGAAATAGATACATGTTGATTCAGTATATGTGCAAATGACTCTTTCTCACTTACCTCTACTAGTGTGGGCTTTCCAACCATATCCATACATTCCTTCTTATGTACACTAAGTGAATCCAACTGAGGACTCACCAAGCCTCTCAAACTCCTGACTCTCCTTATGATTTTATCTTTTTTCTTCTCAAGAACAGAAATTTGGGCTTCCAAAATCAAAATTTGACCATCAATGGATGTAGTTAATGAGGTCAATCCACCAAAAGAATTAGCTATACTTGCAGTTTTCTCTTGAAATTCCTTTTTCTTTTTATCCATATTATCTATATTAAGTATATATGTGTTACAACATACCCATAAATATTTGTACACTGCTACAAAGAATTATCTACCAGTTTCAGCTTTTCATCAGTCTTCTTCTTCTCAGATTCAATCACCTGATTAAATACAACTCTTTTAGCCTAAGTGAATCTCTCTAGTGCTTCTTAGTTTGAAATCTACTGCAAGGATTAAAAGTTCTTTGAAATGTGCTTAGTAATTGTCTTTAGTTTACCGGATGGGCTCGCTTCATTGTCAATCTAGCACTCAGGGACTAGTGTATATAAAATAGTGATTGACTGATCAATAATCCCTTTATCTATAGATCCCTCCTTCATTAATTTATGTGCAACCATCATCATGAGTTCAGTAGGACTCATCTTGGTTATGTTTTACTTAACAACTTGCGAGGTGTCAATTGACAACAATGATGGACCTACTACCGGTTCCTTGTCGAATTCTCCTTTCTTCTCTTCTGATGATTTATCCTTAATAGCTTCCTCACTTGCATGGGTGGCTTCCCCACTTGCTGTAGTCTCTGTAACTATCGGTTCCTCTGTAGGAACTGTAACCTCAACTTGTACATTTGTATCTGGAGGGCTCTTATCCTCAATATTAGTATCCTATACATTATCAACCTTTACACTCTCTATATTTGCCGGTATTTCAACATTTGTCTGTACACTTCTATCTGTCAAGGAATTGATTTCTACTATCTTAATGTTTTTCAAAATTGAGGGTGAAGTGACCATAATCCCCTTTCCTTTTCCTTCAATCGGGATGTCTGCAGTGTCTATCCTTTATTCTGGTGAAGTAAAGAAACCTATGTTCTCTCCCAAGAACTTAATCCATGCCTTTTGAGTCTCCTTTATTATCTCATTTACCCTTCCTAGAATCAAACTAGTTATTCTATGTTTTCTATTAAAGACTTTTCTATCTGCCACCTCAAGTGTTCTTTCCATTTCCTCTGGAGCAATAGTAACACAAACAAATAACAACTCTTGAATTTTAATATGCTTGTCTTCCTGCATTGTTGACAGTCTCCTAGCATCTAACATATTATATAATTCTATCAGTATTCGGTTTTCAATTTCTATTAAGGCTTTCTCATAAATATCCAAATATAATAATGCTTCTTCCTCTACCTCTCTTTGTTCATCATCCTCTAAATGTTCATATTAAGACTGTACACTCTTTAACTTTCCATCCTTATTGATTTCATCTACTAACTCTGCAAAAGTTTTTGGTGGAATGACAGTTACATTACCAGTTTGAATTGCCAGATCGGTGTCATTCTTCTTCTTCCTTCTTGTAGTACCAGATTCAGCTGAAGTGGTTACTTTTGGTTCTTGCTTTTGTGCCGGTATTTTGAATGTATCCTTCCTAACCGGTTTCATTTTAGCTTCAACCTTTGTTTCCTCTATTTTTTTCCTTAAAGCCCTCTTGAAAGCTAACGGTGTATCATCCTCAGATTCAGACTCTGCTGTAACAGGATCAATGTGTACTTCTGGATTCTTCCTCTTCCTGCCTTTCTCTAGGATAACATCAATTAATGCTTTAATGTCCTGTGAAACCTTCTCAACAAATTTGCTTGCCTTTCCTTCATGCTTCTCTCTTTTCTTCCGATTGAACTCTGTTTCAACCTCTTGTGATTTTTGCTTTGCAATACCACATGGCTTCTCTGCCTTATCAATAGGTGCATCAATCAACATTTTTGCATAAGCCTCAAGGATCTGTGAATCCACTTCATATCCCATTTCCTCAATCCAAAGCTTTTGGGGCTTAACCGCTTCCATGAGTGTTTCATCCTTCTTTACCATGAAGCATATGTCGTTTGAATATTTTTCAGCAATATGCTTAGGAACCCTTTCCCTAGACTTCATAGATTTCTATAAACCCTTAAAATATCCCTACTTTATCATCTCTCTAACTGCCTAAAGTAGTAATTGACTATTTCAATTGTCTCCCTACCGGGATATCAAATGCCCATTGCCTCTTCCCAAAACTGGGAGTGTCATTCATGAAAAATAACATTAAGTAGACAATTAAGTTGCCATACTGAAACGTTCCTTTCTTTTCACGTTTAATCTTTCCTAGGTTTATTAATAACTCATCTAACATCCAGCCACATAGATCAAATTTCTCATTTTCTCTCATCATCTTGTAAGCTACAAAAATGCAGGAACTAGAAACATAATTCATTCAATTTGACTAAGTTACCTTATACCCGATGATCATGCTACCAAATATGATGTCCATGTCGGTAATAGTTCTTATTCTCATAGATCACCTATCAGATGTCGCATTGGTGATTTTGTTGACATAATCATTCGAAACATTCTTGTCTGGACGTTACTCAACCTAAGGTAAACTAGTGATTGCCCTGATGGATTCCTTGGTAATCTTTTAAGGTCTATCTAACTAGATAAACTCCCCATGTACTCTACTCAAAACATAACTTATGATTTCATCTTTGAATTCTAGAATGTTTAGAATGTCAGTAAACCCTAAGTCTTCAATGTGCTTCTATGCAGTTTGATCTTTCCAGAATCTCCCATCAATTTGCTAATGTGCATGCCCTTTATTTCAGATGTCCCCAAGTCCTCAATGTGACAATGTATGTATGCCCTAACATCTTCAACATAAACAACTCCCTCTAGAACATGCAAAAATGCTCCAACCAAATCTTCCAAGGTAGCCACATGTGGATACTGCTTGAAAACTGGCCTGGAGTGGTCCTTGACTTCTACAACAGTTGGATTTGCAAAAAAGATAGGAATAGATTATGATCCCACTTCCATGTTTAAAGATAAATACCTGTTAAACGCTTCTGGTGAAAACCTTTAACAAACTCTTTTAGTCACCGGTGAGATAGCTCAAGAAGAAATCTGATCACTCTGAATTGCCTTTGATAGTTGTGAATCACTCTTAATATGTCTTAATGAAAAGTGATCAATAATGAAGTGAATTCAACCCTTTATCCTCCAAGAAAAACCCTAATCTTCCATTGACATCAATGATTGTTGGTGAAAGATAGCGGACCTCAAACAAAAGATATCCATGTCGGATAAGTATCTCCAATGTATGGAACATCTTCCAGAACCTCTTCCCGGGGCATATGCAGCATCTTCATGAATTTTGCCTACCCCTAAGGCATATGCCTTAGTTATCGGATGAGCTACCTGCCGGTACAGGAGCAACCTCTTCTGTCAGATAAGTAATTGGTGCATTCTCATCTGTTGATTGTTCTTCAGTCTTCCTGGCCCATATCTGAATATGATCTTATCGGATTTCACTAACATTCTCTTTCCCTTTCTCATTTGATCCTTCATTGCCAACTTGTGGATTTTTGCTTCTACAAAATTTAGCAATATGTCCAACCTCATTACATGCATAACATGTAACATTGTTATTTTGAATTGCTTTGCTAAAACCGGTATAATTGCTTGACCTACACTGATTAGCCATATGTCCAAATTTTCCACTTGTATAGCATTAAACATTCATTCTGAAATCTTTTGTCTTATAAACATACTTATTGCAATTAGAACATTTACTGGGAGCAAAATTAGGGTTCTAATTTGCTTTGTTTCTACATTGCCTAACCATGTGACCAAATCTATTGCAAACAACACATCTACCATTAAATTTATAAGCATTAAATTGCCTTACCTGTGCCTTATAGTTTTGATCTTCATTAGCAGTACTGGAACTCTATCCTTGCTTAAATCCAAGTCCACTAGAATCTCCAATCTGTCTTTGTCTCTTCAACATCTCATCTAGCTGTGTTGAACTAATCTTGAATTTTTCTTTGTACTCACTTGCAGTAGTTAGATCATCTCTCAGAATTATCATTTATCTCTCAATCTCTTGTTCATTACTCTGGGATTGTATTAAAATAGTTCTGAACATATCATTCTCATGAACCAACCTACCACATTCTTCAAATGTGTTCTTTAGGGATACAACAAGATTTTCTTCAATTTTCTTCTAATCTTCAATCTCTTTAGACATTCTCATAGTTATAGATTGCATTTCATTTCTCATGACCATATTCTCTTGACTCAATTTCTAACATTGATCCTTAAGTGCATCTTTCTCTTTATGATCCTAATTTTGCAAAAGTTCCTTCCTCCTAGCTTGAACAAATGATAGCCTTTCCTGGAGGACAAGAATGAATTCCTTAGTAGAATTCAACAAATCTTGTAGCTTTAAGTTCGTCAACATTTCAGCATCATAATCTTCAAGTGCCATCTCAAGTTGCTTCTCCAAACCCATGTCCATGGATTCCAGATTTAGGATCTCCCTCAAGTTGTTAAACTTACTCTAAGGCACAAGGCTCTAATACCAATTGTTGGAAACCAATAACACTAAGAGGGGGGTGAATCGGTGTTATACGGGGAAGTATGATTTTAACCTTATTAAAACATGCATATACCAACCGGTATTCTAGTACATCCAGAATTGAAAGATGTAAAGAAACCAATAAGCCAATCCAATAAATGAGAACCATAACACACATATTTATACATGGAAAACCTCAAAGAGGAAAAACCATGGTGGGATTTGTGACCCACAATATCAATCCACTAGCCATATGAAGAGATATTACAAAATATAAGGGGTCTGCACTTGCAAGAAGGATTACAGCCTAGAGCACACTGCTCAATCACAAAAGGAGCCTCACTGACTGCATATAAATCCATACTACATTCTACAAAAGTGTCAAACTACTAAGATAGCATTCTCTATGCCAGAATACAGTTCTAATTTAAGCTCTATCTATTCTGGTCTGAAACCCTAAACCCTTTACCGGAATAAACCTTACAAAAATATCCTCATATACATAGTCTCTCTAATATATTTCACATCATATCACATCCACATATCCATCCACATCATCATATAAAAAATGATCTAATCCAACTGACCTATATACCCTATACAACTTAGAATGCCTTATTTCAGATTAAAAAGATTATTACAATATCAAATTACATGTCGGCCAAATAACATATATACATGAATAACAAAAAGAATTGTCAATGTCGGATCCAAGAGATGTCCGCCTCTTATACCAATAACTTTATTCTAAACCATGTTGACCTGCATTGCCGATAACCAAAGAAATTCTTATGTCCTTTTGATATCAGTGCCTATATCTATGAAGTGCCTACCGTCACACAACTGAACCAAAACTATTGGTAGAGGGTTCTCATTGATCTCAATTGGTATGGAATGTCTATTGACATGAGAGATGCATGTGCTACACTGTCATGGACCAACATAGTAGTGTGTTTGGTCAGTTATCCTATCTAGACCGACATGAAGAGTCAAGCTGGCAATTGGTCGACATGGATGCCACATGGAGTCAAGGTGGCTAACCTGCATTCGAATGAAGAAGGAATGTACATCAATGGGGTAGTTGCAGAGTTGGTCGACATTATGGAAGAACCCAAAATTCATGGGATGTGTTGCAGAGTTGCTGTAGAGGTTTGTGACTTGAGGTCTAGAGGACAACTTAGAGCCAGCTAAGAGTGTTTGAGAAGATTGAGGTGGATGAAGGAAACAACAATACATATCTTGGTGTCTGACTAAGAGATCAGCCGATAGGGTAAAAAGAAAATCGCCAAAGATAGAAGGTGTGGTCAAGAAGGTGCGATAATAGTGGAGGTGTACTGTTGGCTATCAGCAAGATCAGATCGGGGAAGATCTGATTGTATTTGGTTTTCCTCAAGGATGATGAGGAAACCCTAACCGCCTAAAATTTGAATAGGCCTTTGACGGGAAAACTAGGCTATAAATATGAAGGCCAAAGACATAGTTAAGTTCCTACTGAATAGAAGAATATTATGCTTCTGTGAAGTGTATTACTTTTGTATGTGAGAGAAAATCAGCCAAGGTCTCAATGAGCACCTGAGAAGAGAGTGAGAGTGAGGGAGAACCTGGTTAAGTGTTCAACCAGTAGAAGAGTAGAACCGATAGTGTCCATACTGATAGAGAAGAGGTGAACAAAGTTGCAGAGTAGGCAGACATAGAATCGGTAGAGTATAGTACCAGTGAAGAGCACAACAGTAAGGAGGAGATTTAGTAAGAGCATAACAGAAGAGAGGTGAATTGGTAGAGTTTACCAGCAAGCAAAGCAGCAGATGAGAGCAACAGAAGAGTGAGTTGGTGTAGAGAGAAGGTATCTCGCTGTTAGAGTAAGGTAAATGAAATGGTTACAAGATTCACTTGTAACAAAAAAACTACTTTTCTAAATGACGTTTTCATTGGGATCACTGAGTTGTAGCTCGGTGCAGGGGTTCTATCTCCTTTGGGTTGTAGCCCATAAACAAGTTAGGGGTTGGTGATCCTTTGGGTTGTACCCCATAAACAAGTTAGGGGTTTGTGCTCCTTGGGTCGATGCCCTAAATCAGGGGTTGTATCTCCTTGGGTTGGTGCCCTAAACATTGTAACAAATTTTTTCATTGTGAGGCTGGATTAGACTAGTAGTCTCCACCAACATTGCTCACCAAGGTTTTTCCCATCTTGGGTTTTCCTCATACATACTTGTGTTATGAGATGTCCTTTGTGTGATTGTATTTGTGTTGGTTTCTCCACTAACTAGTAAGTCTGCATTGCATTAGATCCCATAACCCATATTCACATCTATGTTGTTAGAAGAAAATGATTGAGAACCACTGATTCACCCCCCTTCTTAGTGGTACATTGTGTCTAACAATTGGTATCAGAGCTTAGGTTCCCAGTAAGATGAGCTTATTCTAGCTTGGGTAGATTCTGGCTTAAGAACACAATGGTTTGTTTAGTGTCAATCCCTGCTCCTATGTTTGATGGTTCAAACTATTCTATTTCGAGTTGTAGAATGAAAGTCTTCCTATCCTGTCTAGGGTTTGATGTATGGATGTCGGTTATTAATGGTCTCCTTAGGAATGTCAGTTCTCCCTCAAGATCTGAAGAAGAAAGGAGATTATTGTGCAATGAAGAAGCCATGAAGGGCATATTTAGTGGGCTCACCGGTGATGTCTCCTCACAAGTGGATAGATGAAAAACAACAAAAAGCTTATGGGAGAGATTGAGGAATCTCTATGGAAATGAACCCTGCACCACTGGATCAATGTGTGGAATTGAGAAGAACAATGAAGTTGATACATGTGTAGATGATGAAGGCAAATCCACTAGCAGTCACAATGTTGATGAAGAAGGAACCCACCTCTTCATGGCTAAAGGATTTGAAGATGAGGTGAACACATCTAAAAGTGATGATGAGGAAGAAGAAGAGAAGATAGATAGATCTAGCCATCAAGATCTATTTGATAGTGAAGGAGAAGAAGAAGAAGATGTAGAAGTAGATCTTGAGTGTGAACTGGTAAGTGCTCTAGAATAGATTCAAAATGTTAGAAATGATTTTAAAATCTACAAAAGATCAGTTCATGAGGATTATAGTCAGTTCAGAACCTGCCTTGAAGTATCAAATCAAAAGGTTGGCCTCTTGACCTCTCAACTAGAAGAGACAAGAAGATTGACTGATGATTTGAAATCAGTCTTGGAATCCAAGGAAAGAGAAAGGGAGAATATGAGAAATGAATACAAGCTATTCAAGAATGCTGCTATAGTAGAGCAGAACCACCTGACAAAATGCCTTGAGGAATCTGAGAAATGCATCTCAGAGTTAAAGTCTCAGGCAAAGAACACCAAGGTGTGTCCGTGTGAAGATCTAGCATCTAGGATAGAAGTTAAAGATAAAGAATATCAGAAGTTTCTTGGTGAAATGGAGACTCTCTGAAATGACCTTGAGAAGTGTCAAGATGAGCTCAAGGTAAGAATCTGGTTTGATGGCAATAGTGATGCCTTGGATAAGATGCTAAGGAAGCAAAAGCATGCCAAGGATACTGAAGGTTTAGGTAGTGGTGTTGGTGAATGCTCCACCACCAAGAACGTCCCTCACAATGACATTTTGTTTGTCTCCTCAAATGGAGAAAACAAAGGAAAAAACTTCACAGTGAGAAATGCTCCCCAAAAGAAGGTTGATCTAAATACAACTGGTGAGGACTTGCAGATAGAAAAGAAGAGTGGTGCTACAAGAATAAGGAACAATGCAGATCCCAAAGGTAAAGGGAAAATGGGAGAAGATAGTTTCACCAAAAGCAAGAAAATGAGGAAGCAACAAAGAAGATCTTCTATCGACAGAGGACAAAGAAATGCTACCACCCATAGAGCAAAGCAAGTGTGGGAGAAGAAGAGATCAGATGGAAGAGCTTCATAGAATGGACAACCAAGGATCCATTCTCAAATAGGAAGAAATGGAAATGCTAAATCGGCAAGATATCTTGATGCATGGCAAAACAAATTTGTAAGTCATATGCCATCCTTTACTAGTTATTGCTTTGCATGTAATGCTTATGGCCATAGGGCAGAAGAATGTAGAAAGGGATCTAGAAGGTATAATTTAGGATCTTATAGGCATCATACAAATGAGAAAAATGTATCCAGAAGAAAATACATGCATGCCCCCTCTCTTGGTTATGAAAATGTTGTTTGTCATAACTACAATGGCTTTGGCCATAGAGAGTTTGAGTGCAGGAAGAGAAACATGTAGTCACATGGAGGTTGGTATAACAATTATGCTCTGTAGAAAAGTGGATATAGATCATTTGGAAGTAAGAGACCTACATGGAACCAAAGGAGAAATTTCCCTATAGGAGCAAGAGGTCCATCAGTTTCGGTTGCCAGTCACAACAACATGACTAGAAGGAGATGGTCAAACTGGTATGCCAAGAGATTCCCCAAACATGAAGTTGGGATGGCTATTGTGTGCCACTATAGCACTACTTCTGGCTATGATGGGGAATCAATAAATGGAAGGACCCATCTACAGATGAAGGAAAGACCTGCACCCAAGCTTGAAAATGGGAAGAAGAATGAGACCAAGAAGATTTGGAGGAAGAAGATCATGGATTGGCACTGTGCACTCATTGCACAGGTGATATCTCCTAAGGCCTAAAGGAGATGATGGACCATAGGGGGAGTAACATACTGAATTTATCATTCACACCCTCAGTGGAAGCACACTTGAAAAAAAAAAAGTGTTGCTGGTATGAAGGAAGAAAATGAGAAGATAAGTGTGTATAGAAACTGGCTTGACTACACACCCATAGATTAGAGTTGAATCACTACAACTACATCAATGTATGACAAGATAACAATTGGAATCTGATATAGAGTGCCAAAGCATGTCAGGAGTCACATGAAGGTGCTCCGATAGTGAGAGTGGATCAATACAAGAAATTGGTATGTACAGGATATTTACCAGCATGAATGCTAAACAGGTACTTGCAGGTTATGTAAGAAAATGAAGTTGGAGATTATTGTGAAAGCCCCAGTAGCATGGAATGTGGATTTCATGTCTCAGGTGGTATTGGAAAAGACCTAAATGACATATGTTGGCCCGATGGTTGATCATGCAGGCTTGCATATCTTTGGGCTAACCCGTTTATTTTATGGCATGATGATGTCATTGTATGGCAGTGTGTAAATTCATGATCATGTCATAGGCTATGGTGGAAACAATTGAAGCCCCGGTATTAGACCTCACCAAAGTTGAGGACCTAAGATGTATGATTCAGGGAGAGTTCAAGTGGCTATGATGCAAAGACAAAATGCTTGAACTTGGAAGAGTAAGTGTACAGACTGCCCAAAATTGCAGATGATGAAAAGTTACAGTAGGAATACCTAGGATAATTTCATTGTAAGGGGTGTCTGCCTATCATTTGGTTGGTTGCATTCATAGTACAATCATATTTGATTCCTACTTTTTAGGTGACTGGTTGTATTGGTAGTACAAACACATTTGATTCCTAAAGAAATTTGGGGTCAAATAGGAAGTGTTGCAAGGTGACCGACCGGTGAGTAGTGTCCACTGGCACATCCCTCTAAAATTGAGTAGTTTAACAAATGGTATAAAATGTGCATGCTCAATTGGTGTCAGTTGATGGTTGATTCATCCATCTCAAGTGTTGTGACTTGAGAAGATGCAACAAAATGTAACAATTGGTATCAAAGGAGGAGAGACATCCGGTAAAGAAAAAGGGGAGAAATAATTATGTCAGTGACCTGTAAATACAAGGTTGAATGATACCCTAACAATTCCATTTGCCATTGTTGTCAAAGGGGGAGAAGGATTTTGTAGTATACAAAATACTACATGTGTTGAGAATCTGTAGATCAAAGAAAGGGGGAGAAGGGTTATGTACTATGCCGGATACTACATGAGTTGACATCAATGTCAAAGGGGGAGATTATTGGCATTAGGTTGTCATTGATGTCAATCGATATGGGATATCTACTGGTATGAGAGATGCATGTGCTACACTATCATGGACGAGTATAGTGTATCACCGGTAAGGAAAGGATGTCAACTGGTAAGTGATGTGTTGACATGGGGAATCCAGTTCAACCAAGTGAGTGTTTGTTAGCTTGCAAAGATCCTAACTGGTGTACAAGATGGAGGGCCAAGGTGCTAGAGTTGTTGTTTGTGATGAAGAGGTAGAATGTTACCTAAATCACATCAACATCAGAATGTCGTGAGGTTGCAGAACAACAAGACTCCCACCAGATGAAGAATGTAGTCACCATATGAAAAGATATCTGACAGTGAATATGCCCACACCAGATCACATGTGCCTGTTTGAAGATATGCTACACAAACAAGGAAGTCACATGAGTACACTATAGGATGTGGAAGACAAGGTGTCACTCCACCAGTAATTGGAACTTATCTCCTATCATGCATTGTGTGCATCATAGTTTTGTGAGATAAGGAAGAAGAGGTGTGCATTAAGTGCATGAAATCAGGGATATGCACTGGACTAAGTGAGAAGGCATGTTGAGATGCTGGTACAAATGAAGAGTTCTTGTCATGTAAGTCCACCAGTAAAATGGACAAGGTGAATATGCAGATGTCTTCTCACCTTGTGGGAATGAGCATGATTTGGACAGACATGTCTGGAGATAAGTTTTGGTATTCCATTGATAGTTAAGAAAAGAGAAGACATGAGGAGTTAAATGGTAGACTGTGAGTTTACTGACAGGATTAGTAAACCGACATAGAAGAGTAATTGGTAGAGTGTTTGGTCAATGATCCTATCTAGACTGACATGAAGACTCAAGCTGGCAGTTGGTCGACATGGATGCCACATGGAGTCAAGGTGGAAAACTTGCATTTGAATGAAGAAGGAATGTACATCGATGGGGTAGTTGCAGAGTTGGTCGACATTAATGGAAGATCCCATTATTCATGGGACGTGTTGTAGAGTTGTTGTAGAGGTTTGTAACTTGAGGTCTAGAGGACAACTTAGAGCTAGCTAAGAGTGTTTGAGGAGATCAAGGCAGATGAAGGAAACATCAAGATAGATCTTGGTGTCTGACTGAGAGATCAGTCGATGGGGTAAAAAGCAGATTGCCAAAGATAGAAGGCGTGGTCAAGAAGGTGCGATAATGGCGAAGGTGTACTATTGGCTGTCACAAAGATCAAATCGGGGATATCTGATTGGATTTGGTTTTCCTCTAATAGTTATGACACTAAATATGATTAGTACAGATGCCAAGCTAATAATATGAGAGGGGGGTGTGAATCATTCAAACTTAATCTTCAATAAAAACAACAGATTCAACCTCGGTAACCTTATTAGAAAAACAGTAATGCATGCAGACCCATAAATAGATAAGATCACAAACATATAACACCAGATTTAACGTGGAAACCCAAATAGGGAAAAACCACTATGGGATTTCGGACCCACTAATAAATATACTCTTCTAGAGTATGCTCAGATAAAAGCAAATCCTATTAAAGATTACAAACACATTGCTCGATGTGACCTAGTTAAGGGATTTCCCTCAGATCTATTAGGATCTTCACCTTGTTAGAAGTGACCTTGTCAAAGGATTTCAAACACTCAATCAGAATGTCACCTTGCTAGAGGATTTACATATAAGACTATTAAGTCCACTCGGTTAAGAGATTTTCTGTCACTTTCACAAAATAATAGTAATAAAAATCTATCTGCAACTTCACATCTAAAATGCTAAAGCAGATTCCTATTTGTTCAATACAATTTAGACATAGAACTAATCTTGTCTATCTACTGAGCTTCCATACTCTGTTATTACTAATGTGATCAAGGAGATTAAGTGGTTAGAATAACAGAGTATGGAAGCTCAGTAGATAGACAAGATTGATACTGAGCTTCCATACTCTGTTATTCTAACAGGTCTTCAAACTTCTGTGCTCGGTAATCAGTATGTAGCATCTACTGAGCTTCCATACTCTATCTATCAACAGTTTCCTATTTATAAACAATCTTCCAACCATTTAATCTCCTTGATCACATTTCCCATGATCAATCATAGCCATCAGCTCTTCAATCTTGTCTAGATTCAATGTATCCTTCGATCTGAAAATGTTTTACCCTGCCTAGGAACTTGCATTTTCACCTTGGAACTTGTGTTAGGGTATTGCAGTTCAATCTGAGTTGTAGATCTTCCTGCCGATCTTTCTTTACCATAGATTCTTTAACAATCTTCATACACAGCTTACCAATCATTTAATCCACTCCAGCTCATTAGCTTCCTTTATTAATATCACATGTAAACATTTAATGCATTCTGTTATAGCTTGGTTACAACTCGGTAATAGCTCGGTGAATACTAAACTTCACTCGATAGACATTCTGCCTTCATTAACTGATAGTGATAACCTTAGGGTTTACCGACTGGGTTCTTTGCCTGATAACATAGTATAGTATTAACCTTTACATTTTACAACATATGTATGATGTTAAAACAATCTAAAACATCATGATCTCATCATTGTCTGGCTCAGTAGTAGTTGCCCATTGAATACCTTATTCATCCCTTTATTCATCATATTCTTTCCTATGTCTTTTACCGACATCTTTATAATCTTCATATCATACTTCTCAAGATATGGCAACATCATACTGAATTAGAAAATCAATTTCTTGACATCTATGACAAAAAAATAATATCAAGATAGTAAAACATCTTTAATCAATTATATCCATAATCATCAACAACCTTCTCAATATCCTTAAGAAATGCCAACAATCTCTCATTGTCTGTTATAATGCAATATTGCCAACAATCTCCCCCTTTGGCATTGATGGCAAAACCAATTGATTTGACCTTTATAGATTTGGATTGTTGTGATTCTGAAATGCTGAAAAGTTCTCCCCCATACATTAGACTTCTCCTATTTTCTCAATCTTCTTTCCAATCTGTAGTCTGCTCTTGTCTTCTTTCATAGGTATTCTCCCCCTTTCATAGGTATTCTCCCCCTTTGACAACAATGCCAAAAAGAAAAGAACTAAAACATAATTTGTTTTTGTAAGATGAGATTTCCTACTGTTGTATATCAACTGAGTCTCAGTCAGAGCATATGTCTTCAATTCATGTTCCCTATAATATTCTCTATAGTAATTCCAGTACACTTTTAGAAAACATCCTAAAGTGTATAACTGCAGCATCAACTCCCAAAAGATATTCAATAGAGTCATCGGTTTGATGCTTTCACCAAACTCGGTCAGTGAGTAGAAGATAGGGGTAGGACCCCTAACTTACTTCTGAGATACTCAAAAGTGTCCTTTAGCAGTGGCTTGGTGAAGATGTCTGCAATTTGTTCCTTTCTGCTAACATACTCCAAAACCACTTTCTTCTCTTGAACTTCTTCTTTAAGATAATGATATTTGATAGGGATGTGCTTTGTCTTAGAGTGCATAACAGGATTCTTTGAAATGTTAATGGCACTAGTGTTATCAGAGAATATAGTTACTAGCTCGGTAACTTGCTCATTTATACCTTCCAACAGTTGTTTGATCCATGCTATATAGGTGCAATTCAGTGCTGCAACAACATATTCAGCTTCTGCCATTGACTGAGAAACACATCCTTGTTTCTTGCTAAGCCAACTCACTAGTCTTTCTCCTAAAAAGAAAGCTCCTCCACTTGTGCTTTTCCTATCATCAATGTTGTCTGCCCAATCAGCATCAGTATAAACTTTTAAATCAAAAACATTTCCTTTCCGATATACTAAGCCATAATCTTTAGTGCCTTTTAAGTATCTGAAAATTCTTTTGATTGTCGTCATGTGTGTTTCCTTAGGATCTGCAAAGAATCTTGCAACTATACCTACTACATGTGTTATGTCTGGTCTGCTGTGAACATCATATTGCAACTTTCCAATCATAGATGGGTAAAGTGTCTCATCAACAGATGCAGATTCATCATTCTTTGATAGTTTACAGTTGGTAGTCATAGGAGTACTTACTGGTTTTGAATCCTCCATTCCAAATTTCTTCAAGATTTCCTTTATGTACTTGGATTGGGTAATGAAAATCTCATCTTTCATTTGTAGTATCTGCAGACCTATAAAATATTTTATCTCACCGATTAATGACATCTCAAATTCTTTACTCATTTCATTTCCAAAGTTCTTGCATAGAGAGTCATTTCCACTAAAGATAATATCATCAACAAATATGGCTGATATCAGTATTCCATTTTCATCATTCTTCATGTACATATTGTTGTTTTCACTTGTTCTTATAAAACCAATTTTGATCAAATATGAGTGCAATCTCTCATACCATGCTCTAGGTGCTTGTTTCAGACCATATAAATCTTTGTTCAATTTACATACCTGATCATTATTTTCTCCTTCAACAAATCCTTCAGGTTGTTCAATAAAACTTCTTCTTCTAATATTCCATTCAAAAATGCAGATTTGAAATCCATTTGATATACCTTGAAATTCTTGTAAGCAGCATACGCCAACAATGTTCTTACTCCTTCAAGTCTTGCCACAAGTGCAAAAGTCTCACCATAATCAATTCCTTCTTCTTGGGCATAACCTTTGCAAACTAGTCTTGCTTTATTCCGAATGACCTCACCTTTTTCATTTAGCTTGTTTCTGAAGATCCACTTTGTACCGATTACATTTTTGTCCTTCGGTCTTGGGACCAGTGTCCATGTGTCATTCTTCTTGATTTGATCAATCTCTTCTGTCATAGCATTTATCCAATCTTCACTATTAAATGCCTCTTTCGCTATTCTCGATTCAAATTCAGATATCAAACGTGTTATGTCTCAGTTTGTTCCTTGTCATCACTAGATCATCCTTATCTCCTATAATCCGACTTGGTGCATGATGTCTTCTAACATACATGGCTAACACAGGCTCGGTAGGCTTTGTATGATCTTCTTCATCACTCGGTAACTAGATATTTTCTTCAACAGTTTTCTCGCTAGGACTTCTCGGTTGCACATAGACAAATTCATCATAGTGTTCTGGTTCTTTGGAATTTCCTTCATCATTCTTTCTACAAATTCATAAATTTTCACATTTGCACTTTCTACTATTTTTAGATTATTTGATCAAACATTTAAATGCTTTGCTTCTAGAAGAATCACCTAGAAATGTTCCTTCTTCACTTTTCTAATCAAACTTACCATTTCTATCATCTTTGTGAACATAGCATCTACTCCCAAAGATTTTAAAATAACTTACATTAGGTTTCTTGTCATACCAGATTTCATAAGGTGTCTTCAAAGTTCCTTTCTTCAGTTGTACTCGGTTCAAGGTGTAAACTGTTGTGCTTATTGCTTCTCTCCAAAATGTTTGTGGAACTTTATTTTCAATCATCAAGGTTCTGGCACAATCCACAATAGATCTGTTCCTCCTCTCAGCTATCCCATTCTGCTATGGAGTTCTCAGTGCAGAGACTTGTCTTTTTATACCATGATCATTGCAAAATAAGTTGAACTCATCAGAAGTAAACTCTCCTCCTCTATCTAATCTGAGACATTTCAGTTGTCTTCTTGTTTTATTTTCAACTCTAGCCTTGTACCATTTAAACATTTGAAAAGCTTCTAATTTTTCTTTTAAAAACATTACTGACATCATCCTTGAGAAATCATCCACAAATAATATGAAATATTTATCACCATAATAACTCTAAACTTTCATAGGACCACAAAGATTAGTATGCACAAGATCTAAAATTCCCTTAGAAGTGTAGGACTTACTTGTAAATCTTGATCTTGTCATCTTACCCATCTAGCATCCTCGATACATAGCATTCCTAGGTTTTTCAAAACTTGATAGACCTCTTACTCAGTGCTTCTTACTTATTTTGATCAGATTATCAAAATTAACATGACAAAACATCTTATGCCATAGCCAGATATCATCAATCTTTGAATGCAAACACTTATTCCGAGTTGAGTCAAGGTGAAATGTATTACCTTTTGTTTGTGTCTCGGTAGCAACTAACTTTCCATTCTTGTCATGAACTTTGACAATTCCTTTCTGAAATTCTATTCGATAACCTGTGTTGTTTAGCTGTGCTACACTCAACAAACTGTATTTCAAACCTTCAACCCAATAAACATCATTGCATCTTGCATTATCAAGAAGTGTTATAGATCCTTTACCTATTACCAGACATGGTGCATCATTACCAAATCTAACATAGCCTCCATCATAATCTTCTAACATAACAAACTTGTGTTTATCTCCTGTCATATGATGTGAGCATCCACTATCTATAATCCAAGAATCATTAGTGTTTATGTGAGATATTAGGGATTTTTCTTTATACCTTTCTTCATCTGATCCATCCTTGATAGCCACATAAACAAGTTCCTCTGTATCAGTCTCATCTGATTTATCATCGTTAGATTCCTCATCAGCTATTAAGCATGTCTTTCTATCTCTTCTTCTGAAGTCTCGGTGTCCTCTGTAATGGTTATCTTTCTGTCTGTCATCTCGGTAATCTCTCTTTTCAGTAAAATCTTTGTCAAGACAATTAGAAGCCATATGTCCAATCTTATCACAATTGAAACATTTCAAAGGTAGTTTTCCTTTATACTTACCTTTGCCTCTCGGTAACCTTTTAGCCAATAATGCTTCAAACTCTTCTTGCTTTTTTATTTCTTCATACAGTTTGTGTACTTCTTCCATGTTCTTCCGAAATCTTTCACTTGCTACACTGTGATCTCCTTCATAGTACTTATACTTTCTTTCATTGTAATCATTAGATTCATCAAGATGAAAAGAACTAAATGCAAATTCAACTTTATTTACTGAAGATCCACTGTTATCAAAAATACTTAACTCAAATGCATGTAGCTTACCAATAGTAGCATCCAAAGAAACTGGCATATTAGGTACAAACCTCAATTCATTGATTGCTGAGACTCAGATTGCATAAACTGGTAGAAGGGTTCTTAACAACTTACTTGTTATATCTTTCTCTTCAATCGTTCCACCTGCTTCTTTGATTTGATTGACAATCTCCTTTAGTCTTGTACTGTACTGAGTTATGTTCTCACCTTCATTCATCCTCATAGATTCAAGTTGTCCTCTTAAACTATCTACTTTTTCTCTTTGAACATGTTCATCTCCTCCATATACTGATATGAGCTTATTCCACATTGCCTTTGCATCATTGCAGCCTTCTAGATCATTAAACTCTGAATTGGTCAATGCAGATGTTATTTCAATCATTGCTTGAATATGTTCTTGCTTTGCCTTTATCTCTTCCATAGTCAATGGATAGGTTCTCGGTGTGACAAAATCATTCTCAAGATAGTATACAACATATTCTCCAACTCCTGATAGATGTAGCTTCATCCTTTTCTACCATGTAGAGAAACTTGACTTGTTTAGCTTCGGTGCATCCCTCTTATACATCTTTTGGATCTTTAACTCAAGTGCCTTTAAACTTTTCTTCCGGAGTCCAAAGCTCTGATACCAATTCATAGTTTTGATACTAAATATGATTAGTATAGATGCAAAGCTAACAATATGAGAGGGGGGGGTGAATCATTCAAACTTAATCTTCAATAAAAACAACAGATTCAACCTCGGTAACCTTATCAGAAAAATAGTAATGCATGCAAACCCATAAATAGATAAGATCACAAACATATAACACCAGATTTAATGTGGAAACCCAAATAGGGAAAAACCACTATGGGATCTCGGACCCACTAAGAAATATACTCTTCTAGAGTATGCTCGGTTAAAAGCAAATCCTGTTAAAGATTACAAACACATTGCTAAATGTGACCCAGTTAAGGGATTTCCCTCAGATCTTTTAGGATCTTCACCTTGTTAGAAGTGACCTTGTCAAAGGATTTCAAACACTCAATTAGAATGTCACCTTGCTAGAGGATTTACATATAAGACTGTTAAGTCCACTCGATTAAGAGATTTTCTGTCACTTTCACAAAATAACAGTAATAAAAATCTATCTGCAACTTCACATCTAAAATGCTAAAGCAGATTCCTATTTGTTCAATACAATTTAGACATAGAACTAATCTTGTCTATCTATTGGGCTTCCATACTCTATTATTCTAACAGGTCTTCAAGCTTCTGTGCTCGGTAATCACTATGTAGCATCCCTGTGCATACACTTGCCCACATACATTGTTTATCAACAGTTTCCTATTTATAAACAATCTTCCAACCGCTTAATCTCCTTGATCACATTTCCCATGATCAATCATAGCCATTAGATCTTCAATCTTGTCCAGGTTCAATGTATCCTTCGATCTGAAAATGTTTTACCCTGTCTTGGAACTTACATTTTCACCTTGGAACTTGTGTTAGGGTATTGCAGTTCAATCTGAGTTGTAGATCTTCCTGTCGATCTTTCTTTACCATAGATTTTTTAACAATCTTTATACACGGCTTACCAATCATTTAATCCACTCCAACTCATCAACTTCCTTCATTAAATATCACATGTAAACATTTAATGCATTTTGTTATATCTTGGTTACAACTCGGTAACAGCTCGGTGAATACTAAACTTCACTCGGTAGACATTCCGCCTTCATTAACAGATAGTGATAACCTTAGGGTTTATCGACTAGGTTCCTTAGGGTTTACCGACTGGGTTCTTTGCCTGATAACATAGTATAGTATTAACCTTTACATTTTACAACATATGTATGATGTTAAAACAATCTAAAACATCATGATCTCATCATTGTCTGACTCGGTAGTAGTTGCCCATTGAATACCTTATTCATCCCTTTATTCATCATATTCTTTTCTGTGTCTTTTACCAACTTCTTTATAATCTTCATATCATACTTCTCAAGATATGGCAACATCATACTGAATTAGAAAATCAATTTCTTGACATCAATGACAAAATAATAATATCAAGCTAGTAAAACATCTTTAATCAGTTATATCCATAATCATCAACAACCTTCTCAATATCCTTAAGAAATGCCAACAATCTCTCATTGTCTATTATAATGCAATATTGCCAACATCCTCAAGGGTGATGAGGAAACCCTAACTGCCTAAAATTTGAATAGGTATTTGGCAGGAAAATCAGGCTATAAATATGAAGACCAAAGACATAGTTAAGTTGTTGCTGAGTAGAAGAATATTGTGTTGTTGTGAAGTGTATTACTTCTGTATGTGAGAGAAAATCAGCCAAGTGCTCACTGAGTATCTAAGAAGAGAGAGAAAGTGAGGGAGAACTTGGTTGAAGTGTTCAACCGGTAGAAGAGAAGAACCGGTAGTGTCCATACTGGCAGAGAAGAGGTGAAGGAAGTTGTAGAGTAGGCAGACATAGAACTGGTAGAGTATAGTACTGGTGAAGAGAACAACAGTAAGGAGGAGATTTAGTAAGAGCGGAATAGAAGAGAGGTGAATTGGTAGAGTTTACTGGCAAGCAAAGCATCAGATGAGAGCAACAGAAGAGTGAGTCGGTGTAGCAGAGAAGGTATCTCACTGTCAAAGTAAGGTAAATGAAATGGTTACAAGATTCACTTGTAACAAAAAAACTACTTTTCTAAATGATGTTTTCATTGGGATCACTAAGTTGTATCTCAATGCAGGGGTTGTAGCTTGTTTCGGTTGTAGCCCATAAACAAGTTAGGGGTTGGTGCTCCTTTGGGTTCTGGCCCATAAACAAGTTAGGGTTTGGTGTCCTTAATCAGGGGTTGTAGCTCCTTGGGTTGGTGCCCTAAACATTGTAACAAATGTTTTCATTGTGAGGCTAGATTAAAGCAGTAGTCTCCAACAACATTGTCACTAAGGTTTTTCCCATCTTGGATTTTCCTCGTACATACTTGTGTTATGAGATGTCCTTTGTGTGTGATTGTATTTGTGTTGGTCTCTCCACTAACTGATAAGTCTGCATTGCATTAGATCCCATAACCGGTATTCACATCTAGGTTGTTAAAGGAAAAGGATTGAGAACCACTGATTCACCCCCCCTCTCAGTCGTACATTGTGTCTAACAAAAACATGAAGCCAGAACAAGATACCATGTTGCCATCAATGACAATATAGTGAAACCAACCAATTGAGTGTCAATTGTAAACATAAACAACCAAATAAACAAGAGAAGTCAATGTTGCCATCAATGAAAAACATTAATGCAACACATAATCAATTCCAACAAATTGTCAACAATCTCCCCTTTGGCATTGATGGCAACACTAGATGTGAAAAATATCCCAGTGCCAAGAAATGCCAAACAAGTCTCCCCCAATGGAGGAAAACCAACAATCTCCCACAAAATGATATGACAATGAGGTTCTGAAAGAGATATTTGGTACAAAACAAAACTCCCCCAATGGGATACAACCAATCTGAAATATTGTTCATCCTCATTGTGCCAATAATCTCCCCCCCTTAGAGTGATATCTCTATTAAGCTTTGTTTTACACATAAATATCTCTTCCCCTAATGTATATAACTCCTTAAGTTTTTCACATGAATATCTCTCCCCCTTTAACATCAATGCCAAAGATCTGACATAAATATTTTTAAAAAAATCATAAATCATTGAATGACAAGACTAACTATTCCCCCAGAGTAGTAGCATCACCACATCAATTTGGAATGAATAATAGCTCTGATAATGCATACCGAACTAATGCCAAATAGCATCAATCAGTTCTCTACCGAAGGGGTAGAAAAACTCAACCTATCTTTCAAATGCTCAGATGATACCTCAAACCAATCTAACTTCATTTTCTTCCACCTATTCCTTAATAAAATTGTGCTTAATAGAAATACTGGATTCTTGATATATCTGTATGCGAAAAAAGTGGTTCAATGAAACTCAATATGTGAAAATATTACAAGGACTTGTCCACATAGCCATGGGAGTCTTGGTGCAAGTTATGGAGTCATGAGGAATGACTCAACTTCCCAAGGTGGGTTCCATGGTTCTCTATCTCACAAGGTCCCTCAAGCCAATGCCTTTGCTATCAGATCACTGAGCAAAGTGACTTAGGGATGACGAATGCAAGAACGAGGGATGCTTTAGGTTAATTTTAACATGAATCCATCCTATTTATGCATGATTCTATCAAATGAGTTAAAGAAGATTATAAGATGACAAGATTAATAACAATACTATCCTAACATGATATACTGGTTATATGATTTAAGCTAATGATAAGAGAAATGCTCTAAAATGCTTATTAGATTAATTCCTATTACAAAGAGAGGCTAGATGCATGCTAAAATTGAGTATAAGTGTGATGCTAAAAACTTGGATGATCTAAAATGGAGGAATGAGAGATCTATTTATAGGGAAAATAGGGCAATGGATGGTCATGATTGAAGGATCTAATCAAGGGTCAAGATTGAAAGTTATCAATCCATGTTTACAATTTCCACCAATGAAATGGTGACAATTGTCAACATAAGACTACTTGAGAGGAGAGGTAAGAAACATTAAATGCTTGAGAAGACCTCATGGTTACCTTAGAAGGTAAGGGTTAAGGTTAGGTTAGGGTTATCCAATGGATAAAGCTTTTACCCAAGGGGTAAACTCTTTTGCAAAGGTTAAAGGGATAACCATGGTCAAATCAATGAATGCTTGATGAGACCCCTGGGTTAGAAGAGGGTTGAGTTAGGAAAAAAGTCTCTAACCATGCCACTAAGGGTTAGTTAACCATTAATGGTTTGAAGACTTTGGGGACAAATTTGTAAGAGTCCTTCCAAATTTGGGGGTTTTCAAAAAGTTAGCTTGTTGAAGGCATAAAGACTTTAATGCCTTTGGAAGACTTTACTCCAAATTTGAGAAGTGACCTCCTCAAATTTAGGGAAAGGGGATAATTGATGGGTTTAGGTTAATTGATTAGGATTAGAGGTATTCTAGAAGAATTTAGGAAGAGGGTTAGGAGGCAAGTGGGAGATGTAGGAAAATGCAAGTGGATGAGGGATAATATGATTTAATTCAAATAAATTGCTTTATTTCAATTTGGTTGCAAGTTGGGGATTTAAATAAATTAGATTTATTTAATTGGGGTAAAATATTTAATTAAATGTAAATTTAATTAAAAAGTAGAGAGAAGGGATTTAATTAAATAAAATGATTTATTCAATTAAATGATCAAGGACTTAAGTGAATTTAAATAAATAAATAAAATAATTTATTTAAATAAATAGAAGAATGTGGATGATTTAATTAAATTAGATTTAACTAAAGAGAGGAATGAGAATAAAATGAACATTAAATATTCATTTAGGAATATGGTCATTTTTATACGTCTACAATATCAATAGTAGAAGAGTTATCACAATGAATAACTACCAATACATTACAATCCATCTTTATATCCTTCAACATAGAACTTGTGTATAGTTAGTAGCAGTAGCAACATACTCAACTTCAACAGCAGATAAGGAATGACATGACTGCTTCTGCTAATCCATGAAACAAGTTTCTTTCTAAGAAAGAAAGCTTCACTGGATGAGCTTATCCGGTTACCTATATCCCTATCCCAATCCGTATCTAAATATTCTCAAAGTGACTTAGGGATGACGAATGCAAGAACAAGGGATGCTTTAGATTAATTTTAACATGAATGCATCCTATTTATGCATGATTCTATCAAATGAGTTAAACTGGATTATAAGATGACAAGGTTAATAACAATACTATCCTAACATGATATACTAGTTATATGATTTAAGCTAATGATAATAGAAATGCTCTAAATGCTTATTAGATTAATTCCTATTACAAAGAGAGGCTAGATGCATGCTAAAATTGAGTGTAAGTGTGATGCTAAAAACATGGATGATCTAAAATGCAGGAATGCGAGCTCTATTTATAGGGAAAATAGGGCAATGGATGGTCAGGATTGAAGGATCTAATTAAGGGTCAGGATTGAAAGTTATCAATCCATGTTTACAATTTCCACCAATGAAATGGTGACAATTGTCAACATAAGACTGCTTGAGAGGAGAGGTAAGAAGCATTAAATGCTTGAGAAGACCTCATGGTTACCTTAGAAGGTAAGGGTTAAGGTTAGGTTAGGGTTATCCAATGGATAAAGCTTTTACCCAAGGGGTAAACTCGTGTGCAAAGGTTAAAGGGATAACCATGTTCAAAGCAATGAATGCTTGATGAGACCCCTGGGTTAGAAGAGGGTTGAGTTAGGCAAAAAGTCTCTAACCATGCCACTAAGGGTTAGTTAACCATTAATGGTTTGAAGACTTTGGGGACAAATTTGTAAGAGTCCTTCCAATTTGGGGGTTTTCAACAAGTTAGCTTGTTGAAGGCATAAAGACTTTAATGCCTTTGGAAGACTTTACTCCAAATTTGAGAAGTGACCTCCTAAAATTTAGGGAAAGGGGATAATTGATGGGTTTAGGTTAATTGATTAGGGTTAGAGGTATTCTAGAAGAATTTAGGAAGAGGGTTAGGAGGCAAGTGGGAAATGTAGGAAAATGCAAGTGGATGAGGGATAATATGATTTAATTAAAATAAATTGCTTTATTTCAATTTGGTTGCAAGTTGGGGATTTAAATAACTTAGATTTATTTAATTGGGGTAAACTATTTAATTAAATGTAAATTTAATTAAAAAGTAGAGAGAAGGGATTTAATTAAATAAAATGATTTATTCAATTAAATGATAAAGGACTTAAGCGAATTTAAATAAATAAATTGAATAATTTATTTAATTAAATAGAAGAATGTGGATGATTTAATTAAATTAGATTTAACTAAAGAGATGAATGAGAATAAAATGAACATTAAATATTCATTTAGGAATATGGTCATTTTTATACATCTACAATATCAATAGTAGAAGAGTTATCACAGTGAATAACTACCAGTACATTACAATCCATCTTTATATCCTTCAACGTAGAAATTGTGTACAGTTGGTAGCAGTAGAAACATACTCAACTTCAACAGTAGATAAGGAATGACATGACTGCTTTTGCTAATCCATGAAATAAGTTTCTTTCCAAAAAAGAAAGCTTCATCGGATGAGCTTATCCGGTTACCTATATCCCTAGCCCAATCCGCATTAGAATATTCTCAAAGTGTAAAGTCGTCATAAAATAGAAATTCCTTGAAAATATTTGAAAATCCTAGCTAGCAAAGCAAGGATTCAACATAATTAATTCATTCCTTCTGAGAATATCCATTGCAAGACAATCTAGCCTATTTCCAATAATATATAAGTCCATGTGTTGTCCTTTTCTAACTGATCCAATTCCTCTTCCATAGATTCCATGCAACATTCATCTTTACAACCTTCAATAACTGATGTCGATACAATTAAAGAGATTAAGAATACCTCATCATTTTTCAACCTTCTTCTTGTTTAATTATCTGATCTTCTAAATGATTCATCCTTACATACCTAGGAGTCTTCTAAATTTTCATTCCTCTTCCATGATCTTCAGTTACTGTTGAATTTTTTGATACTGCCAGGGTAACTGGTTCAACATTTTGTTCTAGTAAAGGTGTTATTGGTTCAGTTATGATCATTTCCATGTCGGTTCTTTCTCATAAATACTAATTTAACTTCTATTCTACTCATCCACCTTGACATTAGTGCTCTCCATAATTCTCTGCAATCTTTTGTTGTAACATCTATATGCTTTTCTTTCATTAGAATAAACAAGAAATATCCCTCCATCACATCTAGGATCAAACTTCCAATTCACTATCAAAGATTATGAAATTCTTAACTGTAGATGTATGACCAAACCATAACTCATAAAGTGACTTACCAGTAAACCAAACTAGATCCAAGATCAAAGATTAAAGAACCAACAAATCTTCGCCGGTTAACCTTCAAACTGACTTCTCCAAAGATATGAAATAGGCTTTCAAACCATTACCAGGGGCAATGCAAGTCTGTCATCAATTTGCCTCCCCCTAAGGCGAATGCCTTAGTTACCGGATGAGTTTCCTATCAGTGCAGGAATATTCTACTCTACCGATTGAGTAACCGGGGTATATCATTCATCCAAATGAAAATATGAGGCAACTGATTCAACTGGTTGACCATCAGACTTCATAACCCACTTCTTATCATGCTCCTTTTGAATGTCATCAACCTTTTGCTTTCCCTTCTCATTATATTTTTCACTTCCTTCCGATAGGTTCTTTTTTCTGCAAAAGTTAGAAATATGTCCTACTTTATTGCATGCATAACAAGTGATATTGTTCATCTTAATTGCCTTACTATAACCTTGACCATTTCTTGACTTGTATTGATTATCCATATGTCCAAACTTTCCACATGCATGACATTTCACATTCATTCTATTGGGACTCATTAAATTTGAGTCAAGTTTAAAGGCCCATTTCAAAATTTTGGTCTGTATTCCCAAATAAGTCAGTTTGAATGGCCTAGTCAAAGAGAGGGTAAAATGGAGCCAATTCATTTTCAGAGGGTAAGGCTCGGGAAATATGTCCTACACCTTTTATTTGGCCTATGTAGTGATGTGCAAATTTCATAATTCAATTTGGATAAGTGTATTAGGTACCCATTTCAAGGGGTGAGCTGAAAGTGCATTTTAGGCACAAATGCAAATTTTATTGAGTAGCCTACTTTGGGTGTTTATATCTTTTTCCTTGTTTATCATCATGAATAATTTCAAAATGGATCTAATTATATGCATAAAAGTGTGACTCCGTGCAAAATTTCAAGTCTTCATGAATCCATTTGCTCAGTTTACCAAGCTCAAACTGTTTGTAGTTTATATGGTTAACACAAGTGTAAAAATGCCCCAGTCAATGTCATATCAAATTGTTTATTTTGGGCTATTTTTGATATAAATGAAAAGCTATGTTTCCAGTTTCAAGCTCCTGCCAATCCATTTGATCAATTTTCAAAGGGGTTTCTTGAGCCATCTTTTTCAATCTTCCATACTTTCAATGTTATATCGGTTAAAGTAGCCATTTTCAGAAGCGTATCATTTACACCCAGTCATACTTTTGGTCGAACTAAGAATTCAAAGATTTAATATGTAATTCAAGGTACATGTGTTTCAAATTTGAGGGTCTACAGAGGTCGTTTGGTATTTTTGAGAAAGGCATCATGTGTTGCCAGAGCATTGACTTCATCAGGTCCGCAGTGTCGACAAAGTCAGTTGGTCATTTTCGACAATTAATATCTCTTCGCTCGGGATTCTTCTTGAAAAATTGGTTGGTAGAGTTCATGCTTGTATATCAGAGTACACGTCTATCAAATGGCGAGATCCAAAAAGGTGTTTTGACCACTTTGAAAAATACGTCTTCGCGATTAAATGTGAAAATGTGGCGCAGGTGCCTAAAAGTTGCAAAACTCAATTTAATGATCCGAAAATGGTGTCGATCGATTCTAGAGGTATGTTTGAGGCTCTTGAATAATTTCAAAGGTCAGTTGCATGGAAATGAAAAAAAATTTAGCTGGACCCACTTTGGGGCCCGACCTGGCTTGCCACTTCATGCTTCTTTTCAGGCAAGGTTTAAATTGTTTTTTTCAAATCATATGTTATATGATTTAAGTATTAAGGAGTTCATGAGGAATGAAGAATATTATATGTTCCAGGATGCCTATCATCCCATAGACAAAATGTTGAAACAAATGGATGCCTTCCCAATTCAAGCAAATGCACTAATATGTTTTTTCAAGAGAACAAGGGTTACGGTGGCATTTGAATTGAATGCTTTGAATGGAAAGAAAAGATTTTAAAGAATCCTCCAAATAAATTGGCAATAGGCAACATGATGAAAAGGCATTTAAAACCTCTTAATGCAAATGCCTTGGCAGCTTAAAGTAAATTCCATGAATTCTCGTGCAGCCTCTTCATGTGAAACATTGCAAGGCATAAAAACTCCAGTAATGGGCATTTGAAATGCCCAATTTAACAAAGCATGTGAGAAAGCATTAACACTTCAAGCAAATGTTAAACCAGCTCCACGATCCCTCTTCATAAGGTGCTTGGGGAGTGAAGTCAAAAAACTAAAACAAATGCAAGATGAGGTGCAGACCAAATATCCTCCTTGCTATGGTATGTGGGGTTTTATGTTTTCAAATTTAATGCAGATTTGGCAAGTGCTAATTTCAATATCTAAAAATTTTGTCACCATCCTCCTTGTTGTACGTATGGTTTGGCAATTGCATGGGGAAAGGCAATGAACTTCCAAGCAAAAGAAAAACACCAGCACTCTCCCTCCACGTAGAAACTTAGGCAAATGAGATAGCATTGCAGCGTGGTTCTTGAAAGGAGAGGTTTTTAGCTTATCAGTAAATGCAATTCGCAGGTGTTCTCCAAGACTTGTATCCTCCATGGTACGTGATATGGTGAAGGAGGCATAAAAACTTTCAAACAAATGTGATTTTGCAGCAGTATCCTCCTCCTGCGTGGTAGCTGGGAATGGCCAGTTGAAATTGAATCAAATGCAAAAGGGGCAAGTTTAATGCCCAATTCCTCCCCTGCGATGTGCAAATAAAAAACATTTTAGAAGCCTTTCAGCAAATGAAACCTCCAGGTGGATGCAATCAACCATTATTATACTCAGAAATCCTTTCAAAATGCATTTCCAAGCATAAGCATTAATCCCACATTGGTTGGGGAATGAACTTTTTTGGTATTTATAACCAAAGGCATACTCATTCATAGTGTCAAAGCCTTAAAAGGCTTTTGATGGATGGTGCTGATGGGCACCCAAGCACACCCCACACACGCAGGCATGCTTCCTAAGGTGACCAAGGAGGCCGGCTAAGCAATGACAAGGTGGACCCCACGCAGGCACGGATCTCGAGGTAGGTGAGTTTTGCAAGAAATGGATGACTTAACCAGTGAGAAGGTTCAGAGAAGATCGACGATGCACGTGATTTTGCAAGCCAAAGATGCTCATCTATTACCCTCTGCAAAACAGCAAAAAGCATTCTGCGAAAATGAGCAGGGTAAAGATCGTGCAAGTTCTGTGGTGATCCAATGGCTTGCATCATTTCGTGAAGGAAAGGTGCATGCTGGTTAGCCATCGCGAAATGCCGAAAGCTAGATTGTAGTCTGGGTCCCGCTGAGGTGTCGCTAACTTGGTACATAGGTGGTGGTGACATGGCATTCAGTTGGCAATGATGTTGCAGACAGGTGGCCGACACATTGCGGATGGATGAGGTGTCATCCCAGATGGCGCCCAGTGGATCCCATTGATGAATCGCAAGTCACCACGTGGCAGGACGTCAGCATGTAAAATGGGTGAAAAATCAAAGTTAATTGTATAGTGTAAACTATATAAAAAATTAGAAAAATTTAAATGACAAAGGCATATTCAGAATTAATTCGCGCAAAGGTCCATTTTTTGCCAAAATACCAAGTATCATATATAACCGGAAAGCTCTCGGGATAAGGAATCCAATCAAGCAATTAGTTTTGACATATTTTGAATGTTTTGGGAGCACTTTCCACAGGAAAGATGAAGATAATGAATTTTAGTTGGAGAAAGGGGACACTTGGCTTGTTCTGATGAAACCTAATCTTTTCCCTCTCCTTCTTATTCCAATTTTCTTCTCATTGTAAGCATTCCAGAAATTTGGAGAATGGCTCCAGTTTTCATGGCTTCCAATTTTGAGTTCTCTTCAAAATTGTACAAGGCAATGTCCTTTTCAATAGAGTAGAGCATCTTCTTGTTGTAAATGTTTTTGTTGTAGGTCATGTATGTGTAAGGCATATACACAGTTTATTGGATTATCTCTAAGCATTCTTTGTCTTCAATAAATCTAGTGATAAATCTAGTGTTCAAGGGAGTTTGGGTTTGTCATCTCAAGTGGGAGTGTAATGTTTGCTTTCAGGTACTCTTCAAGGAAGAGTTTAAATTCTATGAGCAATCATTTAGGATTCACAATAATGTTTAGATATGTATGATCCTCTTTCTGAATTTAGAATGTATTGATGTCAGGCATTAATGCAGGGATATCTTTCTTAATAAATTGGATTTACAATAGAGGTTTTCATTTTCAGTTTGATGTAGGACTCTATTGCCCTTAGATAAGGCACTGATCTTACAGATTTTGGGGTTTTCTCAGGAATTTAAAATAAAAAATCAGAATATCTACCTTTAATTTTATGTTTATAATGTTAAATTTGTTCCATCCATCTTATGATTCAAAAATGTTGAGTTGCAAGTGTGGATCTAGCCCATCTGTAGTAGCCTCCTAGTTTTTTGAACCTTTTGAGATCCATCTGCTTTTGTTGATGCAGTCTTGTGTGTAATGGGTCTGATTAAATGCATCATAGGTGCACCCACCTAGGTTTTGCAAAGCCTGAAGAGTATAAGGATTTAGGTCCTTGTTATGTTGTCCAAGCCCTGAAGTGTTTCATTGATTGAGATTGGCTATCTCATAGATAGATTTGTAGGAGTTCTTGGGTTAACCAGATTTGGTGAACAACAAAAATGGCAACTCTGCTGGGGAAGTAATAGTATTTTGTAATTGCAATATTCGGTAAGGTTGAGAAAAGTTGTGGTCATCTTGTTGATTGCAGTCAAACCCGTGAGTCTTGCCAAAATTCATTTGGGGAAGAGTCTTAGAAGTTCACAAATCTGAAAGTTATTTTCAGATTTGAAAGTGTATACGCTAGAAATCTTTGTTGCTAAGAAATTTCAAAATATTATTTAAATCTGTTGTGTGTGGTGAGACCCAGAAATTTGAAAGTTTTTCAAAGTGAAGATCAGTGTTTAGATTTTATTCCTCTTCAAGGAGGTGGCGACTCTGTAAGAACGTACCCGAGATTTGGAGGAGTTCTTCAAATTTCCAGTCAGAATTAAAGTGAACACCAGCAGCAATTTTTTTTCTCTAGGTATTTCTCAAAGTATTAATGAGATAAGTCATGTTCCTTATAAGGTGAAACAGTCACCATAGAAAGGAAAAGAAATTTGTAGTATGCATGCTTCATGTTTTGAAATAAATTTCAGTTAAGTGATTGGAGAAGTGTGTATGTTTCTGAAAAATTAGTGACTGCATATGTTTTGAAAATAATTTATTAAACAGTAAGATGCATGGTCAAGATAATGGTTCAGTAAATGTTATAAACTTGATGGATCTAGATGTAGTTCCTAGATCTCCAAATCCTTTGTCAAATCTGAAAGAGATTGATAAAGAGATTGCAGTATGTCTTCAAAAGATCCAAGAGAATTCATCTGGTTTTTAAGAAAGAGAGTAGGGAAAAGAAAAGAGGAAGAGTCATCATATATTTTTTATAAAAGATTCATAGCTGCATTAAATGAGTTTCTAGCTGATGCTAGACCCCATGAGTCTATTTTGATTGAATTATTATTAGAGCTTGATGATCCTGATTCAATTAATTGGTCTACTACCTTGAGAGAAGAAAGTGTTGCCTACATTAAAGAATGGATAGATGAGATTGAAGTAATTAAATCTGAAAATGTACACAAGATTGAGTACAGTGAAGGAGATGAATCCGTGAGTGGACATGCTTCCTATGATGCTGAAGGTGATTGTTATTTTCAGCATGATAGTTTAGATGTGTATTCAGAGCAAAAAGAAACTTGTGAGAACATAAGTAATTGTTCGAGTAATCATAAGCCTATTGAGGTTTTAGATCTTGATGATATAGATCACCTTGTTGTTAAATTCAATCAACAAGATGTTTGCAACCCAAGTTATGAAACTATGTTGCAACATATAGCAACACTTTATGAGCAGCATGATAAAGGCTATCATGCGGATGCGAGTTGTTGTAATGATGAAACAAATGTGCATAGAGATATGAGCACTGCTGATTTAATACCATTATCAAATTGGGACAATGTTTATAGCTCAGAGGATGAAGCCAAGGAAAATGAAAATGAAGAAGAAGGTTCACTAAGTAGTGAACAAATTTCAGAGCTCCTAGCTGCTAATTTTCAGAGGTATGCATCCAAAAATGTGCCCAATCTCTCATGCCCAACCAGTACCTGTTTAGATATTGATGATGTTTTTGAGGGTGTGAAGTATGATACATATGCTAGTGATTGTTTCCATATTTTTGATTTGAGTGATGGACAAGATGAAGATGAATATACGCTTGATAGGTGTGATAATTTTAGATTCATATGTTGATATGAACTCAGATTTTGGTATGCATTGTATGGATCTTGTTGTTAAAGAGAATGACAGATTTGAAGTAATTTTGTCAGATTGGCAAGTGGGAAATGAACCATTGATAAGTGATGATCATGTGTTTTTACTTATGCAAAGTGCTGATAGAAATTGTGATCAACATGAAGATGAATTGCAGTCATGTTATGAGGAAGTTTTCCTCTCTAGTTTGCAAGCCATTATTGTGGAAGAGTGTTCATCATTTGAGAAAACTAGCAATAGAGATGTGCCTGATGTTTTCAACTCTCAGAATAAGTTAGGCCACTTTTCATTTCAGCTGGGAAAGAATGGTAAAGAGTATGGCACTCTTATGTCACCTAGTGATCAACCCTTACAACATTTGTTTCGTTTTCAAGGATTTTATGATTATGAACATACTATTGATTATGTTTTATGTGATCAGCTGATTAGAAATGGAAGTGTGATTGACCAGGAAGATGTGAATGAAACTTCTAGTTTACCTCCAGTTTGTGGAAATGAAAGTCATGTGTTCGATAGAGGTAAGAATTGATTTCAGTTTTTAATAGCCCGAGGCCATTTATAAGTTGTATATTTTGTACAGTTGCTTTGCTTCAGTTGTGTGGTTTTCAATAAAGTGCCATGTTGTTTGGGTAGAATAAGGGAGCCCTTTGTTTTTGAGAAAAGAAGAGATGTATTTCATTTTTGGGTGGTCTGCTCTGCTATAGATTCTAGATTCTTGTGTTGATCTTGCAATCAACCATCCCCAGTCAGAGCCACTACTGGGACTCATTAAATTTGAGTCAAGTTTAGAGGCCACTTCAAAATTTTGGTTTGTATTCCCAAATAAGTCAGTTTGAATGGCCTAGTTAGAGAGAGGGTAAAATGGAGCCAGTTGATTTTCAGAGGGTAAGGCTTGGGAAATGTGTCCTACACCTTTCATTTGGCCTAGGCAGTGATGTGCAACTTTTAGAATTCAGTTTGGATAAGTGTATCAGGTACCCATTTCAAGGGGTGAGCTGAAAGTGCATTTTAGGCACAAATATAGATTTTATTAAGTAGCCTACTTTGGGTGTTTATATATTTTGCCCTGTTGATCTTCATGAATAATTTCAAAATGGATTCAATTCTATGCATAAAAGTGTGCCTCCATGCAAAATTTCAAGTCTTCATGAATCCATTTGCTCAGTTTACCAAGCTCGAATTGTTTGTAGTTTGTGTGGTTTACACAAGTGTAAAAATGCCCTGGTGAATGTCATATCAAAATGTTTATTCTGGGCTATTGTTGATATAAATGACAAGCTATGTTTCTAGTTTCAATCTCCTGCCAATCTGTTTGATCGGTTTTCAAAGGGGTTTCTTGAGCCATCTTTTTCAATCTTTTGTACTTTCAATGTTATATCGGTTAAAGTAGCCATTTTCAAGAGCATGCCATTTGCACCAGTCAGACTTTTTTTCGAACTGAGAATTCAAAGATTTAATATGTACTTCAAGGTACCTATTTTTCAAATTTGAGGGTCTACGGAGGTCGTTTGGTATTTTTGAGAAAGGCATCATGTGTTGCCAGAACATTGACTTCATCAGGTCCGCAGTGTCGCCAAAGTCAGTTGGTCATTTTCGACAATTAATATCTCTTCACTGATTCATCTTGAAAAACCGATTGGTAGAGTTCATGTTTGTATATTATAGTATACACCTGTCAGATGGCGAGGTCCAGAAAGGTATTTTGACCACTTTGAAAACTACGTCTTCGCGATTAAATGCGAAAATGTGGCGCAGGCACCTGAAAGCTGCAAAACTCAATTTAATCATCTGAAAATGGTGTCGATCGATTCTAGAGGTATGTTTGAGGTTCGTGAAGAATTTTGAAGGTCAGTTGTATGGAAACGAAATTTTTTTTAGCCTGACCTGGCTTGCCACTTCATGCATCTTTTCAAGCAAGGTTTAAATTGTTTTTTTTAAATCATATGTTATATGATTTAAGTATTAAGGAGTTCATGAGGAATGAAGAATATTATATGTTCCAAGATGCCTATCATCCCACAGATGAAATGTTGAAACAAATGGATGCCTTCCCAATTCAAGCGAATGCACTAATATGTTTTTTCAAGAGAACAAGGGTTACAGTGGCATTTGGATTGAATGCTTTGAATGGAAAGAACGGATTTTAAATAACCCTCCAAATAAATTGGCAATAGGTAGCATGATGAAAAGGCATTTAAAACCTCTTAATACAAATGTCTTGGCAGCTTAAAGTAAATTCCATGAATTCTCCAGCAACCTCTTCATGTGAAACATTGCAAGGCGTAAAAACTCCAGTAATGGGCATTTGAAATGCCCAATTTAACAAAGCATGTGAGAAGGCATTAACACTTCAAGCAAATGTTAAACCAGCTCCACGATCCCTCTTCATATGGCGCTTGGGGAGTGAAGTAAAAAAACTAAAACAAATGCAAGATGAGACCAAATATCCTCCTTGCTATGGTATGTTGGGTTTTATGTTTTCAAATTTAACGCAGATTTGGCAAGTGCTAATTTCAGTATCTAAAAATTTTGTCACCATCCTCCCTGTTGTACGTATGGTGTGGCAATTGGATGGGGAAAGGCAATGAACTTCCAAGGAAAATAAAAACACTAACACTCTCCCTCCACGTAGAAACTCAAGCAAATGAGATAGCATGGCAAGGTGGTTCTTGAAAGGAGAGGTTTTCAACTTCTCAGCAAATGCAATTCGCAGGTGTTCTCTAAGATTTCCATCCTCCATGGCATGTGATATTGTGAAGGAGGCATAAAAAATTTCAAACAAATATGATTTTGTAGCAGTATCCTCCTCCTGCGTGGTAGCTGGGAATGGCCAGTTGAAATTGAATCAAATGCAAAAGGGGCAAGATTAATGCCCAATTCCTCCCCTACGATGTGCAAATGAAAAATGTTCTAGAAGCCTTTCAGCAAATGAAACCTCAAGGCGCATGCAATCAGCCATTAGAATACTCAGAAAACCTTTCAAAATGCATTTCCAGGCATAAGCATTAATCCCACATTGGCTAGGGAATGAACTTTTTTGGTATTTATAACCAAAGGCACACTCATTCGTAGTGTCAAAGCCTTAAAGGCTTTTGATGGATGGTGTTGATGGGTGCCCAAACGGACCTCACGCGTGTGGGCATGCTTCCCGAGGTGACCAGGGAGGTCGACTGAGCAACAACAAGGTGGACCCCATGCAAGCATGAATCCCGAGGCAGATGAGTTTTACAAGAAACAGATGACTTAACCAGTGAGCAGGTTCAGAGAAGATCGATGGTGCACGTGATTTTGCAAGCCAAAGATACTCATTTGTTACCCTCTACGAAATGGCGAAAAGCATTCTTTGAAAATGAGTAGGGTAAAGATCGTGCAAGTTCGGTGGTGATCCTCTGGATCGTGTCATTTTGTGAAGGAAAGATGCATACTGGTTAGCGATTGCAAAATGGTGAAAGACAGATTGTAGTCTGGGTCCCGCTGAGGTGTCGCTGACTTGGTGCATAGGTGCTGGTGACGTGGCGTTCAGTTGGCAATGATGTGGTGGACAGGTGCCTGACACATGGTGGATGGATGAGGTGTCATCCTAGATGGCGCCCAATGGATCCCATCAATGAATCACAAGTCACCACGTGGCAGGACGTCAGCATGTAAAATGGGTGAAAAATCGAACTTAATTGTATAGTGTAAACTATATAAAAAATTGGAAAAATTTAAATGACAGAGGCATATTCAAAATTAATTCGCCCAGAGGTCCATTTTTGGCCAAAATACCAAGTATCATATATCACTAAAAAGCTCTCGGGATAAGGAATCCAATTATTTAGTTAGTTTTAACATATTTTGGATATTTTGGGAGCAACTTCCATGAGAAAGATGAAGAGAATGAATTTTAGTTGGAGAAAGGGGACACTTGGCTTGTTCTGATGAAACCTAATATTTTCCCTCTCCTTCTTATTCTAATTTTCTTCTCATTGTAAGCATTCTAGAAATTTGGAGAATGGCTCCAGTTTTCATGGCTTCCAATTCTGAGTTCTCTTCAAAATTGTACAGGGCAATATCCTTTTCCATAGAATAGAGTATCTTCTTGCTGTAAATGTTTTTGTTGCAGGTCATGTATGTGTAAGGCATATACATGATTTATTGGATTGTCTCTAAGCATTCTCTATCTTCAATAAATCTAGTCTTCAAGGGAGTTTGGGTTTGTCCTCTCAAGTGGGAGTGTAAGCGTTGTTTTCAAGTACTCTTCAAGGAAGATTTTAAATTCTATGAGCAATCATTTAGGATTCAGGATAATGTTTAGATATGTATGATCCTCTTTCTAAATTTAGACTGTATTGATGTCAGGCATTAATATAGGGATATCTTTCTTAGTAAATTGGATTTGCAACAGAGGTGTTCATTTTCAGTTTGATGTATGACTGTATTGCCCTTAGATAAGGCACTAATCTTATAGATTTTGGGGTTTTCTCAGGGATTTAAAATAAAAAATCAGAATATCTACCTTTAATTTTATGTTTATAATGTTAAGTTTGCTCCATCCATCTCATGATTCAAAAATGTTGAGTTGCAAGTGTGGATCTAGCCCATCTGCAGTAACCTCCTAGTTTTTTGAACCTTTTGAGATCCATCTGCTTTTGTCGATGCAGTCTTGTGTGTAATGGGTCTGATTAAATGCATCATAGGTACACCCACCTAGGTTTTGTAGAGCCTGAAGAGTAGAAGGATTTAGGTCCTTGTTATGTTATCCAAGCCCTGAAGTGTTTTATTGATTGAGATTGGCTATCTCATAGATAGATTTGCAGGTTTTCTTGGGTTAACCAGATTTGGTGAACAACACATTCCACAATCCTCTGTCCTATGACCATATTTCTTACAATTTGAACACTAACTAAGAACTGCATTACTATTCTGATTTTCTCTATTTCTACAATGTCTTTCCATATGACCAAATTTATTGCAAACAAAGGATCTACCATTAAATTTATGTGCATTGGGTTTCCTTACCGGTGACCACTAATTCCGGTTGACCTTCTGATCATCATGCATACCGGATGTTTGATCTTCATTTGTAGTACCAAATCTTTCTCCATGCTCAAACCCAATACCTCTAGTGTCTCTGGTGTCCCTTTGATCCTTCAATAATTCATCAAGCTTAGAAAAACTAACCTTGAAGTTATCTTTCTATTCATTTGTAGCATCCAAATCTCCTCTTAGAACTGTTACCTTTCTTTCCAATTCTTGCTCATTGTTATGTGATTGCACCAATTCAGTTATCAACACATCATTCTCATGCACAAACCTAATGCATTCCTCATGTCTGTCTTTTAGAGATATAGCAAGATTTTCTTCAGTCTTCCTTTGGTCTTCAATCTCCTTGGACATCCTCATAGTTAGGGCTTGCATTTCATTCTTCATGATAATATTCTCCTATCTCAACTTCTAACATTTTTTATTAAGGGCATCCTTCTCTTCATCATCCTAATTTTGTAAAATTTCCTTCCTTTTAGCTTGGGTAGATAACAACCTATCCTACAGAGTAAAAATGAATTCCTTTGTAGATCTCAACTCATCTTTGATCTTCATGTTCCTCAATCTTTCAACATCATATTCTTCAAGTGCTACTTGAAGTTCTTTCCTTCAACTTAGCTCCATAGATTCTGGATACATGATCTTCCTCAAGCTGTTAGATTTACTCTAAGGCACTAGGCTCTGATACCAATTGTTGGGATCCAAGAACACTAAGAGGGGAGGTGAATCAGTGTTCTCCCAAAATGTTCATTTTTAACCTTATTATAACATGCATTCACCAACCGGTAAACCGATACATATATAATTAAAAGAAGTAAAGAAATCAATGAGCCAAACACACAAATGAACACCATAACACAAAGAGTTTATATGTGGAAAACCTCAAAGAGGAAAAAATACAGTGGGATTGGAGACCCACAATATCTATCTACTGATCAGATGAATAAATATTACAATAAGGAGCATGCACATGCAGAAAGACCAATAGCCTAGAGCACACTGCTCATCAAAAAAGGAGTCTCACTAACTACAGAAAACATCGGACAAAAATCCAGAATGAAGATTGAATTACAAGTATAGCATCTCCCATGCCTAAGTATAGTTCCAGTTAAGCTCAATACCAAAGGCCTTGAACCTCATTGACAAACCAGATTTGATCACCTATGAATGACTAAAACCTCTGCTCAAATGATTATTACGTTCTTTGCTTGCATACCATGATCTACAAAGAGATCTTACATTTATTTATACCAACTCAGGATCTAAACAATTAGGTTGGCCACCTAAAAGATAATACAATAAATTCATAACTAAAACTCACAATCTAATGATCAACCAAGTCAGACAAAGACCAAAACAACATAATCCAATCAATGAATCCAACTGGTAACGCATCAGGCTATACGTTACATAAACTAGTCCATAACCTAGTAGAATAACCACCAAACCTATAATAGGTCACCATAAGCCAAATGAAACACCACGAACAATGGTAACCAAAAGGCTTACTAGAACAAGTGACAACTTTTAAATCATCAATTCTGGAACCAACTGAATGTGATACATATCAGGACCACATGAATAACCAATCCAAACCAATTCCACAGATCAAAGCATACCGGATCATCTTGATCTTGTTGGCAAAGGCACACTCCAATGAGAAATTGTAGGTGATTGAAGGTATTGTCATTGATGGAAACCTTACAATCATGTGATACCAGTAGGCAGATAGAGGCACCGACACTGATAGACTCTACACCGGCATACAAATCATCGGCACCAAAAATATTGATCATCGGCACCATGGCCGATAGGAATTTTGTAATTAATTGTAATGTCTTTTGTAAGTGGACTTGGTGGATTGTAATATGACTCATATATGTATGAGATCATTCTAGATCATTTAGGTGAGATACAGATAGAGAGATGGAAGGATAAATGCAGACCTAATATGTGAATTGTAAGGCAGATATTGGATAAGGGTTTATGTATGTAGCAGAGCTTAAACCAATATTGAATCTAGCATAGTAGATGTTGATCTGAAGTAGTACAAGACATTGGATTAGTATAATCCATTTTTTAAGTCAGTGTGACTTCTTTGTAATTGAGCAGTGAGCTCTAGGCACTTGGCCTTCCTACATGTGTAAGCCCCTATTGTAAGCAGTAATATTCTCTTATTGGCAAGTAAGTGAATATTGTGGGTCTCAAATCCCACCCAGGTTTTTCCCACACCGGGTTTCCTCATTAAAATATTGTGTTATGGTCTATCTCTTATGTTGTGGTTGCTATTCTTATTTATTGCATTATTTTTGGTTTACCAGTACACAGTTTTGATATGCTTTTCATGTTATAAGTTAAGAAAATTATTATACCAGTCAGATACTGATTCACCCCCCCCCCCCCCTCTCAGTATCTTTGGGAATCCTAACAATTGGTATCAGAGCCTGGTCCTCTATTTTCAAAAGCCTAACAGCTTGAGGAAGATCTTGACACCGATAGAGATGGAAAATTTGAGAAAGCAATTGGAAACAGCTCTTTCAGACTATGATGCAAAAAAAGTAAAGAATATCAAACTTGAGGATGATCTGAAGGCTGCACAGGATATCATTCGAGGACTTCAAGAAAATTTCACTATAGCAAGGAATAAAAGAAGAGAACTTTGTGAAAAGATGCAAAATGATGAAGATGAAAAAGAAACTCTTAATGATCTGGTAAACAAATTGAGACAAGATAACTGTACAATGAAGAATGAGATGCAAGATATGACTATGAGATTTTGTAAAGAAATTGAAGATAGAAAGAAGAATGAAGATGATTTGGTTAGAAGACTAAATGATCCTAGAAATGAAAACACAAGACTGAGTCATGAAAATGATATGTTGAAGACATATTTGTTGCATACACAAAATGACAGAACTAAACTCATGAGGCAAAAAGGAATCTTGGAGAATGAACTGACTACTACAAATCAACACAAGGAGAAATTCAAGAAAAGTTCAGAAGAACTTGTTGACATGCTGAAGAATCAGAAACCTAATGGTGATACAAATGACCTTGGCTTGAAGTTCTTGAAAGCTCTGGTACTGCAAACAATCATGATCATAGTAAACCGGTAAGACAACCTAATGCTTACAAATTCAATGGGAAATGCTTTAACTATAACAAGTATGGTCATAGAGTAGTGTAGATCTGGAAATTATCATAACACTACTACACCCACTGGTCAATGTTCTAAATGCAACAAAATTGGTCATAATTCAAAAAACTACAGAATGAATGTAAGATGTTATGTTTGTTGAAGATTGGAACATCTATCTAATCAATGCAGAACACAAACCGGCATAGGATATGGGAAAGCTATTTAGAAAAATAATGTGACTTGTTATGCTTGTAACAAGATTGGACATATTGAAAATTTTTGTAGAAGCGAGACTTCACCGGCAAATAACAAAGGTCCTACTCTGAAAGGTAAAGAAAAAGATAAAGAAGTAAAGAAAGAATTCTCAAAACAATGGATCAGAAAGTCAGATCAGAATGTTGATGAGAATACTCCTCCACTGGTAGAATAGAGTAACACTCCACTGGTAGGAGACTCTTCATCTAATTGAAGGGAAATCCTTTGGGGGTTTAGCAACAAATTGAAAAAACATGCTAACATACCCTCGGTTGATGTTGAAATTACTTCTTTACCGACAAATGAGTTAAGTTGTGACTTAACCAGCAAGAATTAAATGTGGTAGTTGGAGAAAATAACATTATAAAGCAAGTGTTTTGGCTCTTTTTTCATTCACAGAGCATTCAAATCTTCGAGAGCACGAAAATTCCCGAGCAAAGGCATCCTTAGCGAAGAAGTGAAGTAGTTCATCCAAGCACTCATCCTAAAGATAGATTGAGGTATTTATAGCTATGGCTTCCTCATCCACTCGTGAATTTATTGCAAACCATACTGTAATTGAAGTAATCAAGTGCCCTAGACCCATATTCAAACTTGTTCCCGAAATAGCAAAGAAAGATGATACCCTAGGTGCATTTTCTCAAATTCCTAAGGGAGTAGTATATGCTAAAGACCCTAGGATATACATACATTGTCATATAGAGGAATTAGGAGATGATGAAATCAAGAACATTTATCGGAGTATGATTTGTGATGAATCTGGAAATATCAAACCGGAACATAAGATAGTCGAAACCCTAGGTTTTACTGAAATCCTTAGTGTCCCACATTTTCCCAAGGATATTATAAGGATTGTGCTAAGCAGAGTGCATGGCAAATTCTTTTGGTTGGATTCAATTCATAAGATCACCAAAGAAGAAGTAAAGGTAGTAATAGGGTTACCTTCCACCGGTAGTAGGCCTGACAGACTTAAAAAGGTCTCTAATGACACAGTAATAGACCTAACTGGGGCAACATTTGACAAAAGGTCTCTAAGGGTAAATGATGTGAAGGATATCAATGTCAGATTTGTCAGTATGATTTTAAGCTACAAGGCTACACATGCAAATAGGTTAAACTCAATATCTAGCCTATGTATTAAAAGTGCATATGATATGGCTAACAACAATGCTAGAATAGATGTGTGTGAATGGCTCAAAGATGAATTAATAGACAATCTAAAGAAGATAAAGGGAGAAAAGAAAGGAACCTTTAGATTTGGAAATTTACTTGTATGTTTAATGTTGTATATTACTAAGCAAGTACCCGATATTGGTAGGAGAGATTTTGGTTTTGACATACTGATAGGAAAGCAACTTTTGGATACACTAAACAACATGGGAGATAACAGGGAGAAAAACTTAAATGAACATTTTCAAGCACTAAAAGCTTGAATGAAGACTAGAACAAGACTGTCATAGGCAATTGTGGATAAATATCAAAAGGAAATATGTTTTGTAATTAAGAAAGATAAAATCTGGATGGAGGCAGTTGTCCCTAGGACTATCTGGGTAACTGAAATGGGCTATGAAATAGATAATAACATCATAGAAACTTATGCAAAAGCCCTCCTTCAAGCACCAAAGGAACCCACTAAGAAAGTCTTTGGAAATGCAGAAACAATTGAAAGTGGAATTCAGTCAAGAAAAAGGGTTAAGAAAGTTGAACAAACTATGAAGAAAGGAACTCGACAAGAAAAGGCAATTAAGGAAGATGTTTTGAAACAAACTGGTATCAAGGAAAGTGAGTTGAAAGGACTTCAACTGGAAGCTCATCTTTTACCAGTTGGAACTTGTTCTGAGAGTGATATACCGATAGTATTCAAAAGGGTAGAAAGGAAAAGAAAACCCTCACCCACACCTATGAGAACTAGACAAAAGCAACAAGCAGTGAGGCCTCCAGTAAGGAAGTTGACTCTGAAGAAGAAAAAGGTAAAACAAGACATTGCTCCACTAGATAAGCTCCTTAGTGAAATAATAGAGCATGGAAAGTTGAAGAACATTAGAAAGCTATACAATACACTTTCTGCTGATGACAGAGAAAGCATAGAAAATAGTGTAATTTTACACTAGGATATTTACAAGAAATTTTTGATGGAAATTGTTAATGAAATACCCACTGATCTTTACAGAATACTTGAAGCTAGAAGGGTAGCTATTGTTGAAATGGATAAGAAAATAAAAGTTGAGAAATTACTTGCAATTCACCCAGTGAACTCACCTGAAGAGATTGATCAATTAATCAGTGAGGCCAACCAGGCTGTATTCTCAAGCGGTCACTGCCATGTAGCACTGATGGCAGGGAGAATGAATGAAATTTCAAAAGAGACTGTAGACCAATGGGACATATTCTTTGTTGAAAAGGAGAAACAGGAAGAACTCAAAAGACCCAAGACTATCAAAGTATATCAAAAAGACAGGGATAAGGGGAAAGGAAAGGAAGGTGGACCTCCGAACCTTAAGATAACTGACAACTTACCCCCATCTCCTTCTAATACTCCACCGGTAGAAATAGTTGACACACAACCAGCTACAAAGAGTATGGAGACTCCTCTAGAGGATAAAAATATTGAGTCTTGTTTTTTGTATACCATGAATATTGATACACAAGAGGTGAATGTGGTAGATAAAGAAACCACTGAAGATAAGAAGAAAGATGTGGCTACTGAGCCACCAGCTATAGATGTGGAAATTAATGATAGCACAAAGACAGAGAAACCGGCAGAGGACTCTACTGAAAAATAATCAGAGAAACGGGGAATGAATAGTGTAGAGGCAAATACATAGAAACCAGAAGTACATTTAGAGACTACATCTGAGAAACCGACAGTTGAGAGCTCAGAGAAACCATCTGAGGCACTAGAACAGAAATAGGTTGATGTACAAGTTCAAACTGAGACAATGCCACCAGCAAAAACTAAAAAACCAAAACCTTTGCAAATAGAAATGCATACCCAAATAGATCCTCCTGAGAAAGAGGAAAGCAAGGTTATTACTACAATCGGAAGCATGGAAATTGTAAAAATAGTTGGACAGACATCTGGTACTTCTATAGAAGAATTCCAGCCTACAAATATAATAGAGGTCTTATTGGACTCAATAAAGAAAATCACAGAGTGTAATGCACAAGCCTATAAGGCTATTTATGATACAATCCCCATTCTTAAATTGATAGCACCCAAGTGCATTGTGGATAATAAAGATTCTTTAGGTCAACTAGACACATTGTCTAAATACATCATCGGCAACATTTTGACAATTGATCAAATAAATGAGGACACAATTAAGGAGAAAATGAATAAACAGAAAGAGAAATTCTTTGATGAAACAATAAAGAAGTGCATGGGACACATTGACACCCTTTTACCAGCACTAAACAAAACAATAATGGAGTTTAAGGAACTCTATAGAGATACATGCAAGACAAATGTTCTGACAATAGATATAGATAAGGAAATAAGTAAGGTACAAAAGGAGATTGACAATATAGTTGATAACCTCATGGGTTCATCTGAATTATTATCAGTTATAGAGTAGAAGATACACAGTCTTGAACAAAAACTTGAGAAATTTGAAAACAAGAAAGACAAAATAAAAGGGAAGGCAAAAGACCTTAAATGCAAACTCAGCCCCAAATTGGAGTACCTCATCTCTTTCAATAAAGAGATCTCTAAGGCACTTGTTCAAGGATTGAAGACATCGGAAGAACAAATGCATCACCTCACGAGTACTATTCAAAGGATAGAGGCTGCATTGAAAGACAGTGAAAAGTTCACTGAGAGTCTAAATTTGGTATTAGCAGAACTCTTTCAGATTGTAACCCACATGATACAAGGATCAAGGCAGGAAACACACTCCACTGACAGCAAATGACAACCTTTGTCATTGATGTCAAAGGGGGAGTAGTGAGATGAGAAAAGTGATCAGAACAAGACATCATCAGCTCAGGGAGAGCATGGATTTTTGACAACATAGTTTTGGTAAGAAATTCTTTTTGGACATCATTTTTTGGACACTTTTATTTTTCTCACGAGTGTTGCCATCAATGCCAAAGGGGGAGATTGTTGGCAAATGCACACTCCAATGAAAAATTGTAGGTGATTGAAGGTATTGTCATTGATGGCAACCTTACAATCATGTGATACCGGTAGCAAGACACAGGCAGCGGCACTGACAAACTCTACACTGGCATATAGATCACCGACACCAAAAAGATTGATCACCAACACCATGGCCGACAGGAATTTTGTTTAAATGTATTTTGTAATTAATTATAAAATCTTTTGTAAGCCGACTTGGTAGATTGTAATATGACACATATATGTATGAGATCATTGTAGATCATTTAGGTGAGATACGGATAGAGAGATGGAAGGATAAATGCAAACCTAATATGTGAATTGTAAGGTAGATATTGGATAAGGGTTTATGTATGTAGCAGAGCTTAAACTAGTACTGAATCTAGCATAGTAGATGCTGATCTAAAACAGTACAAGACATTGGATTAGTATAATCCATTTTGTAAGTTAGTGTGACTTCTTTGTAATTGAGTAGTGAGCTCTATGCACTTGGCCTTCTTGCATGTGTAGGCCCCTATTGTAAGCAGTAATATTCTCTTATTGGCCAGTAAGTGAATATTGTGGGTCACAAATCCCACTGAGGTTTTTCCCACACTGGGTTTCCTCATTAAAATATTGTGTTATGGTGTGTCTCTTATGTTGTGGTTGCTATTCTTATGTACTGCATTATTTTTGGTTTACCGGTACATAGTTTTGATATGTTTTTCATGTTATAAGTTAAGAAAATTATTATACCGGTTAGATATTGATTCACCCCCCCCCCCCTCTTAGTATCTTTGTGAATCCTAATAGATCTTACCAACCAAAAACCAATCATCCTACCAAGATCAATCGGATACAGGTAAACAATCAAATCAGCTAGAGCAGCCGGTGTTGCCATCAATGCAACACATAATCAATTCCTCCAAATTCCCAACCTATTTCTAGTCTTAAAGTGGATTTATTTGTGAATATTAGACACTTACATATCTATGGTGACTCACAATTGATTATAAGAAAAGTTACAGGAACTTACCAAGCTAAATAAGACAAATTGTCACAATACCATGACTTTGCCTTATCTTTGTTAGAAAAGTTTACTTCTTACACCATGAAGCCTATTCCTCAAAAGGATAATCGATATGTGGATGTGATGGCATGTGTGGCTTCTCTTGTGTTCCTCGAAAATCCTTTGGTAGACCTAAATTTCACTATTCACTATCTTTCTTCCCTAGCTATTACTATTAATCCTAGTGATGTTTCTTATTGTTGTGCTATAGATTATAAAGAATGGTAAATTACCATATTCTACAAGTAGAAATTATAGAGCTAGGATTTTTAAGTTAGCTGGGAGATAAATTATCCTTTCTAATGTCCTTTGTATAAGAGGTTATAATGATTTTCTCTTTCGTTGTCTTAACAAAGTGGAGATCTCGATTGCTCTTGAGGAGGCACATTCAGGTTCTTGTGGGGGGAATTTTGGTGGTAAATCTTTGGATCAAAGGTTTCTTCGAATGGGATAATATTGGAAAACCATGGAAAAAGAATCCTTTGCGTTCATTAAAAAGTGTCATTAGTGTCAACAATATAACAATTTTATCCATGTTCATACACAAGACCTTAGCTCACAAGTGGCCTCTTGGCCCTTTTCTTTGTGGGGTTTGGATCTTATTGGTAAAATTTCACCCCCTTCATCCCAAGGACACACTTTCATCATTACCACTACAAATTATTTATGAAATGGGTAGAAGCAGTGCCTCTTAGATCTAGTACTGCTGAAGCAATCTATCAATTCCTCTTATAAAACATTATTTCTCAATTTGGAATACCTTCCACTAATTTTTTTTACAATGGTACCTAATTCAAGAATAAATATGTAAAGAAATTTCTTAACAAATATCATATTCAACATTGTTTTTCAACACCTTATTCTCCTCAGTCCAATGGTCAAGTTGAAGCCTCTAATAGGAATATTGAGAAAATTCTTCATAAGACTATAAATGAGCATGGTAACAATTGGCATACTCAATTGACCTATGCTCCTTGGGCCTATCAGACAAGTATGTGCATAGCTACAGGTATGACTCCTTACAATCTTGTTTATGGTGTTGACACGATTATGCCTTCAGAGTTAAAGTTTCCCTCGTTGATAATTTCTCTTAAAGGGATAATTGACGATGACTCTTATTGAGAAAAATGCCTTCAACAACTTGAAATGCTTGATAAACAACACATAGTGTATTCAATCATATCATAGGTGTTTACAACAAAGTTACAATGATAAAGTATTCGACATTCCTTCTCTATGAGAGATTTAGTTCTCTATGAGAATCAGTGCAATGTGAATGCTTTACTTGAAGAAAAAGGGAAGTTTAGCGTGAATTGTCTTGGACCATACATTGTCACTAGAGTTTATGGGTTAGGAGCCCATAAAATAGCAGATATGGAAGGCACGCATCTTAAGGAACCTATAAATTCTATGCACCTTCGTAGATATTGTTCCTAGATATATCCTCTCTTATTTTCTTTCTCTATCTTTAATCTTAATTGTATGATGTGTTAGAATGTCTTCATTAAAGCATGTGGTATTCAATTATTGTTATTTAATCTATATTACTTCATTTTTGACAAACATCTTTTAAGGTTTGGTTGTCTTGAATCCATTGTGTAGTTTTTTTATTAATTTGCATTATGTTATGCTAGCTTATCATGCAATTTTCTTTTATGTGTTAAAGTTAAAATGCATCATTTTGTATTTAATTAAGTTCCTTAATTAGATAATACTAGTTATGTAGTTTGAACTTAAACACATTTATGCATCATCACCTATTGTATTTAATTAAACACCTAGGTCATTAAATCACACATGTATTAATTTAATCATGAAGTATTGAGAAATCAATCACATGGGAATAAAATTAGACAAACATGTATATTTCCAAATTCATTACTTTTAATCAAAGCAATATATGCACATTATTTCATAATTAAAAGAACACATTTGAGGTAGAGATCATATATATATATATATATGCATGCATGCATGTATGTATGTATGTATGTATGTATGTATTTGTATATGTATCTAAAATGGGGATCGACTAGGCAATGAAACCTTGGTTAAGACCTATGTATATGTATATGTATATGTATATGTATATATATATATATAGATATATATATATATACATATGCATATATATAGATATATATATATATATACATATGCATATATATATATATATATATACATATGCATATATATATATATATATGTATGTATATATGTATGTATGTATATATATATGTATGTATGTATATATATACATGTATGTATGTATGTATATATACATTTATATATGTATATATACATCTATTTATATGTATATATATATGTATATATATACATGTATATATATATACACATATATATATGCATATATATGTATATATATATATACATGTATATATATATATATACATATATATATATGCATATATATATGTATATATATATATGCATGTAAAAATACATATATATATATATATATATATATATATATATATATACATACATAATCAAAAAAATTAGGTACATCATATATAAAACCGACCACTAAATACAAAATTTGGCTTGTGAGTCATCACCATCTATGTATGGTGGCTACCCAAGCCCTTCGGCCCTTGTTGTGGTGGTCCCCTATGAGTGTAAAAATGGGTAGAGGATTGAAAGTGACCCCTAGACGATCTCCTCCAATCTCGGTCCATAACTATACCCCTATACATGGATGATCCCATCCAGGCCTCTAATAGCTCAAGTCGTAGTTTCTCCCTCTCCTCTTGTCCGAGATCTATCTCTATCCATACTAAATCAAATAAATCCTTGTGGCATCATGTGCTCCTCTAGGGTCTATGCATGATCTATGAAGACTAATAAATAAGAGATGTGGTGAAGATATCAGACAGTGTAAGCAAGATAAGAGCTCGCCATCCCTGTACACCGACTATAGAAGAGAGAACAAAATTAGTTGAGTAAACAATACCTCTAATACCTAATTTAAAATAATAATAAGCCTTTACATAGATCTCCATCCTTCTAGTGTGGGTCAGATATGATACGGGCCTGAGCTACAGTTGTCACTGGTCTTATTGGACACAAAGGATCACTGAGAGGGGGGTGAATAAGTGATTTAAACACTTTTTCTTCAATAGGGATATAACGGGTCACTCAAACAGTGCAAACTAAATGTGTGAAAGGATTTACTATAACATCAACATAACTCATACACAAGAACGCATCACAAAAAACCAGATATATGAGAAAAACTCAATATGGGAAAAACCTCGGTGAGAATAGCTGTTTGAGATCTTCTGCTCCAATCTAGACTCACAATGTAAAAGATCTGATTACAATTTTAGGGCACCAACCCAAGGAGCATCAACCCCTAATTTATGAGCACCACTTTATGCATAATTTATAGGCTACAACCTAAAGGAGCTACAACCCCTACACTAAGCACCAACTCAGTCAGAACAATATAAAGCTCAATTATAGAAATGAGATCCCTATTGCAAAAGAGGTTTTTCAACCTTACAATATTCTGCTTTTCCGGTTTCAACCTTACCGGTCTATGTTTCCTCCACACACTCTGCAAATTTTCTTTGTTGCTAATTCTAACTTTGTTAAGTCCCCTCTCATAACGTCTTCCCAATTCAACTCGCACTAATCACTCTTTATCAGATGTTGCTTCCTTCAGATTTTCACCTATGCATCCTATGCTAACTCTGTTGGTTTGTTTCTTACACTGGTTTACCCTGCCTCTCCTTACCGGTACAGTCTTCTTTCATAAACACTTCAAGTGTTTATCTCTTCAGCTCTCAAACAACAATTTCACACTTACCTTCACTCTACAGTAGCCCCGATCGCAGTCTCAAGTCATCATATTTAGTCTTGAGCTTTCCTGCCAAAAATAAATTCAAACTAAGGGTGGTTAGGGTTTCTTCCATCAATCAAATCTTCATTAGATCCGATCCAATCTACCTTGGATTGATCACCTACATTAGAGGGATGCATCTGTACATGTTTTCCATTGTCCAATGTATATTTGCTAAAGATAGCAATCTCGACCATGGTTTTTGGCCTTGAAAATTGTTGACTCATTTATGACCCAGCTGTTTCCTTCTCGAGGTCCTCTTGCAATCTGATTTCTTTGCTTTGATCCAAGTGCCAACAACTCCTTGATATTTCTCTATCATTCATTCTTCCTCAAGTCGCATCAATCTGTTATTGACCCATGATTTGTGGATGTTTCATAAATATCAACTAACTATTCCAACAACCATGTTGATGGAAACTTCACCAACCTCTGCATGCTTTCCACCTTAGCTCCACATGGCATCACATTGGCCATACACACAGCTCACTGACACAAGATCGATTTACACTTGAACATTCAACAAACTCATACTGACACAAGCCATTACCAGTGAGACCTTCTCCTTCTACTTCCATATTGTTAGGATAACTGGTGAACAATTGAGAAGGGGGGGGTGAATCAATTGTTAACAGATTATAACTTTTAATTCACAATTCAACCTTAAAAAAATCAAGTACCGGTAAAGCACATATAGATACCGATAGGAATAAATACCAATAAACAATACAACTTAATAATTAACCAAATAATCAATGCAAATAAACCATAACACATAACACCATGATTTGTACATGGAAAACCCAAAAATGGAAAAACCATGGTGGGAATCGTACCCACAGTCAGATGATACTTCTGCAGAAAGTATGAGTTACAATGAGGGGCCTGCACTTGTAGGAAGGCACACTGCCTAGAGCATACTGCTCATTAAAAAAGAGTCTCACTAACTACATAGAGGATACAACCATCTCAAGATAAATGGACAACAATACATTAGAGTGAACTGCTAGAAATAGCATCTACCATGCCTAATTATAGTCCCAGTTAAGCTCAATGTCAGAGGACTAAATCCTCTTCTGAATCTAATTTGATCACCAATGATCGACCAACTCCTCTGCCTGAATGATATTACAATATTCTCACATTACATTCCTTGACAATGACCTTTCAATAACCAGGATACTTTACAAAGAGTTTCTACCTCTTATTTATACAAACCCTAAGGCCTAAACTGATTAGGTCAGCTTATGATCAAAACAATAATAATGAATCCATAAATCATCTCAAAATATCTCGGTAATGTGTAGGGTACATGTTAGCATGATACCGGTCCATAACCTAGATAGGTACCGGACCTATTCTGGGTCCACCATGCCAAAGCAATGTCTTCAATAAGTTGAAGCATGATCAAAGAACATCTTCAACATCCTGAAATCCATAAAGAAGATGCACCAACACCAATTATGCATCCTATCATGATTCCTCAATGAAAGCTCTATCGGTAAAGCCTTTAACCAGTGTCGGTAAGGGTTTACCAAAGTGTATGATAGCATCTGATTACCAAGCCAATACCAACTGACCAAAACATGCACATGGAGCATATAACACATGAAATCAAACATACTTCATTGATCCAAACATGTCAGAAGTATCCAACAGATAGTCTCTTCTGTCGGTAACACTAGATCTTCTACCAGTAACCAAAACTTGTTTGTCGGTAACCAACCATAACAACTAGTGTTGACATCAATGATAAAACATCAATACAACACATAATCAATTCATCCATTATGCCAACAATCTCCCCCTTTGGCATTGATGGAAACACTAGATGTGAAAAATATCTAAGTACGAAGAAATGCCAAACAAGTCTCCCCCTGTGGAAGACAACCAACAATCAATAGCTCTCCCCATATGAATGATATCTTTGTAAGGTTCTGAATGATTTTTCACATTAGTATCACTCCCCCTATGACATCAATGCCATTAATCTGACAAACAATATCAAAGCAATGATATAAACCTCTGAATCTCAAAGCTGACTACTCCCCCTGAGTAGTAGCACTACTCATCAATGTTGGAATGAATAATGTCTCTGATAATGCATGTCAAACTGATGACAAACTTCATCAATCAAGTCTCTACCAGAGGAGCAAAAACCCCTAACCTGTCTCTCAAATAATCAAATGATTCCTTAGACAATGAATTAGTGAATATGTCTGCAATTTGTTCTTAGTGTTCACATAGACCAATTTGACTTCCTTTGCTTCTACCTTGTCCTTCAAAAAGTTATGCTTTATTGAAATATGATTAATCTTGGAGTGAAATACCAGATTCTTAAGCATATCAATAGTTGCAGAGTTATCACAGTGGATAACTACTAGTTCACTACAATTTACCCTGATATCCTTCAACATTTGCTTCATCCACAAGACTTGAGTGCAATTAGTTGTTGTTGCAACATACTCAACTTCTATAGTAGATAAAGAAATGCATGACTTTTTTTTACTGATTCATGAAACCAGTTTCTTTCCAAGAAAAAAACCTCCACCAGAAGTGCTCTTCCTATCATCAGTATATCCTGCCCAATCTAAGTCAGTATATGCACATAAAGTGAAATCATCATTTGTAGAATATGCACATATTATGTTGTTCCTTGCAAATACCAGAATATCCTCTTTACTGCACATTCATGATTTTCTTTAGGATTACTTTGATATCTTGAAACAATACTTACTGTATTCATAATATCAAGTCTAGTCTGAGTTAGATATAGCATACCACCAATCATAGACTTATACCTTGTCAGATTTACCGGTAAAGAAGTATCCTTGATAGATAATTTCTCACTTGTCACCATAGGAACACTTACCGGTTTGCAATTATTCATACCAAACGTATTCAATAACTCCCTCAGATACTTATTTTGACAAATAAAAATGCCTTTGTCAGTTTGAGTAATCTGCAAACCTAAGAAAAATCTCATCTCACAAATCATGGACATTTCAAATTCATTCTTCATATTGTTACCAAATTCCATACACAATTTATCTTCTCCTCCAAAAATGATATCATCAACAAATACTTCAATAATCAGAATATCATTATCAATGATCTTATAATATAATTTACTATCAGCACTACCTTTAGTAAAACCAAGCTTCAAAAGATATTTATCGAACCTTGCATACCAAGCTCTAGGAGCCTATTTCAATCCATATAAATATTTCTTCAATCTGCAAACCATATCTTTATCATCTGTTAGTGAAAATCCATTAGGTTTCTCAATGTAAACTTCTTCTTCAATTTCACCATTCAAAAATTCACATTTAACATCCATTTGATAAACCTTATAGTTCTTATAAGTTGCATAGGCAAGAAATAGTCTAACAGCTTCAATTCTAGTTATAGGTGCAAATGTCTCGCCATAATCAATTCCTTCCATCTGAGAATATCCTTTACAAATCAATCTAGCCTTGTTTCTTACAACTTGACCATCCTCATTCTGTTTATTCCTAAAAAACCCATTTAGTTCCAATAACATTCTTATTTTTAGCCTAGGGAACTTAAGACCAAGTTTCATTATTCTCTATTTAATCTAATTCATCTTCCATAGCCTTTAACCAATGTTTATCCTTACAAGCTTCAATAATAGTTGTTGGTTCAAATTGAGAAATAAGACAGATCTCTTCATTTGCCAGTTTTCTTCTTGTCATAACTCCCTTGTTCCTATCTCCAATTATTTGATCTTCAAAATGATTTAATCTTACATACCTTGGTTTCTTTTGAACTTCAGGATCACTGCTCTGATCATCAGTCATAGTTCAATTTTTTGATTGTGCCAGTGTAACTGTCTCAGTTTCTTGTACCAGTTGAGGCATTACCAATTTAGTTATGCTCATTTCCACTGTCGATTCCCTGTCATATTATATAGAATGATTTATGTATTTCTCATCCACTTTCGCATTAGCACTTTCCACAATTTTCTGTAATCTTTTGTTATAACATCTATATGCTTTGCTTTGAATTGAATAACCAAGAAATATCCCTTCATCACATCTAGGATCAAACTTTCCAATTCAATCATCTCTTTTGATATAGCATTTACTTCCAAAAATTCTGAAATACTTAACAGTAGGTGTATATCCAAACCATAATTTATAAGGGGTCTTACCGGTTTCACCTTTGATGTGAATTCTATTGAATGTGTAGACTATTGTACCACTACTTCTCTCCAATAGATATGAGGCAATTTGGCTTCCATCGTCATAGATCTTGCTACATCCAAGATGGTTCTATTCTTTCTTTCCACTACTCCATTCTGCTAAGGAGTCTGAGGTGTAAATAACTATCTCCTAGTTCCATTTTTCTCACAATAATTGTTAAATTCATGAGAAGTGAACTCACCACCATGATCTGATCTTAGACATTTGATTTTCAATCTAGTTTCTGTTTCAACCTTTTCTCTAAAGATCTTGAATTTCTCAAAAGCTTCAGACTTCTCCTCAAGAAAAGTCACCCACATCATCCTAGAATAGTCATCAATAATCAACATGAAATACCTATCACCTTGAAAGCTTCTAGTCCTTGCTGGACCACATAAGTCAGTGTGAATCAAATCAAGTACATCATTAGATTTATCATGTATGCTCTTAAAAGAAGTTCTAACCTGCTTTCCCAATTGACATTTCTTACATACCAGATTGTGAGCCTTCATAATATTAGGTATATCTCTAACTGCCTTAGTAGAACTCATCTTAACAATACAATCAAAATTAACATGACACAACCTCTTATTCCATAACCAACTCTCATCAATATGAGAAATCAAACATGTCTTATTACCAGTGTTCAAGTGAAAGATATTACCTCTAGTCTGAATACCAGTTACAATCTCCAAACCAGTCTTGTTAATGATTTTGCATTTTCTATCTTTAAACTGAAGTTGGAAACCCTTGCCTACCAATTGAACAACACTCAAAAGATTATTCTTTAAACCTTCTACATAATAGACATTATCAGCATTATACTTGCCATCCAAAGAAATAACACCTCTACCTTTGATCAAACATGCCTTGTCATCTCCAAATCTAACTTGACCGCCATTGTATTCTTGCAGGGACATAAATTTCACCTTATCTCCAGTCATATGATGTGAGCATCCACTATCAATTACCCATTCATTCTTATCTTCAACTTTTGCTGTCAGGGCCTTTTCTTCATTTTTGATAATAGGTTCTGGTTCATCTTCTTTTAAAGTATAGAACACCCATTCTTTTCCATATCCAGATCCACTAGTAGAGTCTTCTTCCAGTTCATCTCCAGAGTCATCAGTTACTCCTTCCTCATCTTCTATGTAGCATTGTTTACTTTTCTTGAATCTATATCTATTCTGGTTAGGCTTAAAAGATTTCTTAACTCTTTCCTCAAACCTTGCATTCCTTTCAGGGCATCTAGATGCAAAATGACTAATCTTATTGCATGCAAAACATTTAAAAGTTGCTTTTCCTTCATACTTACTTCCAGTTGGTCCTTTAGGTATTCTTCTAGCAAAGAAGGCTTCAAGTTGCTCAAGTTATTCATCTTCTTTCCTCATGTCTTCCAATTCCTTTGCATATAGGGCTTCCCAATCACTTTTGCCAATTGATGTTGATGATGATGCATGAAAAGTAGGTTCTAGTTTTACAGCTCCAGAAGATCCAAATTCTTCAAGCTCAAAAGCAGATAATTTCCTAATCAGAATGTCTCTATTAACTAAAGTATTTTCCATTGTCCTTAACTCATTAATTGTAGTTGCCTTCATCTTGTAAGTCGGTGGAAGAGCTCTCAAGACTTTGGAAACTATTTCATCTTCACTTAGAAATCCTCCACAACATTGAATTCCCATAACAATCTCATTTACTCTTTCCATAAACACAACAATTATTTCATTCTTCCATTTTCAAGTTTTCATATCTTACCCGGTAACCATCAAGTTTAGCAATTTTGAAAGTAGGATCACCTTCATTCAAAGTTTGCAATTTGTCCCACATAACCTTAGCCAATGATTTATCAGTCAATCCCATGATCTACTTATCAGTAAGTGCACACAAGAGAGCTTCTCTAGCTCTGCAATCATTTTCAATATTCTTATCCAAGTCTGCAGGAGCAGGATTTCCCGATGTCGAATCATAAGGTGTGTATCCTTTCTCAGTAATCTCCCAAATATCTTTTCCTAGACATCTAAGATGACTCTCCATTTGAATTTTCCATATCCCATAATTTGTTCCATCAAGCTTAGGGATTTCTCTTTTGAAAATAGTTGCCGATGGATTAGAAGTGTAAGTTGCCATAGGATCTACCTCAAGCGGTTAAGCTTCTGCAAAAGAGGACCAAAGCTCTGATACCAATTGTTAGGATAATCGGTGAGCAACTAAGAGGGGGGGGCGAATCAATTGTTAACAAATTATAACTTTTAATCCACAATTCAACCTTAAACAAATCAAGTACCAGTAAAGAACATACAGATACCGATAAACAATACAAATTAATAATTAACTAGATAATCAATGCAAAGCAATCATACCACATAACACCATGATTTGTACGTGGAAAACCTAGAAAGGGAAAAACCACGTTGGGAAGCCTACCCACAGTCAGATGATACTTCTGCAGAAAGTATGAGTTACAATGAGGGGCCTGCACTTGTAGGAAGGCACACTGCCTAGAGCATACTGCTCATTAAAAAAGAGTCTCACTGACTACATAGAGGATACAACCATCTCAAGATAAATGGACAACAATACATTAGAGTGAACTGCTAGAAATAGCATCTACCATGCCTGATTACAGTCCCGGTTAAGCTCAATGCCAGAGGACTAAATCCTCTTCTGAATCAAATTTGATCACCAATGATCGACCAACTCCTCTACCTGAATGATATTACAATATTCGCACATTACATTCCTTGACCATGACCTTTCAATAACCATGTTACTTTATAAAGAGTTTCTACCTCTTATTTATACAAACCCTAAGGCCTAAATTGATTAGGTTGGCCACCTAAAAGATATTACAATAAGATCATTGCATAATTCCTTATTACAATGATATTCCATGTCAGCTTAAGATCAAAACAACAATAACAAATCCATAAATCATCTCGAAACATCCCAGTAACATGTAGAGTACACATTAGCATGATACCGATCCATAACCTAGATAGGCACTGGACCTATTCTGGGTCCACCATGCCAAAGCAATGTCTTCAAGCAGTTGAAGAATGATCAAAGAACGTCTTCAGCATCCTAAAATCCATGAAGAAGCTGCACCAACACCAATTATGCATCTTGTCATGATTCCTAAATGAAAACTCTGTCGGTAAAGCCTTTAACCAGTGTTGGTAAGGGTTTACCAGAGTGTATGATAGTATCTAATTACCAAGCCAATACCAACTAACTAAAACATGCTCATGGAGCATATAACACATGAAATCAAACATACTTCACTGATCCAAACATGCCGAAAGTGTCCAATAGATAGTCTCTTTTGTCAGTGACACTAGATCTTCTACCGGTAACCAAAACCTGTCTGTCGGTAACCAACCATAAAAGATAGTGTTGACATTAATGATAAAACATCAATGCAACACATAATCAATTCATCCATTATGCCAACACTTATGTCGGTTCAATATTCTTTATACCAAGTGACATACCTTTACTGGTAGCCTACAACACCGGTTGACATCAATGACAACTCAATGCCAACGAGTTTAGATTCACTTCCCTCTCCATGCTCATAGTGTCTTTGTACCTCGCGATGTGGTTCTATCAAGGATGATCGACATAGGATCGAGATTGGCCTCTCTAGGGTTTTCTCCTCAAATGAATCATGATCATCGCTAGTGGACAACTGACCTCATGCATTGACCAGGGTTTCCCCTCATATTATCTAATGGAAATATGGCTTTGGGGTAGTCCCTATCCCTCCATGTGATGTATCTATTTTATACACCTATATCATCATTGAATGGAAAAACTACATCTCTACCCTCATCATCCAAATCTGTCAACTCTATCTCATCACTAGTAAACCTAGGGATTTCTCTTTATCTTATGGCAAATGGACAGTGTTATATTAAGATCGATATGGCCAAAGGAATGCCTTGCTCCAAACTAAAACTTTTCCTCACTCGATCAAATTATAATGGGACAATGATATAGTTGTGGTGACCCTCTAGGAAGCAGTTCCCCTACATGAGGTGAAGTTGTCTGTGCTAATCTGGCCATGTCACCATCTATCGGTATAACCTACACACAATATCATTTGATCACAATCTATCAATAACCAACATCTAGTATAAAAAACACCCCTCTGCCATGGTCTAGTGAGAGGATAAGCATATGACCTAGGTTGATCGATGTCCAAATCCACTGAAAACCCCATTGGCATAATACATGTGATATGCTCAAACCTCCAAATTTGTACAAGGGTGCAAGTCATCAAACTCCATCCCTCTCCATATGAAAAATCTCCCAAATAATGGTAGAGATGGGATAGCATGCTCTCTCCCCATGAGAATACTATGTGATGCTCCTCAATCACACAGATAGCATATGTGAGACCCTCGTCCTTCTAATTACCTCATCCATCCACATCATGTTCATTTAAGTTTTATGCTCATAATGTAGGATAGAACTCTAATTATTGCATTTTATCTCGTTTAGGATCTTGTAAGCACATAAGATTCTAGCACACACACATTTGAATACATTATTGGCTATTTGTTGAGGTGGAAATCACCAAAACAAGGAGTTTGACTAAGGAAAAACCCTATATAGCCACTCAAACACCATTTTTCAAGTTGCAGGAGTAGGTGTAGACAACTAAAAATGTCTCATTGATCATACACTAATTATTCATTTATTTAATTAAGTAATTCTTTAATTATTTGATTAAACTAATTATTTCTTCTAATCATCACATACAACATTTCTAATTATTCTAATTTATATTCTTTAATTAATTAATCAATTAACTCTATCTCAAATATTAATTAAATATTATTTATTTAATTAATTACAATTAATTCCTTAATTAAAATAATCTTTATTATTTTATTAATCACATTTCTAATGTTAAAATAATTTCATTTAAATTATTTAAATTAATTAACTTATTCCTCCAGTTCCCCAAATTCAAATTTTAAATAATTCCATCTAATTTCATTTCTCTCAAATTCACAATTCCCCAAATGCAAATTTCAGTTAATTTCATCTAATTCCTATTAGAACAAACATGAGGAAAACTGAGAGGAGGGGGGGTGAATTAGTTTTCCATAAGTTAAACAATTATTGCAGATTATAAAGCTTCTATCGGAGGAAAATGAAAACAAATTAGTGAAAGATAAAGCATGAAAGTACACAACACACAACACCAATATTTTTGATGTGGAAAACTCGGTTAAGGGAAAAACCATGGTGGGAAAACCTACCCACAATTAGATAATACTTTTGCAGCATTATGTGAAAATATTACAATGGGAATCACACTTGCAATCAGGCCAACTGCCTAGAGGACATTCCTCAACACAAAAGGGAAGTCTCACTGACTTACATAAACATTGGACTACAGTCCAGAGGAAATCAACTATGGAAATACCATCTCCTAATGCTTGATTACAGTTTTGGTTAAACACAAATGTCTGCCCTGCAACACCAAACTATCCACAACCTTTCATTGAATGATATATCCTTGTTCACACATAAACCTCTCTCTGATAATGCAAACATAACCTCGCTCACACAAATTACATGAATATATCACCCATATATACAAATCATCAACCTATTATCAAGGTCAGCTAAACCCTCAACCCATGATTCATAATTACAAAAATTACATCACACGATACCACTGGACCAATATTATGATTTGCATTACATAGAATGGACGTAATTTAAATTCCCAAACAAGTATATCCATCAAAAATCTCGCCAAGATCAATTGTAACATGTTACTCAAACTGGTAGAAATTGTCAGTGTCAATAACATAGAATATCGACCAACCAAACTCAAATAGGATCACCAAATCTTCATGCCAGCCAATGTGAAGCCACCAAACAATTGGGACATGATCAAGAAAACCTTTAGTAGGTTAAGAACCATTTCCAGAAGCCAAACCAAACCCACTTAACCATTTCATCAAATATCACCAACTAGTATCATCAACCTAGACCAAGAACAACTAGCAATCTAGAACATAATCAATAGATTTTGAACCACCAGATCATGAACCAACTGAATATGACATATATATAATCATCCCGAATAAACATCCAAAATTGAATCTAACAATCTAAACATAGAGGATCAGAATCTCTGATAACCTCTACCAAAACCATGTCAAACTAGAACAGGTCAGCAGCCAACCAGAGCAGCATTGACATCAATGACAACAAATAATCAATTACTGCATATTGCCAAAAATCTCTCCCTTTGGCATTGATGGCAACACTAAATGTGAAACACATCTAAGTGCCAGGGAATGCCAACAATCTCCCCCTAATTGAAATATGTTTATTTATTTTTCACATGAACAACTCTCCCCCTTTGACATCAATGACACAGGGTTGATACCACCAACATCTGGCTACTCCCCCTGAGTAGCAACATCATCTCATCAACCCGGATCAAAAGATATTTCTGATAAGCTCACCAGATTGATGTATCCCTGCATCTCTAAGTCTCTTCCGGAGGGGTGGTGATCCCCAATTGATCTCTAAGATATTCAAAGTATCTTTAGGAAATGGTTTTGTTAGAATATTTGCAATTCATTCCTTAGTGGGCAAATATACCAATCCGACTTCCTTTGCTTCAACCTTTTCCTTCAAGAAATTATACCTTATAGATATGTGCTTTGATTTGGAATGAAATACAAGATTCTTCTACATATCAATAGAAGTTGTATTATCACATTGAATAACAGTAGGCTCATCATAACTTACTCTTATATCCTTCAATATTTGCTTCATCCATAAAATCTACGTACAATTTTTCATAGCAACTACATATTCCACTTCAGCAGTAGATAATGAAGTGGATGATTGTTTCTTGCTAAGTCATGAAACTAATTTCTTCCCAAGAAAGAATGCACCACCTGTAGTGCTCTTTCGGTCATCAACATCTCTTGCCGAATCTGAGTCTATATAGGCACATAATCTGAAATCATCATCCTTTGGATACCATAACCTATAATTTGTTGTTCCTTTCAAATATCTGAATATCCTTTTAATAGAAATGTCGTGATTTCTTCTTGGATCTAACTAAAATCTAGAAGCAATGCAGACAATATTCATTATATCTGGTCTAGTTTGAGTTAAGTAGAATAGTCCACCAATCATTGATTTGTATATAGATGAGTTCACTCTAGGAGATTCATCTTCCTTTAACAGTTTGCAACCAGTTATCATAGGGGTTCCAACTGGTTTTGAGTCTTTTAGTCCAAATTTCTTTAGCAATTCTTTCACATATTTAGTTTGACAAATGAAAATACCTTTATCAATCTAATTGATCTGCAAACATAAGAAAAATTTCATCTCACCAATCATAGACATTTCAAATTCATTCTTCATGTCATCAACAAATGTCATACATAGATTTTCTTCTCCTCCAAAAATGATATCATGAATAAAGGCTTCAATGATCAGTATGTCATCATGCTCAATATTATAAGTTTCTATCAATATTACCTTTGCTAAAACCAAGCTTTAAAAGATATCTATCCAATCTAGCATACCAGGCTCTAAGGGCTTGTTTCAATCTGTGTAAGGCTTTCTTCAATTTGCAAACCATGTCCTTATCATCTGGAAGTGAAAATCCATCAAGATTCTCAATGTGCACTTCCTCTTCAAGATCTCCATTTAGGAATGCACATCTGACATCCATTTGATATACCTTGTAGTTCTTATGTGCAACATAGGCACGAAATAGTCTTATTGCTTCAATCCTTGCAATCGAAGCATAAATTTCATCATAATCAATTCATTCTTGCTGTGAGAATCCTTTTCAAACCAATATAGCTTTGTTTCTTACGACTTGTCCTTCTTCATTTAATTTGTTCCTTAAAACCCATTTAGTTCCAATAATATTTTTATCTTTAGGCTAAGGAACCAATTCTGATGTGTTATTCTTTTCTATGTGATTTAATTTCTCTTCCATTGCTTTCATCCAATTCTCATCTTTACAAGCTTCAATAAATGATTTCAGTTCAATTTGAGAAATTAAACATACCTCTTCAGTAGCTAACCTTCTTCTTGTCATCACACGTTTTATTTTATCTCCAATGATCCGATCTTCATAATGATTTAGCTTTACATATTTGGGAGTCTTTGGATTATCTTGACTTTTTGACTCTTTATGCTCTTCAACAATTACTATGGAATTTTCAGATGTTACCGGAGCAACCGGATCAATAAGCTGAACTAATTCTTGCACTATCGGTTCTGATATGAAAATCGCAGCTTCTGGTCCATAGTCATATGATCTAATCTCATTGTTTCTTTCCTCAACTACTTTAATATATATGCTTTCCATTATCCTTTGCAATCTTTTGTAATAACATCTATATGCTTTTCTCTTAGTAGAATAACCTAAGAATATTCCTTCATCACATCTAGGAACAAATTTCCCTGATGCATCATCTCTTCAGATATAGCATTTACGTCAAAAAAATTCTGAAATACCCGACAGTAGGAGTATGAACGAACCATATTTCATAAGGAGTCTTACCGGTATCACCTTTTACATGTACTCTGTTGAAAGTATAGACTATAGTATTGACAACTTCTCTCCAATAGGTATCAGGCAATTTGGATTCCATCATCATTTCCCTTGCAACATCTAAGATAGTTATGTTCTTCCTTTCCACTATTCCATTTTCTATGGATTTCTAGGTGTAGACAATTGTCTTTTGATTCCATGTTTCTCAGAAAAAATTTTAAACTCACCGAATGTAAATTCACCACCTTGATCTATTCTTAAGCACTTTATCTTCAATTTTATTTTTTTCTCAACCATAGCTTTGAATATTTTGAATTTCTCAAGGGCTTTTGATTTTTCTTTCAAATTGCAACCCACATCATTCTAGAGCAATCATCAATAAGAAACATAAAGTATCTATCTCCTTGAAAACTTTTAGTCCTTGTTGGACCACATAGATCAGTATGAATAAGATCAAGAATTCCATTAGATCTAGCATGTATGCTTCTGAAAGAAGTTCTAACTTGCTTACCCATTTGAAAATCTCTACATACCAAATTATGAGGCTTGATAATATTGGGCAAATCTCTGATAGCCTTGGTTGAACTGATCTTCACTATGCAATCAAAATTCACGTGAGACATCCTTTTATGTCATAGCCAACTTTCATCAATTTGATCAATCAAGCAGGCCTTCTCCCCAGATTTCAAATGAAAGATATTTCCTTTGGTTTGAGTTCTAGGTGCAATTTCCAATCCAGATCTATTGATAATCTTGCATTTTCCATCTTTTAATTGCAAATGAAATCCTCTATCCACCATCTGGCCTACACTCAAGAGATTATGCTTCAAACCTTCAACATAATAAACATTGTCAGTACTATTCTTACCATCCAAGGATATTGTTCATTTTCCTTTGATCCTACATGCCTTATTGTCTCCAAATATTAATAGTCAACCATCAAATTCTTGCAGAGTTAGGAATTTCCTCTTATCACCGGTCATGTGATGTGAGCAACCACTATCTATGACCCATTCATCTTTCTCTTCAATTTTAGTAGCTAGATCTTTTTCCTCAGTATGAGTTGTATCATTGACAAGTTCTAGAGATTCATCCTTGATAGCAATAAAGACCCAATATTTTCTACTACCCGAGCTTCCATTACTAGATCCACTTATAGGTTCATCATCATTAGAATCATCGATAATACCAAAATCTCATCACCAACATAGTAACATGATTTTTCCTTATTCCTTCTATATTTAGGTGTGATCTGATATTTCTAATTAGGTTTATAATTCCTCATAAATCTTTCATGATTCCTAGTAGCTCTTTCAGGACATGTAGAAGAAAAATGGCCAATCTTATTACATGAAAAACATTTAAATGGAACTTTTCCTTCATACTTACTTCCAACCGATCCTTTTGGGATTCTTCTAGCAATTAGGGCTTCCAATTCTTGAAGTTCTATATCTTCTCTTTCAATGACTTCCATCTCTTTAGCATATAACTTTTTCCAATCTATCTTCTGTTTACCGGAGGCAGATGCTTTAAATGAAGTCTTTGTTTTAGTAGTATTCTGATCTCCAAGCTCCTCAAGTTCAAAAGTAGTCAATTTCCCAAGTAATGTATCTATGGTTATAGGGGTATTTGACATTGTTGGGAGTTCATTTATTGCAGTAGTCTTCATCTTGTAAGCTAGAGGTAAAACTCTTAGAATTTTTGAAACAACCTCATCCTCATTAACTATTCCACCGCAACATTTGATTCCCATGACAATTCCATTCACTTTATCCATGAAAGAATGTATCATCTCATCTTCCTCCATGTTCAAGCTTCAACCAAATCTTCTTTTCATTTTCCAGCTCTATGACACTCAACAATTTTTCATCTGATAGGGAACTTAACAATGCTTCTTTTTCTCTAACATCATTATCAGCTCTCTTGAATTCATCAGCAGGTGTTAGAGTTCCAAAATTAGGATCATGAGTTGTAAAATCATTTTCTATTATCTCCCATACTTCAGCTCCAAGACATCTCAAATGAGTCTTCATTCTCTCCTTGCATAAGTTATAATTTGTACCATCAAATCTGGACTCTCCTTTCGATAAAAATTAGATACCAATTGTTAGAATGAACCAAGGGAAAACTAAGAGGGGGGGATGAATCAGTTTTCCACAAGTTAAATAATTATTACAGATTATAAACCTTCTATGAGAGAAAAATGAAAAAATCATAGTGAAAGATAAATCATGAAAGAACACAGCACATAACAACAATATTTTTGACATGGAAAACCCAATTTAGGCAAAAACCATGGTGGGAAACCCTTCCCACAATCAGATAATGCTTCTATAGTAGTATGTGAAAATATTACAATGGGGATTGCGCTTGCAATCAGGCCAACCACCTATAGGACACTCATCAACACAAAAAGGAAGTCTCACTGACTTACATAAATATCAGACTACAATCCGGAGGAAATGAACTATGGAAATAGCGTCTCCTAATGCTTGATATTAGTTACGGTTAAGCACAAATGTCTGCCCTACAACACCAAACTCTACTCAATCCTTCGCTAAATAATATAACCTTATTTGCACATAAACCTCTCTCTAATAATGCAAACATAAATTACTGACACTCAAATTACATGAATATATCACCTATATATACAAATCATCAACCTGTTATCAAGGTCGGCTAAACCCTCAACCCTATTACAAAAATTACATCACACAATACCACCAAACAAATATTATGATTTACATTACATATCATGGACCTAATTCACATTCCCAAACAATTATATCCACACGAAATCCTGCTGAGACCAATTGCAACACGTTACACCAATCGGTAGAAACCCTTAGTGTCAATAACACAGAATAACTAATCGGACCCAAATAGGATCACCAAATATACATGCCAACCAATGTGAAGCCACCAAACAATTGGGACATGCTCAAGAACACCTTCATCATGTTACAAATCATTTCTATAAGTCAGATCAAAACCACTTAACCATTTCATCAAATATCACCAAGTGGGACCAAGAACATATCTACCGACAGTCTAGAACACAATCAATAGCTTCCAGAGCACCAACCCATGAACCAAATGAATATGACATACATATAATCATCTTGAATAGCCATCCAAAATGAATCAAACAATTTGAACATACTAGATCAGAATCTTTGATAGCCTCTACCAAACCATGTCGAACCAGAACAACTTAGCAGCCAACCAGAGCAGTTAAGCAACCGACTGGAGAAATGTTGACATCAATGATAACACATGATCAATTCCTGCATATTACCAACACAAACAACAGTGAGAACAAATATTACAAAAAATTCCCCACTACACTCTAAGTGCCTTAGGAAAATATCCAAGGATGTTGGAACCAAATTGCAGGATTTACAAGGTATATGGAAACTTAAACCTAACACTACTTTAGAATCAATTGTGAAGCTATCTTCTTTGACATTCTATCTCTTCTATATGGATCCATTTATGTGCCAAATATTATAATAGTTTTACCTTGAATATCCCTTTTTGAGGAGCTACATAGTGTTGGTGTAATTATTTATCCATCTTGGATATAATTATACTTTACTTAAGTTTACATAGGTACATGCACAAAATTGTAGTTTGCATATGAGAAACTTAGGGAGATGTGCATACATTGGCAGTGTGTATGTAGGAGAATTTCCACCTTTTATGGTATGATCTTGTTGTTACTTTATCATATCCACTTATTCTGGAGTAATAATTCCACCTTTGGTGGGTGATCCACCTCATGTGGAATATTTTACTATTTCTTGTACCTTCCCCTACCTACCCTTTCATCTCATTGAGCCACATGTCATCATTGTGTGCTCTCTTATCTCTTAGCCTTGCGTTTATAAGAAGACCATCTACATTGTATGTAGCAATTCTTGACTATCCACTTGATCTCTTTTGCATCTTGATGAGAATATAGTTTATTCTTGTCACATATTTTATCTCTCTTGTCATTGTGTTATCTATTGGTCTCTTTGGTATTGGTTGCTTCAAGCCTAATCTCACATGGTATCAGAACGGTTGGAGTGCCATTGCATAGCCTTTGGAGAGATTTTATTGTGTCATTGAAGGAGTCCAAGAGGAAGATATGAGGAGTAGCATCTTATAGAGGCATCGTAGACCAGATCCAACCTCTCCATTGCATCTAGGTGGCCATTTCCATGAATTTTGACTATAAATTCACTTATATTTGGTGAAAGTGTGATTTTAAGGCTTGGAGAAATTTTTTGCCCAATTTGGGCATACGGTAAGGATTGTGTTTAAAAAAATAAAAAATTATATTTTCTGCGAAATTATTCTAATTTCTGTAATTTTTAATATTTCACAGAAAATTTATTTATGTAAAAGTTTTATTTTATTTTTTAAAAAATTTTTTTTTGGGGCAAGGTCCGCAGACAACCTCGTCTTCTATACTATACACTGCATACATTTTTGCAGGGTCGTACCTACATTGTTCCCTAACTAGCTCATCTCCTCCTAACCAGCACTCCACAACCACCGCTTTGTCCTCCTGGTTCCCAACTCCCGGCGCCACCCCGATCGACGACTTGCACATGCTCAATGACCTCACCCACATCGATGCCACAGGGCACTTTGCTATTAATCTATGTAGAAATAAAAGGTTTTTCTGGCCACGCAAAATTTCATGTGGCACACTTTCATTGGGTCACATCACTACATATTGTTGTTCTCAAATTTTGATTTCCCTAATCCCCTCTGTAAGAAAATTGAAAGCCTTTGTTGCATATGGAGAGGACAACAAGAAAATAGAACTCTAGAATAACATATAACAAGGTTTCTACAAAACCTTCTACACTTTAAGCTTATCCTAAGCTTAGGTGGGTATACCTCTTGTGAATACTTTCACAATTTTAATATAAGACCCACAGTAAACCAGTGTTAAAAACCTATGAACCTCATCACCTCAACAATACTGAAACATTAAAAGAAAACATGTGTTCATTTTCAGTCTTGACCCCAAGAAAGATAGAAAAAACTCAACAAATGATATCAGTGCCTTATCTAGGCTACAAAGTCACCCAAATTAAACAAGAGTTCTGAATTTTGACATTCACATACATCCTATCACTTCAACTTCATCAAATTAATATATGCCTAACATATATGTAAGTTTTTCCTTTATGCTAAACCTGTTCATCAAATTCGAGCAAAAAACACTATTGATTCACTAACAGAGGGGTTTTACATATATTTAATTCCACCCCTTGAGAGAAAAACCTAAAACACGTCTATAAGCTTGCCTTGCAATCCCCATCCAATCAAATAACCCTTGATTATTTAAAAGAACACAATAAATCAACAAATGCATGCAAGAAGACAACATAAATATGAGCTCAAAATGATCCGATCTATATATTAATATCCATTTTCAAAAATCATACATAACTCGAGATCTTTTTGCAAAAAACCAGAAGACCCTATATTAATTTTGGCAGAGTTTCTTTACAAATTCTTGTGATGTCCTTTTTTAAAGTCCTGGTATCCATTTATAATGATATGGATGCAAACAAGCTTTGGACTTCCCTATGAAAAGTTTGTTACAACCGTGATTCCTGCTGAAAAGAAGTTACAATCATTTCCATTCCTAGCGGCTTTGAAGTTTGTTATACTGCTGCAACATTAGCTAATTGTTCTGGAACCTCCACTTCTTGCACTGCATATTTGTTTTTCCACTCTTGGAACATGTCATCACCAGGCCAGGAGAAGTTAACAATTTTCTTCTTCAACTTATTCAATCTTTTCCATGTGTTTCTTAATTGCTTAACCTCTGTTTCCAAAAAACCATAATGTGACTTCATCTTCTTAATTTCTTCAATTGTCCGAATAAATAAAGATGTGTCATCTGAATTGATGACTTCATTTATCCATTGAGACAATTTATGTCCTAGCTCATCTAGCCATACTTTTTCATCTTTTAACTCACTTGTGCTAACAAAACCTCCAAGAAATATTTCAAATTTCTGATTAGCATATTCCTTTTTGTACAAATTTGCCTTTCTTTCTAGACCAGCTCTTCCTTCTACCAACTTCGTCATGCCTTTCACTAACTCACACATGGATTTAATAGTGGCATCTGCATTTGCTTCTTCATGGGATGAACACATGAATTCCAATTCCACCTCGCTAGGCATCCACTTATTCAAAATTGGCTCTAGAACAACCTTATCCTCCTTTAAACCTGTCAGCATGTTCAAAATTCTCTGCATATATATATACACAATAGAAGGCCCTATTGTGTCAGCAAACTTCAAAATTGTGCCTCTGACCTTTTCCTCGTACTTACTTGCAAACAGGGCTTGAGCCTGCTTCAAATTTTCCACTTCATCTTGTATGGTCTTAGTTGATTGAAAACTAGAAGTCATAGGAGAAGGGGGAAATTCAATGATTGGACTGGTGGATGGAGGTTTTGCTGGAGAAGAGGCAATCATTAAGGTAGAAGATTCACCTCTCTAGTATTGCCCTGCTAATTGATTTTTCAATTTGGCAATGATACTATCCATGTGGGCTATCTCCACTTTGGCCTCATTATAACCTTTTAGAATCATCTCCAGTTTTACCTAGAGATCAACTTTTTCCTTGGCTTCCTTCTCAGCTACTGCCACACTAAATTTTGTTGATTCCAAAACTATGCTAGCAGCCTCTACTACCCCTATGTCTTGCACTCTCTTCACAATCATACCTCCAAGATAGCTAGACTCTGAGGTGTCCTTCCTCTTTCTACTATCATCCCTCCTTAGAGACCACATGACCAAAGCAGCATGGTCCTTGCTAAATGCCACTCCTTCCAAGGGTTTTGTTTCTTTCCTTATTGCTTCAAGCACTAATGCATCTGCTATATCCCACTCAGGAAGAATTAATACACTAGCTTTTGCTACCATTTCTCTCCCCTGCTCAAGAGTAATGGCTTTGAATTCAGTCATCATTTCTTGTTTTACTTCTTCCACCACAGATGTATCTTTGTGGGGATGTTCACTTTTCTTCTTCTCACATTTTGCTTTAAATTGTTCTATATTTTGCCTCCAAACAAATTGCATGAAAGATCCTATTGTAACAAAATTGTTATCAGCCATAAATTCCTCATTGGCCTGTTTGATGACAGGGTCTACTCTTTGCCTTTAAACTCCTTTGCAATCAAGTCCATTTCAGCATTTGGTGGTTCTTCAGGCATTCCTTCTTGTATTTCTTCATAAGTATAGGTAATCTCCCCAAGACTTCCTAGCTACAACAATTGCTCAACCACTGCATGTTCATCTCCCACATGGATTGGGGATTGGGATGGAGAATATAAATCCTCACCTATTTGTACCTCTTTTCCCACCCTTTGCCTTTTAGAGGAATCTTGGATTTCAACTACATCTTCTATTGCTCTTTTCCCTTTTGAAGTAGAAGGCTCACCCCTGACTGGCACTAGCACACTCTATTTTGGCCTCTTGTGCATCATATATTCATCTAGAGGGATGGTCTTGGCAAAGGCAGGCTTAGCTAGAACCAACTTAGCCTTTTCAGGGTCATTTTTCAATATAGCTTCCCTCTTCTCCTTTAAGGTTTGCATTAAATCTTCAAAATAAAGTATCAAGAATTTAGCCTTTTCCTCAAAGGGAGTAAAACTAGACAAAGGATCATAACCACTATCGAATTGTTGGATAAAATCTAGAGCCCTTTTATATGTTATCCATTTTTCCTTTCTCAATTCCTGTTCATCTAGATTGAATACATTTATGTTCAAATCCTTGGTAAAATGGAACTGGTGTGCTCTACCTTTACATAAGGCTCTCTTCTTGAACATGCCATTAAAGAAATCCTCCGGATCAACAGATCTAGCCACTGCAGTAGACAACCTGTAGGGTTGAAAGAAATCATCAAAATGTGTCCAACCACCCTTGGTGATTACAAATTGATGTGCAATGGTGACAATTGGGAAACTTGTTCCTTTCCCCCTGTTTGTTAATTCTACTTCTTGAAAACCTCTGATTTGCCTCAAGACCTCTGCAATTCCTATCTTCAATGGAACTTGATAGGGGAGAAAATATGGAGTTCCTCTATAAACATAAACTCTGAACATAGTAGAGATGGGGTACAAATATACATCACCCTAGTTGTGAATAATTTTGATATCTCCAGCAAATTCCTTAGGCCTAAGGAATTCAAGGAGAGCTCTAGGAATTCTAAGGTTTTGTGGGCACAAGAGGATCCTAAGACTAGATGTAAAACATCTATCAAACTTCAAGTAGCTCGCATCTTCTCTATCCCAAGACAAAACTGTGCTCCATAATTGAACGGGCATCTCCTCACCATCTTTTTCTTTGATCAGGTACATTTCATTAGAAAAATATTCAACACCTTTAAATAGAAACATGTGCATAAGGAGAGAATACCACCCAAAAGGTATCTACCTTAGCATTTTTTATCCCCATCAATCCCCCATGAATGGCATCAGTGAGATAATGTGCAAAATCAAAAGTTACAGCCAAAGATGGATTCAAAATTTGTGCTATCATGAGCATATAGTGGGTTGGCATAGTTGTTTCAGCATCTTCCCCAAGAATCTGACATAAGGACCAATACATCCCTTTAGCCCTCAAATTAAATATATTTAGAGAGAAGGGTTCCATGGTGCTAGGGCCTACAACAGTCAGTCCTCCTATTTTAACAAAAAAATATTTCAGAGGGCCACATCTGAGGTGATCTCTCTGAGCTTCATACACCTTTGCTAATGTTTCAAAATTGATGGGCTCTAAATAATTTGATACTTCACTAAGCCCAAAAACTCTCCTAAACTCATCATCATTTATTTCAATTAGTGACCCCCCATTTACATTTCTCACACATCTGGTGATAGGGTCATAGTTATTTTCAATCTTGGTTAACAGTTCCATATCCATGAAAACCCCAGGGACTATGAGCTTTACAACATCTAACTCCCATATACTATTCATTGGAGCAGGGGAATTTCTCTGGCCAAATCCCACTTTGAAAAGTCCCAAACTTGATATTCCTATCTGAGAATCCCTTAACCAATTCCCTTTGTCATACAAATCGTTGCCAATTATCAGGCGGGGAGCTTTGGGCACCAATTCTTTCATCTTAGCTATGACATTAGTAGGCATTGTTAAATGCTCTAAAAAGTCATCACAAATGGCTCTCTCCTTATAATTTACCTTCCCTATGAAATCTCTTCATGGTGCCATCTTGGAATTATAGTTATTTCAATTAAAACTTAGACAAACTTCTGAGAAATCAAGCACCCAGTGATACCAATTCAAACTGTAACTGTCAAGCAATATGTAGAAACTTACTTGTTGCCTGAAGAAATTCGCTCTGTGCACCGGTTCTTCATCAAGACTCTTCGAAATGATGCCAAAGTTTCAGTTGATGTGAAGCTTATTACGGCAACTGAGCATTGAATAGAAACATTAAGCCACATGCTTCGACAATCAATTCATAATTGAATTCAAAAAATGGCTCCAATGGACCACAAAGAATTTTCTACGTGTCTTGCCTTTTCACTGCTTCGCAAAAGATAAAAACCTCACATCTTTTCATTGTGAAACAACACCATCCATCGGATCCTGAAAGATGTGCACTTTATTTACCTTACCTGAGTCATCCTGCTTAGAAATGGGCCCCGCCTTCCTTTCGTTGCTTCACGAAGGATAAAAATCTTGCATCTTTTCCATGCGAAACAACGCTAATTGTTAGATCATCCACTATCCAGTTGACCATTTTTCTTCACGGCGACCGCTTGTCTATTCGACTAATTGTGACCGCCGCTGCTAGTGGTTTTTCACTATTTTGCAAAGGTTAATCACCGTGTAGCTTCGCATGGTGAAATGACGTGCATCGTTGGATCAATTTTGAGATGCACGGCCTTTAAACTCCTTTAACCTTCAAAGTGGTCCCTCTATGTGGAATCCACTTGTCCTACTGATTTCAGGCAAATATCCCCCACGTGTTTGCCATTCATTCGCTCAAGAACTCTGTCGGACTCCACATCTGAACCGCCACATGTCTTGTTTAGCCATGGATTTCATTAATATTTCCACTTAATCAAACGGGCCACTCATGATCCATTCGGAGCCACGTGTCCTACTGACAAATCACCTTTTTCCTCAGCCAGACATCCAACTGTATTGCCACCTCATCCACCACGTAACCACCAACTCCTTTTCGCTGCTTCGCGAAGAGTAAATTTTGTGTTACTTTGGGCTATGAAACAACGTGCACCATTGGATCTTCTCGGAGATCCACTTTCTTTATCTTGCAAGCCACCCTTTCACTGGGCCCACTACCTTTTTGCTACTTCGCAAAAAGTAAACTTCGTGCATCTTTACCATGCAAAATAGCACCGACCACTAGATCTTGTCAAAAATGTTCGGTCTTTAACCAAGGGATCCGCTTACCTTTGGGGCCTGCCATCCTTTCGCTGCTTCGCGAAGCATAAACCTCCTGCATCTTCCCTTTGCGAGACAGCGACAACCGTTGGATCATGAACAAGCTACATGATCCTTAACTTGTTCTTTAGCTTACCTATCGGGCCCACCAATCTTTCGATGCTTCATGAAAGGTAAACATCGGGTTACTTCCCTTTGCGAAATCGTGTGCATTGTTGGATCAACTAGAACTTGCATGATCTTTACGAAGCCCGACAAAGAAATGAAAACTTAGGAGAATGTGAAAAATTAAAAACATTATTAACGACCCGCCTAAGGAAAAACTTAAAAGGGGGACCTCTTCTCATGATGGACCGAGCCTTCCACCCAAGTGGAAAAAGTAACAAGAAAATAGAACGCAGGGATTTCAAGATGGAAAAAGTGAAATGCAAAAACCCTGAACCCTTAGACCAATAACCCTCAGAGGCAGAATGAAGAAACTAAGCACTATTTTGCAAATTTTAGTGGATTAAAGAACAAAAATCACCCAATAATCAAAATAGTGATAACACACAGTACACCACATTGGTATACAAAGTCATTGGTTGAGACATAGTGCCACATAGGTGATGAACTTATAAGGCACTAAGAGGGGGGTGAATTAGTGCAAGAAAAAACAATATGAATCTGATCACCACTTTCAACAACTTAAAACATAATAAGCAAAAAATAAATATCATCACATAAGCTAATGCCCAATAAAACAAATTCCACATAACACAGGATATTTATACGTGGAAAACCCAAAAGGAAAAAACCACGGTGGGAGTTGGTACCCACAAGATTCACTATCTGCAAAATAGAAATCTTGACCGGTTAAGGTCTTACAACTATGCCCTATTAGGAGCAGACCCAATTAAGAGTTACCCAGTTAAGGGATTTGAATTATAATCCCTATTAGGAGCTTTGACTTGTTAGGATCAACCTTGCAAGAGGGTTTAAAACTCTGATATAGACCTACCCTATTAGGGGATTTACTGATTAAGACCTGTTAGGACCTACTCGGTTGGGGGATTTTGCTGCTGTAAATTGTTAAGTAAACAACAATGAAAGATCTTCATGTAACACCTTCTGTGTTTGATAAGATCCACTTCAGATCCTTAAAAATTCAATAAAACTTCATTATAGAGCTTCCTTATTCACCACACAATCACATTCACATCATTCGCTAATGATCTCATACATTTACACACATCGATGTCATACCTCATCACACTTTTTATAAACATTCACTTTTAGTTAGCTACAACCTTGAAAAAATTTCCTAGGTACAATGAATCTAGACAAACTTACATTTCACACTTTGCTTGTGTCGACCACTGACATAACAAAACAAAACAAATCATGTGTCGGTTTATCAATTTAAGTGAGTTAATCACTACCGATTAAGTATTCTTACAATTTGTCTACTTTGTTCGTCAAATCTTGCTCATCCAGTTGAATCTGCCAATGCAATCATGAACATAGCTTCAAATAGTTGTCTCCAACATTGCTTTGGAACCATTTCACTATTTACTGGTTGAAGTCCTAATTACCAGTTCTCTATAAAACTATCTTTTGTATCGGTTAAGCCTTACAAGTTGACTTCCAAGACTTAGATGACTACAAAACATTGTTGTCATCAATGACAACACAAAAATTAGTCATCAAACATGAATCTCAATCTCTTCATTACCTTTACCAATCAACAATCTTTACTGGTTCAGTCAAATGCCAACAATAGGTAGTATGTACTGCCACGTCGATGCCACGCCATTTGCCACCCAATCTGCTCTCTCAGTGTACGGACTGACACATCATCAGCCCAATCAGCATAAATACTGAAACCTCAGCAAACCAATCAATGTTACATCACTTTTACAGATAGGCATGTCATCCACCATACAGTTGCCACATCATCCTTCATACACCACATATCATCTTGTGATTTGGCCACGTCAACAGTTTGTACTATACAAACATCTGCGCCAAGGTTGTCAAGTTTTCGCAATGGCCATACAGCCATCAAATTTAGCATAGTATTTTGTTGACATCATCAATTTTTTGAAAATTTATCATCCCCTCCCATTGAGCTTTTCAGTTTTGCAATTCAACTTTAGAAGGCCATATCTTGCTCATTTTTTCTCCTTTTTGAGTGAATGTTTTTTTGAAATGGGCTAATGTTTTGAATTATTTCACATGGTGGTGTTATTTTATGATTTGGGTGGACAAATGTTTCAAAAAAATCATTTTTTGGTGACTGTACCTATCCAATCCTCGTTTCTGCAACTACTGGAACTCTGTTCAGGCTCATAAGAACTCCTTTTTAGGAGCCATTATTTTTGAAAGTGCATGATTTTTTGTCTACTTTCATAATTTGCCATGAATTTGGAGTTATTTTGAGTAGAAATCACACTTTCAATATATGGTGTCTTTTGACCAATTTGGCACTTGTATTGCATAGATCTATCTTTTTGGTCTTTTGCATTGTAGTTCTAAGCCTATGGGGGTAGCTGTAAAATAAAATCAAAAGTCTAGTTTGTCATTTCTTGCAAGTGGCCTATTGTACATGCACTACATATAAAGTGCCAAAATCATCATTTTAGGGGGGGTACTTTAATTGAGTGAATTTTAGGGGGTGTCTCTTGTGTTGTTGCTCTCTTGTGTTCTTTCATTTTTCTGCTATGGGTTCTCCTAAGTTTCCCCTCTTAACTCCACAAAATTATGCTACCTGGAAAATTTATGCATGGAGTAAACTAATGGAAAAAGGGTTAACTCATTACATTGCTGAAACTGTTGTTGCTCCCACTGATCCTAAGGCTAATCTCAATGGTCACTTGGATTGGCTCACTAGGAACTTCATAGAAATTGGTACCTTAAGAAAGTATGTATCAAAGGATCTCATCTTTCATATTGAAAAATGTACTTTAATTAAGGATGCTTGGCAAAAGTTTCAAGACTTGTATGATAAAGTTGATGAGATTAGGGGATATCAAATTGATAGTGATCTCACCATGTTAGATCCCAAGAAATTTGATACAATACAAGATTTTGTCACTAAGGCAAATGAGTTGAGGGCAAAACTCAAGGATTGTGGCATTGATAAGAAGGATACTCAATTGATCTTTAATTTGATGGCCAAGCTTCCACAAGAATATGTAGGATTTGTTTCTAGTTTCCAAACCCATAGGATGACAATAGGTTCAAGCTACACAATGCCTACATTTGATGCTTTCACTGAAATGTTGATGATGGAACATACTAAGTTGATCAGCATGGGCATTATTAAGACTTCTAAGTCTCAAGTGTATAAGGCAACTCAAGGGAACAAAGGAAATCAAGGAAAGGACAACTCAAACAAGAAGAAAGGGCAATCAAAGCCTAAGAACAAAGCACCACCTTCTCCACAACAAGGAGATTCATCCTCTTCCAAGAATGATAATTCACCAAAGCAGGAGAGACCTATTTGTTGTTGGATACAATTGTTTAATTGTGTATTGTCTTTGATGTTACACAAATGTCATATCAGTCTACCGAGCTCAAAATGTTTGGCAAGGCAGTTAGACAGAGTCTTTACCGAGTTCAGTCGGTCTTCGAAGAATATGTGAAAGAAAGTCAGTCTTTACCGAGTTCGCAGTCTTTACCGAGTTCAGTCGGTCTTCGAAGAATATGTGAAAGAAAGTCAGTCTTTACCAAGTTCGCAGTCTTTACCGAGTTCAGTCGGTCTTCGAAGAATATGTGAAAGAAAGTCAATCTTTACCGAGTTCGCAGTACTTACCGAGTTCAGTCGGTTACCGAAGAATCAGCAGTGTTCACCGAGCATCAGTGAAATGTTTATGCAGCTGACCGAAGCAGAATTTATTTATTGAAACTTGTATATGTAGCTGACCTATGTAATATTTATTTTAACTTGTAATTGGGCCGACTTGGTAACCTGAATGGTATATATGAGAGATCAAGTTGCGATTTCGAAGTGTGGTGAAGTTTGAAAAGTATGGAAATGTGAAGGAGCAGAAATGTGCGAATTCTGATGAAGGATCAGTGATATCCTTGAGGTGCAGAAAAGATATATGTGATCAGTAAGGATCTATTGGCACAGAACAGAGATCTGTATCAGCAAGATAAGTTGTATTTAATTTAGATCACTTCATTGTTGCTTTCTAACCATTGTAGCAGTGATACCGAAATCTCTTAACAGAGTTGGTCTAACAACCATTTTTGTAAATCCTCTGACAAGGTGACAATTCGGTGGAATTGTTCTTAAGACCTTTCACAAGGCCACTCCTAGCAGGGTGATTAAAATCCTCTAACAGGGTCACACCTAACAGTGTGTTTTGTAACCTTTAACAGGGTTGGCTCCTAACAGGGCTCACTTCAGAAGAGTGAAAATCAGTAACTAGTTACATTGGTGGTTTTCCCAAAATTGGGTTTCCACGTTATATCTGGTGTTACTTGTGTTCATGTCATTTGTCTTATGCATGTTAATGTTTAATGAACAATGATAAGTTAATTTACCAAGTTTCAATAGTTTATATTTAAGACATCTAAGGGACTTGTGGATTTATTTTTGTGGTAACTGATTCACCCCTCCCCTCTCAGTTACTCCATCCATATTTCCAACAATTGGTATCAGAGCTTTCGGTGCTTGTAGGAAGGATTTCAAGGATCTAAGCTAAAGATCAAGATGTCTTACAAGAGGGAAATTCCAAGGCTAAACAGAAATAACTTTTCAGCATAGCAAGGTCTCATGAGACTCCATTTGGCTTCCATTGGAGATACAGGATTGACACATCTTGACACAGAATATGTGACACCCATTGGTACACTAACTGTTGCTGATATTGCTGCAAAGAAGACTCATAACACCATGATGATAGACATTGCATCTACCCTAAGCTATGAAGAGTTTGATGATGTCAAAGACTGCAAAACTGCATTTGAAATGTGGAACAAGCTGAAAGATATCTATGGTGGTGATGACAATGTGAGAAGAGCCAAAGCAGAAAGCTTGAGAGGACAGTTTGATCAATTAAAAATGAGTGAGGATGAAAATATTGCAAAGTATGTTGAAAGAGTCAAAGCCAGTGTCAGTGCAATCAAAGCTTCTGGAGGTGATATCTCAGAGGAAACAGTCATAAGAAAAGTTCTCAGAACATTACTACCCATTTATGCAATCAGAGTTTCTGCAATTCAGGAAAGAAGATGTGAAGCAAATCACAAGATAAATTTAGAGGCCATAGTTGGAAGATTAACTGCATTTGAGTTAGACAACTATGACAACTATGTTCCAGCTTCCAAAAATATGGAATCAGCATTTGAAGCTAAGGTTTCACTCAAGGAGAAAGGCAAAAAGAAAAAGGAATCTCGGTCAGAAAGTGAAGATGAATCAGAACCAAGTTCAGACAGTGATCTTGAAATAATTGAAGTTCTTCTAGCAAAGAAATATTCCAAAGGCAAAGGAAAATATAGAGGCAAAGTTCCTCTAATCTGTTTTTCATGTGATGAAGTCGGTCATATTGCTGCTAGATGCCCAAACAAGCAGAGCAAAGATGAGAAGAAAGATCACAAATGGAATGGCAAAAAGGACTACAAATCATTCAAAGGTAAGAAAACATGCTTTATGGCTAAGGATTCTGATAATAGTGAAGATGAAATTGTTTATATTGCTATAAGAGATGATTCTGATAATGATGAGGAAGATAAGATGGCACTTATTTCTCATATAAGCAAAAATGATATTTGGATCATAGACAGTGGTTGCTCTCATCATATGACTGGTGATAAAACCAAGTTTGAACATTTTATAGACTATGATGGAGGTAGTGTAAGGTTTGGTAATAATGAACCTCGCTACATAAAAGGAAGAGGTAGAATCCCTATAACCAAAGAACTTGTATTTGATGATGCCTACTAGGTTGAAGGTCTCAATCACAACTTGATGAGTGTGGAACAGCTACTTAATAGTGGACTCAAGGTGGAATTCATGCATGGAAAGGCCAAACTGCTAAATAATCAAGGAAAGCTGATTGGATCAGGCACTCAAACAAAAGGTAATTTGTTCCAATTTGAAACAAGTGAAAATTCATGTTTTATTGCTCAAGTTGAAGAAAGTTGGTTATGGCACAAAAGGTTATGTCATGTAAATTTTGATAACCTAGTGAAAATAAGTAAATTCAGAAAAGTAAGAGGTATTCCAGATATAAAGAAACCTGAGGTCGGTCTATGTAAGAATTGTCAAATTGGAAAGATGGGAAAGACTAGTTTCAAAAGCAAAAACTATCAATCTGAAGATATATTAGAAATTGTGCATACTGATTTATGTGGACCCATAGGAACTGAAAGTTATACTGGAGAAAAGTTCTTCATTCTTTTTGTTGATGATTACTCAAGAATGATGACTGTCATGTATTTAAGGAACAAATCAGAAGCATTTGAAAAGTTCAAATGGTATTTGGCTAGAGTAGAAAAAGAAACAGGTAAAAGACTTAAATGTCTAAGATCAGACAGAGGTGGTGAATTCATCTCTCATGAATTCAATAACTTTTGCATTGAAAGAGGAATCAAAAGACAAGTATCAGCCCCTAGAACTCCTGAGCAAAATGGAATAGCTGAAAGAAGGAACAGATCTATCATGGATTGTGCAAGAACCTTAATGATTGAAAAGAATATTGCTATCAAATACTGGAAGGAAGCTATCAGCACTGCTCTTCATACCTTGAACCGAGTACAGCTGAAGAAGGACTCATTCAAAACCCCCTATGAATTATGGTATGACTACAAACCTAATGTAAGTTACCTAAAAGTATTTGGAAGTAAATGTTACATTTTGAAAGAATCTAGAAAAGGAAAATTTGATGTGAAAGGTGATGAAGGTATATTCCTCGGATATTCTTGCAAGAGTAAAGCATATAGATGTTTGAACTTGTCTACTCATAAAGTTATAGAAAGTGCACATGTGAAAGTTGATGAGTTTGCAGAAAGATCTGAAGAAGAAAGCAAAAGAGAACCAGAAGATTATAGAAGATTTGTGTCTATTGAACCTGATACAATACCAGATACATCTGCTAATCAGGAATCTTCTACTCCCGAGTCATCAGTAACGGAGTTACAGAAAGAGCAAACCGAGCCAATATCTATCGAGTCTGATGAACCAGAACCAGTGTCTACCGAGTCTGAAGAAACCGAGCCAATATTTACCGAGCCAGACCAGCCAGTTGAAGAACAAGAGGACAATGATGAAATTCATTCTAAAGGCAAGAAACCTGTATTAGCCAAGTATGTCAGATGACATCATTCAGCAGATCAGATCATTGGAGACAAATCTGAAGGAACCATGACAAGAGGTAAGTTGAAAAGCACTTGTTTACTTGCTGATTTTGAACCTAGAAATGTCAAAGATGCATTGGGAAATGATAGTTGGACAGAGGCTATGAAAGAAGAGATAGAACAGATAGAGAAAAACAAGACATGGACTCTTGTACCCAGACCTAAGGATAAAAATGTGATTGGAACTAAGTGGGTATTCAGAAATAAACTGAATGAAGATGGCAAAGTTTCAAGAAACAAAGCAAGACTAGTATGCAAAGGATATGCTCAACAAGAAGGAATAGACTATGGAGAAACTTTTGCTCCTATTGCAAGATTGGAAGGAGTCAGAACCTTACTTGCATATGCTACCTACAAAGGATTCAAAGTTTATCAGATGGATGTTAAATCTGCATTTCTCAATGGTATATTGGAAGAAGAGGTTTATATTGAACAACCTGAAGGTTTTGTTGATCCACAAAAGAAGGACATGGTCTGCAAATTACATAAAGCATTGTATGGTTTGAAACAAGCCCCTAGAGCATGGTATGAAAGATTGCATAACTATCTTATTCAGATTGGATTTCAAAGAACTAATGATAACAGTAGCTTGTATATCAAGGAAGGATCAGATAACAAAATTGTCTTAGCAGAAATATTTGTAGATGATACTGTTTTCACAGGAAATGATGATCTTTGCAAAGAATTTTCAGTACAAATGAATAAGGAATTTGAAATGTCTATGTTTGGTGAGATCAAATTCTTTGTTGGTCTTCAAATTCAACAGAACAAAAATGGTATCTACATTACTCAATCAAAATACATCAAAGAGATACTGAAAAAGTTCGGTATGGACGATTGTAAACCAGTTAGAACTCCTATGTGTACTGGATTGAAGCTTACCAAGGAAGATGAATCACAAGAAGTAGATCAAACACTGTATAGATCTATGATTGGAAAGCTGCAGTATGTTGTTCATACTAGGCCAGATATTGCTCTTGTAGTTGGTATTGTTGCAAGATTCTCAGCAAAACCAAGAGAAAGTCACATGACGGCAATCAAAAGAATAATGAGATATTTGAAAGGAACTGAAGAGTATGGATTATGGTACAAAGTTGGAGGAAATTTTGATTTGAAAGTATTTACTGATGCTGATTGGGCAGGAAACATTGATGACAGAAAAAGTACAAGCAGAGGAGCATTCTTTCTAGGAAAGAGATTGGTTTCCTGGACAAGCAAAAAGCAGAACTGTATATCCCAATCTACAGCAGAGGCAGAATATGTTGCTACAGCAGTAAATTGTTCAAATGTTGTTTGGTTTAAACATCTATTGGCAGGCATGAAACTGGAAATCAAAGAACCAATTATTATGTTCTGTGATAATACAAGTGCAATTGACATGTCCAAGAATCTAGTGATGCATCCCAAAACCAAGCACATTGCAATAAAATATCATTTTGTCCGAGAATTGGTACAGGACAAGGAGATCAGATTGGAATATATTCACACAAAGGAACAAATTGCTGACATATTCACAAAACCATTGGCTAAGGATGCATTCTTGTATCTAAGAGGTAAGTTAGGGGTCACTCCCCTATCTAAAATTCACTAAAGAAAAGTTTTAGTGATGCATCAACTCATCCTAAGTGAAAAATCTACTAGTTGATGCAGTATAATCAGGAAAATATTGCATATGAATCAGTACAAAAGGTACATTATAAATCAGATGAAGTCTTATTGTCTTTGGCATATGTTGTCAAAGAGGGAGAGTTTTATTGTCATATCCTACTAAAATTTGAAAGAAAGTTCATTAAGATAAAGAGGGAGAGTTGTTTGATAAAGAGGGAGATTATTGAAAGAGGGAGTGTTCTCTATCCAAAGGGAAAGTTATGTTGGCATGTTGCTGTCATAAAAGAAAAGACCTATTTTCAAATTTCATTCTGCTATGACATGTTGTGTTGCCATCAATGCCAAAGAGGGAGATTGTTAGATACAATTGTTTAATTGTGTATTGTCTTTGATGTTACACAAATGTCATATCAGTCTACCGAGCTCAAAATGTTTGGCAAGGTAGTTAGACAGAGTCTTTACCAAGTTCAGTCGGTCTTCGAAGAATATGTGAAAGAAAGTCAGTCTTTACCAAGTTCGCAGTCTTTACCGAGTTCAGTCGGTCTTCGAAGAATATGTGAAAGAAAGTCAGTCTTTACCGAGTTCGCAGTCTTTACCGAGTTCATTCGGTCTTGAAGAATATGTGAAAGAAAGTCAGTCTTTACCGAGTTCGCAGTACTTACCGAGTTCAGTCGGTTACCGAAGAATCAACAGTGTTCACCGAGCATCAGTGAAATGTTTATGCAGCCGACCGAAGTAGAATTTATTTATTGAAACTTGTATATGTAGCCGACCTATGTAATATTTATTTTAACTTGTAATTGGGCCGACTTGGTAACCTGAATGGTATATATGAGAGATCAAGTTGCGATTTCGAAGTGTGGTGAAGTGTGAAAAGTATGGAAATGTGAAGGAGCAGAAATGTGCGAATTCTGATGAAGGATCAGTGATATCCTTGAGGTGCAGAAAAGATATATGTGATCAGTAAGGATCTATTGGCGCAGAACAGAGATCTGTATCAGCAAGATAAGTTGTATTTAATTCAGATCACTTCATTGTTGCTTTCTAACCATTGTAGCAGTGATACCGAAATCTCTTAACAGAGTTGGTCTAACAACCATTTTTGTAAATCCTCTGACAAGGTGACAATTCGGTGGAATTGTTCTTAAGACCTTTCACAAGGCCACTCCTAGCAGGGTGATTAAAATCCTCTAACAGGGTCACACCTAACAGTGTGTTTTGTAACCTTTAACAAGGTTGGCTCCTAACAGGGCTCACTTCAGAAGAGTGAAAATTAGTAACTAGTTACATTGGTGGTTTTCCCAAAATTGGGTTTCCACGTTATATCTGGTGTTACTTGTGTTCATGTCATTTGTCTTATGCATGTTAATGTTTAATGAACAATGATAAGTTAATTTACCGAGTTTCAACAGTTTATATTTAAGACATCTAAGGGACTTGTGGATTTATTTTTGTGGTAACTGATTCACCCCTCCCCTCTCAGTTACTCCATCCATATTTCCAACAATTTGTACCTATTGTAAAAAAGTTGGTCATGACGAGCATCATTTCCATTCTAAGAAGATTGATGAGCTCATACATATCCTCAAAAAGAACAACATTGATTTGCCTAATGCCTACAAGAAGGAGAATTTGTCACCTTCCACTTCCTCACAATCAAAGGGGAAAGGACAAGCATTTATGGCAACAACAAGTGGGAAGACTCACTCATTTGGGACAAGAAAAGGACAAGCTCTTTGTGCTACTACAAGTCATGTTTCAAGGAGATGGCTTCTAGATTCAGGGGATTCTCATCATATGGAATCTTTGCAATCTATGTTTTCTACATTTGAGCCTTGCACCATGCTGCAGATTTTCATGGGCAATCATACATACATGGATGTGATTGGGAAAGGATCTATTACCATTGGGGATAACTCCTTCAATAATGTGTTGTGTGTACCCCATTTGACAAAGAATCTTCTTTCCATCTATCAAATCACACATGGGGCAACAAAGAAAACTATGAAGTTTACACCTGAGTCAGTTATCATTAGAGACTTGGACGGTAGAGATATCATTGTGACTAGGGTTGTGGATCATGCATCTTGGTTATATTCCTTTTCCAATTGTGTTCCTATTGATTAGGATGATTTTACATATGATGATCACACTTCTTGTGATGATTCAGATTTTGAGGAGAACATTGGGTACTTGAACTTGGGGATTCTCACATGTGACCCCCTTCTTGAGCCTTGCATTTCATCTCCTCCTATTGATATCACATCACCTATTACACCCGATGATTTAGATAGTGCGATAATTTTGTCTTCTTGTGATTCAATACAGTAGGGTATATCTTGTCTTCCAACTTCAATTCAGTGGGATGACTACTTGATAGACATTGTAGGTTTATTTGTGAAATCCTATATTGCAAATTTGGGGGAGGGTTTTTCCCCATTGGGTTTTTCTCTCTTTCCCCACTTTATGGGAGATTGCATTTGCATTTGTACATGGGTACCTAATATGGCCTTGTAGTTGGGACCCATCTTGCATTTCTTAGTTGCAATGTAGACTTAAGTGCATTTCCCTAAGTCTCACTTAAGGGGAGGTATTGGTGTAATAATTTATTCATCTTGGATATAATTACACTTTACTTAAGTTTACATAGGTACATGCACAACATTGGAGTTTGCATATGAGACACTTATGGAGATGTGCATACATTGGGAGTGTGTATGTAGGATAATTTCCACCTTTTATGGTATGATCTCGTTATTTCTTTATCATATCCACTTAATGTGGAGTAATAATTCCACCTTTGGTGGGTGATCCACCTCATGTGTAATATTTTACTATTTCTCTTACCTACCCCTACCTACCCTTGCATCTCATTGAGCCACATGTCATCATTGTGTTCTCTCTTGTCTCTTACCCTTGCCTTAATAAGCAGGCCCATCTACATTGTATGTAATAATTCTTGATGATCTAGTTGATCTCTTATGCATCTTGATGAGAATACAATTTATTCTTGTCACATGTTTTATCTCTCTTGTCATTGTGCTATCTATTGGTCTCTTTGATCTTGGTTGCTTCAAGCATAATCTCACACATAGTCCTCTTTTATCTATTTTATTGGGAGAGTTTTTCTCTCGTATATAGTGGTTTTCTCCTTTTCTCTTGGGGGATCACCTAACATGGCTAAGAATTTTTCAGGATCCATCTCCATGCATCTAAGATATGTATATTCAATTATTTATGTATTTATTTTATTTTCATTGTATTAAATGTGTGCCTTATAGGATAAGATTACTTGAGGAGGTATATTTGGGTAGTTATCTTGTATTTAATAGAGGTGGTTGAATGTGCCCTTTCCTATGTTGGTTAGGGGGTTTTCATTAGTCTCCACGTGGGTAGTAAATTTTATCATCACTTAGTAACATTTTCTATAAATACTAGCCTCTTTCAATCAAACTATCTTCTTGTATTATATGTTGTATCCATCTTACTTAAACTATCTTGGGAATTGGATTTTCATACTCATAATAGTCACTAAATAGTCATTGTGTGTTGCATCATCAATCTTTGATCATTTAGTTCAAAATGGTTGTGTGACTAATTATTTTCACTAGGGGTTATTGGATATCCATCTATACAAATCTTAAGATATTGACTAATTCAATGTTTTTAAATATTTGTACTTCTAGTCCATATATAATTTTATACTAGAGTTTTACATATTAATTCATTTAAGAAATATGAGCAAATCACACTAACACTATAATTATGTGGTTGAGATGGGTTAATTTGTAGTACCCCTGCCCTAATCAATTTCTAATCTCAGTTTAATCTTGGTTAGTTTATCTTAATATAATGATTATAGTCAGATGTTTGATTTAACGCATAGCTGTTGATGTGGTTTTCACACTAGTTGTATGCAAGTTGTTTAGTGTACCTATTTCGTGGTATTAATATCAGGCTAATGCTTTCATTAAATTTTATATATGCATGCATGTATGACTCTTGGTTGCAGGAGATTTCAGGTACAACGCCGCATGAGTGCGAGGTTCGTCTTCACCTGAATTTGCAGGTTTGAGTGTACCTCTTTAATCTTTAGAGTTGGATTAGGTGGTCATAAGACCCTAGTTGACCTTAGTCATGCTCAAGTGAGCATCGTCAGTCGTCGTCGGTGTTCCCTTTTTGTTCGGGTTTGCGAGTCGTCTGTTTGGTTGACCTTCTCGGTTTGCATGCTTGGTGTGTTTGGTTAAATGGATTAATTAGTCCTTAGTAATTATTTTGATTGAATATGTATTCGTGCATTAGAGATTAATGGACTTGATTAATCGGGATTTCGTTATGCGATTTTTTATCGATATTGGATTGCTCGTTTTAATTTGGGAGTAAGTTCAATTAAATAGCTGATTTTGAATATTAAATGCATTTTGTATATGCTGTCGAAAAAGAAAGTTCTGTATTTAATTGCCATAGATTAAATTGTTTTCTGTTGGCTTTTGAAATTAGAAAGGGTAAATTGAATTAAATAAGAAAATTGATTTGGAATTGGAAAAGCAATTTAATTTATTGTAATAGTTGGAAAAAGAATTAATTTTGAGAATTAATTTTAAATAAAAATTTTAATTCCAAAAATTGAATTTTTGGTCAACTCTCCATTATAACCTAAATTTTGGGGAAATTTTTGGAGGATGGACATTTTTGGAAAAGATTGGGTTGGAGAATGTTTTGGATGAAATTTGGGGATTTTGGAAGAAATTTGCTGGGAGCTTGCAAGTTGGGGCTCTCCTCTGATCTTGCCAGGATTGCTAAATCAGGTAGGCCTCTGGTTATTCTTGGTTTCTTGCATAAAGAAAATCGTTTTGGTGTTTATGAAAATCTGGTTGAAGTTTAAAAAAAAAAAATAGGGTTTAAATGAAAATAAAATTTGGGGTTTTGCTGTTCCTCAATCTATTTTTGTTGTTTGAAACCCCTTTGTGTGTGTGGATAGGATGAATGCCATCAAGAAAATATGATACTAAATCATTGTTCTTTTAAACCAAAATTATATTAATCAAAATTTTCATTCATTGTTTGGTTTGGCATTTTTATCAATTTTCGAACTGTGGAAATTTTATTAAAATAATGGGAGGTCTGTAAAACTCGGGGTTTGAGGTTGGAGGGCGGGGAGCGGAGCTCCACCCGCCTCCTCCTCCCCACCCCCGCTCGTTTCCCCCATCTTTCCCCGCTCGCGATGCCCTTTTCCCGTACCTTGTGCTGCCTGCAGTGGCTGCGGCTCACTGCGATGGCCGTAGGGGCCGTGGAGGCCGCAAGGCGCCACGGGACCTGTAGGCACCGTAGTGGCGCCGCCGCGTGGGAACCACCTATGGCTAGGGTTTGGGACGCCCAGCCGCACGTTGGGAGGTGAGCCGGCCCTCGCCGCCTCCTTAAAATGCTTGTCTTTTTTTATTACTTTTTATAAAAGAATGTTTTTTTTTATGTATGTTTTTTTTATTGTTCAAAAAAAAATATAATATGTTAATATTATTTCATGTTAAGTTTTAATTAGATTTTTTTATTAGGATTAATGTGGCATGATCATAGTCAATGATAATTTGACATCAATTAATTATATAGTGGAATTTATATGTTAATCAACAGTCAATTTCATGTTATGATTAGTGCACATTGTCTAATTAAATTCTTGAACTGCTAATCTCGCAATTAATTATTAATTGGCTATATTTTGGACTCATCTTAGATTAATAAATTTATATCTTACCTCCTAGCTGATTAGAGTATTTGGTTAATTGAGGTAGTATTGTTTTAAAATAAAATAGAATATTATGTTAATGGAAAATTATTGAAATATGATATAATTACCAAGTGATGATGTTAAATATTATCCAAGAACATATCATTTGAGTAATTGAGGAGTAAGTGTAATATTTTTATCATTGGATCATTGAATTTAATCGATGTGCTTTTGGAAATTTTAAATTAGTTAGTTAATGGTTGTTTATGTTATATTCTTGTGAAATTGGTTAAAGAACTCATTATGGCTTAATATGTCTATTCGATGCTATGAACATCAGTGAGTTAGAAAACCAAGAACAACCTATACCTAGATGAGGTAGATAACTGCAATCTAATATAGACTTTGGGGAAAATCTTGATCAACATTTAATGTCTAGATTAATTTGGAGAAAGATTGTTTCTGTTTAATGTTGTCTTTGCGAGTTTAATTTCTGTTTTCGCTTTTAATTATGAAATGGCAAGAGTGCTTGTTTGATAGGTCCCTGTCGTATGGAATGATTTGGGGTACCTGTATCAGTCCTCGGTCCCAAGTCGACTGTTGTTTGTGGTAGTGTCGTATTTGGTCATATCCTCTATGTGGGTGTCGAATGTTGAATCGTGGTTGACCTTAGTCGGTCAGGTCTCTAGTTTGAGTACCGTCTGTCAGTGCACCTCGTATGATGTCATGTTTGACCAATGGTGGATTTCTCCATCTTGAACTCCATTCGTCTGACCATGTGCATTCCTTGGTTTTTGAGTTCGTCTGAGTTTAGTCTAGTGTCGTATGGGAAAGTGGCTTTCGATTGGGGGCCGCGCCCAAAGTGGCTGCTGGGTAACCCGTCGAAAGTGAGTCTAATAAGTGATAACCTAACAGTAGATTAGAATGTAATCTCTAAGTAAGATAATTGTGCCTCACACATGGGACGAGTGCTATCATAGATTCGACATGCTGTGAGAAGGCCTGAAATGGCAAACCACCATCCTTGTCTTCACGAGAGGATGTTTGGGTCCACATGAGGCTTGGATGGGCCAGAGGCTCGGATTAGGTTGCCAGGGTAACCCAGTGTATGGGGCCGGGACCTATGAAGACCTACCATGGTAACTGTACCAGGTTGTGTGATGACACTTGTCCCTACATTCGCTAGTGTGTTGTCGTTTTGTCCTGTTAGGAGCACCTTTGTGGGTCGTCCTTTTGTTTATGCCCTTGTGAGTGTCGGTTTCATGTTAGACCTTGGGTGGTGATGGCTCAGTCTTGTGGATGCTCCAATGGACCTTTGTTTTAGCTTTGATTATGTTCAGCTGGATCCTTTTCTTTTCAGAGATCATTTATGTATTATTGACCGATATGGTCGTTTGTATATTGTTTATATTTCGCCTTGGTGGCCGGATTGTAATGGTGTAACCTCTTGTATTCTTAACTTTATTATTTATCAGAGGGGTCTTGCAGTTGAGTAGACCCGGAGATGTAGCCCTTTAAGGGTGAACTCCGAGATCATTATGGTGTTATGTGATGTATTCTTTTATGTTTCCTTTATTCAGCTTTATCATGTATAATTAGCTTATGTTAGAATGGTTAAGTGGATAAATGGAATTAACTTTAAATGTTTATATGCGATTCCTTCTTGAATGCCATTTTGATCGAATGCATAAGTGGTTTAGATGAGATTTATCGTAGATGCATGTATGTAATCGTCTTTTACAATGTATTAAATTGGAATATGAAATAATGTAACTTAGAGTAATGGAATATATTCAGTTGTTGTTAAGGAAATTAAGTATGCTGGAAAAGATCTCATATGTTTATGATGAAATTCTAGTGTGTTAGAATATTAGATGTATGGCTTGTATTTTTAATGAAAAGCTTGAATGAAGATTATGAATAGATCTTAATGGATGAATCTTTGCTTGTGAATTATATTTCCATCTCTTGAAAGAAATTATCCTGATTATGAATTATTTCGTTATTAAGATAATCAGCTTATTGGATTAATTGTGTGAGTTAAGTGAATTGTGATATTTAAGTAATCTCGTTGGGAAACTCTTTAGGCGTTAGTTGATGTCTTCCGCTATGTAATCTGATTCTTTGATATCTTGTTGTATCTTAATGTGGTGTAACTTTTAAAAAAAAAATTATTGCACTCTATTCTTGTGTTATAGCTTAATCCCTTCAGGGTTTCCTGGCAGGGCATTACATTTGGTATCAGAGCCCAAGTTGCAAACATTGGGATCTCTGGTGTCGCGTGTGCCCTCTATTGGTTTTGAGGTGTATCAACCTTATGTGTATGCTTGTCCTCCTTTTGCATGTGAGTGATTGAGCAGACCTTAACTTGTGTGCAACGCGTGTGTGTTCACACCTTGTTTTTGCCTTCTTGATGTTGGTGTTTGAGTGTTTATATGTGCATTGTGTGCTTATTGATGTCTTGGTCTACGATTACTCTTATTCTAAAAGAGAGTCGTATGTACCTTCCCTTATTGAGTGTTGTACTCTTTAGACTAATCCATTTGGGTGGGTCCGTGCTTGTCTTGATTCTGAAAGTGTGAATTGTGTTTGTTTAAGATTATGATCTAGCTTAGTGCTGTCCACTTGAAGGACTAGTATGGCAATTATGGAATGCTTATTTTGTAGAAAATTAAATGATCATCACCATTCCTCTCTCTCTTTCTGGAAATTAAAACGATTAGGATATGTGTAATTATCTTTGATTCGAGTTTTCTTGTTTGCGAGAGAAAAAAGGGTGTGACTTCTTGAACCCTTGTGTGAGTCTTATGACGCTTATGTTTTAGATTATTTAAAGGGCTTTGGGTTTAAAAATTTATTTTGGTTATTGGGAGAAAACTGTATGTGTACGTTTAAAGAATTCTCCATGTGTATTTTGTAGGAGTAGCATGATTAAATTCTACCTTAGTAAGGTCCATTGCTATGCGAATAGTTGAATATGTGAAACTGCTTGGCTTGTAGAAGAAGTATTGAAAGGAGCATGTTATTGTAGCTTCGAGAGAGTACTAATGTGTTCCATGAAAGATTGTTTTATGTGTTTCATTAAACCAGTTTGATTGAAGAATTATTTTAGCAAATGCTCCATTGAACTCACTTTTGGGTATATGTAATTACCTTAATGTGTTTAGAAAGTGCAAATGAAAAGCTTGTTTGATGTGCATGCATTAATATGTTTTATTTGGGTAATAGCTCCTTGCTTATCTTTGATCGTAATGTGATCTTCTCTAATAGGTTGCAAATTATGACATGTGTCTGTATTGTATTATTATAAGTGAGTGTTCTTAAGAGGTCTTGCATTATCGAAAAGATTGCCTGTCTTGATCTCTGCTTTGTTTGGAAAACTAGAACCTCCTGTTGCAACCATAACTATTGGAAATGTTTTGTTAGGCTGATTGTCATCCTTCTAAAATGGCAGCGAAACGAAAACCGTGTAATTAAATGATAGACTTATAGTGAGAAATTTTATATTATAGCGTGATCTTGATTGATCTTGTGTCTTTGTAGGAAACAGTTTGATTATCAAACTCTCTTTCCCTTCTCTTTGCCTAATCATAATATTTTTTTTTTGAAATGGTATTAAAGAATGCATTGATTTAAATAGAATGTTTATAAAACATGTGAAATTGTATGTTTGCTTTTTGGCTTCATAGTGATAGATGAAATTCTTAAGCTTTAGAAATGAATTTAAATAGCTAGTAATTTAGTTACGAATGCTTAGTGAAATTTAAGAAAGATATAGGAATGATGTTATTTCCTTATGTAATTGTGAATTGTTAATAATTTCAGTACTTGAATCTAGAGTAAACTTGATTCAGTTATTTATAGAGAAAGCATAATTGAAATCTTCCTTGAATAGATGTTAGCGTACTGAAAAGTACTCCCCGTAAATGTGACTAAACCAGTACTGGTGTAATTGTTTGTATTGTAAGAAACCAGTGCTTATTATATGTGCCCATGGGTTGGTGAAGTAATCAACCATGGAAGATATGTTGCTTATGAGTATGGGAAACCATACTGTTTATGTGATGTTGCTTATTTGTTTCCCTGCTGAGTACCCAACCTCAGGTTGTGGGTAACTCAGTATGTTAAGGGGTAGTATTCGAAGTAACCGTTCCTTGAATAGTATGGATTGGCGTACGAGTAATGTCGGCGCGAAGCGACTTTAGCTTCTCTACTTCGAGGAATGATATAGTTGTACTATTAAACTGTATCAAAGGTGTACTCAATACTTTCCCTTTTTGATGAATCTATTTATAGGTTTATGTGTGTCAACCTATTCCTTTCCTTTATTTGAGCATTTGGATGGTGATTCTTGTGTATAGGGATGGTATGATTTGGAGGATCCTTTGCCTTGTCTTCATGAAAGGTAGGTTTATTCACATGTGCTGCCAGGTAGTTTGTGTTGGTGGGCATGTGGGTGGACCCTAGTCATGTATACCTCTGACTTATGGCGAGTATCCTTCTAGATACATTACTATATGGGATGTGACTTGCGCATGCTTTTTCCGTGAGGTACACTACCATGCGGGATACGCCCATTGCATGTTTTCTCCGCTTGGGGTATTGCCATGCCATGTGACGATGTGATGCGGGGTGATGTCGAGGTGCACACTGCCATGCCATGTGGGTAGTGTGACTATGTCGCACCACATGATGAGCTACTGCAATAGCTAGTCAAATGTTCCTTCCTTCCTCGTTGGTGGCTAGATGTTAGTCACACAGTGATGTTATGTGTAGTTGTGATATTCTTTATACTTCTTTGGGGATCAGCAATTTATTTTTACTTTGACTTTGAAGGTTTAGCCATGATCTTGTGATCTTTTGCACTTTTGACTTGGTGTTGCAATTCTGGATTATTTTCTTGCCTTACTGTTGGAATTGATGATTTATTACCTTTATTCATCTGTATTTTGGTGGCTAAACTGGTTTATCCTTATTGTTTTCGGATGCTGGTCTTGTGTCAAAATGTGAAATTCCTCTCCAAGGACGTATGATACGGAATTGGTAGAGTGTGTGCGAGGAAGTTGTTGTAGGGAACCTTGAGGATGGGGGTATGTGAGGTTGTGATGCAGCTAGTACCCACTACCTACCTATGTGTGGTGACTATCTCTTGGAGGCTAACCACCTTGCTCAACAAGGGATATTCACAAAGGTCTTGTATGGAAGGTAGCACCGCTATGGTGTACCATCAAGCCTTTGAGTGAGATATTGGATATTTTGATCATTTTGTGTTTTGAGATCAAGCATAGAGATGCTGATCATGCATGTTATCTTTGACCGAGCATTAGACATGCTCACATGTGGCCTTTTGAGTTATGCATTCCAGTTATGTGGATGGTTATTATTTGTAACATGGAGTAAATTGTGTTAACTTGTCACTATGTTATGGGACATAGTCTTTGGAAAGGTTTTTATATGCCTGGCAAGTGTAAACAATTGAGTTATTTATGTTGCTCTTATTTCATGAAAGTTAATTTGGTGGTTGAAATTGATATTTTAAGCTAGTTCTATGTTATAAAATTTTATGATAAAGATGGATTGGTAAAGGAAATTGATCTTGATGGCATGTTTTCTGGTCATGTTTGATAGATGATTATGGTAAGTGTTGTTTACCTCTTTGTAATGCTTTAATTTGGTGTAATGAAAGGAAGAAAATTCTCGTTTCTCTGCTATGATTGTGGATAATTCCTAGAATATTTTAAGGAATGTATGGATTTAGATGTATCTTGCCAATAGATAATGGCGTTTGTAAAGGATTTTGCAATAATATTTCATTTGATTGTGGATAATTCCTAGAATATTTTAAGGAATGTATGGATTTAGATGTATATTGCCAATAGATAATGGCGTTTGTAAAGGATTTTGCAATAATATTTCATTTATTTATGGAAAGATTTCTATGTGCAATTTGATCTTTGTTGAATGAGTTTCAGGGCTGATGCGTACGACATGTTCTCCATCTAGCCTTACGACTTCCAGGAGTAAGTCGGAACCTAGGGGGGGAGAATGTAGTACCCCTGCCCTAATCAATTTCTAATCTCAGTTTAATCTTGGTTAGTTTATCTTAATATAATGATTATAGTCAGATGTTTGATTTAACGCATAGCTATTGATGTGGTTTTCACACTAGTTGTATGCAAGTTGTTTAGTGTACCTATTTCGTGGTATTAATATCGGGCTAACGCTTTCATTAAATTTTATATATGCATGCATGTATGACTCTTGGTTGCAGGAGATTTCAGGTACAACGCCGCATGAGTGCGAGGTTCGTCTTCACCTGAATTTGCAGGTTTGAGTGTACCTCTTTAATCCTTAGAGTTGGATTAGGTGGTCGTAAGACCCTAGTTGACCTTAGTCGTGCTCAAGTGAGCATCGTCAGTCATCGTCGGTGTTCCCTTTTTGTTCGGGTTTGCGAGTCGTTTGTTTGGTTGACCTTCTCGGTTTGCATGCTTGGTGTGTTTGGTTAAATGGATTAATTAGTCCTTAGTAATTATTTTGATTGAATATGTATTCGTGCATTAGAGATTAATGGACTTGATTAATCGAGATTTCGTTATGCGATTTTTTATCGATATTGGATTGCTCATTTTAATTTAGGAGTAAGTTCAATTAAATAGCTGATTTTGAATATTAAATGCATTTTGTATATGCTGTCGAAAAAGAAAGTTATGTATTTAATTGCCATAGATTAAATTGTATTCTGTTGGCTTTTGAAATTAGAAAGGGTAAATTGAATTAAATGAGAAAATTGATTTGGAATTGGAAAAGCAATTTAATTTATTGTAATAGTTGGAAAAAGAATTAATTTTGAGAATTAATTTTAAATAAAAATTTTAATTCCAAAAATGGAATTTTTGGTCAACTCTCCATTATAACCTAAATTTTGGGGAAATTTTTGGAGGATGGACATTTTTGGAAAAGATTGGGTTGGAGAATGTTTTGGATGAAATTTGGGGATTTTGGAAGAAATTTACTGGGAGCTTGCAGGTTGGGGCTCTCCTCTGATCTTGCCAGGATTGCTAAATCAGGTAGGCCTCTGGTTATTCTTGGTTTCTTGCATAAAGAAAATCGTTTTGGTGTTTATGAAAATCTGGTTGAAGTTTAAAAAAAAAAAATAGGGTTTAAATGAAAATAAAATTTGGGGTTTTGTTGTTCCTCAATCTATTTTTGTTGTTTGAAACCCCTTTGTGTGTGTGGATAGGATGAATGCCATCAAGAAAATATGATACTAAATCATTGTTCTTTTAAACCAAAATTATATTAATCGAAATTTTCATTCATTGTTTGGTTTGGCGTTTTTATCAATTTTTGAACTGTGGAAATTTTATTAAAATAATGGGAGGTCTGTAAAACTCGGGGTTTGAGGTTGGAGGGCGGGGAGCGGAGCTCCACCCGCCTCCTCCTCCCCTCCCCTGCTCGTTTCCCCCATCTTTTCCCGCTCGTGATGCCCTTTTCCCGCACCTTGTGCCGCCCGCAGTGGCTGCGGCTCACTGCGATGCCTGCAGGGGCCGCGGCGGCCGCAAGGTGCCGTGGGACCTACGGGCACCGTAGTGGCGCCGCCGCGTGGGAACCGCCTATGGCTAGGGTTTGGGACGCCCAGCCGCACGTTGCGAGGTGAGCCAACCCTCGCCACCTCCTTAAAATGCTTGTCTTTTTTTATTACTTTTTATAAAAGAATGTTTTTTTTTATGTATTTTTTTTTTATTGTTCAAAAAAAATATAATATGTTAATATTATTTCATGTTAAGTTTTAATTAGATTTTTTTATTAGGATTAATGTGGCATGATCATAGTCAATGATAATTTGACATCAATTAATTATATAGTGGAATTTATATGTTAATCAACAGTCAATTTCATGTTATGATTAGTGCACATTGTCTAATTAAATTCTTGAACTGCTAATCTCGCAATTAATTATTAATTGGCTATATTTTGGACTCATCTTAGATTAATAAATTTATATCTTACCTCCTAGCTGATTAGAGTATTTGGCTAATTGAGGTAGTATTGTTTTAAAATAAAATAGAATATTATGTTAATGGAAAATTATTGAAACATGATATAATTACCAAGTGATGATGCTAAATATTATCCAAGAACATATCATTTGAGTAATTGAGGAGTAAGTGTAATATTTTTATCATTGGATCATTGAATTTAATCGATGTGCCTTTGGAAATTTTAAATTAGTTAGTTAATGGTTGTTTATGTTATATTCTTGTGAAATTGGTTAAAGAACTCATTATGGCTTAATATGTCTGTTCGATGCTATGAACATCAGTGAGTTAGAAAACCAAGAACAACCTATACCTAGATGAGGTAGATAACTGCAATCTAATATAGACTTTGTGGAAAATCTTGATCGACATTTAATGTCTAGATTAATTTGGAGAAAGATTGTTTCTGTTGAATGTTGTCTTTGCGAGTTTAATTTCTGTATTCGCTTTTAATTATGAAATGGCAAGAGTGCTTGTTTGATAGGTCCCTATCGTATGGAATGATTTGGGGTACCTGTATCAGTCCTCGGTCCCGAGTCGACTGTTGTTTGTGGTAGTGTCGTATTTGGTCATATCCTCTATGTGGGTGTCGAATGTTGAATCATAGTTGACCTTAGTCGGTCAGGTCTCTAGTTTGAGTACCGTCTGTCAGTGCACCTCATATGATGTCATGTTTGACCAATGGTGGAGTTCTCCATCTTGAACTCCGTTCGTCTGACCATGTGCATTCCTTGGTTTTTGAGTTCGTCTGAGTTTAGTCTAGTGTCGTATGGGAAAGTGGCTTTCGATTGGGGGCCGCGCCCAAAGTGGCTGCTGGGTAACCCGTCGAAAGTGAGTCTAATAAGTGATAACCTAACAGTAGATTAGAATGTAATCTCTAAGTAAGATAATTGTGCCTCACACATGGGACGAGTGCTATCATAGATTCGACATGCTGTGAGAAGGTCTGAAATGGCAAACCACCATCCTTGTCTTCACGAGAGGATGTGTGGGTCCACATGAGGCTTGGATGGGCTAGAGGCTCGGATTAGGTTGCCAGGGTAACCCAGTGTATGGGGCCGGGACCTATGAAGACCTACCATGGTAACCGTACCAGGTTGTGTGATGACACTTGTCCCTACGTTCGCTAGTGTGTTGTCGTTTTGTCCTATTAGGAGCACCTTTGTGGGTCGTCCTTTTTTTTATGCCCTTGTGAGTGTCGGTTTCATGTTAGACCTTGGGTGGTGATGGCTCAGTCTTGTGGATGCTCCAATGGACCTTTGTTTTAGCTTTGATTATGTTCAGCTGGATCCTTTTCTTTTCAGGGATCGTTTATGTATTATTGACCGATATGGTCGTTTGTATATTGTTTATATTTTGCCTTGGTGGCCAGATTGTAATGGTGTAACCTCTTGTATTCTTAACTTTATTATTTATCAGAGGGGTCTTGCAGTTGAGCAGACCCGGAGATGTAGCCCTTTAAGGGTGAACTCCGAGATCATTATGGTGTTATGTGATGTATTCTCTTATGTTTCCTTTATTCAGCTTTATTATGTATGATTAGCTTATGTTAGAATGGTTAAGTGGATAAATGGAATTAACTTTAAATGTTTATATGCGGTTCCTTCTTGAATGCCATTTTGATCGAATGCATAAGTTGTTTAGATGAGATTTATCGTAGATGCATGTATGTAATCGTCTTTTATAATGTATTAAATTGGAATATGAAATAATGTAACTTAGAGTAATGGAATATATTCGGTTGTTGTTAAAGAAATTAAGTATGCTGGAAAAGATCGCATATGTTTATGATGAAATTCTAGTGTGTTATAATATTAGATGTATGGCTTGTATTTTTAATGAAAAGCTTGAATGAAGATTATGAATAGATCTTAATGGATGAATCTTTGCTTGTGAATTATATTTCCATCTCTTGAAAGAAATTATCCTGATTATGAATTATTTCGTTATTAAGATAATCAACTTATTGGATTAATTGTGTGAGTTAAGTGAATTGTGATATTTAAGTAATCTCGTTGGGAAACTCTTTAGGCGTTAGTTGATGTCTTCCGCTATGTAATCTGATTCTTTGATATCTTGTTGTATCTTAATGTGGTGTAACTTTTTTAAAAAAAAAGTATTGCACTCTATTCTTGTGTTATAGCTTAATCCCTTCGGGGTTTCTTGGCGGGGCATTACATAATTAGTAGAGATGAAGCATTGTTAAAAGTAACACCTAATTTTTAACCTTAGCAAGTAGAGTTCTTAAATCTAAATATAATAAAATTTTGGAGATATAATTTTGATCCCAAAAATATGATGGAAATAAAAAATTACAATTTTTTCATTTGTATTATAATGGTAATGTAGTGAGGAAAGAGAATATTTATGGTTTAGTTGCATTTATTGAATATAAAACTTTTAAGGTTAAAAGACACCTATACACTTAAAAAAATGTTATTGATGTGTGATTTTATGATCATTTTATCTAAAACTTTATAATAGCTCATGAAAGGCTATATGTGCATTGCATCATCCATTTTTAAAATTTATTGATAGTATTGCAAAAACCTTTTTTTTGTCCTTCAAGATGTTGTGAGTACCTTGTAAATGAGACTAAAAGTAGCTTTAATATATTCTTCTTATAAAATGACGGGTTCATTGAAGTCAAATAAAAAGATTAAATGTTATGTTTGTATTCTCTACATTAAGTGTTCATGTACACAATCTTGTATATAATCCCCATCTATTATTTGGCAGCACCCATCATTTTAATCTTATTTTTTATGAATAGTATTATCAAGAAGTATCGCTCTAAATTTAGCCTAATACTCTACACTTACTATGCAAAATCTACAAATTCATGATTCTAGTTATAATTTGTTGATCAAAATTTCTTTAAGTATAAGAAAAGCTAGCTCTCAATAAAAATTGTACCCCCTTATGATCTTCTATAGATTACACTCCAAGGTCTAAGAAAGGGGTAGTTAGGTCAATTTAAACAATACAATACTTTCAATTAAATTGCATGCAATTATGGACAATAACAAAAGAAAAAAATTCTTCTACACCTTTAAATTTGGAAGGCCAAGGGTATACCAAGAGATCTTCATAGGATATAGATATAGAGAAATATTTTCAATTAAACAACTCTTAGAACTTACTATTCTTGCAGACATAAATATCACTTAACAATAGATTATTCTCATATTATACATTTAACTAAAGATAAAAAACTCTAGTTTATATCTCAAATAAAAACTCTTTATAGTCTTATACTTTGTATACAACTTGAAAACTCTCTAAAGATATATTTAAACAATGTGTGATATCATAAAATATGGCAAAGGTAAATATCATAGATATATACAAACTAGCGAGTCTAACTTATTAGAAGCAAATTCAATAAATAATATGACCATTCACCCAAATAAGAAATAGTGCAATCCAAAGGATTAAGCAACAAAACTCGACACTCTTTAAAACTCCATAACAATTTAAATAAATAAAATATATTATTTAAAAAAGATCTTCTTAAATACTTTGAATAAATGTTATAACTACTTTTATAATTAAATAATAAAAAATACCAACTAGTTGGTGAATATAACCATGTAGATATATTTCTTATCCCATAAAATTCTCAATTGGCTATGAGGACTTATTATTTACTTCTTTGAATTCTACAAAATATTGAATGACAAAAATATTTTAGATTTGGCATACAAAATTTAATGCTAAAGATTATATACCCTTGGGATGCTATATACAAATTTGGCTTGAGACTTGAATTTGGTAAAATGTTTTTTTTTCCTAAGAGAAAAATTGGGCATATAACACCATATATCAATCCTCAACGTTGCATATTGAGAGGGAATAAATTTATTAGGCACATGCAATTTTTTCAATGAAAGCATATTTAATTATATTTGAGCCTCTAAAATATATGATATTATCTTTTTGCTAATTATTTGTGTTTCCTTATTAAGCATGTTGTAACCTCTTTGCTTGATCATTTTTTTTACAAATCACACATCATTTTTATTTAGATCAAATCAACTTACAAATTGGGAAGAATTCTTCAAGTATGCATGAATAATTTTATTTATTAGATATATTTATTGATGCTCAAAAGGATATCCATACTTTAGAGAGTCAAGTTCTTTAGTTTTCACAACTAACATAGGTGTTGATTGTTCTTCAATTACTCCTTCAACTAGCTTCCTTTCAATTAGTGACACAGTTCCCAAAATTCATTTACACCAATAGACATATGTCAAGCCATTTCTTGATAAATCATTGCTTCAACATTTTCAATTAAATCCCATAATTGTTATTAAAACTACAAATGCTTATTCAATTTGCATTTGAATTTTTCCTAGGGTAAATTTCATTAAATTTACCATTTTATATTTTAACATTTGTAACGTTGGCCTTTCAAGCAAAGATTTTAATGTGTCATTATATATAAATGGTATGGGCATCTCTCTTTAGATCAATGGTTCTAAGTATTTGGTGGACCCTTTAGATACTTCTCTCTTTCCAATCAACCCATAACTAATCAAGGAATACTACATATTCACTCCCCACTCCTCCATACTCAATTTCTTTTTAATCTATCACAAATTGGTATAATTGTATCACATGGAACCATCAATGACCCACATGCATTAAAACACTCAAATAAACTTGGCATAATTTTCATATTGAAATGATACTAGGCCTACCACATTCTTTTCTTTTGCTTGGAGTAGAATGTCTTTACATATCTAGTTAGGATATCACCTTTCTAAGATTTATCTATTAACACTTATCTCAATTTTACTTAGGCTTTTTTATGCTTGTGTCTCACCTCATGTTGTTGATACATGTGTCATCATCAAATTTGAGACACATATTACATGCAAACTTTCCACTTTCTCATGCACTTGTCAAGTGATCTTGGAAGTGTTGCACCTTTTGGAGGGGTAGTTAGATCTTCCATCCCACCTTCTAACCTCCTCATTCTTGCCTATATATGCAAGGATTCTATGTACATTTTAGGAACTCTTCATTTATATGATAGACATACTATTGTACATCATTTATTCACTCATGGAAGATTATCAATTCATTCTTTTATAACTTGGCATTATCTAATAGGATTAACTAATAGTACAACACACTATTGATACCCTCTCTACCAAGCCTTAGAGAAAACAATAAACATTGATATAGGTTAGATCAATGGGGTGGATTGAACCATGACAGGACCCCTTACATTCAACCATAAAAATGCATGGCATATCATCAATGACACCCTATATGGCTCTTGAAACTTTTGTGATCCATCAATTAACACTAATTGGTCTAAACTAATATCTAAATATTATGTTGACATAACCTCAAAATAAAATTATCTTTAATTTATCAAACCATGTGCATCATCGATAAAAGATTATCAATAGAGAACACTACTTGAAAATCCCATCAAAGACCAATAGGATATTATTGGCAATATGTTGGATTTGGTTAAGTGTTGTCATTGATGTCAACACTGAATCTCAGTAGGAGACTATCCCAGTTAGTCTTGGTGATCATCTTGGTTTTGGCTATGATTCTGATTTGGTATGATCAGATCTCTAGAATCATTTTTGGATTCTTATTCTAGATGGTTGTATTCTTGCTATATTATATTGGTTCATGACATGGTGATCTGGCTATTATCGCTTTTTTATTTACCGGTACCTGACTAGCTTTTAGCTTTACTGGCTAGCTTCTTGCTTTCCCAGTTAGCTTTAGCGATAAGAAATATTTGGTCATTTGGTCAATGGATTTTGGTCTGACTTATGGCATTGATTTCTATCATGTTGAAGGTGCTTCTTGATCGTGTCCTGAGAATTTGGTGACTTTGCCTTGGATGGTGTGTTGTTATGGTGGTCCTATTCGGATCTGGATAAAACTTTCTATTATTTCACTGAGGGTTTCTACCGACTGGTGAAGCTTGTTGGATTTTGGTCTTAGTAGAATTTACAAAGGATATAATTCATTGGATACTTGAATTAGGCCCACACCATGTAATGTAAATCATAATATTGGTCTAGTGGTATTGTGAGATGTAATTTTTTTAATTATGGGTTTATGGGTTTAGGGTTTAGTTGACTTGTCAATAAGGTTGATGATTTGTATTTATAGGAGACTTATTCATGTAGATGGTATGGATGGTATGGATAGGATGGTTATATCTGCATTATCAGAATAAGGATTATGTGTGAATAAAGTCATATCATTTTGATGAAGTTTGGAAAGGTTTTATATTGCAGAGAAGACATATGTGCTTAACCAGAACTATATCAAGCATTAGCAGATGCTACTTTCACAGTTCATTCTTTCCGGATTGTAGTCCAATGTTTATGTAAGTCAGGGAGACTTCCCTTTGTGATGAGCAGTGTGCTCTAGGTTGTTAGCTTTTCTGCAAGTGTAGACCCCATTGTAATTATTCACAATACTAGTGTAGATTATCATCTGATTGTGGGTAGGGTTTCCCACCATAGTTTTTTCCTTTTCTGGTTTCCCATGTCAAAATTATTGGTGTTGTGTCTTTTTTAATTTCATGTTCTATCTTGCATTGGGTTGGTATCTTTGTGCTCCAATTAAAAGGTTTTGATATGCACAAGTTTTGATTTCTATTAGTAAACTGATTCGCCCCCCATCCCCCCTCTCAGTTTACTCTCGGTATCAAACCACTCCAATAATGAAGGAGCACATATCATTATAACAAGAAAGATAAACAAGCAAAACTACTTCAACATTTTTTTGCACCTCAAACTTTCCAAGTCAATCCATCACAAATAAACAAACTACTTAAGTTATGGATAATTACCAACAACAAGTCAACAAGTTAATGGAATGAAAAATTTAAACACTGAGTTAAATGTTATGAAATTCTCACAAGGATCACCAAGTGTGATATCAAAAGTTGATGTTAAAAACTTGTACACAAATAAATTCAAAAGCACTTTTAATTGATTTAATGGATAAAAAATTGTGTCTCTTATTTTTTATAAGACTTTAGAACTATACCATCATGAATATACACCATGTTCTCAACTAAGACAACAAAGAAGTAAAACTAATATAAAGACAAAATGTTGATTTCAAAATCTCATTTAATCACGTTCTTAACAAAAATTACTTTAATCAATATAACAAATAAAAACATAGATCATAAAATGAACAATAAATTTATAAAAATACTAAACAAAAAAATCAATAAAATAATTTATAAAAAACATAATTAAAATATAAAACAACACATTTCATAGACTTTCATAATACAAAAAATATATCTAAACAAGATCCAACTATAGAGTCATTAGGTGTCAATATTTAACAACCCCCTACATTAAGTATTATATTTTTAGGTGATTTGATGCTTTAATTATTTAAATAAATATTTTTAAATTAATACATATTAGAATGATACATGTTGAATAATAATTAAATAGTTTCTTTTATTAGCATAATAAATATAATTATTCAACTCTCTATTTTACTCTATCACTTGAATCTTTGCTTTAATATTTCTAAAGGGCACAAACTATTCTCCACATAAAATGGCATGGCCATGGCATGTGGGAGATTACATGACGTGGCATGGAGGGCCCATGGAGAAGAGGCACTGGGTGTCGATGGCCAAAAAATAGTGAACGACATGGTGACTGTCAGTATGCAAGTTTCTGGCAAGGTCATCGGATGACAACGTAAAATAATTTTGATTATTTTTTGGAAATAGCAAAACAATTATTGGAAATCATGAATGGGCTAACGAAAAGCTACGACCAAAAGACTTGGTTTGCATGTATTCCAGCTGGTTAGGGATTACTTGCAAACCAAAGCTTTTAGCTCGAAGTTGTTGGTGGTCGGAGAGTCTTTAGGCAATCATAGTTGGCAAATTTATCTCCAGGAAGTTAGAGATTCTTTTTGAATTTTTGTAGTCTTTAGGCATATGTGAGAATTTCATAATCTTTCAAAGAGTCTATAGAAAAGCGCAATAATAGTGCAAAAATAATCATTTTATCATTTTATTTTTCAAAAATAAGTTGGCTTGGCTAGCCATATGTAAGTTTTCAATTGTTTTGTGTCATTCATAGTGTAGGGAAGAAAAGGTGGTTATGAGGTTTTGGAGGTGTAGTCATCGAGGTTTTGAAGCAAGCTCAAGCCCTGAAAGGTATGTATATTTTTCCAATATTTGTTGCCATTTTGTCATGTTGGTAGGGACTATGGAAGAGGAATATTCATCAACACATTTTAAGAAAACCCTAGTGTCATAATATTTTTTTGTATATGAAATAGGGTTTTATTATTCTATGTCTCTGTTTTGCATGCATTTGGACCACCCATTGGGATTGAGAAGGCTAAAGAATAGGAAAAAAATTTCAGAGTGCAGTATTCGGTGTAGGTTGTTAAAAATCATGAGGGTTTATGTATTTCTTCAAATTGTTTACAGGGATTGTAATAATTGTAATGATGGTTTTGTAATGTTTTGAATTTCTTGTAGTAATTGTAATAAATTTCCTGTCCGACTACGGTTTTCTCATTCAGTATGTCTTTTTTGCATGGATTTGGACTACCTGTCGGGACTAGGTATGCTAAAGTAGATGAAAGTTTTTTTAGAGTGCAGTATTTAGTGTCAATTGTTAAAAAACATGAGGGTTTCTATAATATTTTGAATTGCTTATAGTGATCATAATAAATTTGAGGATCAAACTAGGGCTTTTGGAGAAGACTGTAAAAAATTTGGAAATTTCAAATTCTGCCTAGTCTGTATGTCTATTTTGTGCATACATATTTTTTGATCACCTGTCAGGACTTGAAATATTTAAAAACACAGAATGATACACAATTTAAATTCAAAAAATAATAAATAAAACTATGGTTTTCCACACACAATTGGGAATGTTAAAAAACATAAAACGTTTGCATAGTGTAGTATCCGATGTGTTGGGAAACACATGATGGTCTTGTACATATTTGAACTGGCTTGGTATGAATCACAGGTATTTTGCATGCATGTGGTCTGGTCGTGAAAAAAATAGTGGCTTTTAACTATTTATCTCGATGGAAGAGCGTTGTGGATAACACAAAAGATTTTCACAGTGTGGATAACTTGAGCATTTGTTGACTACTCAACATATATAGCCTCATTCTCTCTCTGGAGTCTAACCCTTTCATGATCAACATAGATTTTGCCATGCTTAGCTTTGGCTTGAAGTGGATCCTCATAATAAGGCTTAGAGGGATTTCTATCCATCATTGGGAAAGTGTAACCAAAGAAAAGTTCTCTCTAGTAGGAGAATCGTCACTAATAGTGTCCTCTGCATCTGTAGTAGAATAATACTCCTAAGAAATGTTTATTCCTCTATCTATAGTTTGCAATTGATGGAAATTTTCAACTCTACTTAAAGGAACTCCAGAGCTTGTGTCTAACAAATTTTCAGCAGATGAAGTTTCAGTATTACCTCTTCTTTTTTACAGTCCAACTTCTATTTGTTGTTGCTTTATGTGAATGGCCTCCTTTTCCCCCTTATCTAGCCTCTTGATCTAAATTGTGCTCGCTATCTGATGCCTTTTGTCTTGCAATGCATTCACTCCTCTGTGGTAGAGTAGAAGCAGTCTTTTCACTACTCATATGAACTTTACAAGCTCTAAATGAGCTTACTATCTTTCCAGAGTCGCCACCCAAAATGGGAATATTTTTTCAACAGTCTTTTGTGAACAATGACTGATCCTATGGACAAGCTACTGGGTTAAAACATAATAATAACTAAACTTTCTCCAATAGAGTCACCAATTTGTTGGTTCCCAAATCAACAGATTCTAAGTTCTAAAGAAATAACCACTAATTTATCAACAAACTCCAAATGGGACTTGGCCAATGAATAAGACAGTTGAAAACTGAGGTCTTCTACACTTTAGGCTCTACCAAACCTATGTGGGTTCTCCTATATAGTGACTAGGAGGTTTTCAACCCTCTAGACCTGTGACATTGTAGAACAAAGCAGATTTCTCAATGAAAATATACCAAGGAAATGCAGATAAACATTTGGATATAGCTCTAACCTCAGTTCATTCCATTCTTGTATGCATTGAGAATGATTCTAAATTAAGCACTACTCCTAATGTTGAAAAGTAAAAGATAGAAATATAAAAGGTGGAATAAGAATGATCATGAATGGGTAATATGACCAATGCTTATCCTATGAGAAACAAAGTCTATCTGCAAGTTAACACCAAACAACAGTGTGACATCTCATTATTACAGCAACATTCAAATATCCCATGCTTGACACAAAATATTCATTGATTACCCCTAGTTTCCTCACCCCTCCCAATAAATATGTTGTAATATCTTTTGAACATAATTTAATTCATTTATTAAAAATGAAACTGATCAAGAAAACATACATTCCCTTCTTAAGAGAAGACAAATCATAGCATCATTAACACTACAATTCATACAACATGAACACAGAAGAATGGGAGAAGTTGAAAGTGATCTCTTTTATTGATTTTCAAAAGATATGATATACATCACTTGAGAATTTCTTAGCAAAAACTTGTAGGAAAAACACTATATTCTATTACTTCAACTCCTAATACATACTACCACTGATTTTAGAATCCTTTCTACTTGGCCTTGATTTCCCTTTTATAGAGAAAAAGAGCAAAAACAAGCTTTAGGCCATAGTAGGACACTTGTCAAAAATATATTTCCTAAGATCTAGATCATGCTCTAAGACATATTTATAATGCATATTTTAAAAACTCATAGATTTCGTAAATGAGGGCAACAAAGATGACAACTTGTAGAGGTTATAGTGGTTAGCTTGATGTGACTGATGCAGGGGTGTTCTTTTGTAGCATCTTCTATCAGGATCAACTTGTACTTGGGTGTTGGATCTGCCAAGTACGTTGGAGGCTAATGAGTGAGAAATAAGTACTCATATCACCCCATCCCAAGTAGGAAACCTATCAAAAAGTAGGTGGTGCAAAAATTGAAATGATTTAGACTAGTCCTCCTCAAGTTGATCCTCCTCTAAAGAACAATACGTTTTGTGTAGAATGTCAATCTCATCAACTGGCCAGGCAAAACTTCTTAAGCCTTGTAACTTACTTATTGCTTCTTTTTTCATTTGGACTAACACAATTGCGGCCTCCAAGATGAACTTATGATAAGTAGAATAAACTTCCATGATTTTGTCAATAATTAAATGATATGTGTCATCTTGGGTAGGGTCCTCAGCCAATGAATTCAAAATTGTACTAATTGCATCTTGGAAACCCTGCTTCCATACATCCAAAACTTTAATCTATCCTTCTCCTGTCAAAATAGGGGGAATATCCCACTTTGGTAGTCCCTAGAAGGAGTCAATCATGTCGATCAATGCCTTCTTCTCCTCTTCAATAGGGAAACTCCTTAATCAATAACTTATTTTTTCTCCAAGTTGTCCCCACAATTTGGGGTGCATTTGGCACATTATTGACTTTCAATGGGACCTCTTATAAAATTTGACTCTTAGGTAGAAAATTAATCCTAATAGGTTGAAATAATAAAATAATTTCATCCAATTGGTTGAGGAGTTGTGACATCAAAGAATAAGAGGTATGCACCTCATTCTTAATGACTTTATTGGGGACTTGCAAAATTGAATATTTTCTAATCTCAAAATAATTATTCTCTGCCTCATCCTTTTCTCTCAAAAAACCTTCTTTTAATTTCTCAAAATCTTTAGGATTAGGTCCTCTTAGGGTTCCAATGTCCCTCTTGTCCATCTCCTTTTTCAATCTTATATTTTCAATAAATGACTTGTTATGATCATGAGTAAGGGCCATATGCATGTTTCTCAAAGATCCATTCTTTTTCTCATCCTCCTCCACTGCCATCTTTGAAAAATGTGCAGCATGATAAGAAATTGTTGTTGCCTCAATAGATGAGGTATCTACCAGGGTTCTAATCATTGAATCCCAAACCTTTTTCTCAACCCCATATAATACAATAGGCTTATTATTTCTAGGAGCCTTTTACCAAAGTGCAAAAGCCTTTATACTTGGATTAACCCATGACCCATTCTCACCAAATTCTTTAGAATAGATTGGTCCCTTTGATTCATAACATGGTCCAATAAGAAAAAAAATTCTAAATCCTACCCTAGGATGAGCATTATGTCACTCTTTCTCACTAATTCTCTTCCTTCCTCCAGGGTGAACCTTGTTTGTCCTTGTCACAATTTTGGATCTCTTCCTTAGACAAATATTTCAATTTATCCCTCATCCAAAATGATTTGAATTTAGGGGTGTTTACAAAAGCATCATCTGTCATAAATTGTATTGAAGCAATTATTCTTTCATCCTGTTCTTCTTCCAATTGGATAGTGCTTCCAATGAGAGACCTATCAAGGTCTACAAGCACCTCAGTTGCTTATTGTCCTAGAAGGTGTCCCTTGGTAGACAAGGAGGCCTGACATTTTCATCAAACTCGAGCTCAATGACTTCTACAAAATGAATTTTTTTTTGCTTTTCTCTTATCCACCTTCCTTGCATGCGGCTCTAGTTGTGAAGAGGGTTGTGAAGGGACTGATGATATGATAAATCAATAAGGATGTGGACAACTACTAAGAGGGGGGGTGAATCAATAGATGGAAAACTGACTAAACTTTCACCAAACTCAAAACCCAACTCACAAATCAATCACTGAACTAACTGGTTCAAACACTGAGCAATAAACTGCAATTGCACTGTCAATTTAACCGGTTGACTGGTATAACAAACCAGTAAACTAACAAATTTGAAATGCACAAACCATTTAACCAAAACATCAAAATAATTTACTAACATAAGTAAAAGCACTTTTTGTATTACTGTCTGTCATCTTAACACATCTAAGTGGATTTATTAGTTAAGCAAAATTACCACATTAAAAACATAACCACAAAAACCATTCACCACTTGATACAATAATTTTTGACGTGTAAACCCAAATGGGAAAAACCACGGTGGGGATGAATACCCACAAGTATTTTGAACTCTTTTGAAGTTTGCCCTATTAGGCACCAAGTTTGTTAAAGCATTACAAAAATATCCTGTTAGGAACAGATTCGGTTAAGGACCACCTGGTTAAGGGATTGACTATAATGCCCTATTAGAAGAAATACCCTATTAGGAGTAACCTCAATAGAGGATTTGAAATCCAAACTAATGGACCACCTATTTAAAAGATTTAGATAGCACTAAGCCTATTAAATCTTACTTGGTTAAGGGATTTAATTGTTGTAATTGTTAGAGAACAATAGGGTTTTGTTGATCTGGTAAATAGCACTACTCTTCTTGATCAGATCCTTTTCATGCTCCTATATGCCTTCAAACATATTGCAGATACTCCTTGTGGTTCAGCAGTCAATCATACTGACACTTAACCAAATTGTCAACACTACAACAAAATAACTCATCGACCTTATAAGAAAAACAATAGGTCGTTAACACATCACAAACCTAAGATCTCATAGATATTACAAACAAATCGGTTCAAACATGATCGTTAGATCACATAGAAATCATCAACACATTGTTCAAGACAACCTCGACTACTCCTTGATCACCACTCATCGATTCTTGTAACTCATCACGTGGTTTCCACTTCATGCAATGTACTTGCTCATTCCCAAGATAAAATTATTACCTCTACACACCAAAAACTACTTGAAACTCATCACATGCATCATGCATATGTGGCATAATCATCATCGATCATCATTTGATCATAAATCAACACAGTCAATTCACCAAGCTCCATTGGTTAGGGTTTGGCATATCAATAGGTAGGGTTACCGGTTGATCTCACTGCTTCAATAGTAATATTGGTTTCCATCACTTGCTCAACTACCGATTGCATAATAGCTCCATTTCTGGTTACAATTGATATCAATGATAGTACTTAAACTTCATTAATGCAATCTTCAATCAAATGCCAACAATCTCCCCCTTTGGCATTGATGGCAATACAAATATCAATACCCTTGATTGTGATGATTGAGAGTAATGCACATACGTAGGTATAAGAATCTTGGTTTAAATTTTACCATGTACTCTCCTTCAACTCAGTCTCCATGTCTTCAGCTGGTAACTAGCTACAGTTCTTCTCCCTCATAATCATAGAGTTCTTCTACCCCTTTGACAACAATGCCAAAGTGAAAGTAAAACATGCAGTGTCATACTTCACCGTTTTGTATCAAGTTGCTCCCCCTGTGGAGTAGCTCCACTCTACACCAATCCTGCTTCAAGATTTTTCAATTAGCTCTAAGACTGATTTCTTCCACATCTGCTCAATTGACCTCATGTAGGCACACAACCCCTAGCTGACTTCTAAGATACTCAAAAGAAGTCTTAGGAAGAGGTTTAGTAAAGATATTTTCTAGTTGTTCCTTAGTGGATACATGATCTAATAACAAATTTCAGCTCAATATGCTTGTTTCTAGCATGCAACACAAGGTTCTTTGAGATATTTATTGCACTGGTGTTGTCACATAAAATCTTTATCGATTATGTGATTTTCAACTTGAATCCTTCCAAAATGTGTTTCATCCAGATTGCCTGGTTACAATTCATGTATGTTGCAACATATTCAGTAGTGGACTGTGATATACAACTCTGCTTCTTTTTTCTCCAAGATACAAGCCTTCCTCCAAGAAAGAATGCACCTCTGGTTGTACTCTTTTTGTCATCAACATTTCCTACCTAGTCTGCATCTGTATAAACTTTCAAATCAAAGTTACCTACATATGGATACCATAATCCATAATCAATAATACCTTTCAAATATCTAAATATCCTTTTAGTTGTTACCATGTGTGTTTTCCTCAGGTTCTTCTGAAATCTGGCAACTAAACCAACTACATGAGCAATATTTGGTCTGTTGTGAACAACATAATGCAGTTTCCCTATCATTGACCTATACTCCTTTTCATCAACGGATGCAACATCATACTCTTTAGACAGTTTACATCCTGTAACCACTGGTGTCCCAACCGGTTTACAACCTCCCACTCCAAATGTCTCCAATACCTCTTTCACATATTTGGACTGTGTGATAAAGATATCATTCTTCATCTATTGAATTTTCAAACCTATAAAGAATTTTATCTCTCGTACCAAAAATATCTCAAATTTGCTTTTTATTTAATATGAAAGTCATCACTCATGTCATCATTGCCTCCAAAAAAAAATATCATCCACAAACACTTCACTAACCAGTATCTTATCTCCTTCAGTCTTGAGATATATATTGTTGTCTTCATTGGTTCTCTGGAAACCTATCTTCATCAGGTGTGAATGTAGTCTTTCATACCATGCTCTTGGTCCTTACTTCAAACCATATAATGCCTTGTGTAGTTTACACACCATATCCTTCACATCAGTCAAAGAATAACCATCTGGTTGTTCAATGTATCCTTCCTCTTCCAGTATTCCATTTAGAAATGTTGACTTCACATCAATCTAATATACTTTGAATCCCCTATACGCTACAAATGTAAGTAGATTCCTAACACCTTCCAATCTAGCAACCGGTGCAAATGTCTCGCCATAGTCTTCTCCTTCTTCTTGTGCATACCCTTTGCATACCAGTCTTTCTTTGTTCTGAATACTACTCCATCTTCATTCAACTTATTTCTAAATACCCATTTAGTACCCATCACATTTTTGTTCACTGGTCTGGGTATTAGGATCCATGTATTGTTCTTCTCAATCTGGTCAACCTCCTCTTCCATAGCCTTGATCCAGTGATCATCTCCAAAGGCTTTCTTAGCAGTTCTAGGCTCAATAGTGGAGATCATACAAGAATTCTCTCTAATTCTTCTTCTGGTTAACACTCCAACATCTTTATCTCCAATAATTTTATCATGATTATGATTGAGTCTTACATACCTTGGAATGACATGATCATTATCTTTAGGTTCTTCTTCCTCACTATCATCATATTCCACAGAATCTACCTATTTTGGTTGAACTGGTACTACAACATTTACATCACCAACTTTTGGCTTCACCGGTTCTGGTTCCAAAATCAGAATGTAAGGTTCACCTTCCTTCTTCTCCTCACTGGTTTCTCTTGTATCTTTAGGACACTCATCCACTCGGACATCAGTACTTTCAATGATTCTCTTTGTTTGGTTGTTGTAACATTTGTAGAATTTACTCTTGGTGGAGTAACCATGAAATATGCCTTCATCACTCTTAGCATCAAACTTACCAACATAGTCACCTCTTTTGATAAAATATTTACTGCCAAAAATCTTAAAATAACTAACATTAGGCAACCTACCATACCAGTATTCATAAGGAGTTTTATCTTTACCTCTTTTAACCAATATCTTGTTCATAGTGTATACAATTGTGCTGACAACTTCGCTCTAGAAATGTTTTGCAACACCTCCTTGAATTAGCATAGTTCTAGCAACTTCAACAACTAACCGGTTGTTCCTCTCTGCAATACCATTTTGTTGTGGTGTCCTAGGTGCAGAAAGTTGTCTCTTAATTCCATTGTCTTCAAAATATCTAGTGAATTCCTCTGAACTAAATTCACCTCCTTGATCAGTTCTCAGACATGTTATCTTCTTTACACTTTCCTTTTCACCTAAGGCCCTGAACACCTTAAACTTACTAAAGGCTTCTATTTTCTCCTTCAAGAATTTGGCCCACATCATTCTTGAGCAATCATCAATGAAGATCATAAAATACCTATCACCTTGAATACTTCTAGTCCTTATTGGTCCACAGAAGTTTGTATGAACCAAATCTAGTAAATGTTTTTGCTGCCAAAAATTTTCTCTTAAAAGTTGAGGATGTCATCTTTCCTAACTGAAATTCCTTACACAGAGCATTTGCCGGTTTGTCCAACTAAGGCAAACCTCTTACTGACTTGGACTTACTAACTTTGACAATGTTATCAAAATTTACATGACAAAATCTCTGATGCCAAAGCCAACTATCATCTACTTTAGCAATTAAACAGTTGTTGACTTTAGGTTTTAGGTGAGACAGGTTACCTTTTGTCTTCTTGTCGATTGAAATCAGTTCACCTTTTCTTCCATCGATTTTGCACATTCCATTCTTGAATTCCAATGGATAACCTCTATCATTGAGTTGAGCGACACTCAAAAGATTGTGCTTTAATCCTTCAACCTAGTAGACATCATCTGCAGTGCACTTTCCATTAAGAGAAATGCTTCCCTTTCGTTTTACCATGCAGGGTGAGTCATTTCCAAATCTCACAAATCCTCCATCAAATTCCTTGAAAGTAAGAAATTTACTTTGGTCACCGATCATGTGGTGTGATAAAACCACTATCTATGATCCAATCATCAGTACTGTCCATACGAGAAACTAATGCCTTCTGATCGGATGTCTCCTCTTTAATGGCAACAAAAACAATGTCTTCATTTGCATCTCCCTCCAATTCCTCATCTATGATTCCACCATCAACTATAATGAGGAAATCTCTTTTGCCTTTTCCTTTGTACTTCTTATACATCTCACACTCCTTTGTACTCATTGTCTCCATTAGGACAATTAGCTGCAATATGTCCAATCCAGTTACATGCAAAACACTTCAAAGGTAATTTACCTTTGTACTTACTGGTACCTCTAGGCATCCACTTGGCCAATAATGCTTCAAGCTTGATCAGGCTGTCTTCATCATCAACTTCTCTGCTGGATCTGGACTCATAATTTTGGCTAGCTTCTCTGCTTTTCCTCACAAGTGGGTTAGAAGTTGAAGCTCTAAATGCAGATTTGGATTTCAGAGCACTACCATCATAACCATTTAATTCAAATGTAGTAAGTTTACCAATGATGGAGTCAAGAGTTACCTTTGTTTTATCAATAGACTTTAACTCCTGAATGGCTACAACTCGAATAGCATAGACCGGTAGAAGGGTTATCAATGCCTTACTAACCACTATGGTATCCTCCACTTTACTACCAGCACTCTTGATCTCACTGACTATGTCCTTGATCCTTTGACCATACTGTTGAATATTCTCACCTTCAGCCATCTGCAAGTCATCAAATTTACCTCTCAAACTCTCTTATTTGGAAATCTTCACATGCTCATCACCATTATAGATCTCTTCAAGTCTCTTCCACAAATCATAAGAAGTCTCCAAACCATGGACATCATCATACTTTGTATCGGACAAAGAACTGATAATAGCCTGAAATGCTTGATTATTCTCTTGTAGTTCCTTCTTTTGATCATCAGACAGAATCCCACTAGGTAAGGTATAATTGGAAACCACATGTTCCCCATATTGGCTTCCTAGACTCTTAATATAGATTTTCATCCTATCACTTCAGATTCTATAGTTTTCCCTATTGAACTTCGAACCTTCTTTCTTCATCATGTTCTTCTAGACATTTACCTCAAGTTGTTAGGCTTAGACACTAGAAGAACTGAAATGCTCTGATAGGAATTGGTGATGTGATGAATCAATAAAGATCTAGACAACTATTGAGAGGGGCGGGTGAATCAGTAGATGGAAAACTCACTAAACTTTCACCAAAATCAAAACCCAACTCACAAATCAATCACTAAACTAACTCGTTCAAACATTGAGTAATAAACTGAAATTGCACTATCAAGTTAACCAGTTGACTGGCATAACAAACCAATAAAATAACAGATCTAAAACACTCAAACCATTTCACCAAAACATCAAAATACTTTACTAACATAAGTAAAGGCACTTTTTAGATTACTGTCGGTCATCTTAACACATCTAAGTGGATTTTTCAGTTAAGAAAATTAACCATATTAAATACATAACCACAAAAACCATTCACCACTTGACACAATGATTTTTGATGTGGAAACCCAAATGGGAAAAACCATGATGGAGATGAATACACACAAGTATTTTAAACTCTTTTGAAGTTTACCATGGTAGGAGCCAAGCCTATTAAAGCTTTACAGAAATGTCCTATTAGGAACAAATCTGGTTAAGGACCACCCGGTTAAGGGATTAACTATAATGCCCTATTAAAAGAAATACCCTATTAGGAGTAACCTCAACAGAGGATTTGAAATCCAAACTAATGGATCACCTAGTTAGAGGATTTAGATAGCACTAAGCATGTTAAAGCTTAACCGGTTAAGGTATTTAACTATTGTAATTGTTAGAGAACAACAGGCTTTTGTTGATCTGGTAAATAGCACTACTCTGCTTGATCAGATCCTTTTCATGCTTCTATCTACCTTCAAACATACTACAAATACTCCTTCTGGTTCAGTAATCAATCACACTGACACTTAACCAAAATTGCCAACACTACAACAAAATAACTCATCGACCTTATAAGCAAAATAATAGGTTGGTAACATATCACAAACCTAAGATCTCATAGAGATTACAAACAAATCAGTTCAAACATGACCTTTAGATCACATAGAAATCATCAACATACTGTACAAGACAACCTCGACTGCTCCTTGATCACCACTCATCGATTCTTGTAACTCATCACACGGTTTCCACTTCATGCAATGTACTCGAACATTCCCAAGATAAAACCGTTATCTCTATGCACCAAAAACCACTTGAAACTCATCACATGCTTCATGCATGTGTGGCATAATCATCATCGATCATCATTTGATCATAAATCAACACAACTGATTCACCAAGCTCCATCGATTAGGGTTTGACATATCAACAGGTAGGGTTACCGGTTGATCTCACTGCTTCAATAGTAATATCAGTTTCCATCACTTTCTTGACTATCGGCTGCATAACAACTCCATTTCTAGTTACAATTGACATCAATGACAATACTTAAACCTCATTAATGCAATCTTCAATCAAATTCCAACAGAGACATCCTAAGAAGACCCTTCATTGAGGGGTGCCTTTCCTTTTGATTGTGAGGGCTCATATGTTGGCCTCTCCTCCAATATTTATTCAACCTACCCACCCTCTCATCTTTTCTCCTCTGAAGAAAGAATGTCATTGTAGTGCAACACGTTGCTTATCATTATTGCAAGGTTATTTTGGATATTGGAACAAGATCCCTTGAATCTAGGGTCCTTTTCTTTTCTTTCCCTTTCCAAATTTTGAATAAAATTACATTTTCCCCTTCTCTGTATATAGCCCCTATAGGGCTAAAATTTTTGATCAAATCTCCCCTTTCATTGAACTGGTGAGAGTAACCTCTCACCTTCAGAATTTGTGTCCTCAAATCATGAATATATCCTTTCAGGTCAAAATTTCTTGCCTATCTTACCTTGAGCCTATAATTGCTCACCTAGGAGCCTTGTACCTGCTCAAGTGTATTGGACCCCTTAATGAAGTCATCAAAAACTATAAACCTTGGGAGTTGTTACCAACTTTTCTCTATTCTAACAAGGTCCTTCTCTATCCGCATCATTTGCCACATTATCTCTATGAATGCAAGTAGTGGAAGGACTATTTCTGGAAAAATGTGTGGCACTTGAGAGAATCCATATACTCAAATTATTGTGCAATCTACATAAAAGAAAAAATCACCAAAATTATGGGATAAGGACCCCTCCGGTACTTTGTCTTTTTTGCTCTGGTATATTTCATTCTCAAAACTTTGGCAATGTGCACATGGAACCTTGGCATCCTAACCCCCATCATTCCTAGAAACTTTAATACAAAACAATCTTAGAAGGCCTTGTAGTCTGCAAGTTGAGACCCCTTGTCCCAGATTTGGGTCCACCTTTCCCCTGTCCTAGGATCAAAATACTTTATTTGCAAAGCATCATCCCACTCTGTCCTATTTTGAAAAAGAATCATATGAAAAATCAAATAATAATTGTTTAAATTTTCCTTCAAATCCCTGGCACCTAGCAAGCTCTCATGCAACTTGCCTTCAATATATGTGAGGATATCTTATAGTTGACTGGTTTCATAGAACTGAATTCTTATTGTCATGACCATAAAATCTACAGGAATACTTGTCATCCCACATTCCTCCCCTAAAACGTGGCACAAAGCATAATATGTCCGTATAAAAATAATCTTCAAAAATTTACAGCTCAAAAGGCTCCATCTCAAAGTCAAAAAGGTAACAATTGGTTCCTTTGAACATTCTTTTCATATAGGGGGCAAGATATTTCCTCTATAGAGCTTCTTCTTGGAAGTATACTTTTCTTCCAACCTATTCTTGTTTATTTTGGTGAGGGTTGCCTTGTACAAATCAAAACACTCAGTTATGGAATCTGTGGATATGTCCAAAAGAATGTGGCCAGTAGTTATCCTCACAGACATACTCTCAAGGTGATACTGCTTTTCCAATTCCTTGATTAATAGTAGCTCATCAAAAATATTGGGAACTACTAGCTTTCCCAAATTCAACTTCCATGGAATTGATAAAGGAGCAACCTTGTCTTTGTTCCCATAAAAAAAGTGGAAGATATATCCCACCCCCTTTCAGTAATGTGGGCATCCTTGCACTGAGAATTATTGTCTCCAAAATTTGTCTTGAAGTTCTCTTGTTGGCATTTTTTATGATTATGTTGTGATTGTCATTGATGGACACACACTTGCATTGAGATCACTTTTATATGTATGAGTTATGCTCAACCTGAAATTGTTCCCAACCGGTATGATGCATTATAGTCCTTAGACTATTGGTGTTTTGCAGAAAGTGTTTACCGATCTGAAGTGGTATGTTGGCCCCAAGTAGTTCAAGGATCTCAAGTGGTACGAAGGATCAAAGCGGCAGAACACATATTTCGCAATCTTCATTTTTGACAAACCGGCAACTAGTAATACTCTGTGATGAGTTACCAACCAGCATTTTGTAATGAGTTACCATCCACCGATTGTTTGACGGTGCGGACACTTTAACGGTGCTTCTTGTGTCATGTTACAAAATATGTCTAGATGCATTGAACCTAAGAAATTGTAATGTGATCCTATTGGACCGACATGAAATCAGATTCCTTTATAAGGACATCATGTCTAGGGTTTTATGTTGTTGCTAGGATTTAAGGTGTTTCATGATTTAGAGAGAGTGTGAATGTGTTGAAGACTGAAGTAATGTTGGAATGCATTAGGAATGAGCTATCTAGGATCTAACCAAGCAATCTGTGCTATTTGCTAGATCTCTCACTTGTTGATTATTCACATCTTCGACAAGTATGAAGCCCTTAATCGGATAGGCCCAAAAGCCTTTTGTAAATCCTCTAACAAGGTGGTTCACATCTATGGATCTAAAATCCTCTAGCAAGGTAGTCTTTAATTGGACTTATCTCCTAACAGAGATTGAGATTCCTAACAGGATCTGTTCTAGTAAAGAACATTGTATGACCTTAACCGGTCTGGTTCCTATTCTGCAGATAGTTACTTGTGAGTTCCATCTCACCGTGGTTTTTCCCATTTGGGTTTCCACATCAAAATCTCTCGTGTTATGGTGTTTGTGCTTCTGTGGGTGAATGCATTATTTTCTATTTGGTTTGCATGTGTGCTAACCGGTTTGTCTGCTAAACTATTTTACCGGTTTACTGTTAGTCTAGTAAAGTGTTTAAGTACATTTATTTTTGGCATACTAATTCACCCCCACTCTTAGTATTCATCAATTGGTATTAGAGCCTACCTTTCTATAAGTCTAACCACTTGAAAAGAGAAATGGGGGAATACACTATGAGGGAACTTACTCATTGGCTCACTCAATCTGAGCAAGCCTATGATGATCTTATGGTAAAATATAAGGCCTCTCAGGCAAAAAGGAGAGAACATGCTGAAAAGTTCATGGAGTTATCTAAAAATAGTTCTTCTAATGAAGTGGACATGGAAGCCCTAATTCAAGAAGTAGAAAAGTTGAATGAATCCAATTCCAACCTGAGAAAAGAATTGGAAGGACTGACTATTCGAATGTGCCAAGAGCTTGAGAAGCGGAGGAAAGTTGAAGATCTGGTCAAAGACAAAGATCATGAAATCTCCAAGCTGAAGCAAGAGATCAGTGCCCTAACTGCTCAACTCCACGCGAGAAAAGTGGAAAAGGAAGACATGCAAGGAGAACTAAACATTGCCATCTCTAAAAATGAAAACCTGATGGAAACAAATGTTGCTATTTCCAAAGAACTCTCTGAGTCAAAGGAAATACTTGCTAAGTTCAACAAGAGTACTGTTAAACTAGAGAAAAAGCTTGAATTTGCCAAACCTGTCAAGAATACTGATGGACTTGGTTATTCCAGTCATGAGGAAGGTGAGACCTCTGGTACAAATGCTAGAGCATCAAAGAAACAACCGGCATCAAAGGATAAAGGTAAGCAAAAGTTTAAACCTGTTTTCTTTAACTCTCTTAAAGAAGGACATACTGCCAATGTGTATAGGAGTAAGGCTTACAATAATTTTCCTTATTTTCTAAATGATAAGCCTAGATCCTATAGATTCAATGGTAACTGTTATGCATGCAACAAGTTTGGGCATAGACCATCTGAATGCAGGTTTGTTATGAACAACACTAGAAGATATCCTCAAAGGACTCAAGGAGTTGGTCCAGAACCTTTTGTGAACCGGAATCACAACCAGTTTAATGCCTTTAATAATCAGTTAGGAAGCGATGGCTATCAAGCGGCAACTAGATGGAGAGAAAACTATTTGATCTGTCATGGTCATGGTCACACAGCTGCAACATGCAGGAGGAAGAACGGTAACATGAATAATGGACCTTGGAGAGCACCTAGAATGGTCTACTATCATTACAACAAACCGGGTCACATTCCCAGATTCTACAGAACAAGAAAGAACATATCGGATGACATACTTGTCACTCTAGAAGGAAAGATTGATATTGACACTATTCAAGTGGATATGAACAAAACCTGGAAGAAGAAACTAGCAGTGTTGCAAGAAGAACCAGTTTCTGCACCTAGTGTGGAAATAACAGAACCGGTAAACTAAGCATCAAAAAAGCTTAGGGGGAGCAAATGGTGAAATGTTTCGAACCCCCAGTTTATACCAGTAAAAGACCTTAACTGGTATGTGATACCTGTCATTTGGTAGAAGAACGGAAATGGTAACAGGCAAATTAGGGTTTCGCCCTAATGGTGGAGCATTTATTACGGTAGGTGAGGAATATGTTTAAAAGGAATTTTCAAATCATTTCTCACTATCATTTTTTCGAGCGAAGAAGTTTTTCAAGTGCAAAGTGAAGAAAAGGTGATTTGTGTTGCGATTCAAAGAAATCTTGAAACCTTGAAGAAGATTTAGAAGCAAATATCAAACGGTCAAGAGAAGAACTCAAAGCCATGATTTAGCAACCGACGAAGTGTGAGGTGAAGTGGAATTTGAAAGCCCTAAATCCTCAATTTCTGAAAGGTATTTCTCGAGTTTTCTATTTTATCATGGCTTCCACATCTCATGATAGTTCTAGTGCAACTGTTGATTCTATGGATTTCATACAACGAAAGTCAAAATATAATGCCTTGTCTCAAGTACTAGCTGATGTTCTAGTAGAAGGGATTTCGGATTATATAGATTGTAAAATTGAAGACCTATGGTCTCTCGCAATCCATTCTCAGCTAGGTTTATTATGTGGGAAGGATAAAAAGATCAAACCAGAGTATAGCATCTTGGAGAAGAAGAAGCTTCACAATGCGGTTTACTTCCTAGAGGATTTCACAAATGACCACATTCAAATCATTTTGAGCAGAGTTCATGGTGACAAGATGTATCTTGAGAGAACACATGATATCACACTGCAAGCTATTCAGGTCGTCACCAATTTCTGCAATACAGGGGAAGTGCCAGCCCTAAGGAAGGTCAGCAAGACTGAAATGTCCAAGCTCACCGGTTCAGTGAGCGACTCACGTGGCATGACAGTCAACTCAATCAAGGATGATCTGGTCAAGTATGCCTACATGGTGATAGGCTACCAAACATTCTCTTCAAGCATAATTAATTTTGTCTCTGCTGCAGTGATAAATGCCACTTACAGGATGATCAAGGAGGATGCATCATTTGATCTATGCACCTGTATGCAAAGACAACTTATGTTGAATCTTAAGTCAATCAAACAAGATAATGCACTGAGATTCAAGTTTGGACAACTACTGGTAGGGTTATTCTTCTACTTCCAAGGTTATTTCCCAGGAGTTGGAGATATTCAGTGGTCTGCCGACCAACCGGTTACCAAGCAAATCAAAGAGAGCCTGCAAGCAGTTGGAACCAGTTACCCTGATGTTCTGAACAAGTATTTTAATGAGTTCAGAAGCAAGATTAGCCTAAGGATGAGGATATCCAGCGAAATTGTCAAGAAATATGAAGAGGATATCTGCTTTATCATCAAAATGGATGAATGCATAATGGAGGTTGTTGAGCCCAGACAGGAAGAAGTAGAGCCTATGGGCTATGAGTTAATGTATGATATGCTGGATGGGTATGCTTCTACCCTAATCACCTCACCCCTTGATCCTAAGGCAAAGAGAACTAACACCTATTTGGAAAGGGTTGCATCAGTTGTAGAACCTCCTAAAAAGAAAGGAAAGGCAGTGCCTTCAGCATCAACACTGATTACTGCAGCCAATCCCAAAGTGACCAAGCGGTCACCTGCAAAGAAGAAACCAAAAGTGGCACCTACAAAATTCTTCGAGAGGAAGAGGAAGACAAGGAATAATTCACCAGACTCAGAAGAAACTGTGTTTGAGGAAAAACCCAAGAAGACAAGACAAACAAAGAAAAAGACATAGAATGAACCGGCATCATCTGCACTGGTAAATATTGACATTTCCTCCTGTAGCGTTGTAAATTGTACGCACTTGCTAGGGTGGTACAATTTCACACCTAGTTTAGCACCCGCCTTGGCGCATTTTGCATTTTGCATTACATTTCCCCTTTAGTACTTAATTAATCAAACTAATTAGGTCTAAGGTTCTATTTTATCATCTCCCACATCATAAAGTTGGGCCCTTTCATTAAAGTGTGCCCCTTTCATTTTATTTCTCCAATACATCATTTAATCAAAAACCCTAATTAGGTCCTATTTTGAACTTGGGGGCTTGATTTCGGGGGTCAAAACATCTCGAAATCACCTGTAACTTTGGGATTCTCTCTAAAATCATCATATCCGACGGCCCTGAAAATTTGGTGAAAAGTTGTCGGGACCGTGGCGCCCGGTGCACATGGTCCCGGACATTTTTCCCAAAATTTTAGGAGCACGATCCAATCATAAAATAAAGCTTAACCCCAAGTAATTGGTGGGATATTCAATCTCTAGGTCGGCCAAAATATGAATTTACAACCTAGGGTTTCATACATAAGAGCTCTCTTTCTTCATTTGAAGGGATCCGATTTTTGGTTTTGAGGAACTTCATATGCAGCGAAAGAGCAGATCTTTGAAGACTTCAACAACATTCAACATCCATCTATCAAGCATTATCAATTTCATTCATCCATTTAGGGCTTGGAAGACATTGAAGAACAATAGGAGATTACCGACTGAAGATTGGCTTGTACTACTCCCTTGAGGGTTGGGTATGATTTCATGTTGTTTTCATGTCTTTGCATAAGCTTCAATATATCCTTTATTCATGCTTTAGATCACTTTGCATCTTGATTTAGAGCATTTACATTATCATTTACAAGCAATTAGGGTTTACTTTCTAGGTTGCTCTAGTTTGCTTTCTTGCATTTAAGGACCTTGCACACACACTAGGTCTACACACACAATACATTTTACAATACAACTTGGCTATTCGCGGAGGTGGAAATCACCGAAGCAGGGGGTTTGACTAAGGCAAAACCCTATATAGCCGCCCAAACACCTTTTCAGATATAAGTGCAGGTTTCGGGACTCGGACGACGCCGCAGGTTGCAGATCCGGGAGAAGCAGACTGAGACCGACCTTCCCACAAAATTTCAGAGCAAAAGACCAGGACAGGGGCATGGGGTGCCCTGGTCCTGCCAGGACAGGGGCGCTGGGCACCCTAGTCCCTGGGACAGGGGCGCTGGGTGCCCTGGTCCTCCTGACAGACAACATTTTCAGCATTTTGACAGCTTTTCCAAGTTGCAAAACAGCAGTTTCCAGAGCAGTTTCAGGGGCAGAATCAGGACAGTGGCGCCCGCGCCCCCTTCCTGAACATTTTCAGTCAGATTTTAACTCCGGGTAAGCATTTTCATTCTTGTCTTATCCTTGTGTTTACAGCTTTCCATCATTTAAGTTCAATTCTGTAATCTTGTTATTAGTTCATACTTGCACTTTGAGGTTAGGGATTGAACTTGCATCATTTCATCTTTCAATTACAACAAAGGAATAGAAATCCTAATAGGTAGCCTGTGGCTCTCTCTTCCACAAGAAGAAGTAGCCAATTGTGTGATACCTCTAGGCTCTTTCGTATTCCACAAATGTGTGCTTGAAAGTGAGATTAGGGCATGTTTGCTTAGTGTCACTTTTTCTCCCACACATTTTGGTGAACCCGACGTGAACTCCAATCTTCTCTAATTCTGATTTATGTTTTCAAATTTGAGTGTTTATGCTATTTACAAGTTTTAATTTCTTGCAAAATTCAAAAATTTAGAGGAAATTTTTGCTAAAACCCTAATTTTTCAATTCAAAGTTGAACTTGTGGATAGCTTAATTTGGATCAATAATTTTAAATCTGATTTCGGAACTCATTTGAATCATAAATTTCATTTTCTAAATCTACATTCTAAGTGCTTGCATTGGTTAAAATTAAATATTTCCTTCTATTTTGCATGTGTTATCATTTGAAAGAGGAAAATTGTTGTCATAATGCATTCATTTCATAGATGTGATAATGGGTTGGCTTCCCTTGTTTCAATTTTTCCTTCTCCTAAAGAACCTCCCCTCATCTATAACAACATTTTAGTGCCTAAAAGAGTTGCTACCAATCCCTTTGAGACTCTCCCATGCTCTAAGGATGAAGTCTTTAAGAGTGATCTTGACAACTCTCCTAAAATGTGCCCTTCCTATTTAGCTATCCTAGAGGAAGAGAATGATATCATAAATACCTTTCTTAATTTTACTTCACCTTCCCTACATGATGCCTCTCTAAGTGAAAAGGTATTGATGGGCATTGAATTATTTTCTCCTAAAGTTGGTCCTTCTAATGGGGGCATGTTAGTTCAACAAGAGGTTATGAACACTTCTTTCAAAGATCTCCTTCCTAAGCATGAATCTTTGGAGAAATATGTTCATGTTCCTCCTAAAAAACACTCCCTTCATGAGGATCCTTTTGTGCAAGAAGATGACATTATCCCTACATTTCCTAGTGATGGCATTTCCTTTCCCAACAAAATTCCCACTAGAGATGATGAATTAGTGATAAATGCTTACCCTTCTCCTAAAGTTTGTCTTACACATAAGCACTCCTTAGAGAAAGAAGATGAAATAATAAGCAATTTCCTTAATTCTCTCTCCTCTAAAGATCATATTGAACATATTTTGAGGAAAGAGGATGAGTTTAACACATCTATTGATGCTCTCCCTTCTAAGGATGAGGAATTAATAAACAATGTTATCTCTTCTCCCGAAATTGACAATACTTCAAACATTCCTTTCAACAACTTCACCATTTGGGATGAACCATTAGAAGAAGGTGTAGATTATTCTCTCTCCCTTGATAATTTCTCACCTTCCTTGAATCTCAATTATTCTCCCTCTAAAAATAAAGCATCTCCCTCTCCTCAACTTGGTTCTACTCATAAGGAGACCCTAGTTCAAAGCAAGATGGTTAACATCTCTTTCAAAGATCTCTCTCTCAAAAGTGAGACTTTAGAGAGTAATGTTGATCCTTCTCCTAGAGAGTTTATTCCCCATGTAGATCCTTTGATGATAGAGGATGATATGACCTTTCCTAGTAGAACATCAATGCCTACTCCTTGTCTCTCTCCTAAAATTGATTTAATCCGTGATGAGATTTTAGTGCAAGAGAAGACTATCAATCATTCTTCCAACACTTTTGTTCTTTCTTCTAAACCATCCTCAATCAATTTGATACATGTGAATGAGACAGCTAACAAACCTCTCTTCACTGTCCAAGGTGCTTGTCCTTCTCAAAATTCTCAACCTTTAAATAAGCCTATCTTAGTGGTTCAAGGTGGTTATGCTAATGATTCTTGTTGCACTCCTAAGAAACCTATTATTACTGTGCAAGGAGGTTATTCTACTAAGAGCCCTTATGAGTATGCTAAGCAACTGACTAGAGAGAGTTATCATGCGGTTGCTCATACCTATAACACAAGAAACAATAGGCAACCTAATCCTCCTCCAGTTATCCCAACTTCACTTCCTCCTTCTCAACCAATTCTTCCGCAAGCTCCACGTATTTCACAAGTTCTCGGTAAGGAATATGATCTCATAGAACAACTTAAAGCTACCCCTGCTAAGATATCCCTTTGGGATTTGATTCAAACTTCTTCCATTCATCATGGAATGTTACAAGATGCCTTGAAAGATTTGAATGTTCCTCCACCTAATACATCTAGTAATATAGTGTCTTTGGTTAACTCTGTGATGAATCCTAAAGCTCAAATTGTATTTACCCAAGATGAGTTGCCTACTAGTGAAATTCAACAACAATACGATCCCTTGATGATTGTGGTTATCATAAATGACACTGCTATAAGACGGACACTGGTTGAAAATGGCTCTGGCCTTAATGTGTGTAGCATTAATCTATTGCATAAGATGAATGTGGATACATCCCTTATTGAGCCTGACTCTCATCCCATTCGAGGCTTTGATAATGTGGCTAAGTCTTCATTAGGTATTATCACCCTACCCATCACAGTGGGACCTGTTACTTTGCCTACTCCTATCCATGTTATGTCGGGAAATCTAACATACAACTTGTTATTAGGGAGACCTTGGATTCACAGTATGCAAGTTGTCCCCTCTACATTTCATAGACAAGTTAAATTTATTTATAACAATAAGACATATACCTTGATAGGTGATACTAATTTTCAAGCTTGTTTGCAAACATCTACTTCCAAAGGGAGTTCTTCCAAGCCTTCCTCTTCTAGTGATGACTCGTTAAACAAGATACCTATGGATGAATCCTTACCCTCTGATAATCAAAATTCTTTGGATGAGCCTAAATCTCCTAAAGAAGATCCTTCTCAACTTGATTCTACACATAAAAAGGCTTTTGATCCTGAGAAGGTTCTTGCAGAAGATGATTGGGGATCTCTTGATTTTAATCCCACCTTTGTAGGTGAGTATAGGGTTCCTCCTAGAGAGCTTAAACTTAAAAAGAAGGAAGAAACTAGAGATCAATCAGTCTTACTTGAACCTATGAGCAATAATTTTGTGGCCGCTTCTCAAACTTCTTCTCCTCACACCTCTAATTATGAAGAGTTTGATTCTTTGTCTTATGAAAAACCACCTTCTCTTCCAGAAATGGCTGATCGTTATGGTCGTGGTTTTCGCATTTTTGCTAAGCATGGGTATCATGGAAATGGTTGTGGTGCTCATGAACAAGGGATAAAAGTTCCTCTAGAGACTAATTTTCACAATTATTCCTTTGGACTTGGCTATAATCCCTGCAAACGCACCAAAGCATCTAAAAGACCATCTCTCAATGTGAATGCTATATTTAGTAGTGATGATGATCTCACTTCAACTAAATCATCTTCTACTTCTATCAACTCTCATTCCCCTCATAAGGAAATCTTGGTGATGAACAAGTCTCTTTATGACTCCCCTCAAATTTCTAAATCCACTTATGAATCTTTATCTCCTATTCATCATAAAGTCCTTTCCTCTAGGGATAAGGCTCTAATAAATTACACTCATCCCTCTTCTAACATTTCTTGTGACTTTTCTTCTTCAATTTTTATCACTTTATACATGTTTTTGATCTCACTTAAAGTTGAGCATTTAGCATGTCATATTCAAATACCTCATTCAATCTATCATGTCTTTAAATAACATTAATGGCTATTATGTTGTTCATCATTATGTGACATTGGTAGCTCATTTACTGGGGGCTCATTGTCATTCATGATGGTACAATTTCAAGTGCAATCATATATTTTTTGAAGCAACATAATAGCCTAATTTTCTTGTTCCTATGGGGACAAGAGTGATTTCATACATCTCTTCTTTTTCTTATGTCCAAATCTCTCCCTAGAAGATTGTGTAAGTCCTTCTCATTGTCCTTATCCTTGGGAGGCAATGATCTTTCCTTATTTTTATCTAAGGATCCACTTTTTTCCTATTTCGTGGATGGTGTGAACTTTATTACTTGATGTTATTCCTTGTAGGCATTTGTTGTTTGTTCAAGGATTCTCTCTTACAAGAGGTGTAAGTCCTTGACTACAACCTCTTTTGCACTTGGTAAAATACATCCATAATGAATTCACTCTCCCAACTGGGTTAAAAAGAGCGTCATCCTTCATTAAGAATCACTTTCACCTTGCAAAAGAAGGAAGTATTGCATTCCTATTCTCTTCTTTGTCTTATTCCTCTCGGGGATAGGTATCTTTTGTACAAAGATCTCTTCTCCTCTAAGGATCTCCTTTACACATACTACAGGATATCCCTTCTCAACTATCTTATCCTTGCTTAAAGAGTGCAAAACTCTCTTGCTTGGATCTATGACATTGTTGCATTTTTGGGGTATCTTCTTTTGTGATGAAGGTAGGTATCCTTGTTCTACTTTGCTTGTGACATAAACATTACACTTTTTGAGCAATGGGTCATTCTTGGAACCAGAGCACAGACTCTTAGAGCGAGATGTCTCCATTTTTCTTTTATGCAAGGTGATTATTCTCGGAACCAGAGCACAGACTCTTAGAGCGAGATGTCACGCTTTTGTACTATACATATACAGGTTGTAGCATACTCGGGCATAGACTCCTATGAGGTGCTTCTAACCTCCCTTACACACACATGCACGAGGTCGAGTGGAACTAGCGGCATAAGGCTAGACTTTCTCACTCTCCTCCCTTACATGGATCACCTAGACAGACTCTAGGGGCTAGTTTTCCATGTCCTTTTCCCATGGATCACCTAGACAAGATCTAGGGGTGAGAAGTCCATGTTTTCTCTCTCACTATTCTTCTCATGGATCACCAATGTGTGTATTCATGCTTTTTTCCTTTCTATTCTTCTCTTTGCATTTTCTTTCCATTTACATCCTTCATCTTGTGTTAGAGAACTCCCAAATCCTCACACTCTTTGTTGTGTTGGAATTGAGATTTAGTCCTCTTTCTTACCAAATGATTCTCCATTAGTTTTTGATCTCATATCAAATCTTCTTGTGAGTATTTGTCATCAATATTCTTTAACAATTCAAAGTGGTAAACATGATACCCTGTTTCAACTCACTAAAATTAGCAAGCTAAAACAGGGGGGGGGGCATATAGCTACCCTCGAATTTTCATCACCTTCCTTAGTAAGCATTAGCTGATTTTGTGATCTAACGTGTGTTTTGTAGGGTGCGGTTCCTAACTGTGTACTGCAGATACCGCTGGGGGCTTCGTTCGACAGACTTATGGATATATCCTTTTTCAAATAATGTTTACTTTTCTGTACTTTAGCTTGCATATGCACTTAGTGTTCATATGACCCCTAAAGTGGGGGCTAAATGTAGCGTCGTAAATTGTACGCACTTGCTAGGGTGGTACAATTTCACACCTAGTTTAGCACCCGCCTTGGTGCATTTTGCATTTTGCATTACATTTCCCTTTTAGTACTTAATTAATCAAATTAATTAGGTCTAAGGTTCTATTTTATCATCTCCCACATCATAAAGTTGGGCCCTTTCATTAAAGTGTGCCCCTTTCATTTTATTTCTCCAATACATCATTTAATCAAAAACCCTAATTAGGTCCTATTTTGAACTTGGGGGCTTGATTTCGGGGGTCAAAACATCTCGAAATCACCTGTAACTTCGGGATTCTCTCTAAAATCATCATATCCGACGGCCCTGAAAATTTGGTGAAAAGTTGTCGGGACCATGGCGCCCGGTGCACATGGTCCCGGACATTTTTCCCGAAATTTTAGGAGCACGATCCAATCATAAAATAAAGCTTAACCCCAAGAAATTGGCGGGATATTCAATCTCTAGGTTGGCCAAAATATGAATTTACAACCTAGGGTTTCATACATAAGAGCTCTCTTTCTTCATTTGAAGGGATCCAATTTTTGGTTTTGAGGAACTTCATATGCAGCGAAAGAGAAGATCTTTGAAGACTTCAACAACATTCAACATCCATCTATCAAGCATTATCAATTTCATTCATCCATTTAGGGCTTGGAAGACATTGAAGAACAATAGGAGATTACCGACTGAAGATTGGCTTGTACTCCTCCCTTGAGGGTTGGGTATGATTTCATGTTGTTTTCATGTCTTTGCATAAGCTTCAATATATCCTTTATTCATGCTTTAGATCACTTTGCATCTTGATTTAGAGCATTTACATTATCATTTACAAGCAATTAGGGTTTACTTTCTAGGTTGCTCTAGTTTGCTTTCTTGCATTTAAGGACCTTGCACACACACTAGGTCTACACACACAATACATTTTACAATACAACTTGGCTATTCGCGGAGGTGGAAATCACCGAAGCAGGGGGTTTGACTAAGGCAAACCCCTATATAGCCGCCCAAACACCTTTTCAGATATAAGTGCAGGTTTCGGGACTCGGACGACGCCGCAGGTTGCAGATCCGGGAGAAGCAGACTGAGACCGACCTTCCCACCAAATTTCAGAGCAAAAGACCAGGACAGGGGCGTGGGGTGCCCTGGTCCTACCAGGACAGGGGCGCTGGGTGCCCTGGTCCCTGGGACAGGGGCGCTGGGCGCCCTAATCCTCCTGACAAACAACATTTTCAACATTTTGACAGCTTTTCCAAGTTGCAAAACAGCAGTTTCCAGAGCAGTTTCAGGGGCAGAATCAGGACAGTGGCGCCCGCGCCCCCGTCCCGAACATTTTCAGTCAGATTTTAACTCCGGGTATGCATTTTCATTCTTGTCTTATCCTTGTGTTTATAGCTTTCCATCATTTAAGTTCAATTCTGTAATCTTGTTATTAGTTCATACTTGCACTTTGAGGTTAGGGATTGAACTTGCATCATTTCATCTTTCAATTACAACAAAGGAATAGAAATCCTAATAGGTAGCCCATGGTTCTCTCTTCCACAAGAAGAAGTAGCCAATTGTGTGATACCTCTAGGCTCTTTCGTATTCCACAAATGTGTGCTTGAAAGTGAGATTAGGGCATGTTTGCTTAGTGTCACTTTTTCTCCCACACACATCCTACAAACCTTTGACACATTATCAAAGAACTATAAAGAATATTAGGAGAAAAGTGTTGAATGATTTGATTGATTGTTTTGATGATTTCAATGATGATGAAAAGGAAGCAGTTGAATAGGAAATCATTAGATATTTATGTGTTAATGACCGGTCGCCTTCAGAAATTAGATCTGAGACACCAGATTCTTTGTACAATTCTTTAGACAAGAAATGGCGCATTGCCATAGACAAGGAACAGGAAATGGGGGAGAAAATATTTGCTCAACATTTTCCTTATGTATCCAATTCAGAACTTTTCGAAGTTATGAATAAATACAAAGGCCTCTTCTTCATGAGAAGAAGAAGACTCCTGTTACTAGAAAGAAGGGGCCAAGAAGTGATCAAGGATTCACATACTCATGCTCAAGAAGCCCTTAAGATGCATCAAGTGGCTAAAGCCAATAGAAAAACTAAGCGAGAACCAGAAACTGGCAAACTGGATGAGGTGTATGACAGTGAAGAAGAACCGGTCACAAAACAAATGGACCCCATTGATGAAGACACCTTAGATGGTGAAAATGTTACTCAGGATGCACCATCAGAAGCAACAGGATATGAGAAGTAGGCAAAATAGGTAGACAAGCAAAAGGAAGCAGAGGACAAAAAGGAAGAAGCAAAGAAGCAAGTAGAGGAGAAGAAAAAGAGAGAAGAAGAGGAGAAGAGAAAGGAAGCGGAGAAAGAGAAAAAGAAGGATGAAGAGGAGAAGAGGAAAAAGGAAGAGGAGAAGAACAAGAAGGATGAAGAGGAGAAGAGGAAAAAGGAAGAGGAAAAGAAGAAGAAGGATGAAGAGGAGAAGAGGAAGAAGGAAGAGGAAAAGAAGAAGGATGAAGAGGAGAAGAGGAAGAAGGAAGAGGAGAAGAAGAAGAATTAAGAAGAAAAGAAACAGAAAGATGAAGAAAAGAAAAAGGAAGAGGAGAAGAAGCAGTAGGAAGAGGAACAGAAGAAAAAGGATGAAAAAGAAGAGAAGCAGAGGAAAGAAGATTTAATAAAAATAGAAGAAGAGGAAAAGAAAAAGACAGAAGAGGAAAAGTTAGGAGCTACAGACAAAGAAGAAGTGGCAAAAAGCACTTAGATGGAGACTCCAAAGGCAACCGGTAATCAAACCAAACCAGCTAACCTCACCAGTCCTATTGACCTCCAGTCTACAAATGAAATGGAGCTGCTATAGAGCATTAAGGTTGCTCAAGAATGCCTTGAAGTGATAAGGAGGAAGAAGGAGCAAGATGTGATCCAAGTTGTGGTGGACACTATTACCGGTTTGTTACCTGGCACAAACCTCCCCAATACTGATTCATCATTGGCACAATTGAAGCTCCTATGCACCGTAATGGATGATCAGGTGCAAAGCCTAGAAGAGGTAGCAGACGCAAATGCCAAGAAAGAGCATCAAAAGGCTCTCACCATTTCCCTGGTGAAAAAGCTAAATGAGCTCCGGTCCGATCTGCAAAAAGCTCAAAAAGATATAAGGAATGCTCTAGATGAGGGGAATCTACTATTGAGTAAGATTTGCCAACCCCATCTCTTCTATGATGATGTGCTTGTACAAAAGAAAAAGCTACAATATGACTTGCAGTTATACATGAGCACCTTCAAGCCACCATATGACTCTTTTACAACTTATGGGCAAACCGTTCACTGGTTTCATATCCAGTTTGCCAAAATAGAGTTGGAAATCAGCAACCGGACTCGAGATTTGTAGGAACTACAACTGGTTCTACTCCCACACCTGCAAATACTTTAGAAATATTATCTCAATCTGGATGCCTTAACGGTGACTCAAGAGATGAGCACAATAGACGCCATGGAAGAACAAGTCTCCCAGATGCAAATAAAGAAAGAAGTGGATACCTCCCTACTTGAGTCCTAGTCCTTATCTATGAAACAATTTTTGCAGGACTTTGAATCAGTTTTTGACAAGTTTTATTCTTTGTTGTCATAAACTCTTATTCTTTTAATACTAATGAAACAGGGGTTGGTCTGCAATATTATTTTTGTCATTGTTGGCAAAGGGGGAGAAGTATAAATTTTGAATATTTTGATGTATACTTTCATGTTATTTCTTTTAAGAAGTAGTATACATTGTATTTTCTACAAAAGGGATAGTGTATATGCTTAGGGGGAGTAATTTTGGTTATGGCATATTTTTTTTTGTAAAACACTTAGATGTCAAAATTTTCCTAAGTGTTGCCATCAATGCTAAAGGGGGAGATTGTTGGCATTTTTGATGATTATGTTGTGATTGTCATTGATGGACACACACTTGCATTGAGATCACTATTATATGTATGAGTTATTCTCAACCGGCAATTGTTCCCAACTGGTATGATGCATTATAGTCTTAAGACTATTGGTGTTTTGCAGAAAGTGTTTACCGATCTAAAGCAGTATGTTGACCCCAAGCGGTTTGAGGATCTCAAGCGGTACGAAGGATCAAAGCGGTAGAATACATATTTCCCAGTCTTCATTTTTGTCAAACCGGCAACTGGTATTTTGTGTGAACCGATAATACTATGTGATGAGTTACCAACTGGCATTTTGTGATGAGTTAACATCCACTGATTGTTTGATGGTGCCGACACTTTAATAGTGCTTCTTGTGTCATGTTACAAAATATGTCTAGATGCATTGAACCTAAGAAATTGTAATGTAATCCTATTGGACCGACATGAAATCAGATTCCTTTATAACGACATCATGTCTAGGGCTTTATGTTGTTGCTAGGGTTTAAGGTGGTCGATGAGTTAGAGAGAGTGTGAATGTGTTGAAGACTGAAGTAATGTTGGAATGCATTAGGAACGAGCTATCAAGGATCTAACCAAGCAATCTATGCTAATTTCTAGATCACTCACTTGTTAATTATTCACATCTTCGACAAGTATGAAGCCCTTAACCGAGTAGGCCCAAAAGCCTTTTGTAAATCCTCTAACAAGGTGGTTCACATCTATGGATCTAAAATCCTCTAGCAAGGTAGTCTTTAATTGGACTTATCTCCTAACAGAGATTGAGATTCCTAATAGGATATGTTCTGGTAAAGAACATTGTATGACCTTAACCAGTCTAGTTCCTATTCTGCAGATAGTTACTTGTGAGTTTCATCTCATCATGGTTTTTCCCATTTGGGTTTCCACGTCAAAATCTCTCATGTTATGGTGTTTGTGCTTCTGTGGGTGAATGCATTATTTGCTATTTGGTTTGCATGTGTGCTAACCGGTTTGTCTACTAAATTGTTTTACTGGTTTACTGTTAGTCTAGTAAAGTGTTTAAGTACATTGATTTTTGGCATACTAATTCACCCCCCCCCCTCTTAGTATTCATCATCTCTATCATGGTAGACCCCTTGATTATGTCTAGAATATCTTGACTGAGGATTCGAGGTTCCCTCTTCTTCTTTTTCTCTTCAACTTCTAATTTCTCTACCAATTCTTTAAAAATCTCTTCACGAGTTTTGGTAGGGAGTACAGATGAGGATGGAGAATCCTCTGATTGCTCCTATTGACCTTCTGATGGATCCTCAATAGTAGAAGGAGTAGGCTCTGCTTCAATTGTTTGTCCTGATGGTGTTACTATTGTGGGTGTGGCTCTCTTTGTGGGAGCCCTTCTTCTCTTGGCCTTAGGGGCCTCTTCTTTAGGGTTAGACCCTCCTTCTCGTGGATTTTTTGTAGCTGGAGGAGCCTATGTAGATGATTGAGCTAATGGCTCTTTGGGAGAAACTTTTCATCTCTTAGGGGTGGGATTTAGATCTTTTGGGTCAAGGTTTGGCTTCTTAGAAGGCTCACTATTAGAGGATACTTTAGTGACCTTCTTGACAGCTCCTTTTCTCTTAGGTTTGGCAACTTCTTCTTGGGGTTGTGTACTTTGTTCACCAGTTTGAGGGGTTTGGGCAGCAACCAAAGGGTTCTGCTCCTCTGTCGACTTGTCACCAATGGCATGAACTAGCATATTGGTTTCCAAAGGGATTGCATAGGTAATTATGGCTGGGTAGAGCATGTTTGAGTTTGGGGAGCCTCTTGTGAAGCAGTGGGCACAACTTTCTCACTAGGGAAAGCCATTGCTATATCTAAAACAACAAACTATAACAGAAAGCATTGCACTGATGGTCCTTCACAAAATACCTAGGGCAAGAGCTTTTAAAATTCATAGCAAATACTCCTAGATTTCTCTACGAAAGCATAGAGAAGGATTATGCAATTTGACTTACTACTTTGAATGCAAATGGGTGTTGTTAAATGCTTTGGGAATTCTCATATTTCTCTATTTATTTTGGTTCACCTTTTTTCTCTATGCTTCGCTCTTTGATCACAGGGTAGAGAGAAACTGCCATTTAATTTTTTCTTTTATTTCCCACAGACAAATCACTATTACTACATACATGCAAGCTTAGGAAGGTTGGTGGCCTTTGATATTCAAATGCCACCATTAATCCTCAAATGGATGGCTCATATTTTGTGTCGACAACTCTGACTGCTGATATGGATTCCCCTTTAATTACTCAGTCACCTTTGATTATTAAGATCTTTAATTTCACCACCGTTGTGAAAGTATGACCCGTGCGGGATAGAGGGGTCTCTATGTTCCCTGTCACTCAATATCTGTTGGAATCAATGAACACTGAGAGGGGGGGGAATCAGTGTTCTAGTATTTGTAAATTTGTTAATTTGATTCTTTATCAACCAGATGCACAAATAAGAAACCGAAATGTATAAACACAAAGAAATCAAGCACATAACCATAACACCAATATTTTTATGCGGAAACCTAGAAAGAGAAAAACCATGGTAGGATTTGAACCCACAATATTATTATACTATGTCTAGTAGTAAAATAATATTACATAAGGGGAATGCACATGCATTCAAGCACACTACCTAGAGCTCGTTGCTCAATTACAAAAGGGCTACAACCCGAAGAAAATATCACTTCAGGGTTTCTGGTTGATGCATTCCAAGCTTGTGTGACTCAACCGATGACATCTTGTGATGAGTTAGCATTATAATGAAGATTAGATAGTGTTTCCACGTCATCCTTGTATGCATGAAGGATTTCCTTGAGGATCTTGCATGGAGATTGATCCTATCTACCTCAGGAATGTGCGAAGTCTTTGTAAATGGTGGAGAGTGCATGATGGGTTATCAACTTTCTGAAGTGGAAAAGAATGAAAGTTGGAGAATATCTTGAGATCTGTTCAAGACTGTTGTATTCAATGTAGTATGATTAACGGTCAGGATTGAACCAATTGAATTGTTAAATCAAAAGTGTTTAGGTTTTAGGGTTTATGCTGTCGACCTATCTGTTTTCTATAAGGTCGATGATGTTTTTCATTTTGAAGTTGCTGGCAAATGCTATGTGTGTATCCAAGTGAAGAGATACTTGATTCTTAATAGAGAGGAGAAGTGTATTGATACCTGTAGAGTGTGATTGCAGAAGCAAAGGAGCTAAAGTAGATCTGCCTTGGCATTGAGTGTTGTTATCAGATTAATGTATTACCTGTTGACTTCTAACCATTTCAGCAGTTGGAAAATCCCTTAACTGGGTATCTTTAACAGGCTTTTGTGTAAATCCTTTAACAGGGTGACTCAATTCAATGAGTTCTTCAAATCCTCTTGTGAGGTAACCTTGAACAGGGTTCTAACCTTTAACCAGGTATTTAGCCATCCATTAACCGGGTGATCCCTAGCAGGATCGGTTCCTAGCAGAACCTATTGTAAAAGTCTTTAATTGGACTAGGCTCCTAACAGAGTGGACTTCAAAAGAGTTCAAATAACAGCTTGTGGGTATTCATCCCCACCGTGGTTTTTCCCAGTTGGATTTCCATGTGAAAAATTAGTGTGTCATGTGTGATGCTTTAATATTTTCTGTCAAGTGGTAAAGCATGTTGAACAGTCAGTCATTATATTTCTGATGATATATTACTTGTTTATGCATACGAGTGAAGTGGAAATGAGATATTATATTGTGTAGAGATCTAAGTTTTTACCAGTTTATGTATTTCATACTCTCACTATGTTTTACCAGTAGTGCCTGGATTTATATCGGTGTTACTATTTACCAGTTAAGTGCAGTCTTTGCAATCAAACTGGTTCTGGGAAAGTTTTTGTCTGTACTGATTCACCCCCCCCCCCCTCTCAGTACCGGTTTGGTACTAACTGATTCATCATTATTCATCACTCTGCTTAACATTTTCTCTCTTTCTTTATTCAAGCCCTTTATTTTGTCTGTAAAATCCATTATTTGGGCTTCAAAGGAACTAGGAAAAACTGAGTGAGGAGCGAAATAATGACCAATACTTGCTAGATTCCCTTTAAAATCTCTAATTTGCTCATTAATGTCTGCAATTAAATTGGGCAAAAATAAACATGATTTGAATATTTTTCCACCTTCATCTAATGCATCCTCTACACTCTTCACTGTAGTCTCAAAATTTCCCTTTCAGCTTCAATAACATTCAAAAAGGTTTGAAGCCTCATCTCATTAAACTTATTCAAAACCTTTATATCTCTAGCCTTCTCTAATGATACAAAATGATATTCTACCTTATTCAACATATCCTTAAGCTTACCGAAGGGTGAGTCATTTCAAATCTACTTAATGTTAGTTAAAACTTTTTCCAAAACTATAGTAACCAAAGATATCATCTTTTTCTCTTTGAAATTCGACTTGAGTAAGTCTTCACTAGCCTTGATCTATGCAAGAGTAGCCAACTTTAATGCCTAAAGAGGGGATAGGGTGCATAAGTCTATCGGACCATGAGAAAGATCATCGTCAATTGCAATCTATTTTCCTTTATCAAACACAAGAGCTTTAGTCATGGTTACCGAAGGCTCAACATTTTTCTCTTCACCCTTATGCTTCCTTGGTTCTATATTTACATCCTCTTCACCCTCTTTGCCATCTCTATCACCCTTTTCTACTTCACCTAACTCCTCTGCTATCATCTTTATAATTATTTCTATTTTAGGAGGGTCCTAAGTAGCATCACCAGAGTTATCCACTGCTTGATCATCAGAGGCATCAACTGGAGCATCTTGACCAATCAAATCAGTAGATGACTGATCTTGATTTCCACCAGGAACATCTGCAGGCACGTCTGCAGTAGCTAGAGAATCCTTAGGCTAAAATATTGTTGCTTTCTCTTTTGGAATAGATTTTTCTTTAGAGGATTCTTCTAGATTCACATCAACTCTCTGATCAATCAAAAAATGTCTCAAAATTATCTAAGTTTCCTTTATTACCTCATCTTTATGTTAGATACTTGGTTAAGCGCAAAGACACTGAGAGGGGGGGGGGGTGAATCAGTGTCTGATGGGTAGATGAAAGATTTAAACTTAGTTGCAATTCTGTAACTAAAATTAATATACTGGTAAACAAATAATAATGCAATAAAGAGAAACAAAAGAATCAGCTTCAATGCACACCATAACACAGATATTTTGGCGAGGAACCCTGGTAAGGGAAAAACCTCGATGGGATTTGTGACCCACAGTATTTACTCACTGACCAATATGAATAAATATTACTTAGTACAAAAGGGGCCCACACATGCAGGAAGGCCAACTACCTAGAGCTCATTGCTCAACAACAAAAATGGAGTCCCACTGACTACACAATTGGATGGTTAAATCCAGTAACAATGTACTGCTTCAAAATAGTATCTGCAATGTTGGATTCACACCTGGTTTAAGCTTTGTCTGATACCTCTGCCAAAAAAATTGTTGGTAAATGATTCTTCTTACACAGAATAGTCTTTGCTCTTCTCTGCTTCTTATTCTCTCTCAAGATAAACACATCAAAGTGCATATACAATTATTCGGTATCATATCCCTATCTTATCACATATACCACTTACATACACACATTTTATTACCTACTTCTACTCACCAAATGACCTACAAGATCTCATACATATATGAGTCTATACAATACATCATGTTAGCCATATAATTACAATTTACATTACATAAACAATATTATTGTCAAATCAGCTTTGGATTCCAGTATGATTTGTTGCCGATGTAAACTAGATTCTGGTGTGAATAAACCTTGTTATATCTGTCGGTGCCGGTAGGTGAAGTTTGTTGCTGGTTGAACCTATTGAACCTTGTTGTCACTTTGTTGCCATCAATGACAACATTTACCATTCTCATATGAGTGTACAATTACATCAATCTCCCCCTTTAGCATTGATGGCAACACTCATGAGAAAAATAAAAAATTGAAATCCAAAACTGAAAGTGCTCCCCCTGAGCAAATGATCTCCTTTTTTTCACTTGTCATCATGCCTTACTCTGTACATTTTTATCACTATACCACTCCCCCTTTGACATCAATGACAAAGGATTTCAAAAGTATCAAAAAATTCAAAAATTTACCAAGATACCTATAGTTTGTTATGTATGATCTGAAAAATATCTGCCAAAACTAAGTTAAGACCCTACAAGAATTTTTTACTATTAGTAATTATTGCTTCAGTCTGCCTGATCATCCCAGTGAGATAGTGCATTTTTTACTCCAGTGATCTTACTCCTTTAATTGTTGCCTTTGATAGTTCATTCCAGTGTGTTAGTAGATTATCCAATCTTAGACCAAGTTCATTCTTTAACTCTCGGGTTTTCATCTTCAACCTTGCTTTCTCTCTTTCCAAATTTTAAAATTTCTCTTCATGAATAGCCATTTCCTGATCCAAAACTGATGTTACTTCCAAAGAACCAATCATGTTATCTACAATGGCATCAATCTCTTTCTGAGTTTTCCTGATTTGATCATCAATATCTTCAATTAAATGATGAGGTTTGCAAGCTTCCCTGTATAATTCCTTATATTCCAAAATAGTGGAATTCAATGCCAGTAGTAATGAATCAATTTTCTGATTACAATCCTTTATTGGTTTATCAATAAATTCTTCCTTTTCTTTATTTACTCTTTCCTGAATAGTTTCCTCATTTATCTTGTCTAATGTCTGAATGTTAGTGAAAATGAATTCAGACAATGTGTCCAATTTACTTATTGAGGCAACAATGTGATCTACCTTGCACTCTAGTGCAATCATCTACAAAATCAGTAGAGAGTCATCAATAGCCTTAAATGCTTAGGCATTTCATTCAAATATCTTCTTTATTGAATCCAATAATACATCAGTGATAGTTGTTGGTCTGAAGTCCACACGTAGAAGTACTGGGAGAAGTGCTAGGTTCTGCATTAAGTTTCTTCTCTTCTCCAGATACCTATTCAACCACCTTAACCACTTCCTTATTGGCATCCTTACATTCAGTCTTATTCTCTGTCGGTTTAGATTCTATCTGTTCTTGTTCTTTTTATGCCGGTATCTCAACATTTTGTTGAGTGTCAACTGTGATAGATTTTGATTTCTTTTCCTCAACAATTTCCTTATCCATTACAATATTGATGTCGTAAGTGTCAACATTCATTGTAAATATAATGTTTGACTTGGGATCAACATCATCTATTTTTCACTTCCTCTAATTTCTTTTCAAGCTAATTCTACATATTTGTCGGTTTCTCTGCTACTGCCGATGGGGTGTCCTGAGCCGGTGGGGGTAAGTTATCTTTTATTGTGAAGTTGGTACACTGCCAACCTTATTCTTTCCTTTCCTTTTTCTCTTTTCTCTTTGTCCACAAATAAAATATCCCATTTATATGTTGTCTCGTCTACTATTTTCTTTATTCTATCAGCCATGAGGCTTACTTGTCGGTGACCACTTGCAAAAATAGTTATGTTATCTTCAACTATCAATTCATTAATTTCTTGTTTAGATTCAACTGGGTGAACAACCAATAGTGCTTCAACCTTCAATTTATTATCCAATTCCATAGTAGACATTCTTTTAGCTTCAATTCTCAGATATGTCATTAGGGAGAATATCAATGACTTCAATAAGAACTTTCTTATATATATCTAAGTACAAAATTATATTCTCCTCAATAGTGTATTTATCTGAATCTTTAAAAGAATGATAAAACTTACTGACATTATTGAGATTTCCATATTGAGTTATTTCATTAACAAGCTCTTCCCGTGAAAGAGTATCAAATCCCTTTTGTTTCAGTTTCTTTTGGGTGACCTTCTTCTTTGGACCACTGGGCTCTCTCACAGACTATTGTTTCTTTATTAGAATACTTGTTTTCTTAGGTGATGGAGTAGGTGCCGGTGAGGATTTTCTCTTCTTCCTATCCACCCTTTTGAATTCTGCAGCCTTGTCACTATCAAAGTCAGATGAGGTAGCCATAGGAGAAATATGTGCACCAATTGTTGTTCTGATTTTCTTTCTTGTGCAACAAAACCACTCATCGAATCAAGTTTCAACAATCCCGTAGTAACAACTTCAACAAACTTTGAAGCATCTTTCAATATTTTGTCTCTTTTCTTCCTCTGCTTCTGAATTTCAACATCTTTTTCAATAGTTTCAGCATTGCCAAAGATCTTCTCTGTCGGTTCCGGTGGTGCATCTAGAAGTATCTTGGCATAAGATTCCAGAATATTTGAATCCACTTCATAACCCATCCCAGTTACCCAGGCGGTTCTAGGTCTAACTACCTCCATCCATATTTCATCTCTTAATAACAAAGCATATATGTTTATCATACTTATCAACAATATTCTGAGGGATTCTTTCCCTTTGCTTCATTTTAGCTTGAAAGTCCTTCAAGTATTCTTTTACCTGCTTGTCACCATATGAACCCATGTTGGTAATTGCCTCCTTAATCTGTTTTCCAAGAAGAATATCATAGCCAAAGTCTTTGTGGCCTATACCAAGAATCTCCTTTTTGTCACTTTTGATTTTGTCCAAATTTTCTATCGGTTCATCTTTCAACCACTCACAAATGTCAATTTTAGCATTTTTTTTTATCATCTCATAAGCATTGTCAATGCATAGACTAGAAACAGGATTCGGCTTATTTGTATGAGCAACCTTGTATCCAATAACCATACTGGCATATTTGACATTGTTATCAGTTATATCGCTAACCTTGAGTGGTCTATTATTAGATGTTGCACCAATTAAGTTCATAACCTCTTTGTTTGGAATTTTATTTTTCTTCTCAGGCCTAGTGCCGGTAGAAGGTAAACCAATAACAACCTTAATTGCTTCCTTACTGATTTTGTAAACTGAGTCTAGTCATAAAAATCACCATGAATTCTTCTAAGAACATAACGGACAATCTCATCTAAAAATTCAGGCATGTGAAGGATGTCAACGAACCCTAAATCTTCCACAATCTTGTGTTTGGTTTGATTACACCTTGTTTGTTTTTGATGACATTCATGAACATGTTCTTTATATCCTCAAACCCTAAATCTTCAATGTTACAGTGAATGTATGCCCTAGGGTCTTCAACAAATGCAACTCCCTTCGAGATTTTTGAAAATGCACCAATGGAGTCATCCAACTTAGATATCTTAGAGATTATCTTAAGATTGGTCTAGGACGCTTGATATTTTCCACAATATTAGGGTTTGCAATGAATTTAGGAATGGAAGATGAAGAAGCCATGTCATAAAATAAATACCTTTTCAGTGAAGACCTTGGGTGCCCTGAAAAATCTTTGCTGCTTCACTTCTTGAATGTTGGGGCTCTACTTTTGTGCTCTTTGAATACTTGAATGCTTGGTGAATCAAAATGAGAAATTTCAATGCTTTATAACCAAAAGCTAACTAACAACCACATTAAATGCTTCGTCGGTTTAGTTAATTTCCATTTAACTCAACATATGTGTCGGTAAAGAAATATTATGACTTCTTACCACCATCTAAGGGTAAAATGCATGATCTTCAATTAGTTTCCTTAGCCCTAAGGATTATTCCTTAGTTAGATGAAGATTCTCTTGTCAATGCAGGATTTCTTTGTTCTGCCGGTGCAGAGCCAGATTCATCATTTCTCTGATCTCTCTTCTTGACCCATTGTTTAGAGAATTCTTGCTTGATTTCATTCACCTTTTCTTTGCCTTTATCATTAGATCCTCTATTGTTTGTTGATACATTCTTGCTTCTGCAAAATCTTGCAATATGCCCAATCTTGTTACATGCATAACAGGTTACATTTTTTCTTTGAATAGCTTTTCCATAACCTTGCCCAGTTTGAGAACTGCATTGATTAGATAGATGTCCAAATCTACCACAAGAATAGAATTTTACATTCATTCTACAATTGTTTGAGTTATGACCATGTTTATTGCATTTGGAACATTGATCGGTGGATAAGTTTGTATTCTAATTATTACTAAATCTACACTGATTTTCTCTATGACCAAATTTGTTACAATTAAAACATTTGCCATTGAATTTATAAGCATTGGGTTGCCTTACCGGTTTGATGTGATCATGATTGTTTGCATTTCCATAACTTTCTCCATGTTCAAATCCAAGTCCAATTGTTTCTCCATCAAGTTTTTGACTTTTCAGCATATCATCAAGCTTGTCTGAACTCCTTTTGAATTTGTCCTTGTATTTATTTGCAGCAACCAACTCATTTTCCAGAGTGCTAACTTGTCTCATAAGTTCCTCTTTGTCATGTTGCATCTGAATCAACTCTGTTTTAAGCATATCATTTTCATAACTAAGCCTTGTAGATTCATCTGATCTTTCATTAAGTCGTCTAGCCAAATCATCCTGATTCTTCTTTTTGTCTTCAATATCCTTACATAGTCTCATGGTTAAATCTTGCATCTCATTCTTCATGTTACTGTTCTCTTGTCTCGGTTTCTCTACAATATCTCTGAGAGTTTCCTTTTCATCATCATCTTGGTTTAGAAGTTGCACATGTAATTTTTTTCTCTTATTCTTTGCTATGACCAGGTTTTCTTGAAGTGCTTTGATGAATTCTCGAGCAGATCTAATTTCTTCTTCCATTTTGATATTCTTTAATTTTTCTACATCAAAATATTCAAGAGCCACTTCCAACTGTTTTCTCAAACTTTCCATCGGTACCGGTTTCAAAATCTTCCTCAAGCTATTAGGCTTCTGCAAATAGAGGGTTGGGCTCTGATACCACTTGTTAGATAATTGGTTAATCCCAAAGACACTAAGAGGGGGGGTGAATCAGTGTCTAACCAGTAGATGAAAGATTTAAACTTATTTACAATTCTGTAACTGAAATTAATATACCAGTAAATAAATGATAATGCAGTAAAGAGAAACAAAAGAATCTGCATCAATGCATACCATAACACATATATTTTGGCAAGGAAACCCGATAAGGGAAAAAACTTGGTGGGATTTGTGACCCACAATATTTACTCACTGACCAATATGAATAAATATTACTTAGTACAAAAGGGGCCTACACATGCAAGAAGGCCAACTACCTAGAGCTCACTACTCAACAACAAAAATGGAGTCCCACCAACAACACAATTGGATGGTTAAATCCAATAACAATGTATTGCTTCAAAATAGCATCTGCAATGTTGGATTTAGTACCGGTTTAAGCTTTTTCTGATACCTCTACCAAAAACCGTGTTGGTAAATGATTCTGCTTAGACAAAATAATCTTCGCTCTTCTCTCCTTCTTATTCTCTCTCAAGATAAACACACCAAAGTGCATATACAATTATCTGGTATCATATCCCTATCTTATCACATGTACCGCTTACATACACACATTTCATTACTTACTTCTACTCACCAAATGACCTACAAGATCTCATACATATATGAGTCTTTATAATACATCATGTCGGCCATACAATTACAATTTACATTACATAAACAATATTATTTCCAAGTCGACTTTGGATGTCGGTATAATCTGTTGCCGGTGTAAACTGGATTCCAGTGTGAATAAACCTTGTTGTATTTGCTAGTTCCGATAGGTGAAGTCTACTGCCGGGTGAACCTGTAGAACCTTGTTGAACCTTGTTGCCACTTTGTTGCCATCAATGACAACATCTACTATTCTCATCTGAGTGTATAATGCCAACACTTTCTTCCCTGTCATAAGTTTATTTACCCTCCTCTTGCTTCAAAATCTATCCTTGGCAAGTTTTAGCAATCGGGTTACTTCATCTCTAGAAATAACAAATGGTAGATTTACTAGCACATACTCTTTTATTTCCTCATCCTTAAGCAAAGTTGTATGTCTTCTTGCATCCAAAATTTCATACAAGCTTTTGGGAATCATAGATGTTATTTCTATCAAGACCCTACTAAATTTATCCATATACTCTACAATTACCTCTTCAATGGCTCACTGATCTTTATCCTCAAAATTCTCATAATATACAGAAACATTTTTCAAATTACCATCTTTTAAAATCTCATAAATCAACTGCTGCAAAGTCAATGGTGGTAAAATTTCATATGGGCCTTCTATCTTACCAGATTTAAGAGCTTGATCTATTTTGGATTTCTTCTACTTGGTGGCTCTAATTTTTCTAGATGGCTCTCCTTGTGACTTAGCTTTCTTCGTGGGAGGAGCATCACCGGTTGTAGGCTTCTAGACTACCCTTGCATAGGTGGCAGTCTTCTTTACCTACCTCACCTCTTCATCGGACTCTATTTCCTCTTCTGCTATATTATACTATCTTATAGATTTTTCTTTCTTCTTTTTCTCTGCTCCACTAGTAGAGGTTGTTGGCTTTTTCTTGGGTGGAGGTACCAGCTTATGCACACCAAAGGTAGGTGTAGATTTGCTAAGTTTGGCTTTGGGCTTCTTGAAAGGAGTTGGTTTAGCTTGTGGCTTCACCACATCTTCCTCCTTCATAATATTTTTCTCTCTGGCCCTCTTCACTACTTCTATGTTAATACCCATCTATTCAACTAGTTCCTCAACCTCTTTTCTCATCTTCCTCTTCCTTTTGGAGTCAGTGAAATTTTTGTGCAGGTCGAGATCCTTTTCCCAGAAAGTTCCAAATCTCTGCTCCTTCTAATTTACTGTTTTTCTCAATATATGTTGAGCATATACATAAAGCTAATATAATCAACCTCATACCCCATGGGCATGATCCAAGTTGTCCTCGTCTCAACCGCTTCCATGTGGCATTGATCTTTATCAACCATAAAACAAATTGTCTTCTCATATTTCTCTACTATTTATTTTAGAATTATTTCTCTAGCTTTCATAGAGGCTTGGAAGTTCTTGAAATAGCCCCATAAGGTTGATATTCTCATTGTGTTGTCACCTATACCCATCAACCCTTCCTTAATTTGCATTACCGCTAGTTTTTCATTAGCCCATTATAGTTTCCAATACTAGGGATCTCATTCAAGAAATAGAGAGCTAAGCATACAAATAAAGATCCAAACTTGAAAGTATGTTTCTTGTCTTGTTTTATTTTTTTCAATTTGCTTAATAATTCACTCAAGGGTATAGAACAAAGATCGCACCTTTTATTCTCCTTAAGCATCTGATATGCAGTAAATATTGTTGTACCAGAGACTGAATTCTACCTGCTCGATTGATACACCTTAATAGCCCACTACCATTGAGGTGAATCTCACATCATACTCAACAATGTCACTAATAGTCATAGACCAGTTGTCATATTGGGAACCAGTTACAACTACGATAATGGTATTGTGCACTTTCCTCAACCTCGAAATTTTACTAGCTGCACTCAAGCATGTGACTACTTGAATGGTTTTCTTTGTAATCTTGTGTGATCTATCCAACCATATGAATTCATCTTGGACCCTATTGAGATCGTACAGGATGTTGGGAATTGACACTCATTTGGTAGTCATCTTCTGAGGTAAAATGCATTTTGGGTTGTCATTGATGGCAACTCATCTTTAGGTGATGGTATTTATTCATCTGGAATCAATGCTTTATCATTTTGTCTTGATTAGGCCAATCGGGATACACACTTTTCTTTAAACTTGTTAATCGATTAGTTTTGGTATTGGTAATTCACATTTTGGGACCCAGCTAAGATAGGACATGGTTAAATAATTTGTGGAATTGGAGGTAGCATGTGGGCCAACATCAATTATGACCATGGGGATAATGCATAACATACTTTATGATTTGGAAGCCGACAAGTTTATTTTCATCTTGAGGCCGACATATTGAACAAGTTACAAGGGTATTTAAGGAAGATCTCTTAGTGATGGATTTGATTATGATTGATGATGGTTGTGATATGATTTTGGTTGCAAAAGAGTTAGAGATTGATGGTATGTGAATTGGTGTGCAAGTGTTAGCATTTGTGTGTAGTTACACGTGCGCAATCCTAACCGATAGCAGAAACATAGAAGAACAGAGTATCATTTACACCGTTTTCAGTGAAGGTTGTTAAAGCTTAAACCAAAACTTATCCAGCATGGTCATATGCACTACTTAAGTTCATTTTTGTTTGTAATCATTGTGTAATGTTGTGTAAGTCAGTGAAACTTCTCTTTGAGAAGTGAGCTCTAGGCGGTGAGCCTGTATGCATGTGCATACCCCCTTATGTAACATTGGTATACCTTGATCAAGTATATAGATATTGTGGGTATTAGCCCCACCATGGTTTTTCCCTTTACAGGGTGTTCCACGTAAAAATATTGGTGTTATGGTATTGCTTTCTGTGTTGCTTTGTTTATTCACTTTAATTTTATAATTTGTCATCCAAATGATTAGCAATAAGTTTAGAAATTCATTTACCGGTAGAACACTGTTTCACTCCCCCTCTCAGTGTTCTTGGATTCCAACTATTGGTATCAGAGCCTAGTGTCATGCCCAAACTTTTGGGCATGAACGGGATAAATTTATTTATTTTAAATCACAACTTAAAACATATAAATTTGCAAGTATGAAATGCACTAGCAAGTTTTGTCTTAACTATGTGTGAGTAACTCTAACCTCTAAGTCAAGTAAATGATATTAATTTAAATCAAAAGTGGAACACTAAAAGAATTATTTATTATCTTCTTAATTTTAATCAATAAATTAATTTAGTCAATTAATTGATGTAGATAAAATTAATCTCCAATAACCATTAATTGATTTTAGGGACTAATTAAATTAGTCTTAGCACTTAGCTTATAAATGTCTATATTTTATTTTAACAATAATTAAAATGTGTTTCAACTAATTCGATATAAAAGGGTCAAATAAATTCATAATGACAATTTTCCTATAAAGTTTAATCTCATAAACCTATATCTAGGTGGACTAAATTTTTTCCCTATAGTCAAATAATTTACAAACAAAATTAATTTCTTAAATGATTAACTCCAATCTAATTTAAAAATTTAAGACTTCATATGTAAATGTTTATTTAATATATATAAAATATAAATGTTAAATAAACTAATTAAATTAAAGTCAAATTTATACATCCATAATTTTAAACTATATATAAATATGTATATTTATAATTTTATATATATATATATATATATATATATATATATTTATTTTATCTAAAAAACTCTGATATATTTTTATGTGAGGTTATTTCCTTTTATTTAAACATGCCTTATTAACCAAAATACTCAAGGACCCTAATTCTTTTATTATTATAAAATCCCCTTTTCTTTTTTTTTTGAAACCACATTACTTGCCCTAACCATTTTTTTTTTTTAAACCCTATATATATAAAAACAAATATGTCTTTACAGTTGTAGACGTAAAAAAATGACCATATTCCTAAATGAATATTTTATGTTCATTCTCTATTTAATTAAATCCAATTTAATTAAACTATCCACATTCCTCTATTTAATTAAATAAATTATTCAATTTATTTAAATAAATTCACTATACCATTTAATGAATAAATCATTTTATTCAATTAAATCCCCCTATCCACTTTTAATTAAATTTAAATTTAATTAAATAGTTATCCTAAATTGAATAAATCTAATTTATTTAATTTCCCCAAATTTCAACCAAATTGAATAAAAATATTTAATTCAATTTAAATCCTATTATCCCCCCCATCCACTTGCAAAATCCCAAACCCATTTCTAATCCCTTCTAGAATCTTCTAAACACTTCTAATTAACCTAACCCTCCTTTAAACTTTGTCACATCCTTAAGCAAAGGGAAGTCACTTCTCAAATGGCTTAAAGTCTTTGATAACCATTAAAGGTTTTCAACCTTCAACCACCAAAACCCTTAAAGTCTTTGAAAACCATTGAAGGCTTCCAACCTTCAACCACTTAATCCTTAAAGTCTCCAATAACCATTAATGGTTAATTCAAACCCTCCCACATGGTTAAAACATTTGTTTTGACTCAACCTCTATCCAACCCAAGGGTCTCATCAGGCCATTAATGCTTTGACCATGATTATCTCTTAATCATTTGCACAAAGGTTTATCCTTGGATTAACTCTTAATCCATTGGGTAATCCTAACTTAGACTTGACCCTTAGCCTTTAGATAACCATGAGGTCTTCTCAGGCCTTTAATGCCTCCAACCTCTTCTCTCAACCCAATCCTATGTTGACACTTGTCACCATTTCATTGGTGCCAATTGTGCACATGGATCCCCAACTTTCAAACATGGCCCTTGATTAAACCTTTCAATCCTGACCATCCATTGCCTTGTTTGTGCTATAAATAGAGCTCTCATTCTTCCATTCTAAAAAAAATCATCTTTCAAATTTGAAGCATCACACTTATGCTCAAATACTTTCAAGCTTTTTCATCATCTTTATGCTCTTCATTTAGCCTCTTTTAGATCAGGAATTAGACTAAATATTCATGTTTAGATTACCTTCTTTATCATTTAGCTCGATCATAGACTAAATATAGTATGCTAGGATAGTATTCATACTAATCTCGTCATCTTATCAGTTTGTTTATTACATTTTTAGCATCATACATAGCTTCATATCTATTTCATACTAAATTTAGTAAAAGCATCTCTCGTTCTCATATTTGCCATCCCTAAACCATTTTGCTCAGTGATCTGAGAGCAAAAATGTTGGTTTGAGGGACATTGTGAGATAGAGAACCATGGGACCCTCCTTGGGAAGCTGAGTAACACTACGTTACTCCATAGCTTGCATCAAAAAGTCTTGTGTGTGTGTGTGGACTAGTATTTAACTAAATTTTCACATATTAAGTTTTATTCGCCCACTTTTCCCACATACATTTCTGGCACCCACCGTGGGGCCCGACCCCAAATAACAAATCGGTTTTTGAAACTAACCATTTTTGCAGGCACGCGGGAAATTTGAAGTAGCGCTTTCAGTTCACTGTTTAGCGCATCCAAACAACAGAGTAGCGCATCTAACTCCCTGTTTAGCGCGTGTGGTCTGAACATTAGCGCGTGAAGACATTCTCTTAGCGCATGACTCCTAACACTTTCCTGTAGGTCTCGACATGGGCGAATCACAGAGCAGCGCATTCAACAAACAGACTAGCGCATACGATCCCCAGTTCAGCGCTTATAGTCCATCATCCAGCGCGTGAACCTCAGAAGTTAGCGCATCATATTTCAAATTTTCCTGCAGAACTGAGCGCGGGAGAAAGACAAAACACAGAGCAGCACTTCTAATTCACATATTAGCGCATCCAAGCAACCGTATAGCGCAGAGGAGCATAATTTTAGCGCATCTGGCTTTTATTGTAGCGCGTATAGTCAATTCTGTAGCGCATCACAGACAAAAACAAAAAATAAAAATAAAAATTTGTAACCGAACTAAAAATTTTAGACTTGTAGAAGTCCTCCAGATCACCTGAAGTTTTATCTTTTTTGTTTGCTTGCAGGTCGAGTGGGGGATTTTATGTTAAAAACGATTTCTTTTGTTGACCTACAAATCAGAAATTTTGTTTTGTTGACCATTTCTTTTTTATAGATCAGAAAATCTTTTCTTTTAAAAGTTAAAAAGAACATCATGCTGGTTGGAGCAACATCTCCAAATAGAAGTTAGAAAATCATTGTCTTGAAAGCTAAAAAGAACTTTGTTTACTTTGTCTCGAAAGTGGAAGGTATATGCTCTCCCCTTAACTGGGTGATCAAAAATCCAGACCATTCTTATAGCTTTATTTCATTCAAGCAATAAATCCTTTAGCAGGCCTACCTTCCCGAGGAGTTGCAATCAACTCTTAAAGCCATTTATGTCCGGTGTGAAGGGAACGACCTAAGTGGGGAATGGTTTTGACGCCAAGAATTCCAACCCACTATAATCAAATGTGGAAAGTGACGAAAGTCCTTTTCAACAGTTGCGCGCAGTGATTAGTCTTCCCCCAGTATCCTTGAGATACGTAAAGCCTTTGTTCTAAAGGTTGGGAAGCCTCCTGAAGGAGTTTATCACTGACGGTCGAATAGGAAGCCTGATTATGAACCATAGAATTAGAAGCTTTGAACCGAGTCAGTAACCAAACATTTGTAACATCATAGTGCAAGGGTGGGGAAGAATCCGCCCCCAAGATTACTCACCATATATCTCCCAAGATAACTACTCAACTGTGAAGCAATTCACTTTGAGTTAACTTCTGGCAAAAGGCAAAAAAATGGGCGCCCCCCAGGGGGTGACATGGCTGTTTGAGCTGACGGAGTATCGAGACTAGTGGGCTATGATGTTATTTATGACCCTTGAATAAAAAGTCTTTCTGAAGTGTATTACTTGTATCCTAACCTGTTAAAACATTGGGGATTTGAACACATCCTCGCAGAACATACACTTTTTGTTATATTAGGCAAAATGGTTGTACTTTTTGTGCCGTGCTTGCATTTATTACTTCAGAAAATCATCCATCGCACTTGAAAAATTCTCAACAAAAATCAAAAATCTCAAGAAAACACCCAAACCGAAAAATCAGGGCAGTCTAGCGCATAAGAACAACATCTTAGCGCGTGGAAGACTTTTGCCAGCACATCCAAGCCTCAAATTAGTGCGTGGAGTTAAAATAGTAGCGTTTTTCCATCAGGCAAACCAGTATACAATCCTTTAGCACATCCACAACACAGTCTAGCGCGTCGCAGCAACCTCTTAGCGCGTGACAACCAAGAATTAGTGCATAAAACGAAACAGGTAGCGCGTCTAAAGCCCAGTGTAGCGCATGACTTTTTCAAAAAAATTCAATAACCATTTTCAATAGTCCTACTTTCAGCCCATGGCAGCAACAACATAGTGCATAGCATACATACATTAGTGCATTCACTCAAACAGTTAGCGCATATCAAGCCCAGTGTAGCGCATAGCTTTTTCAAACAAAATCCACAACAAATTTCATTGGTCCTAACTTTAGCACGTGGAAGAAACAGTTTAGCGCGTAGAAACCATATTTTAGCGCATTTACTCCAAAAGTTAGCGCATTTAAAGCCCAGTCTAGCATGTAGATTTTTCCCGGTTAAACAAAAATTTTCCAAAATCCAAACTTTAGCGCGTATCTTGGGGCAGATTAGCACGTGTGCTCATTCCTTTAGCGCATCTGGTAAATTCAGTGGCGCATGTAAACTCTATTTTAGCGCGTGATCTAAGGCCGAAAAACAAAGAGTCCAAAACTGAAAAATTTTGAAAATTTCAAAAACATTTTAGAAGACTTTTTTTTCATCAAAAATCATCTTTTATCAAACCAGAGTGACAAAAACAAACTATTAAAAACTTTTCTCAAGCTAAATTTGTGTTAAACAAAGTTGTTCGAATCCTAAACAAATCGCACAATAGAAGATGTCTCTCCTATCATAATCTGAAAAATTTTCATCATCAATGTCATCAAAATCCTTTACCATCTTACGGATTTCTATCTCAAAACACTTGTTTAAAATTCTCAAATCGTCAAATCCAGTTTCCAGATCGGGAAGCTTTTATCCATATCATTTGACACACTTTATCGTGAAGGGGCAGCCTTCACTCTAATAAAGTAAGATTTGAAATTTCCAAAACAAGAATCAACTGAATCCAAACCAATCAAAGGAAATCATTGATCACTCTTGCATGACTAATCCCTTTATTCTGAGAAAAAAGAACCTCTATCGTAACATCACGTTAAAGAAACGACAACCTAGTTTTTCCAAATTCATCAGGCAAAAAAAGTTTTTATACATCAATCGTCAACTCTTCAAATCTCATCGGGTACTCCTTCATCACGTCAAACGCTATATCCAAAACAAATCTAGCGAATTTGACAAGGAACCCTTGAAGACAAGAGCATACTGTCAAAAGTCTGCTTTTAATCAAACCATAAACCACGGTGGAAAAATCAATCCAGCATTCTTGCCCGACGAGTGCATCACATATAACACATCTCAACCAGAACCACCAACGCCCGAGCAACACATCGAGGAGGCTTTTGTCCCTTTCATCACTAAAAGCTTCTACTAAAATGCCTGTTACTCGCTCTCAAAGTAACAAACAAAGTGAGACACCCGCTGAGTCCAGTATGAATCGAAGATTATCAAATCCTTTTGAAGTTCCACCCGTAGAAGAACCTAAAATTACTGAAGCCCTTCTTCGGGAATGTCAAGTAAATCCCTCCTTCCAAAAACTTGTCGAAAAGCTCATGGAAAATGACAAGGAAAAATATTTGTTGATGCTCACAAGCAAGGGCATTAAACTTCCTGAAGATTTCGACCCAAATCTTTTTCAAACCGGATCTCGGCAATATGCATCTCAAAAACAAAACCGAGAAGAAGAAACTCACATACCTGAACAACATAACTTTGAACAACACATTCCAGAACAACGCATACTAGAAATGCGTATACCTGAACTAGAAACACCAGAGCAACATATACCATTTACCACTCCTTTTCAGCTGAGAACCAATACAAGGCAAGAACTTTTTCCACGGCAAGACAATGCACCCTTGATTGCTCTTACTCAACAAATGCAAATGTTGCAAAGGCAAATACAGGATATGAAACAAGGGACAACAGTGTGGTACTCTTTAAACGAAATCTGTCCTTATCCATTTGACAGAAGCTTGAACATGGTACCTTTTCCTCCAAACTCAGACGTTCCCAAATTTGATAAATATGATGGGAAAAGTGATCCCCAGGATCATGTTCGAGAATTTTGCACACTAAGCCTTGAATTTGCTCATGATGACACCTATTTGATGAGATTATTCCCCAGAAGCTTGGGTGGGCAAACTATGGAATGGTTATCCAAAATTTCGCCACCCGTTAGATCATTTGATGAGTTGGTTAACAAATTCATCACCCACTATTCCTACAACTTCCAACATGCCATAACCATGCTAGATGTTTGCAACACCAAACAAAAGAACAATGAAACATTCATGGCATTCCTTCAACGCTGGAGACGCATGGTCTCCAGATATCCTCGAGATATTCCTGAAAAAGAGAAAATGGAAATCTTCACTGATAACTTGAATGGCGAAATGAGTTACAGACTCAAACTTCAATGCATACCATCTTTCGCTAAATTGATTGAAAATGGCATTCAAGTAGAGGAAGCCTGTGTCAAAAAGGGAACACTCAAATTCTACAAGGAAGGAACAAACTCATCAAACTACAATAACCAAAACAACACCAACTTTGACAAATCTCGATTTTGGACTTGAAACAAAAATGAAGGCAACAATGAATCACATGATCCTAAATCGAAACAACCAGTGCTTGCATTATCTGGAAATCCTCAGAACACGAAAAATCCTAAAATTGCTACTCCCAGTGCTAACACATATGCACAAAACACTGATCAAGGAATATTCAACACAAACAATACCAACGATAATCAAGGTAAAAACATGAATTCAGGACCTAACAATAATCCACGCAACAACACAAACAATTTCCAAAAGCGTATCTTCACACCACTGGGAAAATCACTAGAATCAGCATTCAGAGAACTTTTGGCAAACAAGATTCTTTCTTTACCGCCACTCAACAATTATGAACCCCCAATCAAACCACCTTGGTGGAATGATTCACACTATTGTGATTTCCATCGCAACAAGGGTCATAGAACAAACGAATGCATGAGATTGAAACACATAGTCCAGGACATGATTGATCGAGGTGACTTAACGGTCGATGGTCTCAAAACAAATGGTGATCACGGAGCCTTTAAAAATCCTCTCCCAAATTACAACAAGGATGGAGCATCTACTTCAGATGATACATGCGGAGCTCGTATTAATCACGTCTACAATAACACTATCAACCATATATCAGCTGAAGATCATCAAGTAAATGTCATCACCATCCGAGATCAGCGTGATCATGAATCTGTTAATGTAACAACCCGCACTCAAAAATATGTCTTGAAGGGACATACTGCACTTGCAACTACCACACCAAAAATCCAATATGACTTGGTTAGCCAGCTATGCAAGACTCCAGCTCAAATATCTATCCTGGAATTATTGAAACTATCACCCAAGCATAAAGACATATTGGAGCAAGCATTATTGGAAACAAATGTACCTCAAAATCTGGATACAGACAGATTTCAAGCCATGGTCGCCCATATGACAGGACCTCATAACCTCACCTTCTCCGAGCATGATAATACTTTCTTGAGTCATCCACATAATACTCCTCTCCATATTGAAGTCATTGTTTGCAAACACCGAGTCAAAAGAGTCCTAATAGATGGAGGAGCCGGTCTTAATATATGTACTTTAAATCTCATCTGTGCATTAGGCTTCTTAGAAGAATCTATTGACCCTTGCAAGAAAATTACCATAAAGGCATATGATGATGAGGAAAGGTCCTCTAAAGGCACAGTGATATTACCTATTCAAGTAGGCCCAGTACAAAAGGATACTATTTGTCAAGTCTTAGATATTGATCTAACCTACAATATCTTATTAGGACGACCTTGGATACATGAAATGCAAGCAATACCTTCTACATATCACCAGTGTGTCAAGTTTCCTTATGATGGACAAGAAATCTCCATATCTGCTGATCACAATCCATTTCAACATTGCAATACAATGGGGGTAGCCCAGGACAGTTTGGTTCCTCATAATAGAGAAAAGTAGCAATCTTCAACATCAGATCCACAAATAGCAAAATCCAACTCCTTATGGGGAGACTTCAAGTAGAAAACGCAAATCAAAGACCAAGGCATGGGAGAATACTCTTTGGAGCCTTTATGTTTGGCAAAATTGCCGACCTCACTGAGATCACATGGTTTGCCTACTACATCAACACAATTGGCTACTCAGCCCATCACTAAATTTGATGGTACCTTCATCCAATTAGGTACTCTAGCACATGAATTAGAAGACAAAGATGTTCTTAGCTGGTTATACAAAGATGAAGAAGAAAATCATAGAGCAGCTGCTCTGGACATTATTCTACCAACACACATGTATGGAAAAGGCTACTTAATCATGAAGCAAATGGGATATGGCGGTAAAGGACCTATTGGCAAACGCAAAGAAGGAGTCACTGAACCTATAGATCTTCCTTCACAACCTAGCAAAAACAAAGCAGGATTGGGTTCTAAACTCATGTTCCTATTGAAGCGGCCGCCTCACTTACCTATCAAACCTCAATGGAAAGTAAAGACACTGTACAAAGAAGAATCCTGGCAGGAAGCACTTTTTGAATCAACAGAAACAATCCGCAAGGCACGGGAACGTCAAGATCAGAAGTTACATCAGGAAAAACTTCTAAGTCATAAGAAGGCCCTATCTGCAGCAGTAGCTCATATTCAAACACCAATATCTCAAGAACAAATCAGGACATCTTCAAATACCGTTATTCCTCCCCAAAGAAGCACAGTCTATGAACAAATCCAGCAAGTAGAAGACGGATCTGATACAGAATCTACAAAAACCATCAAAATGGTATCCATCATCAAAGATTTGTTTTCACCATACAACCACCTGTTTACAGCATAGATAGAATCTAGGATGATGCCTATGAGACAGATTCTAATGAATATGAATGGGGTACCTGCTCCAATGCTACTACTGATAACCTAGATGATACTGATTCTATATCCCTTTCTCAGGAAGAACATAACGCAGAGGATAGACCTCTTGAATTTGGACCGCAACATATCTATGACGCTCAGGAAAGTGAACAGAAACATTATGAACAAGTCTATGTGGAAGATGATACCATCGAGGACCTCGACGAAATCCTAAATTTCTTTAAACCCAAGACCCATCACGATGAAAACTCTATCCTAACACTTACGGTAGCCGAACTTGATCCACACAATGATTCCTTACCACTTGTCTTTCCTGACCTCATCGACTGGGACGAACCTGAAACAAATGATATACCAATTTTCTCAGATGATGCATCTATTGTCCATTACCTATGTACCGTAATCCGGAAACAGGCTCTACCAGTGAACAAAATAATGATATCTGTCAATCAGGGAGTGCCAAGTCTCTCAGTCGCAAAAATGAACCAAATAAAGAATCTAATGCTGAAAACCAGTCAATGGCAGATCTAGATCATAAAAAAGTAAAAATAAAGGACGCATCGGAGGGTGAAAACCTTTTTGAGGCACCTAATGATGGGAGACTTGACACTCTTCCTGAGCACTTTCATGAGCGATCGCCCATATTGATTGAGCCCACTCAATCAATCAACATTGGTACCATAGAAGCAGCCAGAAATATACATCTTGCAGAATCTCTGATAGAGGAAGAAAGATCGGCATTCATCATCTTCTTTAAAGAACAGCAAATCAACTTTGCTTGGTCATATGCTGATATGCCCGGAGTAGATCCACACTTAATCATGCATCACTTGTCCATCTCTACAGGAGTTAAGCCAGTCAAGAAAAAGCTACGAAAGATGAATCCACAGGTGGCACTCATGGTCAAAACTGAACTAAAGAAATTATTAGACGTCGGATTCATTCGACCCATTGACTATGCAGAATGGATATCCAATATCGTTCTAGTATCAAAACTGGATGGTAGTATCAGAATATGCAGTGACTTCAGAGACGTCAATAAAGCTTGTCCAAAAGATGACTTTCCTCTGCCAAGTATCGACATAATTGTAGATCTCACAGCAGGCCATGGAATGCTCTCACTAATGGATGGTTTCTCAGGCTATAACCAAATCAAGATAGCTCCTGAAGATCAAGATAAAACATCATTCACCTGTCCTTGGGGGATGTACTATTGGATGCCTTTCAGCTTAAAGAATGCAGGGGCCACTTATCAAAGAGCAATGACCACAATATTCCATAACATGATGCACACATTTATGGAAGACTATGTGGATGACTTACTAGCTAAATCCTTCACCAGAGCAGAACATCTTGGCATCCTAACAAAGATTTTTGATCGATTGGAGAAATTCCAAGTCAGGCTTAACCCTAAGAAGTGTGTCTTCGGGGTTACATCAGGCAAGTTACTAGGCTACATAGTCTCAGCTAAGGGTATTGAAGTTGATCTAGCAAAGGTACAAGCCATTATAGAAATGCCACCACCACAGAATATCAGTCAACTCAGATCTCTACAGGGACGACTTCAATCAATCCGGCGATTCATCGCTCAGCTAGCAGATAAAAGTCTACCATTTAACCATTTGCTACACAAAAATGTACCATTCAAATGGGAGGCTAAGTGTGCCGAATCTTGTTATCAAATCAAACAGTACCTGATGAATCCACCAGTTCTAGTACCACCAGTTGCCGGAAAGCCACTTATTCTATATATCTCAACAACAGATATTTCACTGGGGGCATTATTGGCACAAGAAGATCAACAAGGAAAGGAACGCGCCATATACTACATCAGTAGAACATTGAATGGCTATGAGCTCAACTATACCTTTATTGAAAAGGCTTGCCTAACAGTGGTCTTTGCATCTTAGAAGTTTCGACATTACATGCTAGCACACACCATTAAGCTAGTTGCGAAAATTGATCCTCTCAAATATCTACTCAGCAAGGCAGCTCTTACAAGCCGATTGGCTAAATGGGTCATGATTCTCAGTGAATTCGACATCCAATACACAGAAAGACGAGCCATCAAAGGACAAGCAATTGCAGATCAGTTGGTCGAAGCACCGCAACCAGGCAAACAAACCATGGAGGTTGGATTTCCAGACAGGGACGTTCTTTCTCTTTCTACTAAACAATGGACACTATACTTTGACGGATCCTACACTCAACATGGTTCAAGTGTCGGCATTCTGTTCATCACTCCTAAAGGACACACTATGCCAAAATCATACAAACTTATGTTTCCATGCACAAATAATGTGGTTGAATATGAAGCACTGGTCATAGGCATCAAAATGGCCATAGAATGGAAAATCACAAAGTTAAAAGTCTATGGAGACTCACAACTGGTCATTAATCAAGTCAATAACAACTATCAAACAAACGACGACAAGCTACTACCCTACAAACGGATGGTGGATGACTTCAAACAGTATTTTGTGCACATCACCTTCGAGCAAATACCAAGGTTGAATAACAAAGCAGCCGATGCAATGGTTACAATTGCTTCGCTACTACAAATTCCTGAGCAACAGAGTCGTTATGAGTTCCTGGTAGAGCAACTGTTCTCCCCCGCCTATGACCACTCTGAATCCCATGTTATCTATGCCTTGACTGGTTCAGATTCTCTGTTATATGGACCAATATACGACTACCTTAAACATAATATCTTACCCATTGACCAATCCCGTAACCAAAAATGTAACTTTATCCGACAAGCTGTCCGTTATTCCCTTACCGCTGATACTTTATATCGTCGAGGTCTCGATGGTACTCTTCTTCGTTGCCTTGATCGTAATGATTTTGATTTGGCTTTACACGAGCTTCATGAAGGTATTTGTGGCACACATTCAAGTGGCACTACTCTTGCTAAAAAACTTCTAAGGATGGGATACTACTGGCCTACAATGGAGAAAGATTCATATCACTTTGCCAAGAAATGTCCTAAATGCCAAATCCATGGCAATCTGATACATGCACCAGCACAGGAACTGCAGCCCTTTACAACATCATGGCCCTTTTGCCAGTGGGGATTGGACCTCATTAGAAAAATTCATCCTTCATCATCAAATGGACACAAGTTCATTATAACAGCAACAGAGTACTTTACCAAGTGGATAGAAGCAGTTCCCATGACCACAGTGACCGGGAAACAAATTGCCTCTTTTATCCTAAATTATCTGATCTGCAGATATGGTATTCCAAGTTCAATCATCACAGATAATGGACGGCCCTTCAAAAATCAAGATGTCCAAGAACTATGTGAAAAATTCAAAATCCAACATAGGTTCTCTACACCATATTACCCATAGGGAAATGGTCAAGCAGAAGCATCTAACAAGACAATACTGAAAATCCTCAAGAAAACAGTGAATGATGCAGGCAAAGATTGGCATGTACAACTCAATCCAGCACTTTGGGCATAAAGGACCAGCATCCGCACACCTATAGGAGCGACACCATACTCATTGGTATATGGATCAGAAGCTATTTTACCCCTAGAGGTAGAGATCCCATCTCTCAGAGTCTCTTTGAAAGGCTTAATCCCAGATGAAGAGTATCGAGTTAATCGTCTATAAGAACTTGAGCTATTAGATGAAAGATGCCAACATGCTTATACTCATCTCAAAGCATATCAACAACGCATGTGCAGGAGCTACAATCACAAGGTCATTCCCCGCAACTTCAAGGTTGGTGACCTAGTCCTTAAAGAAAATCCAAGAAATCAGCAAGATCGAGAAAAGAAAGAGAAATTTGAACCTAACTGGTTGGGTCCTTATGTTATCATATCCGTTTATGGATCAGGGGCTTATCAGCTAACAAAATCTGAAGGAGATGTACTTGACAAACCAACTAACAGCATCCATCTGAAAAGGTACTATACTTAAAATAGCCTAGTGCACGGAAAAAGCCCAAAAAAAAAAAAACCAAAAAAATCCAAAAAAACCAAAAAAATCCAGAAAAAGCAAAAAAAAAAAAAAAAAGTACAATTAAAACAAAGGGTGAAAACCTGGTAAACAGGCGCCCTTGTGAAAGAACGGCTCCTCTATCTATTTTCATACCATTTTATCCATACAAACATTATCGGCCATCGACCGACACTTAGCAAATAACTATTCAGGACATACTTAGCGTAGTCACTATCCTGATTTGTCTCTATATATCCTCTTACCACTAATCCACCATGGCTTGAAATCCCTATATATATTCATATCAAGAGGCACACTCAGCTAGGGGCATGTAAATTGTATCAATATTGCAAACACTCAAGACATCAAGACTAAATGCAAAACTCACCAGCATGACATCCAACAAACAAATACGCTTCATCGCAAAAACAAAAACAAAAACAAAACACGAAAATATCAAGGATGGATGATTTTCTGAAGTATTGAATGTTGCACTATAGCATAAAATCTTAACTAGTTTTGCATTTCAAACTTTGTGCATTATTGGATTCTCTTCCTTGTCTCACTACATGCTTCACAGCTAGAGATCGTGGGGAACTTCCAATATTTTCTTAGTCTTCTGTCTGGGAGGCGATCACTTGTACTGTGTGAATACATGCCTCGAGACGTGATACGTCGAATATCACTGAAGGCTTGATTCCACTTCCCGCATACAAATGATCAAATCTTGTCTATTTACGCAATACGCACTCAGGTCGTCCCGGTTCAATTATACCTTGACGCTTGTGCTATCTTGCAAAATCAAATATCATGTAAATTTTTCTCAGGTCATTATGGTTCAATTATACCATTATGCTTGTATAAATTTTCAACGTATCCTAAACAAATCAATGTTCAGTGATGATATTTACAAAGAAAGCAAAAATATGGTTATATCGGATGGCAAATACAGAATGAGGGATGCTCCAAAAACAATTAGTTGCATATCATTTTACAATTAGTTGCATATCATTTTTACAATTAGTTGCACATCATTTTACAATTAGTTGCATACACATCATTCCATATCATTTCAACATCATTTACATTTCAAGATACATCTCACAGCATATAAAAAGCATACATCATACATCATACATCTTACATCATATATTTAAGCATTACATCATCACATAAAATAAATGCATCCATATCAACACATCACATGATCAAAAATGGTGCCGTATATATATATATATATATATATATATATATATATATATATATATATATATATCTCAAAACAAAAAGTGTCCACACACTGTGTCCAGTATAACAAATAGCAAACTCCTCAAAAATACAACAGAGACCCTGTCTCTCAAGTATGACTATCTCGTGACGGAGATGGTCTCACTCTAGATGTACCAGCCCCTGGATCTCCAGGAGGATCCTGTCTCGCTCCAGATACACTCGCCCCTGGATCTCCAGAAGGATCCTGTCTCGCTGGCCCCGTCACACCTCGGCTCTCTGATCGTGTCCTAGTGGTTCGAGATTGACTCGATCTCGACTATGCAAAGCTCTCCACTCGCCGATCTCGGGGTACTATAGCCTCATAATGCTGCCTATAATACTCTACCTCATGCACTCTCCGCGTCAGCTCTCTAAGGGTGTCTCTCAATGGGCCACCCGCCGCTGCTCTCTGCACACTCGCCAACGCCTCCTCCATTCGTCCTCGCCGCTCTATCTCAGTATCTCTCTCAGTGGTCAACTGAGAAATCTGCCGCTGATAGGTCAAAATCTGCGCCTACAACTGCTGCACGGTAATCTGCAAGGTCCGGATCTGTGCATCCTCCATATGACCTAGCACTCGAACCCACAGCGGTACCTGTGCTGGAGGAACCCCTCCCACTCGCCCTGTCCTCGGTACTAGAGGTGGCAGTATATCTACCCTCCTCCTCTGTGCTGGTCTACTCATCTCCTCCTCACCCCCCACTGCAGCCAGCACCTCTGTCACTCTCCCCTCTCTCCCGACTCCGATAGCCAATCCTCGTCTCCCCCTCTCAATCCTCCCCTGTCGTACCGCTCTCTCCACACCTCTACCTCCCCGCCTCCCTTTGGCTCCTCTCCCTCCTCCATCCTCCCCATCATCTCCATCATCTCCCCCGTCTCCCTCCTCCCCATCTGAGTCAAACACTGGCCTCATCTCCTCTGGATCTGAGATCCTAGCCACTGCCCGCACAGCAAACAAATAGGCAAACTCATCTGTCATACCTGCGTCCTGAATCTCTGGGGCATAGTCCCAGATCTGCCCAGCCAACCCCGTAAACTCCTCAATCGCCACCGCACTATCAATAGTCGGCCCCCAATCGACCACATCCTGCTGCCTCTGGGCATACAAACATGCTCCCTGAGGAATCCCCTGCTGGCGTCCGAACTGTCGCAAAATTTGGGTCACCACAAACCGCTCAATGACGAATGGGGTCCTCCCAATCAGATACCGTGTCATAAATACAAAGGGCATCTCCAACCCATCCTCCGTCCATACCTCGCAACCTGTATACGGCCTCCAGGTGACCGTATCTATATCATCAAAAATCCTCCTCCAATGCTCTAGTTTGCCCAGCTTACGCTAGACAACTAGGCCTTTGTATCCGTAGGCATATGCTGCACCTACGGGTCTGTCTCTATCTGCCAATGGCCTAGCTACTGGAATGTGCTCCCAGCACCATACCTGTAATAGGGTCACTCCTGCTGACAAGCTACTATAACCGAGGTATACTACCTCGTGTAAACTCCTGTATAAGTGAGCCAGCATTGCTGACCCCCATGCAAACCTCCTCCCCTGCGTAACCATCTCCTCCAAAACCAGTCCCCATCCCACCGAGAATCTCTTTGACCTGCGATCAAGACAAAGGAATCCCCCAATAAATCCTGCCAGTACAGATGGCAGCGGTGCATAACCCAAATCCAAAAACTCCTGCCAGGGGATCTCGTAGCTACAAACTGTGTCATCCTAAAAAATGCGGCGCAGTGCCTCTGTGCCACCCTCCTCTAACTACTCATAGGGAAGTAGTGCCCCTACAATAGGAATCCACAAAATCCGGTAGCAATCCTCTGGTGTCACTGTCATCTCTCCAGTGGCAAAATGAAAGGTGTTCATGTTGCTATGCCACCTCTCTGCCAATGTTGTCAACCGAGGCATATCCAGAAGAGAGGTCAATCCACATCTCTCTATAATATCCAAGTCTGCTTGTGACAATCTCGATATCAATGTCCATGGTCTCGAGAATCTCTCCCTCGACTGTACAACCCCCAATCACTCCTATCAACAAACAAAACAAATCCAATATCAGTTTCCACATCAACACAAAGATATCAAAATCAAACTTACATCAACAACATGAAATAATTTGTTCATCTACATCAAGTTCAATATCCTATCATTTCATATCAACTTGTAACACAACTCAAGTTCTCAAAAACCATATCAAAACTTGCAAAACAACTCAAGTACCAAAATCACATAAACTTGTAAAACAACTCAAGTTTCCCACCCATATCAGCTTGTAAAACAACTCAAGTTTCCAACCCATATCGGCTTGTAACACAACTCAGGCTTTCACATACATTGAACTTGAAATAGAACATGCAACTACATCATTTTTTATCAACAAAACAGATTGATATCTATATATAACTTGAAAACTCGCAAATCAAAACAAGTTATACAAACACTCATATTGGGTAAATTCATCAAAACACGACAGGCAGACAAAACAAATTTTCAACTCGGGCAAAACTGCAAAATTTTTCAGATGCACTAAAACAGATCTTCAATGCGCTAAATCACCCCCACGCGCTAGGCTATCTCTCCTACGCGCTAATCTACCTGTTCTATGCGCTAGACTCTGTTTACGCACTAAACTTTTTACCCAATGCGCTACCTAACCCACCCCATGCGCTAGACTTTGTCTAAGCACTAATCTATCCCTCCTAGGCGCTACCCGTTTAGCCCTATGCACTAGGTTATCCCTACGCGCTAAACCCCCTTCCCTATGTGACCCTCTGCGGCCCCTATGAGCTAGGTCACACCTATGCGCTACCCTGTTGACGCGACGCGCTACCCAATACCTTACATGCGCTATTCTCCATGCACGCGCTAACCTAAAAGTTTCATGCGCTAACCTACAGTTTTCGAACGCAACCCCTAAATTTAAACTTGATGCGCTACTTCACACTTTGCATGTGCTACTGTTGACCCTAGACGCGCTAAAACGTGACACCCAAACTTTGAAATTCAAAAAATGACCAAAAATGACAAAACAAAAAATCAAAAAGGGGTCAAAAATGTTGACTTACTTGTGGTCCACACGCTACAGGTCTCTGGTACCTCCGAACGCGCTCGAAACGGTGTCTGTGATAGGGAATCGGCATTCTCTCTCTAGAGAAAATTCTCTTTCTTCACAATCAACAAAGCACAAATGAACCTAAATCAACCCCTTTTCCCCTTTTATAGGAGGAAAATGAAATTAGGGTTAGCCGTATGGACCTGTAATATGGTCGTGGTCTCCCCTATACCAAAACAGTTGTAACTTATCAAGAGATGAATCAATCTGCACACTTTTTACATGCACAAAATCATACACATCATACGAACTTCACCAAATTAAATCAAAAATTTTCAAAATTGATTCATCTCCCGAGGGGGCATCACCATCACACATCGAATCTGGGGCACGACTTACAAATCATAAGAGCGACACAACAAAAATTGCATTTGATCATAAAATCACAAAAACACATCATTTTCCTTGAAATAACATGTGCACACACATCACTTCAAAGAGGGGCAAAATGTAGACGTATAAAAATGACCATATTCCTAAATGAATATTTTATGTTCATTTCTCTATTTAATTAGATCCAATTTAATTAAACTATCCACATTCCTCTATTTAATTAAATAAATTATTCAATTTATTTAAATAAATTCACTATACCATTTAATGAATAAATCATTTTATTCAATTAAATCCCCCTATCCACTTTTAATTAAATTTAAATTTAATTAAATAGTTATCCTAAATTGAATAAATCTAATTTATTTAATTTCCCCAAATTTCAACCAAATTGAATAAAATTATTTAATTCAATTTAAATCCTATTATCCCCCCCATCCAATTGCAAAATCCCAAACCCATTTCTAATCCCTTCTAGAATCTTCTAAACACTTCTAATTAACCTAACCCTCCTTTAAACTTTGTCACATCCCTAAGCAAAGGGAAGTCACTTCTCAAATGGCTTAAAGTCTTTGATAACCATTAAAGGTTTTCAACCTTCAACCACCAAAACCCTTAAAGTCTTTGAAAACCATTGAAGGCTTCCAACCTTCAACCACTTAATCCTTAAAGTCTCCAATAACCATTAATGGTTAATTCAAACCCTCCCACATGGTTAAAACATTTGTTTTGACTCAACCTCTATCCAACCCAAGGGTCTCATCAGGCCATTAATGCTTTGACAATGATTATCTCTTAATCATTTGCACAAAGGTTTATCCTTGGATTAACTCTTAATCCATTGGGTAATCCTAACTTAGACTTGACCCTTAGCCTTTAGATAACCATGAGGTCTTCTCAGGCCTTTAATGCCTCCAACCTCTTCTCTCAACCCAATCCTATGTTGACACTTGTCACCATTTCATTGGTGCCAATTGTGCACATGGATCCCCAACTTTCAAACATGGCTCTTGATTAAACCTTTCAATCCTGACCATCCATTGCCCTGTTTGTGCTATAAATAGAGCTCTCATTCCTCCATTCTAAAAAAAATCATCTTTCAAATTTGAAGCATCACACTTATGCTCAAATACTTTCAAGCTTTTTCATCATCTTTATGCTCTTCATTTAGCCTCTTTTAGATCAAGAATTAGACTAAATATGCATGTTTAGATTACCTTCTTTATCATTTAGCTCGATCATAGACTAAATATAGTATGCTAGGATAGTATTCATACTAATCTCGTCATCTTATCAGTTAGTTTATTACATTTTTAGCATCATACATAGCTTCATATCTATTTCATACTAAATTTAGCAAAAGCATCTCTCGTTCTCATATTTGCCATCCCTAAACCATTTTGCTCAGTGATCTGAGAGCAAAAACATTGGTTTGAGGGACATTGTGAGATAGAGAACCATAGGACCCTCCTTGGGAAGTTGAGTAACACTACGTTACGCCATAGCTTGCATCAAGAAGTCCTGTGTGTGTGTGTGGACTAGTATTTAACTAAATTTTCACATATTAAGTTTTATTCGCCCACTTTTCCCGCATACAACAGTATTAAAATTTGTCCATGCAAAACCCTAAACTATATATATATATATATATATTATAAAATGTCCCACATTTTATAATTTCTTCCTTTATTTATTCTACCATAACCCTACCTGGGCTAGGGTTTTATTTCTCTCCCTTTTTTTTTAACAGGCAGTTTTTGACACAAGAGGGCGGCAGCTATAGAGGAGGTGGTAGGTTCTCTCCAGCCGCCACTGTGTGTGCACACAACGGCGACAGTGCCCACTGTGTGACCACACAATGGTGGCATGGGCGTCGCCCACTGTGTGTACACACAGTGGGTTCGTGCCCCCCCCGCCCCCACCACCCTGAAAACCCAAGGTTTTATTTTTATTTTTTTAATTTTAAAATTTTTTAAAAAAATTTTATATTATGTTTAAATTAATATATATATATATATAGATATATATATATATATATATGCGTGTTAAAAATAGGTGTAATATATATATATATATATATATATATATATATATATATATATATATAAGTTGTTTTTGATACCCAAGCTAATTCTGTCATGAAAAAATACAGATATCATATTTTATTTTATTTTGATAAAACAAAATCTTTTTTTTTAAAATAGATTGATTTAAATATGCTGATTTAAATCAATGTATTTTTATTTTTTTTAAATCAAATATCATAAAACAGAGATAAACTATTTGATCTTAGATTTATTTTCTGCAATTAAATGATTGACAGCATTCCAAAAAATCTAAAATAGCAACTATATAAATGACAGAGTTTAATAAGATGTATTCAGCAACTACATTAACCTAGATTATTTTAATTAAACTTAGAGACATGCATGAGGAAATAAACTGAACATTTAATTTCAAAGTGACATGCATGCAATCATTAAACTTTTAAGAACAATACAAAACGTAATACTTCACATAAATAATTCTTTTTGCAACCAAATAATACTTAATAAAACAATGTATTTTCTTAAGGTATATTTAAAATACATTATAGTCAACTTTTACAATGGACCTCTCATTTCTATTAAATGAGGACCTTAAAAATAATAGATACATTTCTTTTCGAAAATAGATACAACATAGTTTCCCTTTTACATTGTTGTAACTTAAAACATAAATATTCCATTTTCCAATATCTTTTTCTGCAAACAAATAAATCCAGCAACTCTACTTGTCCTTTTCTTTTCTTTTCTTTCAACAACCTGCAATTAAATCAAAAGGGTTATGACCATGGAGTGCTCACCTCCCAACCTAGGCTAACTAGTAGCCACCCCCGAGCTTGGAGAACCAAGCCCTAGACAGGTTACACACATGCAAACACAACAAGCAGGGGAAAACAATCACAAACATATTCCCAACCAAGGCTACACTACACCACACAATGTGATGATCTTACACGGGTGGTAGTGGACCAAATACCCTGAGGAGACTGCAAATATGGTAAAACGCAAAGCTGTCTCGTGGAAAACAATGATATATCATAAGTATAACAACCCCACATCCTTATGCCCCCAAAGGCATTCATGCCTTATTTCCCTCCTTATGACCCCCAAATGCATAAACAAGTCATGCAGCAAGGGTCACATAAATATCCCTTGAGACCACTCTCATAACGAGAGCCTCTCACTCGAGGGCTATCATACTTCTACTGCCCACAAGAACATCCTCTCTCCCAAGAGTAGGAGGTCTTGGTTACTCCCAAAACACAAAATGCATACAAGAAAACAAAGACATAACGCGTACTAATTTTCACAAACTAAAATGCAAGAGAACAACTTTTTTCCACACAAATAGTTTCTTTCCAAAATAACATGCAACATGAAAGAAAATAATACAAAGGGAAGTTTAACCAACCTTCAATTGCCCAAAGGTATGCTAGATCTAGTTGAGGATCAGCAGCCCAATTCCACAATCCCTTGTTTCTCTACACTTAGCCAAATTCCTATACCAAATCCTTTCTTTTCAAAATTGCATTGTCTCCAAAAATGGAGAGTGGGTGATTACCCGCAAAATCTCGCATTCTTGCCTAAGAAGACCTCAGTGAGAGTTCTCATAGGTTTCTAAAATTGAAAAAGGAAAAAGTCTGAAAAAGATCAAAAGGATATCTCATATAAAAAGGAAAGTTAACTAACCTAGATGATGCCTTCTAAATTCAATTTTCGCACATCTTAGAAAACTCACTTTTTAGGGTGACTAAACAGCCACATAGGAGTTGTCACATGCCTAAAATTACTCCTAACTCTTAGGTATACCTTATGGGCTTTAGGAAACACTTTTAAACTACCCCTATGAGTCCATTTAACCCCTTTTAAACCCATGTGAAGTTAACTTTCGGGTCAAACCTAAGTTGACCACCCCAAAGATTTTCTACCCAAGGAAAATATAGAACCACATTAAATTATTTGAAAAAGCTATGGTTAAAACAACTCCCTTCAAAAGACAATTCAAAAATCAAGACATAAATCAACACGTGTCAAGTGACACAATAAAAATACTTTTACAAAATTACAAATGAAATTTTATCTCTTGTTGGATTTACACAATTTATTAAATTCAATTTAACACACATGCCACATTCACTTTCACCAATAAAATACGATACAAACGAGGTGTTGTCTCTCCAAATAGACAAACCCTGGTTTTACGAACGTACATATGTCTAGGTTTGGTTCTCCATAATGTTTCCATGTGGTCACGTGGATAAATTTCCTGCGCATCTCAATTACACATTAGTAATTTCAAATAACCTCATATAATATAAAATGCATGAATAAGAATACACATCAAACACTCTGCATACAATATACATTTAAACAAATCAATACATCTTACATCCAAATAAATCCACATAAGCAATTATCATAATCCCCATAATTGTAATCCATACGTAAAACATGCATCCTATTTCTATCATCATAGTAAAGTCCTGCAAATCCAATAATGACAAATATCATCTCAAATATATCCTATTCTAGAATCATATAAAGTTCTATATCATAAAGCATATAAATGAAGCATCAACATTCATCAATGTTATCCAAATCATGGAATCATATAAGTTCTAAATCCATAATGCATAAAATAAAGCATCCATAATAGACTCAACATGAAAAATATTCAAATGCTAGGATGCGTCGGGGTAGGGCCTCACACCTAGTTCCTTGGAAGAAGTTTAACAACTTGAGGAAGATCAAAAACTTGGAATCAATGGAAATTGGTTTGCAGCAACAACTTCAACTTGCTCTTGAGGATCTTGATGATGAAAAGGAGAAAAGCAACAAAATTAAGAATGAACTGAGGCAAGCCAAAGAATACATCATTTCATTCCAAGGAAATTTATCTGTTGCTCAAGCTAGGAGGAAGGAACTCTCTGATCAACTACAAAATCAGAGTAGTGATGAAGAAGATGCCTTGAAAGATCAATGTCAAATCACTGAAAAGAATACTACCTTGAAGAATGAAATGCAAGCCCTAACTATGAGAATGTGCAAGGAGATTGAAGACAGGAAGAAGATGTTAGACACAATGCACCACTAAGAGGGGGGTGAATCAGTGGTTCACAAACTTTTTTCCTTTAACTGACTTATGTGAGTATATTGGTTATGGGATCTAACACAATGCACACTTACTGGTTAGTGGGGAGACTAATCACAAAAGCATTCACACAAAGGGACATCACATAACTCTAGTATGTATGAGGAAAACCCAAGATGAAAAAAACCTTGGTGAAAAATGTTGCTAGAGTCTACTGCTCCAATCCAGCCTCACAATAACATATGTTACAATATTTAGGACTACAACCCAAGGAGATACAACCCCTGATCTAGGGAACCAACCCAAAGAGCACCAACCCCTGATTTAGGGCACTAACCCAAGGAGCTATAACCCCTACTGGTTTATGGGCTATAACCCAAAGGAGCTGCAAATCCTACTAGTTTATGGGATACAACCCAAAGGAGATGCAACCCCTGCACTGAGCTACAACTCAGTGATCACAATCATAACATAAAATAAAAATGTAGTCATACTGTTTTGATTAAGTAAAAATAGGTTTTTGAAAGGAACCCAAACCTTTTACATAGCAGGAGATTCAAATAACTAGAAAGGACCATGCCAAATCACTTCTAAAACAAAATTGATCCCATTCGAACAAAAAGGGATCTCAACACACATAACATGAAGAACCAGAAAAAGACAGCGAAAGATAGCGAATGGAAAGCAAAAAGACAGCACAAAGACAGAGATTGGGACTGAGACGAAACCAAGACAGCTAGATATTTTTCATGATATCTTCAGTGTGTACTACCATCTATTTCATGTTGTCTACAGATGTCTTTAAATCATCCATCTCATGACCTTTGATGTCACCCTTATTCCTAGTATTAGCTCTGGTCCTCTTCTTGTGACCTTTTTTGTCCAGCTGATTTTTGTCACCATCTTTCTCTTTGATGTTGTCAAATCTATTAATCAAAATTTTCATGTTATCCACCGAGGCTTTGAGAATCTGGAAGTTTTGTAAAGCTATCTTCTTTACAATGAGTTCCATTCTATCAATTTTGCTGCCCAGATTTTTCATAGAAATTTCCATCCCTTTCACCTCCTTATTCTCTGCCATCTCCTGAACCTTATTTTCAGTTGCAATAGTTTTACTCACCATGCTTTCAATGGCTTCAACATTATTAATTTCTACCCCCAACTCTTTAACATTTTTAGTCAAGGGTTTGTCACCTATCATTGCTCTTTTGACAACATTCATATCTTTCTTCAGGCTGCCAATGTCTTTCACGATTTGTTTGACGATGTCACGGAAACCCTTAATACTCTCATTTTCTCCAACACAATCCCTAGATTTACCCCTTTTGTCCTCTTGATACTCTTTCTGCGGACTTTGAGTGTTCAAATCCTCAATGTTGCCCACAACCGGCCTCTCTTCCCCCTCCTTATCCTTCCCATCATCATTTTTATTCTCCTCTACCTCTTCATCAAAATTAATCAGAATTTGATTAATATATTTTCCCTCACTTGCTAATGTTCTTCTTCTCCTGGGTTTTCTTGTCGGTGCCTTTCCCTTTCTTATTTTTGACGCATTTACCTTCGAAGGACTCGGCCTCAAACTCTGAAATATCTGAATCCACCACAATCCTTTTCCTCTTTGTCTTATTCCTCCCCTTTTTACTTGACTCCTCTGAATCACCTTCAGTCTCTAAGTCGAAGTTAAAACCACTAACCTCACTCTTTGTTTCCTCATCTCTTGCACTTTTACCTTTAATAGGTTTTTCAATGCATTTACCTTTCAGAACTTTATAAACAAGAGCCATAAGACCTTGGTGAAGAGCATGGTTGCCCTTGGGATCTTTCTATATCTCTTTGATAGTATGGTCCATGGAAAATGCAAGATAATATGGCAAACTCACCTTTTCCCAATGGCAAAAATGATTGAGCAAGACAAAGTGGTGTCCGTAAGCTCTCATAAACCTACCATCGAGAGTTATATAGGTAATTGTAGCAAATAAGATGAACCTCCATGGCTTGCATATACATTTTGAGGAGTGATAGGAGTTGTCAACCTTCACCATTTTCTTCTTCTCACCTTCCATGATAGGAAATTTGTTCGCTGCCTTATCAGATATGCTACGATCTCTATAAAATTTCATACCCTTTGTCATCATTCTCGTGGCTTCAGCAATAATCTCCTCATCCACAGTCATCATCTGGGTCCCCACCAAAATTTTGTCATTCTTCCAATTCTGGATAAAGTGTTTAGTGACCATTGGATCCTTCCCACTAAGCCTCTCCATAAACAAACTCAGGTCCCCCTCCTGAAGAATTCCCAAACTTTCCTATTCTTCCTCCATTCTATGCAAGAGGCGGGTTCGAACCTTTTTTTGTTCTCTCCCATTTTACCTTTGCAATCCCTAAATTTCCTTCTCTCAGCTCTGAGTCTTCTTCTCTGGTTTTTGTAGTTTCCCTGAATCTGTGCCAAGTAATTATGAAAAGACAATTAAATAAATGCACATCACCTTCATTGTAAACTTGCTTCATAATGAGTGGAAGAGGCATTTAGAAATTATGGTTGATGGTGCCACATTGCCACATCTAGATACGGTCTAGATCGAGCAAAAAATATAGTCATACTATTTTGATTAAGTAAAAGAAGGTTTTTGAAAGGAACCTGAACCTTGTACAAAGCAGGAAATATAGAAAATACTAGAAAACATTGTGCCTGATCACTTCAAATGATAAAACAGATCCCAACATAACAAAAAGGGACCACAACCTTTAAGACATAGCATTACATAAAAACACCAAGAAAAGACATCTGAAAAGAAGAACGATAGTAAAAAGATAGAAACAAGACAACTGCCAAGACAGACAGAGATAGCTATATTCTCTTCATAATATCCTCAGCTTGAACCATCAGCTTCATGTTGTTCACCAAAGTCTTTAACTCCTCCAGCTCACGACCATTGATGTTGCCCTTGATCCTAGTATTGGCTTTGGTTCTCTTCTCATGGCCTTTTTTGTCCTGTTGTTCCTTATCAACTTCCTTCTCAGTATTGCTCTCAAATCTATTGATCAGGATGTTCATGTTATCCACCGAAGCTTTAAGGATCTGGAAATTTTGTTCTGCAATCTTCTTAATAGTGAGCTCCATCTTATCAATTCTGCTACCCAGATTGTTCATAGTAGTGTCCATTTCTCTCCCCTCCTTATTTTCTTCCATCTCTTTAACCTTTTTTCAGTGGCAATAATTTTACCCACCATGCTTTCAATGGCTTCCGCATTATTAATAACAAATGCCAGTTCTTTAACATTTTCCATCACCGGTTTCTTTCCCACCATAGCTCTTTTGATAGTCAGCATATCTTTCTTCAAGCTACCAATATCCTTCACCATTGTACCAATAGTCTCACAGAAACCCTTTATAGTCGCATTCTCACCAACATAGTCACTAATCTTGCCACTTTTGTCTTCTTGCTCCTCTTTTTGCATGTCTTGGGCATTCAAACCCTCAATGTTATCTGTGACCTGATTCTCCTCCCCCTCCTTATCCTATCCCTCATCCTTTTTATTCTCCTCTACTTCTTCTTTAGAATCAATCAAGATTTGGCTGAATTCTTTATTGCTTTCCTTGTCTTCTTCCTCTGCATTTTCTTTCCAATAACTTTCCCTTTCTTCTTTTTGATAAATTTCCCTTCAAAGGATTTAGCCTCAAACTCAGAAATTTCTAAATCCACCACATTCCTTTTCCTCTTAGCCTTATTCTTGCCTTTTTTGCTAGTCTCCTCTGAGTTGCCCTCAGTCATTGAATCAAATTTGAAGTCATTGGCTTCACTCTCCGTGTCCTCATTTCTAGCATATTTTCCTTTTATAGGTTTTTCAATACTCTTCCCTTTAAGCACTTTATAGGCCAGAGCCATAAGACCCTGGTGCAGGGCATGGTCACCTTTAGGATCTTTCTGAATCTCCTTGATAGTGTGGTCCATAGAGCAGGCCAGGTAATATGGAAAACTCACCTTTTCCTAAAATGGTTTAGCAAAACAAAATGGTGACCATAAGCTCTGGTAAACCTCCCATCCAACGTGATATAAGTAATAGTAGCAAATAAAACAAACCTCCATGGCCTTCATATTCATTTAGGGAATGATAGGAATTGTCAACTTTAACCATTTTCTTCCTCTCATCATCTGTTACAGGGAATTTGTCTACAGCTTTATCAGAGATGCTACGGTCTCTATAAAATTTCATGCCCTTCGTGATCATCCCCATAGCTTCAACAATTATATCCTCATCTACAGTCATCATCTAGGACCCAACCAAGATTTTACCACTCTTCCAGTTCTTGATAAAGTGTTTGGTGACCACAAGGTCTTTCCCACTAAGCCTCTCCATAAACAAACTTAAACCCCCATCCTGAAGGATATCCCACACTTCCCTGTTCTTCCTCCAATCCGAGCAGGAGGTAGGTTAAAACCTTTTTTTATTTCATCCCATTTTTCCTTCACTGTCTCTAAATTTCCTTCTCTCAGCTACTAATCTTCTCTGGTTTCTGTGGATGCCCTGAAAAAAACCCAGAATCCATGCCAAACAATAATGAAAAGACACATAAATAAATACTTATTAACTCTGTAATAACCTTGCTTCAAAAAAAGAGGAGGGGGCATTTAGAAATTATATTTCATGGTGCCACGTAGCCCTATCTGGATACGGTCTAGATCGAGCAGAGATTTCATATCACATGTGAGCTCACTCTCTCCATAACTAGTAATAATATCTTTTGTTTGGCAAGCCAGGTTGGCCGCTCAGTCTGTGCATGAGTTTGCTTCCGTATACACGTGTAAAAACACACATTTCAAATTCCTCACTAATTTTCCTTGCCGCCTTAATAGCATTTCTAATTGTCCAAGAAGGAGGGAACTTCTTATTCAGACAATTTATTATTTAATGAATCTCCTTCACACCAGACTTTAGTGCATTTGGCTTCCTTAGCCAGGACCATACCATGGTAAGTAGCCTTAGCTTCAACTACATAATTTGTCTGATTACCAATGGGTATACTTTTTACAATTTTGCATCTTCCCCATTCGTCCCTAAGGACCACCCCACATCCTGTTATCCCAAGATTGCCCTTTGATGCATCATCAAAGTTTATTTTCATCCATCCATTGGGTGGGATTTCCCATATCAATCCCTCTCTAGGATCATTCTGAAGGTGTTCACAAACTTTTACTCTCCATTTTTTGAAAATAGCTTAATCATCCTTGTCTTGAGGTTCTGCAATACCACCTATTATATTCATATTTTCCACTATATTTCTTTTAATTTTCTCAAACACAATTTCAGCCTTAGACACCTTCTCTCTAAAGACTCTTTCGTTCCTCTCTTTCCATATACCCCAACACATATGGGGCAAAGCAAGTTTCCACAACAAAGTAGTAAATTTGTTCTTTGAAGGATAGAACCAAGAATTAAAAACCTCTTGAATTGACTCTGGGAAACTCTAGCTAATTTTGAATTGATCCAAACATCTTCCCCAAACCTCGGTAGAAAAAGGACAGTGAAAGAGCAAATGGTTGGTGGTCTCCTCATTCTACAAGCAAAGAAAACAAACACTTGGCATACACATACCTCTTTTTTTGAGGTTATCAATAGTTAGAATTTTATCTTGACGGGTTGTCCATAAAAAAATATTGATCTTAGGGATAAAGCCTTTCACCCAGGCCTTGGCCCAACAAGGACTCTCCATATTAGAATACTTATGATAGTAGAGAGAAGCCATGTTGAATTTACTATTTGCAATGAGTTTCCATATTAATTGATCTTCTTCTTCCACCACCACCATGGAGTTCATAGTTATGTTCAGACTTCCCAAGGTCTCATCCACTTGAGATAAATCCTTCCACTATCCATCTTGCCAATAATCACCCACCATTGATCCATTTCTTTCCTTGCACTGGTTCTGGAATCTTCTCCATTCTAAGATTTCAGTCAAAGGGCACTCGAGCAACCAAGAATCTTCCCAGAATTTGATGAGATTCCCATTCCCCATCTTCCATTTTTCTCCTCTGACAATTAAATCTCTTGTTCTAGTGACATTTTTCCAAATATTGGAACTGATTGGGATATCTTCAGCTTTGAATACTATTACAAGTGAATCTTGTAATCATTTCATATACCTTACTCTGTCGGTGATTCACCTTCTCTACTACACTAGTACACCACTCTTTCTGTTGCTCTCATATGTTGTTACATTGCAAGTAAACTCTACCGGTACACCCCACCTCTTCTTTGTTCTTCTCTACTGGATCTCCTCCTCACTACTCTTCTCTTCATCGGTACTACACTTTGTCGGTCCTATGTCTGCCTTCTCTGTAGCTCTCTTCACTTCTTCTCTACTGATATAAACATTATCGATTTTGCATTGCTACCGGTTGAACTTTTCACCCTGGTTCTCCCACTCACTAAATCTCTTCTCAGATATTTGTTGAGCACTTGACTGATTTGCTTTCACATGCAGAAGTAATACTAAATCACTTCGCAGTAGCTCTCTTTTCTTCTATTTAGCATCTCTACTCTCTCATACAGAAACAACCATATCTGATTTTGGCTTGCATATTTGTAGACTAGTTTTCCCACCAAAATCCAATTCAAATCTCAAGCAATTAGGGTTTCCTCATCAACCTTGAGGAAAACCAAATATAATCAGATCTTGCTTGATCTGATCTCCTAGTCAACCAACTATATATCTCTGCCATTGTCATGCCTTCTTGATCACGCCTTCTATCTTTGGCAATCTGCTTTTTACCTTGTTGGCTGATCTGTTGGTCAAACACCAAGATTTGTCTTGTGGTTTCCTTCTACTGCCTCGATCTCCTCAATCATTCTGAGCTAGCTCATAGTTGTCCTCCAGACCTCTATCTGCAAACCACTGCAATGACTCTCCAACACATCCTATGATTTACAGGATCCACCATTAATGTCGACCAACTCTGCACCTACCTCATTGGTGCACATTCCATCTACCACTGCATGCAAGTCAGCCACCTTGACTTCCAAGTGGCGTTCATGTCGACCAACTACCAACTTTTATCGATGTGTCAGTTTAGGAATCACTGACCAAACACTCAACTGGTTCTTCTCTTTTCTCAATTTACTAATCCTGCCAATTAAACCCTCAAACCAGTTTGTCATCAACCTTGCACTCTGCTTCTCTTCCAGTGTACTACTCAATCAGTCAGCACATTCATTATCAATCATTTTCTTCTCATGATGACTGCATCTTTATCCAGTGCCAGTCATGTTGTTCTACAACCTCACAGCATACCGATGACCTATTCATTCTTCTCCTCCGGTGTTGATGTGATTTAGGTAACATTATGCCTCTTCATCACAAACAACAACTCAAGCACCTAGCTCATCCTCCTTGAACACTATCCATGAACTTTTCAAGCTGACAACCACTCACTTTGTTGATCTGACTTCTCCATGTCAACACATCAGTTACTAGTTGACATCCTTTCCTTATCAGTAGCCTATCTACCTTATCCACAGAAGTCGGGCACTAACTTGTGTATCAGTAATATCATATTCCTCCATGACAGTGTTGCACATACATCTCTCATATAGGTAGTCATCTCATACCGGTTGACATCAATGACAACATAATACCAATAGAAGAATGAGGAAAAACTAGCTCAATCATTGAAGGATAGATCAGATGAATGCAACGGACTAACACATTAGAATGATATGCTGAGACTTGAATTGCTTAAGTCTCCAAATGATGAACAGGAACTTGAAAAATAGATCATAATCATGAGAGATGATCTGGCCATTGCAAATAAGTTCAAAGACAATGCTGCAAGACTTGATGAATTGCTAAAAATCCAGAGACATGTTAACGACAAGAGAGGTCGTGGATATGAAGTAAGAGAAAGCTTCGGTATTGCACAAGAGATCAATCATCCAAGAAAAAGAAAAAACATGCCAACAATCAAAACTAGAAATCATTGGTAAGACAACCTAATGCTCACAAATTCAATGGTACATGCTTTGTTTGAAATAAATATGGTAATATAGAAAGTTAGTGCAAAAATAGGAATAATTAGAACAATGCATCATTAATCAGTCTTGGAAATGTTAGATGTCATGCATGTAGTAGATTTGGACATATGACTAACCAATGTAGATCAAAAGGAAACCAAGGAAATCAAGGGTACAACAAAGCAATTCAGAAGAACAATGTTGTTTGTTATGCATGCAACAAAATTAGACATATTGCTAGGTATTGCAGGAGTAAGAATCCACAGGTAGCTTATGGAAATTTAGATGAGAAAGGAAAGGAAAAGGTTGAAGATATCAGATAATAGCATGAGAGAAGATGGGTTTAGAAATCAGAGACACAACCGATAGATCAACTGGTAGAGCCATCAAGTCCTGCACCCGAAGCAGGAACTTCAACTAGTAACTAAGGCACTTTGCCTTAGGGGTAGGAAAATCATTGAAGATCATGAAAACAGCCCAGATTAGGTCTATAGTTAGAGAATTATGATTGTGGATGGACATAAGTGAATTCAAGTGTTTACTAGAACCTATGTGTAGATTATGTGATCCAATCAGATTCTCCAGTAGCATTTATGACAGTAGATAATTAGGGTTAATGACGATAAAAGGGAAAAAGTTCAATCATTTCTTTACATAGTGATCAAGTATTCTAAAGAGAAATTTTTAAGGCATTCAAGAGTTCTAAGGTGATTTGTGCAAACATCTAGTGAGAATTTCATCATCTGGCAAGTTATCAAGGTATTTACAGTTTGTTGAAATCCTCAAAATCATGGCATCATCATCAAAAGTCGATACTCCTTTGGTAGTGGAAATTAAGAACTACACTCATCCAGAATTCAAGAAACGCCCTTACAAATCACTTTTGGATAATACTTTGGGAGCATTTTCAAGTGTTTGTCATGGTGTTCTTCACACAAAAGACATTAGGGCATGCATTTATTGCAATATCAAGGAAATCAGGAATCATGAGATGTCCTACATGTTCACTGATCATCTAATCACTGATAATCAACTGAAACTGGAATATGCACATCTGAGGAGGAAAGGTTTTACCCAGTTCATTGATTTTCTGACTTTTGATGAAGATGAATTGGTATGGTACATTCTCATCCATATTCATAGTGAATTCTTATGGTTGGATTGGCCATACAAAATTACTAACAAAGTGATCAAGAACATTGCATGCCTTCACAAGGTCAGAGGTTTGTGAGGGCCTTGGTCAATTTCAAACTCACCAGCACCACATATGATAATAGATCTATGTGAGCTGATGATATTAGGGATATTGATGTGAAATTTGCAATGATGGTGATTGGCTTTAAGGTTTATCAGTCAAACTAGCTGAACTCGGCCTATAGAACTGCCATTCATATTGCCTATCAGATGGTGAAGGAAGATGCACATTATGATTTATGCAGTGTTATGCTGAAGGAGATGATGACCATTCTCTCAAAGATTAAACAAGGCAAGAAGAATACTTTTTGGTATGGTTCTTTCATTATATGCTTGACATTTTACTTTCTGAATATGGTACTGGGTTATTGGAAGATTCAATGAGAACTTGATAGACCGGTTGCAACACAAATTACTCAAATATTAGACTAACGGGGAGATAAACAACAAAAGGCTAACCTATGGGCCTTTTTCAAAACTTTTCAAGAAGAAGTGAAGAATAGAGTAAGAATCCCAAAAGAAATTTTTGAAAAATACAAGGATACAATTTGTTTTATGGTCAATAAAGATGAATGCATGATGGAGGCAGTCCAATCTAGAACCGTCTAGATTATGTCGATGGGATATGAAGCTTATGAGGCCACACTAGATGCATATACACAACATTTACTGAAAACTCTAGTTGATGAAAAGGAAGAGAAATTTGGCATAGCTCAGGAGAAGGATCTGAAAGTTCATCAAGAACAGGTTGCACCCACCATCAAGAAGAAAATGACAAGGGTTGCAACAGAAAAGTTAATCATTGAATGACATGACAGGGTTGACATTGAACAAAAATTCAAAATCCTTGAAGCTCGGAGGAAGGAAGAACAAAAATAGAAGAGGAAGGAGGAGAGAGAGGCTAAGAAGGCAACTCAAGCCACTCTGAATGTTGTCCTGATTACTACAGAGCCGTCCATACAACTAGAAAGAAAATCTGGTGAACCTGCAAGCCCTAAGCAGAAAGAAACAGTGAAGAGAAAGTAGAAACCGGTAAGGCAGTATATGACAGTTTCTTCAGAGGAGACGGAATCAAAAGAGGAAATCCAACAATCTCTGAAGAAGAAAGGTGTATTTTATAGGGTTGTTAGATAAAAGAAGGAACTAGTAATAGAGCCACCTCGGAAGACTCCTAAAATCACAATTTTAAATAAGAGAAAGCCTGAGGCAAATGAACAATCTAAACTGGAAGCCAAAAGGAGAACTGGTAAGCAAAAAAAGTTAGATGCTTAGGAAATCATTGATCAGATTATTAATGATGGGAATCTGGATTATATTTCTATATTTTATGATGATTTTGATGATAAGGACAAGAAGCAATTAGAGGAGGCAATTGTTTTATATCTTGATTCTTTTAGTAAGGCATTGATTGAATTGGAGAGGATTTTGCCTAAGGAGTTGTATGATAGATTAGAGGTTAGAAAATTACATGCACAAAATTTGGACTGGTAGATGAAAGAAACAAAATTAGTTAGTCTTTGTCCATCAATAACTCTAGCAGATGTTGCGGATTTGGTTAATAAGACAGGCTTGATAGAGTTGAAACCCAAACACCGGATAAATAATTCAGTGTCGAAAAAATATGAAGAGATCTGGAAGGAAGCTGTTGATATATGGGTAAGAATTCTTTTGAGGCTTGGGTATAAGTTGAGTCCCAGTTTTGTACAAACACAAAATATTCAATTACCTAAATACAAGGAATCAGTCAAGACTATTGAGAAAAATGTGGATACTAATCCACTTGTTAGTACTCCATTGGTTACTAACAAGTCCAATTTTGAACTTGAGGATACTCAAAATCCTTCGTAATCCCATGTACAGGATGTAGAGGAAGAGGTTGTAAAGGATAAAGGTACAGAAGATAAGGTTTCTAAGGATGCACCAAAACAGAGTGAAGCACCAAGTGGAAAATCCACCAGTGCACATGAGGTAAAGACTTTAGAGGATAGGGAATTTCCAGATAAAGGCAAAAAGACAGATTCATTTTTTCCTTCTAGTTTGGCGATTGACACATCATCTTTAGCTAAAGGGAAAATGCTGCAATTTTCAATCAGTTTTGATAAGACCTATCATTTAATGTCACCGAAAGAGAAGGTTTTGGCCACTGCAACACTTCAGGCACAAGATACTCCAAAATTAGCACAGGAAGATTCTAAGGATAGAGAATTGATTCAGAATACTTTTGAGGTTTTAAACCAGCTTGTACTGAATTCTAGGCTAAGGAGAACTCAATCTCATCTAGTAAAATTTCAGGAAATAATTGATTATATTCCTAAAAATATGATTCTTTGGTTAAAATTTCAGCACTTGAAGCAAAGGATAAATTCATTGAACGTAGGAAGCAAACATTCTTGCAAATGATTGCATCAAAAAAAGTTAAACTTCAAACTTGTTTACAGTCTATTGATGATGCATTAGCGGAAGAAGGTAAAGTTTATAAGACTTGTCTAGATTTTTCTAAGCTTACTTCATCCATAAACATGTAGATTTTAGATTGTAAAGACCATTTGCTCTAGATCTCTAATTCTTATAATCTGATAACAAATTTAACAGGTTCTTTAGAAGGTCTAGTTTTGGCAATTATGGATTAGGTTTTGAGGTTGGAAAAGGAAAGGGACAGTGTAATAATGTGAGCAATAGAGCTCCGAAATTTTATTGGTCCTCGACTTGATAACCTGCTATGTCACAAAACAAAGTATATTTCTAATATGCAGTACAAGGATCCAACTAAATCCTAGGCAATTGAGTATTATGCTAGTCTCTTGAATGGATTTAACTCCATTCTTGATTCTCTTAAGAAGGGATGGGATACTTATTTTTTCATTTTTGAAGACCTTGTATGCAGACATTTCGAAACATGTATAGGAACCAGTATATGTATATATATGTACAACATTTTTGGTGGGCACCCTGCTTTGTCATTAATGTCAAAGGGGGAGGAGTATAGTGAAAAATGAATGTATATCAAAGAGGGAGTGTATAGATGTACTGGATAGGGGGAGCATTCACAGAGGTTATATCATTTTTTGCATGAGTGTTACCATCAATGCCAAAGGGAGAGATTATTGGCAATTGACACTCACCTAGTAGTCACCTTCTAAGGTAAATTGCATTTTGCATTGTCATTAATGGCAACTCATATTCAGGTGATGGTATTTCTCTATTCAACATTATTGCTTTATCATTTTATCTTGATTGGGCCAACCGGTATACACCCTTTGCTTTACACTTATTAACCAGTTCGTCTTGGTACTAGTAATTCAAATTTTGGGACCTAGTTAAGATAGGACCTGGTTAAGATATTATCGGACCTGGTTAAATCATTTGTGGAATTGGAGGTAGCATGTGCACCGACATCAATTATTATCATGGGGATAATGCATAACATACTTGTTGGTCATTAGCAGGAATTGATTATGTGTTGTATTGGTGTTTTGTCATTGATGTCAACACTAGCTATTTTGGATGCTTTACCGACACCCTTCTGGTCCCAGTAGGTTGTATGGTTTCTGGTTGGATTGGATCCTTTAGGATCCGGTATGCTTTTCTATGTTTGGGTTATGGAGTTGGCTTATTCATGCTACTCATGTTCATATTTAGTCAGTTGGTCTTAATCTAGTGATTGGATGCGATCATGTTTTCTTGGAAGCTTGGTTTTTGGTTCTGGTGAGGGTTTCATCGACAGAGCTTTGATGAAGATCTTTGATGATATACATAAGTGGTGTTGGTGCAGCTTCTGGTATGAATTCAAGATTTTGATGGTGATCATGTTCAAGACTTGGCAGATGGAGATCATTGCTTTAGCATGTGGACCTATATTGGGTCTCGGTTGATCTAGGTTATGGACCAACTTAAAGTAATGTGTGGATTGGACCTCTCGATGTGTTTTTGTGATGTCTTATGGATTGGATATTATTTGTTTGGTCTAAGGCCACCATGTTTTGTATTTATGTAATTGGTTTATAGTCTAGTGGTCGACCTGATTGTTTATGGTCGAGGGTTTGTATATATATGATGTAAGATCTCATTGTAGATCATATCAGGATATGAGAATGGGATATGGATATGTAATGTGTAAATAATGTAATATCATTCAAGAAGAGGATTTGGTCGATCATTGGAGATCGAGTTGGGTTTATGTAAGACAATTTATTCCTTCGGTATTGAGCTTAACCGGAACTATACTCAGGCATAGGAGATGATATCTTTGCAGTTCATTCATTCTTCCAGGTTGTAGTCTAGATTTCTATGTAGTCAGTGAGACTCCTTTTGTGATGAGCAGTGCACTCTAGGTTGTTGGCCTTCCTGCAAGTGTAGGTCCCTCAATTGTAATTCACATACTTACTACAGAAGTACAATCTGATTGTGGCTAGGCTTCCCACCATGGTTTTTCCCTTTATCAGGTTTTCCGCATATAAATCTTGGTGTAACATCGATGGTATTTATTCTTGGATTATTGTTTAATCTTAATTGGTTTAACGGTTATTTTGGTATTTGGTTTAAGAATTCTAATATTAATATTTTGGGTTCTGGTATTAAAGCTTTAATTGCTAAATGTTCTGGTAATCTGTGATAACCGATACACCCCCCCCCCTCTCAGTTGTCTTCGGGTTATTTGAACTATCAAACAATTGGTATCAAAGCTCTAGTCCTCTCTACAGAAAGCTTAACTGCTTGAGGAAGATCCTATGGTGACTAATAGTTCAAGTTCATCCAGTTCATCTAGAGCTATCTTTCGAAGAGATATTCCTAGGCATGTTGGAACAAATTGTACAGTATGGAAGATTTGAATGGAGACTCATCTCAAATGTCTTGGCAAGGAGATTTGGGAGATCACATAGAATGGTGTTATACCTCATAATCTAGTATCTAGCAATCCTCCTTTGGCAAAATTGGATAAGGAGCTTGATACTGATTGTAGAGCAAGAGAAGCCCTCTTGTGTGCACTTTATGATCAGCAAATCATGGGATTAACTGACAAATCATCTGGAAAGGCTATATGGGATAAGTTGGAAACTCTTAATGAAGGTGACCCTACTGTGAAGATTTATAAACTTAATGGTTACTGGGTGAGATATGAAAACTTGAAGATGGAAGAAGATGAAAGGATTATTGCATTCATGGAAAGGGTAAATGAAATTGTTATGGGAATTCAATGTTGTGGTGGAACTCTGAGTGAAGATGAAATTGTTTTTAAAGTTCTCAAAGGCCTACCATCGACTTACAAGATGAAGGCTACTGCAATTAATGAATTGACCACAATGGCTAATAATTATGTCAATAGAGATACCTTGGTTGTGAAATTATCTTCTTTTGAGCTTGAAGAATTTGGACCTTCTGGAGCTATGAAGTTTGAACCTGTTTTCATGCATCTGCATCATCAACTGGTAAGCAAGATTAGAAAGCTTTATATTGAAAGGAATTGGATGATATGAAAAGAGAAGATTATGAGTTTGAGCAACTTGAAGAACTATTTAATAGAACAGTACCTAAAGGAATGGTAGGAAGTAATTATGAAGGAAAAGAACCTTTTAAATGTTTAGCATGTAATAAGATTGGTCATTTTGCGTCTAGATGTCCTGAAAAGAATTCAAGATTTGAAGAAAGAGAAGATTTTTTAAGCCTAACCCCGGATATTAGAACAAATATAAGTATAGGAAAAACATAGATAAATCATGCTACATAGTGGACAAGGAAGGTGTGACTGACTCTGATGATGAACGAATAGAAGATTCTGCTAGTGGTTTCGACAATGGGTGTATCTGGCTATCAAGTAAGATGTTCCAGTACTGGAAGAGAATGTACCTGAAGAGAAGGCATTTGCTACTAAAATTGAAGACAAGAATGAATGGTTAATTGACAATGGATGTTCACATTATATGATTGAAGATAAAGGGAAGTTTCTATCTTTGCAAGAATTTGATGGCAGTCTGGTTAGATTTGGAGATGACAAAGCATGTATGATCAAAGGAAAATGAACTATCTCATTGGATGTTAAGCACAATACTAATAATGTTTATTTTGTTGGAGGTTTGAAGCATAATCTTTTGAGTGTAGGAAAATTGGTGGGTAAGGGATTTCTATTGCAGTCCAAGGATGGAAAATAAAAAATCATTAATAGATATGGTTTGGAGATTGCAACCGATACACAGACAAAAGGTAATATATTTCATTTGAATTCTGGTGAGAAGGCATGTTTGATTGCAAAAATTGATGAGAGTTGGATACGCAATAAGAGGCTATGTTATGTGAATTTTGATTGCATTTTAAAGATCAGTTCAACTAAAGAAGTTAGAGATATACCTAAGTTTGTGAATCCCTATAATCCGGTATGTAAAGAATTTCAAATGGGTAAACAGGTCAAAAGCTCTTTTAAAAGTATACAAGTTAAATGTAATGATGTTCTTGATCTTATTCATACTGATTTGTGTGGCCCTACTAGAGGTAAAAGTTTTCAAGGTGGTAGATATATTATGCTAATCATTGATGATTATTCTAGAATGATGTGGGTTACTTTTCTAAGGGAGAAATCTAAAGCTTTTGAAAAGTTTAAAATCTTTAAGGCTAAAGTAGAAACTAATACATGATTGAAGATTAAATGTCTGAGGTCAGATCATGGTGGAGAATTCACATCCAGTGAGTTTAATAACTTTTGTCAAAAGCATGGTATAAGAAGACAATTTTCTACTCCATAGACATGTCAACAGAATGGAGTTGTGGAAAGGAAGAACATAACTATCTTGGATGTTGCTAGAACATTAATGATTGAAGCTAGTCTACCTCATATCTACTAGAGAGAAGCAATGAGCACAATGGTTTATACATTCAACAAAGTACATATCAAAGGACAAACTAGTAAGACACCTTATAAATTATGGTTTGGAAACACACCTACAGTTAAGTATTTCAAAATATTTGGTAGTAAATGTTATATGAAGAGAGATGATATCATTGGCAAATTTGATCCTAGAAGCGATGGAGGCATATTTCTTGGTTATTCTATTGAAATCAAAGCATGTAGATGTTATAACAAGAGATTGTAGAGAATTGTGGAGAGTGTTAATGTCAAGGTGGATGAGCTGAATAGAAGTCAAATCAGAGTTTATGAGAAAGAACTGACGGTGGAAATGATTATATCTGAACCGGTAGCACCTTTACCGGAATAGATTGTTGAACTAGTTACTTTGGTAGTATCATAAAATTCAACAATAACTGAAGAACCAGGAAGAGCAACAGAGAGTCAAAAGACTCCTAGGTGTGTGAGATTGAATCATTCAATAGATCAGATCATTGGGGATAAGAACAATGGAGTGATGACAAGAAGAAGACTGACAACTAATGAGGTATGTTTAATTTCTCAAGTTGAACTGGTATCAGTAATTGATGAATGTTGGTTGAAAGATATGGAAGAAGAATTAGGTCAAATTGATAAGAATAACACATGGACTTTAGTTCCCCATCCTCAAAATAAGAATGTTATTGGAAATAAATGGGTTTTTATGAGTAAATTGAATGAAGATGGTCAAGTTGTAAGGAATAAGGCTAGCTTGGTTTGTAAAACATATTCTTAGAAGGAAGGAATTGATTGTGGAGAGACTTTTTCACCTGTAGCTAGGATTGAAGTTGTAAGATTATTTCTTGCCTATGTTGCCCATAAAACCTACAAGGTTTATTAGATGGATGTTAAGTGTGCATTTTTTAATGGGGATCTTGATGAGGAGGTTTATATTGAGCAGCCTGATGGTTTTTCACTTTCAGATGATACAAACATGGTTTGCAGGTTAAGGAAAGCTTTATATGGATTGGAACAGGCACATAGAACTTGGCATGCAAGGTTGGATAAATATCTTTTGAAGCTTGGTTTTACTAAGGGTAATGCTGACAATAATTTATATTATAAGATCACTGATGATGATATACTAATTATTGAAGTATTTGTTGATGATATTATTTTTGGAGGTGAAGATAAGTTATGCATGGAATTTTATAAGAATATGGAGAAAGAATTTGAAATGTTTGTGATCGGTGAAATGAAAGTTTTCTTAGGTTTGTAGATTACTCAAACTGACAAAGTTATTTTCATCTATGAAACTAAGTATGTTAGGGAATTGTTGAATAAATTTGGTATGGGAGACTCTATACTAGTAAGTACTCCTATGGTTACATGTGAGAAATTGACAAGGAAAGATGTTTCTCCACAAGTAAATCCTACAAGATACAAATCTACGATTGGAGGTCTGCTTTATTTGACTCAGACTAGGCTTGACATAATGAATGTAGTTTGTATTACATCTAGATATCAGAGTGATCCTAGAGAAAATCAGGAGAGTGCGGTGAAAAGGATTTTTAGATACTTGCAAGGTACATCAGAATATGGTTTATGGTACCCTAAGGATGATGACTTTACTTTATGTGCATATACAGATGTTGATTGGGCTAGAGATGTTGATGACCAAAAAAGTACTTCCAATGGAGCTTTCTTTCTTGGAAATAAATTGGTTTCATGGATCAGCAACAAACAATCATGTACTTCTTTATCTACTGTTGAAGCTGAGTATGTTGCTACTGCTACTAACTATACATAGGTTCTATGGATGAAGCAAATGTTGAAGGACATCAAATTGCATTGCACTGGACCGATAGTTATTCACTGTGATTACTCTATTGCTATTGACATATCAAAGAATCCAGTATTTTATTCTAAGACAAATCACATATCGATCAAGTATAACTTTTTGAAGGAGAAGTGGAAGAAAATGAAGTTAGACTGGTTTATGTGAATACTAAAGAGAAGATTGTAGATATTTTCATTAAACCTTTGCCTAAAGAATCATTTGAGTACCTGAGAGATAGGTTAGGGTTTTCTGCCCCTCCAGCAGAAAACTGATTGATGTGATTTTGCATCAATCCGGTATGTATTATCAGAGATATTATTCATTCTAGTATTGATGTGGGGATGCTACTACTCAGGGGGAGTAGTTAGCTTTGTGATTAAGTGGTTTTTGTTTAAGCTTTGATATTTATGTCATATTTTTGGCATTGATGTCAAAGGGGGAGAGATATTGATGTGAAAAACTTAAGGAGTTGTATACATTAGGGTGAGAGATATATGTGTAATAGAGAGCTATATAGAGATATAATTTACAAGGGAAGTTTTTTATTTATTTCATAACTTCATTGCAATACCTTTGAGTGGGAGATTATTGGTTGTCTTCCATTGGGGGAGACGTGTTTGGCATTTCTTGATACTTAGATGTTTTTCACATCTAGTGTTGCCATCAATGCCAAAGGGAGAGATTGTTGGCCATTTGGAGGAATTGATTATGTGTTCCATTGATGTTTTGTCATTGATGTAAACACTACTTGTTTTGGATGGTTTACCGGTACCCTTCTAGTGCCGGTAGGTTGTATGGTTTCTGGTTGAATTGGATCCGACATGATCTGATATGCTCTAGTATGCTTGGGTTATGGAATTGGCGTATTCATGCTACTCAAGTTCATATTCAGTCAGTTGGTCTTGATCTCTGTAAGGCCCTCCCCAAACCAAGCTTTGATTAACTTAGTTGACCATGTTTGACCCTATTAATAAATGTTATAATGCAATAGGATGGACTATGTTAGACGGATAGATTGGGGAGAAAAGTAATTGAACCAGGTTATGGAATCATTTCACCTTGTGGTGTACATTTTCATGTGTTATGAATTTGAAACCCTAAAAGATCCACTGATTGGATAATCTTGAACTAACATATGTCAGCTATATCTAGATTTATAGAACTTTATTATGATGTTGGAAATATGATGCGTATCTCATAAATGAATGAAATTATGAGGATTATGATAATGGCTTATGTGGATAAATTGGATATATGAGATATTGTTTTGTTAATGTCAATTGTATGCAGAGTGTTTGATGTGTATTCTTATTCATGTGCTTAATATTTTATGAGGATATTTGGAAGTACTAATGTGTAGTTGAGATGCGCAGGAAAATTATCCATGTGACCATGGAAACATTATGGAGAACCAAACCTAGACCTATGTACATTTGTAAAACTAGGGTTTGTCTATTTGGAGAGACAACACCCCATTTGTATAGTATTTTTATTTGTGAAAGTGGATGTTGCATGTGTGTTAGATTGAATTTATTTATTTGTGTAAATCCAACAAGAGACAAGATTTCATGTATAATTTTGTAAAAGTATTTTTACTGTGTCACTTGACACATGTATTGATTTATGTTTGATTTTTGAATTGTCTCTTGGAGGGAGTTGTTTAACCATAGCTTTATCAAATAAATTAATGTGTTTCTATATTTTTCTAGGGTAAAGAATCTTTGGGGTGGTCAACTTAGGTTTGACCCGAAAATCAACTTCAGAGGGGTTTAAAAGGGGTTAAATGGACACCTAGGGGTAGTTTAAGAGTGTTTCCTAAAGCCCATAAGGTATACCTAAGGGTTAGGAGTAATTTTAGGCATGTTTCAACTCCCATGTGACCATTTAAACACCCTAAAAAGTGGGTTCCCTAAGTTGAGCGAAAATTGAAATTAGAAGGCATCATCTAAGTTGTTAAACTTCCTTTGGAATGTTTTCTGATGCTTCATTGTTGGGATTTGCAGGTTCGATTACCTCTTGTGCTCTTTAGATGCGTTTATCCTCCTATTGTGGCATTAGTTTGACATTTATCTGAGGTTGAGCAAGCTCATATTGATGTATGTGGTTTCACTAATCTTCTTAGTTTGCCAGATATCTGTGTGAATCATGGTATGCTCGCGGCATTGGTAGAGCGATTCCATTCAGAGCATAAGACCTTTCATTTTCCAGTGGGGGAGTTGACTATCACTCCCGACGATGTATATAGGATCCTCTGTATCCCTTTTGTTGGGGATAAGGTGGATTACGATTCAGGGCACCTTCAAGGATTACAGGCAGTGAGGCATGTCTTCAGGGATCCTGACATCTTGACTTGTTCCATTAGTTGGGACATATTGATGAGCAAATACAGCGAGTTTCCTTTGGCATGTGTTCTAACAGGATTCATAGGTTGTTTTCTGATGCCAGATAGAGGGCAGCAGGGTTTCTAGTTTGGTTGGGGCAGGATGTTGATGAGATTGATGGAGACCCCTCAGAGGTTTGGCTAGGGCTCTTGCTTGTTGGCTCACATGTATTGTGAGATGCATGAGATCATGTATAGAGATGGTCAGAGCATGGCCACAAGTGTATATATTTTACAGGTTTGGGCTTGGGAGCATCTTCCCGTTTGTCGGTCGGTGGTAGATGATAGTAGAGAGCTTGGGCAGTCGATTATATACAGGCATGTTGGTTATATTACGCAGCCCCATCTGGGCAAGACAGATTTTTGGCGGCGATAGCTGGAAGATTTGATAGTCGTAATGTGGAGACCTTATAGAGGTTTGGAGCCATGGGATGATTGGCGGCTAGTCCGTAGGGACCTTTTTGTCACACTTCCACTTATTGGGAGATCACAGAGTATTGTGGAGCGGTTCATCGTTTCTTGAGTGATGAGGCAGTATGGCCAGCCTCAGGGGATCTTGTAGGAGTTTACAACGTATACGTGTTATGCAGATGAGGAGAGACAGAGATGGTCTCCATGATTATCTTATGCCCTAGCCATGCAAGAGCTGACTGGTCTACAATGCCTCAGATGGGATTATATGGATGATGTAATAGATGTAGGGGTATTGCCCCAATACAGAGAGTGGTTCCAACAGCATCCTTTTCCTAGGTTTACTGATCTGAGTGAGCAGGCGTCGCGCATTGAGGATATTGAGGATGATGCTCCCACACAGGTACAGGGACAGGGTCCAAGACATGGCCAGAGATAGGGACAGGGACAGAGAGCCGAGGCTCTGAGGCGGACAGGTGGGGATCCTAGTGCTAGTAGCAGCAGGGCTCCAGCTGAGGGTGGACACCAGAGGGGTGAGGGTGGATCCTTGGGAAAGTAGGAGTGAGATTAGGTGGAGCTAAGGAGGAGCGAGTAGCTCAGAGATAGGTCTGGTAGTAGCGAGAGGAGCAGGGTGGTACTGGAGGTGGAGATGGGGGTGGAGAGACGACGAGAGAGCAGGGGATAGACACAGGATGGTCGATGAGAGCACGTCTTGCAGAGATGTAGTCATAGTTGATAATGGCTTAGACCCAGCTAGCGTAGTGAGATCGTCAGCTTACAGAGCTGAGAGCAGAGCGCAATCGTCAAGTCACGGCGATGAGAGCAGAGTGAGACACCCTCCAGCAGGAGGTTTTGCATCAGAACAACAGGGCAGCCTACTATGTCACAACATATAGTGTGGTAGTTCCAGTAGCGCGGCAGGTGATTCCTTATTCTTAGTATATGGCACGTTCTGAGGGAGCTCCAGCACCTCGACAGGATTCTGGTCTTCAGGCTCCTCTTCCTCCACCAGGCAATAAGGTAGAGGCTCGAAGCTAGATATTCTCTTTGTAGCTCGGTTATATATTTTTTGTAGACACACCCATTTTTTTGTAGCCTATATGATTCTTGATCCAATGGGAGTTTGTATATGTCATTTGACATCATTTTGTACCTTTAGACTTGACATGATATATATATATATAAATATATACGAGATCCAATTTGACTTCATCATTCTTGTGTTGATTCGTTTATGAGATATCTTTTATATGCTTTGTTCTATATGTATGCATTTCTTTTCAATATGAATGTATGTAATGCAAATGATTATAGACGTCTATTTTTGTTTCTTTCCATATGCAAATGAATGAATGAGCAATGAGTAATATGAGTAATGCAATGTTTTCATTTTCATTTTTCTATGCAATAAGATGAATGTAGATGAGTGAATAATGAAATATATGAATCTATATTAAATGTTATGTATGCAGCTAAAACATCTCAAATCACAAGTAATCGATCGAAGAAATTATGATAAATAGACCACTTAGCGTAAGAAATGATGATGCTTTCAGTTCTCATTCAGAAGATAAAGAGATTATTACCATACCGAAATCACTCTAAATTCACAAAAATGCAGAATGATATGCAAAATGCATCCTAAACCTAGTCACTGGATTTAAAATACTTAAGATTCATCACTGAGCATAATGAACACAACAGGCAGGTTAGAGTTTTTTTCTTTTTCAATGTGCAATATTAATTATCTTGTCCACAATGACCCTTTTTTTGTTCATATCCTTGGATAGATTTCACAGGGACCCGAATTGCATCATAAAGAAATTCCCTCAAAATAGACAAAGAAATGATATGGACCTCCCTATAGCATACAAATAAGCAGAGTCGAGGTATGTGAGGCAATTTCACCTTGTTGTGAAGGCTCTTATCATAGACACCCAGCTAATTTATATGTTTCCAAATCATTGGAATCATTCTTACAAGTAGAAAACAAAGAAAATATTATGCCCCCAATCCTTGCTCCTCTTAGTCACAATAGACTTCCTTGAGTTACTCAGAGGGATAATAATCAAAAACCAATATAAAAAGATAGCACACAGAAAATTTTGATTCATAGCTCAAACTGTTTAGTGATTGTTTCCGTTATGTTGTTTTGCTTGTTTACTCAGTGATAAAAACTCTTTGGTAGTTAAGAGACAGGTGACTGAATTGAAGTGGACAACCACGATTCACTGACGGAAAGATGACTTGGTTGACACTTCTCAAGACATGTAATGTGCTCTGTCAAGTAACCTAAGACTAGGATGCTGATCATTTTCAAGTCATGAGGGTTCCAACGAACCAGAATGTCATGAAAATGACTGAAAAATATGTACAAGTGAAAGAAAGGATGCATGAAAGCAGGAAATGCCAACATTTGTTGATAGATGGAGCACTTGAGTACAAGAGGCGCCTGTTTGCCAGGTTTTCACCTACTTGGCAGAGATTCTTTTTTCTTAACCAAGGTGCCTGTTTACCAGGGCATTTTCTCTCTTTATATTTTCTTTTTCTTTTTCTTTCTTTTTCTCTTTTTTTTGTATTTTATGATTTTTCGGATTTTATTTTTATTTTTTTCAAGACTTTTTCAGCTATACATGTTGGTGGCACAGAGAATGCTAAGCAAAGAATTTCTTCAAGTGGATGGTGTTAATCGGTTGATGGAGTTGTTCTCCTTCTGAGTTGGAGAGTTGATAGGCACTAGAGCCAAATGTTGCAGTAACAATGTAGGGAGCCAGCCAGTTGGGTTGAAACTTCCCTTTATTGTCGCAAAACTGTTGATTTTTTGGATTTTCTCTCAGAACTAAGTCACCAACCTGAAATTCTCTTTGTCGAACTTTCTTGTTATATCCTCTAGACATTCTCTTCTGATACACTCTAAGATGATCAAACGCCACTTGCTGATGCTCATCGAGCAATTTGAGTTCTTGCAATCTAGATATTCTATGATCTTCATCAGTAACAAGACCTTTCAAAGAAACTCTTAGAGAGGGTATTTCTACTTCAATAGGTAGTACTACTTCGGACCCATACACCAAAGAGAAAGGTGTAGCCCTAGTACATGTTCTAAGACTTGTTCCTGTAATCCCATAGTGTAGGATTGAGCTGCAGATGCCAATCCTTCCCAAACTTGTTCATTGTTCTATGCAAGATAGTCAGTAGGTTTTTGTTAGACGCCTCGACTTGTCCATTACCTTGAGGGTAATATACTAATGACCAATGTTTCTTTATTTTGAATTTCTCACAAAGCTCATCCAGATCTTTATTCTTAAACTATCCTCCATTATCAGTCATGATAGACGAAGGTATCCCATACCTGCAGATGATATAGTTCAGGATGAACAAGGTGACTTGTTTACCAGTTGCTTTAATGAGTGGAACCACTTCTACCCACTTGGTGAAATACTCAGTGGTAGTTATGATGAATTTATGTTCGTTAGATGAAGCAGGATATATCAGACCAATGAGATTAAAGGCTCATTGCTGAAAAGGCCAATGTGTAATAAATGGTATGAGGTCCCTTGCCGGGGCATGTATGAGATTTCCATGAAGTTGACATTTCTCACAAGTCTCAGCAAATTTTATGGCATCTTTTTCCATGTCTGGCGAGTAGTAGCCAACACGTAGTAGTTTCCGAGCTAAAGTAAGGCCATTCAAATGAGATCCACAAATACCTTCATGGACTTTTGATAATGCACATTTAGATTCTTCAATTTCTAGACATCTAAGCAATGTACCATCTAGACCTCGTCTAAATAAATCATTATCTATAATAACATACCATGAAGCGTTCTAGGTTAGTTTTCTTTTCTCATTTTGGGTAATATTTGCAGGGATAATTTGGTCGCATAGATAGGAGTAGATGTGGCTATATCGGGATGAGTCATGTCCAATAATAGAACAAACTATTTGGGTCTTAGGAGAATCATAAGCGGGGTAATATAACTCTTCCACTAGGAAATCAAAGCAAAAATTGGACTCCTGTAACTCAGGTATAGATGCCAAGATAGCCATAGCATCTGCTGCTCTGTTTGCGGATCTAGGAATCTACTGGAATGATACAAAAGAAAAATACTTCTTAAGATCATCAACCATCCTCTTGTAAGGCATCAATTTCTCATCTCGATTCTGATATGTATCATTGATTTGATTAACCACCAGCTGAGAATCTCCATAGACATACAATTTTGCAACCTTCCATTCAATAGCTAGTTTTATCCCATTCACCAAAGCTTCATATTCTAAAATGTTGTTCGTGCAAGGGAATAGAATCTTATAAGACTTTGGGATTGAATACTTCTGAGGAGTAATAAATAATATGCTAGCACCTGGACCATTTTGAGTAAAGAACCCATCAAAGAACATTTTCCAAGGTTGTTGAGTAAGGTGCATTATAGATTCATCTGGAAACTCTATGTGTAGTGGTTGAGTGTCCTCAAGTGGAGCTTCAACAAGTTGATCAGCAATTATCTATCATTTAATGGCTTTGCGTTCCACATATTCAATGTCAAACTCTGTAAGGATCATGACCCATTTCGCCAATCTTCCTGTAAGTGTTGCCTTATTGAGAAGATACTTGAGTGGATCAATTTTGGCTACCAACTTGACTGAATGTGCTAGCATGTAGTGTCTCAGTTTTTGTGATGAAAAGACTAATGCCAAGCATGCTTTTTCTATTATAGTGTAGTTCATTTCATAAGACATCAATGTCTTACTAATGTAATAAATAGCTCGTTCCTTTTTATTGTCATCCTATTGTGCCAGAAGTGCCCCCAGTGATGAATGAGTTGTTGATATATATAAAATTAGTGGTTTACCCTGAAACGGTGGCATCAATATCGGTGGATTCGACAAGTACTCTTTGATTTGCTGAAGATTTTATTCACACTGCTGATCCCAGTTGTAAATTACTCCTTTTCTCAATACCTTTGTGAAAGGTTGAGCTTTGTCTACTAGCTAAGAAATGAATCGTCTGATGGATTGGAGATGTCCCTGTAGACTTTTCATTTGACTGATGTTCTTCAGAGGTGGCATTTCCATTATGGCTTGGACCTTTTTAGGATCAACCTCAATTCCCTTCTTTGAAATGATGTAGCCAAGTAGTTTACCAGATGTCACTTTGAATGCACACTTCTTTGGATTTAACCGAAGTTTGAACTTTTCCACTCTATCGAGTATAGGACCTAACTCTTGAATATGCATTGATCTTTTCATAGTCTTCACTAAGGTGTCATCAACATAATCTTCCATATTCATATGCATCATATCATGAAAAATGGTAGTAACTACTCTTTGATAGGTTGCTCCCGCATTCTTTAGCCCAAATGGCATGGCGTTCCAGCAAAAGGTTCCCCATGCACAGGTGAAAGCTTTCTTTTCTTGATCTCTAGGATCTATTTTGATTTGATTATATCTGGAGAATCCGTCCATTAGTGAGTACATTTCATACCCAACAGTCATGTCAACTATCATAGCAATGTTTGGCAATGGAAAGTCGTCCTTCAGACAAGCTTTGGTAAGATCTCTAAAGTCGATGCAAACTTTGATAGACTTGTCTGCCTTTGACATAGGTACTATGTTTGAAATCCATTCGGCATAATCTATAGCTCTAATGAATCCAGCTTTGAACAGTTTTTCTAGTTACGCCTTGACTAATAGTGCTACATGCGAGTGCATCTTACAGAGTTTTTGCTTAACTGGTTTTACTCCTGGTGTAATTGAAAGATGGTGCATAATGAGATCAGGATCCAAGCCTGGCATATCAAAGTACGTCCATGCAAAGTTTTTTTTTTTTCTAAGAATAGCTAACTGAACTCCTTCAATTCTTCTGCTAATATTGATTGAGCTACACGAATGATGTGTGGTATCTCTTGACTCCCAATGTTCACTAGCTGAGTTGGCTTGATCAATATGGAGGACCTTTCTTGGAAATGACTTGGCAGTATATCAAGTATCTCACCTTCAGGTGCCTCAAAGAGGTTTTCACCTTTAGGTACGTCCTTTATTTTCTCTTTTTTAGATTTTGATACCGCCACAATGTGGTTTTCACCATCAGATCTTTTATTTTTATTTTTCTTGTTTTTGCGACTAAGATACTTGATATCCACTTCAGTCATATTTTCACTCTATTCACTGGTGGAAGAGTCTATAGGTTCAACTACATTGAGATAATAGGCTAGCGTATAGTCATTGGCAAAAATAGGTATATTCATGGGCTGGTTTTGTAAAGTATAGTCAATCAATTCGGGGTGTACTAAGGATAAATTTTGAATAGGTTCAAGAGCGTTCACGGTATTGTTATCACAGTGGTAGATCGAAAAGTCATGTTCTAGAAGAATACCTTGCGTAAGTTTCCCGAGACCAGGAAGAGTCAGATCATTATTATCAAAGTTCAGGTAAATATTTAGTTGATCTAATCTGATAGACATACTTGTAACATCTTTCACTACGTCAGACTGGAAGTCATATTGTGGTTTAATAGTGATAAGATCAGTAGACAGATTTTTATTGTTTGTATCAGTTGATTCAGAATTTGAGGCTGAGTAGATATTGTCCTAAATAGGACTGTCATCAGAGTCATCAGGTGAAGTTTCTGAGTCTTCTTCAAGTTATTTAATAAGTGTATGTATGGTATCAACATCAACATCTTTAATACTGCAAGTTCCTTCATGTTGTGGTTCATTTGTCATTTGTATCTGACAGACCTGTTGACATGATCTTGATGTTTCTGTGATTTGTTGTCGTCTACTCCATTCAGCTTCCTCTGGGCTGATAACTAGTTCTTGTTCTATAGCTTCCAACTCTTCTTGTGTAGTGCTATACCTGATTTGTTCTATTTTAGGATAGGGGTACATAGATGAGAAGCTTTCTGGTATTCTTCCTTATTTCGGTCCTTGTTCATAATTTGCTTGTCTCTTTTCTCTAATTTCCTATATTTCTTTCTCTAGTTTTATGCGCATCAGCTCTTGAGTATCATCTATGACACCGCTAGACTCTTCTAGAGTTTCTGTAGTGGATGTGTCTGAGAGGTGGTCAGGACCCCATTCATACTCGTTTGAATCAGTCTCTGAATTGTCTACTTGCTTCCTGCCAGTATATGTGACTGGAACTTTTAGTGGTGCAAACAATTCTCTGATTCTTACTACTTCATCTCTTATATCCTCAGGGACCTCAACTTCCTATATTATTGTAGCTGATACCATCGAAGCTTGAGCACTGACTATTTTTTCTTGCTTGACTGTTAATTCCTCTTTCTTTTTTCTACACTCTGCTTTTGTTTGTTGAGTGTCTACTTCTTGTAATGTTAAAGGCAATATTCTTTTCTACCACCTAGACTTAGAAACATGTTTTTGATCTGATGTCTTTTTTGGATCATATCTCAGTTGAGCCTTATCATTTGTGGATTTGGTTTGTAGCTAAATTGGTTTAGTAATACCCTCCTTTTGTTTTCCCAGAGGACCAGTACCTGAGTACCCCATGCGTTGAATCATTTTCTAGCTAGGACCATATTAGTTTGAGGAAATCTCACAATGTTGTACCTCCTCATTTTGACTATCTTCCTTAAAGAGCCAGTTAAGAACAACATCCTCTTCTATTTAATCTGCCAAGGAGGTAGAAGACTGTACAAAGAGACCATCATATATTGTATTCGGAGCTGAAGTTTGTGTTCTTATAGCCTCTGATGGCTTGCCCAACTGTTTTGGTGATGGAGGGAGAGAAACTAATGAAAGTACCAGTTCTATCTTGTAGCCATCCATGCCAGTATTTGTAATCTTCAATCTCTTTTCTAAGTCTTTCATTAGTGTTTCTGGATCTACATTTGGAGAGGTTTCCCTATTATGAGGCACAAAAGTATCTGCGCCTTTTGTCAATGCATTACAGATGACATTTGTATCAGCAGGAATACTGACTTTGGCTCTGTTATAAGGAAACTTTAAGCATTGATGGTATGTTGATGTGACTGCCTTCATTTCATGAATCCATGGCCTGCCCAGTAATATATTGTATCACAAAGGAATATCAAGTACTTGGAAAAGGACATCTTTTTCTATAGGTCCCACTCTGATAGGTAATGACACCAGACCTTTAGAAGTCCTTTCTTCCTCATTATAGGCTTTTATTGTTATTTTCTTGCCAGGATCAATGACATTTTCAGAGAATCCTAGTTGTGTAAGCAGACTGTAAGTACAGATATTCAACCCCACGCCTCCATCTATCAAAACACGTTTGACTTTGTGTTTGTGGATCATGGCTTCAATATGCAATGGCTAGTTATGTGGATGATTTAGTGAGTTGTCATATTCTTCAGAGAAGGTTAGATAGTGAGGTCAGATGACCCACCATAGACTGAAATCGATCAATGTCTAAATCTTTTGGAACATTGGTGGTGAGCAATGCTTTGTCTAGGATCTCTTTGTGAGCATATGAGAGTTTTAGAAATTCAAAGATTGAGATTTGAGCATTTGTCCTCTTCAACTGTTCAACGACACTACATCCAGAAGATGATGATGAAGTTAACCTTTTAAATTTGTCCAAGGTTGATTCTTTTTGTTTGTTTGGCAAGGCTGGTGGGTTTGATGTTGCTTGAGCCGAGTCAGAAGAACTAGCTCCTTGGAGGGTGACTTTCTTTTGAGATCGGGTCAAAGCTCTTGCATATCGTGATTCATTTGGTTTATCTTGAACTATAATAACATTGCAATATCCCGAGTGGGAAGGCTCAATCATGTTGATAATGTTGTCCTAACTGGCATAAGTATAATTTACCTTGGCACCTCCTTTGGTCTTTGAAGAATCACCTTGTTCGTAAATAGGCAAAGGGTCCTTAAATGCTTTATGATCTACATTAGTCAGATGATTCCCAACAACAACTTTACCAGCGTCTATGAGATCTTGAATCTCATGTTTTATCTTCATGCAATTGTTTATGTTATGACCTTTGTTCCGATGGAAGTCACAGTATTCATTTTCTCTCCACCATCTTGGTTTGACATTTGGATCGTATGGTCTGGCGTTATCTGGTAGTGTTATCAAGTTGTTCACCAACAGAGTTTTGAAAGAGGATTCATATGATTCTTTGAGAGGAGTAAAATCACGCTTAGGTTTGGAAAGCCAAGGCTTTTCTTTGAACCATTCCTTTGCTTTCTTTGGTGGATTTTTTGTTGCAGCCTCAACAACTTTAAGTGCTTGTGTACCACTAGCCAAGTTGAATATTGTGGGTTTTGAGTTGGTTTTGACAGTGTCTACTACTCCATTGTTAACAACATTCTTGTTGTTGTCTTTTCCAAACTTTCAATACTTGTTCTTCTCTTTAGAGCTAGCTCCTGGTTGTGTTTCTTTCCAAGGTGTGATATCCCCCTTGTTTATGAGCACATCTTCCATTCGAATGGCATTATCTACCATTTTGTTAAATGATGGGTGTACTTGCATTTGTACACTAAGCTTCAGTTCGAGGACCAAGTTATTGACAAATATATCCATTTTCTCAGAGTCTGGGATAGGTCGAGAATGCCTAGAAAACATCTTTCTCTAGCGTTGGAGGAAAGTAAGAAGAGGCTCCCCTATTTTTTGTTTAGTAGGGCAAAGCTCGAGCATAGTCACAGGATGTCAAATTTTGTATGAGTACTGTTGTAAAAATAGTTGGATTAGTTCTTCAAATGTTTTTATTCCCATTGCTTGACCCCCTAAACTCCTTGGGAAAAAGAACATGAGGTACGTTTGATCATGCATGAACTCCATACAGGCGGCACAAAACTCTCTGACATGATCTTGCAGATCTGAGGTACCATCATATTTGTCAAATTTTGGGATCTCCACTCATAAAGGAAATGGAGGCATGTATAGATTCTTGTCAAATGGAAAGGGACATATTGTTGCCAGAGAATATTGTTTTGGGGATTTGTCCTTATTCTTCAGTTATGTGACCTCCATTAGTAATTATATGCATGGTTAGTAATCAATATTCAATTAAGTAATAAACCATAACAAAGCGACTAATTGCCTTCTAAAAGATGCAATTATAAGATTGCTCTCGGATTTTTATAAGCAATACCAATGACTAGACTACACCAAAATGAAGGATTTAATCTATATGATATTAACTATATGGATGCAAAATGGATGAATAATTCAAGCAAATAATCAATTCAAGCAATAATGGATGCAAATAATCTAAAAAGCACAATAATCTTCAATGACTCTAGAGCAAAATTAGCGTGATAATAATCTCCAAGCATGTTCTCAAAAATCTCGGGGGTAAATTGGAATGAGAGCTGAAGACTGAATTTATAGAGAATTACCAAGAGAAAAGCTCAATTTAGGATTAATTGAAAATAATTGAGAAATCAGGTTTAGTTAACCTTGAGATAGATTCCAATTATAGTTTAATTGAAATGCATTCAAATTAGAAGTCCAAGTTGCATTGGAAATAATAATAAATTAATTCCATGCATTTGTGATAAAAATAGATAATTATTTTCAATGCAACTGAACTTCTTTTTCTGAAAAGCTTTGAGTTCCAATTTTAGAGAATAATTCAATAATTCAATTTAATTGTTTTTCTAATTTCAAGTTCTAAATTTAGAAAAAGAAATAATATCTCAAGTTTGATTTCTCTTTCAATTCAATTCAATTCTTTTTGTTTAATTTTAATTCAACTCTTGCTTTGTAATTAATTCCTCTTTTGTAATAAATTAATTCCTTTTGCATGATTAAATGGCAATTTTATTAATTAATAAAATATGCAAGGATATTTAATAAATTAAAATAAGATTATTGATCAAAATGATTTTCTTGGAAACGATTCAATTAATTAAATAAATATTTAATTAATATTGAGTAATTGATTTGCCATGTGATATTTGATGATTAAAGAATTAATAATGTGCTCAAGATTGATTTAATTCTCTTTGGTTAGGACCTTGGTGATGTTGTCGAGATTAGGGGCCCATGGTTTAGATGACCATTTTTAGGGTATTACAGGAAGAGGTCAAAGGCCTCCGGTATTGAGCTTAACCGGGACTGTAATCAGGCATGGTAGATGATATCTCTAGCAGATCATTATTCTGGATTGTTGTCCATTTATCTTGAGGTGGTTATAACCTCTCTATAGTCAGTGAGACTCTTTTGTAATGAGCAGTACGCTCTAGGCAGTGTGTCTTCCTGCATGTGCAGGCCCCTCATTGTATCACATACTTTTTGTAGAAGTATCATCTAACTGTGGGTAGGCTTCCCATCATGGTTTTTCCCTTTCTGGGTTTTCCATGTACAAATAATGGTGTTATGTGGTACGGTTGCATTGTGTTGATTATTTGTTTCATTGTTAAGTTTTATTGCTTACCTGTATCTGTTTCTATTATTCCAATACTTAATGTTTATATAATCATATTAAAGGTTATTAAGTGAATAATTGATATAATATGTCAACAAATGATTCACCCACCCCTCTCAGTTGTTCACCGGATATCCTAAAAATTGGTATCAGATATTTTGGTCCTCTTTTGTAGAAGCTTAACTACTTGAGTTAGATCCTATGGCAGCTAACACTTCAAATCCATCGGCAATTAGTTTCAGAAGAGAAAACCCTAAGCATGGGATATGGAAAATTTGAATGGAGACTCATATTACATGTCTTGGCAAGGATATTTGGGAGATCACTGAGAAAGGATACACACCTTATGATCCAGCATCTAGCAATCTTGCTCCTGCAGACCTGGACAAGAATATTGAAAATGACTGCAGAGCTAGAGAAGCCCTCTTGTGTGCACTTACTAGTCAGCAAATCATGGGATTGATTGATAAATCATTGGCAAAGGTTATGTGGGATAAATTGAAAACTCTGAATGAAGGTGATCCTACTGTCAAAATTTCTAAACTTGATGGTTACCGGGTAAGGTATGAAAACTTCAAGATGGAAGATAATGAAAGAATTGTTGTGTTTATGGAAAGAGTAAATGAGATTGTTATGGGAATTCAATGTTGTGGAGGATCTCTAAGTGAAGATGAAATAGTTTCCAAAGTCTTGAGAGCCCTTCCACCGGCTTACAAGATGAAGGCAACTACAATTAATGAGCTGAGAACAATGGCAAACTCTTCAGTTAACAGAGACATTCTGATTGGGAAATCTTCTTTTGAGTTTGAAGAATTTGGATCTTCTCGAGATGTAAAGTCTGAACCTGTTTTTCATGCATCATCATCATCTACCAGCAAAAGTGATTGGAAAGCCCTATATGCAAAAGAAATGGAAGATATGAGGAAAGAAGATGAAGAATTTGAGCAACTTGAAGCCTTATTTGGTAGAAGAAAGCCTAAAGGACTGATAGGAAGTAAGTATGAAGGAAAAGCACCTTTTAAATGTTTTGCATGTAATAAGATTGGTCATTTTGTATCTAGATGTCCTGAAAGGAATGCAATATTTGAAGAGAGAGTTAAGAAATCTTTTAATCCTAATCATAATAGATATAGATTCAAGAAAAGTAAACAATGCTACATAGCGGATGAGGAAGGAGTAAGTGATGACTCTAAGGATGAATCGACGGTAGACTCTGCTAGTGGATCTAGCAATGGAAAGGAATGGGTGTTCTATTCTTTAAAGGAAGATGAACCGGAGCTGGCTATCATGAATGAAGAAAAGGCCCTGGTAGCAAAAGTTGAAGATAGGGATAAATGGGTAATTGATAGTGGATGCTCACATCATATGATTGGAGATAAAAGAAAATTCATGTCCCTGCAAGAATACAATGGTGGTCAAGTCAAATTTGGAGACGACAAAGCATGTATGATCAAAGGTAGAGGTATTATTTCTCTAGATGGAAAACATAATACTAATAATGTTTATTATGTAGAAGGTTTAAAGCATAATCTTTTGAGTGTTGGTCAATTGGTGGACAAGGGTTTCCAACTTTAGTTTAAAGATAGAAAATGCAAAATCATTAACAAAACTGGTTTGGAGATTGCAACTGATACTCAGACTGGAGGTAATATCTTTCACTTGAACACTGGTAATAAGACATGTTTGATTGCTCATATTTATGAGAGTTGGTTATGGCATAAGAGGTTGTGTCATGTTAATTTTGATTGTATTGTTAAGATCAGTTCAACTAAGGCAGTTAGAGATATGCCTAAGATTGTGAAGCTTCATTATCTGGTATGTAAGGAATGTCAATTGGGAAAGCAAGTTAGAACTTCTTTTAAGAGCATACATGATAAATCTAATGATGTACTTGATTTGATTCACACTGACTTATGTGGTCCAGCAAGGACTAGAAGCTTTCAAGGTGATAGGTATTTCATGTTGATTATTGATGACTATTCTAGAATGATGTGGGTGACTTTTCTAAGGGAGAAGTTTGAAGCGTTTGATAAATTCAAGATCTTTAAAGAAAAGGTTGAAACTGAAACTGGATTGAAAATCAAATCTAAGATCAGATCAAGGTGGTGAGTTCACTTCTCATGAATTTAACAGTTATTGTGAGACAAATGGAATTAGGAGACAATTTTTTGCACCTCGGACTCCTCAGCAGAATGGAGTAGTGAAAAGAAAGAACAGAATCATTTTGGATGCAGCAAGATCTATGATGATGGAAGCCAAATTTCCTCACATCTAATGGAGAGAAATAGTGAGTACAGTAGTCTATACATTCAACAGAGTTCACATCAAAGGTGAAACCGATAAGACCCCTTATTAATTATGGTTTGGACATACACCTACTATTAAATATTTCAAAATTTTTGGAAGTAAATGCTATATCAAAAGAGATGATTCAATTGGAAAGTTTGATCCTAGATGTGATGAAGGGATATTTATTGGTTATTCAATTCAAAGCAAAGCATATAGATGTTATAACAAAAGATTGTAGAAAATTGTGGAGAGCGCTAATGTGAAAGTGGATGAGCAATACATAAATCAATCTATATCATATGGCAGGGAACCGGCAGTGGAAATGATCATAACTAAACTGGCAATGCCTCAACTAGTACAAGAAACTGAGAGAGTTACACCGACACAATCTGAAAATTCAACTGTGAGTGATGATCAAAGCAGTGAACCTAAAGTTTAGAAGACACCAAGGTATGTAAAATTAAATCATTCTGAAGATCAAATTATTGGAGATAGGCGCAAGGGAGTTATGACAAGAAGAAGACTGGCAAATGAAGAGGTATGCCTTATTTCTCAAATTGAACCAGCATCTATTATTGAATCTTGTAAAGATAAACATTGGTTAAAGGCTATGGAAGATGAATTAGATCAGATACAGCATAATGAGACTTGTACTTTAGTTCTCCGGCCTAAAATAAGAATGTTATTGGAACTAAATGGGTTTTTAGGAATAAATTGAATGAGGATGGTCAAGTTGTTAGAAACAAGGATAGATTGGTTTGTAAAGGATATTCTCAAATGGAAGGAATTGATTATGGTAAAACATTTGCACTTGTAGCTAGAATTGAAGTTGTTAGACTATTTCTTGCCTATGCAGCTTATAAGAACTATAAGGTTTATCAAATGGATGTTAAATGTACATTTTTGAATGGTGAACTTGAAGAAGAAGTATACATTGAACAAGCTGATGGATTTTCACTGACAGATGATAAAGATATGGTGTGTCAATTGAAGAAAGCTTTATATGGATTGAAACAAGCTCCTAGAGCTTGGTATGCAAGGTTGGATAAATATCTTTTTAAGCTTGGTTTTACTAAAAGCAGTTCTGATAGTAATTTATATTATAAGATCACTAATGATGATATTCTGATTATTAAAGTATTTGTTGATGATATCATTTTTGGAGGAGAAGATAAATTGTGCATGGAATTATCTAATAATATGAAGAATGAATTTGAAATGTCCATGATTGGTGAAATGAGATTTTTCTTAGGTTTTTAGATTACTCAAACTAGCAGAGGCATTTTTATCTATCAAACTAAGTATCTGAGGGAATTGCTGAAAATTTTTGGTATGGATAATTCCAAACCGGTAAGTACTCCTATGGTGACAAGTGAGATTATCTATCAAGGATTCTTCTACACCAGTAAATCTGACAAGGTATAAGTCTATGATTGGTGGTTTGTTATATCTAACTCAGACTAGACCGGATATTATGAATGCAGTAAGTATTGTTTCAAGATATCAAAGTAAACCTAAAGAAAATCACGAATGTGCAGTAAAGAGGATATTCCAGTATTTGCAAGGAACAATCGAATATGGCTTATGGTATTCTAGAGATGATGATTTCACTTTATGTCCATATACTGATTCAGATTGGGTAGGAGATACTAATGACAGGGAAGAGCACTTTTGGTGGAGCTTTCTTTCTTGGAAAGAAATTGGTTTCATCGATCAAAAAAAAATAGTCATGCATTTCTTTATCTACTACAGAAGATGAGTATGTTGCAGCAGCAACTAATTGCACTCAAGTCTTGTGGATGAAGAAAATGTTGAAGGATATCAAGGTAAATTGTAGAGAACTGGTAGTTATCTACTATGATAACTCTGCAGCTATTGACATGTCTAAGAATCCGGTATTTCACTCTAAGACTAAACATATATCAATAAAGTATAACTTTCTGAAGGACAAGGTAGAAGGAAAGGAAGTCAAATTGGTTTATGTGAACACTAAAGAACATATTGCAGATATGTTCACTAAACTGATGTCTAAGGAATCATTTGAGTATTTGAAAGACAGGTTAGGGGTTTCTACCCCTCCGGAAGAGACTTGATTGATGCAGTTTGTCATCAATCCAGCATGCATTATCAGAGATATTATTTAGTCCGACACTGATGAGTGGTGCTACTTCTCAGGAGAGTAGTCAGCTTTGAGATTCAGAGGTTTATATTCTTGCTTTGATATTTTTGTCAAATTTATGGCATTGATGTCAAAGGGAGAGAGATAGTGATGTGAAAAAAATAAATTCAGAGATCGTTCACTGGGGGAGAGTTATTGATATTCAGGAAATTATTGGTCGTCTTCCATAGGGGGAGACTTGTTTGGTATTTCTTGGTACTTAGATGTTTTTCACATCTATTGTTGCCATCAATGCCAAAGGGGGAGATTGTTGGCATTATGGATGAATTGATTATGTGTTGCATTGATATTTTTTCATTGATGTCAACACTAGTTGTTATGGTTGGTTACTGGCAGACAGGTTTTGGTTACCGATAGAAGATCTAGTGTTACCGGCAGAAAGGACTATCTATTGGACACTTCTGGCATGTTTGGATCAATGGAGTATGTTTGATTTTATGTATTACATGCTTCTGGAGCATGTTTTGGTCAATTGGTATTGACTTGGTAGTTGGATGCTATCATACACTCTTGTAAACCCTTACTAGCATCGGTTTAAGGTTTAACCGGTAGAGCTTTAACTAAGAAATATTGACAGGATGCATAAGTGGTGTTGGTGTGGCTTCTAAATGGATTTAAGAATGTTGAAGATGTTCTTTGATCATGCTTCAAGACATTGCTAGGCCTTATGGTTGGTATGAAATGATGTAAGATCTCATTGTAGATCATGGGGAATATGTATCGTGGTCTTGGAATGCAATATCATATGCAAAGGAGATTTGGTTGATAATAGGTGATTGAAGAGGTCAAAGGCCTCCGGTATTGAGCTTAACCGAGACTATAATCAGGCATGGTAGATGTTATCTCTGGCAGTTCATTATTCTGGATTGTTGTCCATTTATCTTGAGGTGGTTATAACCTCTCTGTAGTCAATGAGATTCTTTTATAATGAGCAGTACGCTCTAGGCAGTGCACCTTCCTACATGTTCAAGCCCCTCATTGTATCACATTTTTTCTACAGAAGTATCATCTGATTGTGGGTAGGCTTCCCATCGTGGATTTTCCCTTTCCGAGTTTTCCACGTACAAATCATGGTGTTATGTGGTATGCTTGCATTGTGTTGATTATTTGTTTCATAGTTAAGTTTTATTGCTTACCGGTATCTATTTCTATTATTCTGGTACTTAATATTTATGTGATCCGGTTAAAGGTTATTAATTTAATAATTGATATAATCTTTTAACAACTGATTCACCCCCCCCCCCTCAGTTGTTCATCGGTTATCCTGACAAGATTTTGTAGGTTCAGAAGCTTCAAACTCACTAGATGAGGAATCACTATCATTAGCATGGGTGTTGATATTGTCATGAGTATCGTGTTTAGCAGCTTCTCTTTCTCATTTTTCTCCAAACATGGTGGGAGATAAGGGTTGATAAAAAATTGACATACTTGATGACGAAGGTTTGTCAAAGGCGGGGTATTCTACAAAGAATGGATTATTCTGTAATGAAAAGGATGGTCCTTTTCCTTTGGCATCTTTCTTGCAAGAACTTCTGGTTTGAATAGGCATTTATAACTAATGTGACCAAGAGTTAGATGTGATACAGAAGTCAAGATCAAATTGAAGCTAGTTGTTCGTTTGACGTAGTGATTTGAGAGAAGTGACTAAGACTCAGTTTGGTTTCAGGAACGATTTATCTTGTATAAGACGTGATCCAAGTAACTTAGTTTGATTTAGTTTGATAAGTAGTTGATTGAACTATCTGAAAGATGATCGACAAAATCGTGCAACACAATGGCAGGGGTACACTATCAAAATTTGTTTACACGCATAATTATGATGATCATATTTACACTCATTGTAAACTGATTAGGCAAGTATGACGGTTCTGGAAAAGTGTGTAGACAGACAAGTTTATAGACTAACAAAATCATGAATTCATACGACAAATTTGTCAGGCTCGGACGATAATTTAACAGTTCCCAGGCGACATAGGCAGTTTCTCGTACGAGTTGCTGCCTATACTCGCACGATAGTTTATTGTTCTCCATATGATAATCTGATGAATATAATGATTATTCATATGACAGTATACTAAAGGTCAGACGATAATTCTCTAGAAGCATAACGAAACTTATGTAGACCGGGATGACAATTCTAATAGGACCATACAATAAACTGACAGGACCAATGAAGACTCATATGATAACACGTATATAGCCAGACGATAATTCAGTAGACTCGTAAGATAGAGGACTAGTTTTTGACACGGAAAGAGTTTTGATGATTGACAGAGACTAGTTTTTTGACATGAATAGAGTTTTGATCACTGAGTTTTTGACGGTGTTGATTGTTTTCTCTAGTTTCAATATTTCAATTTATAATGACTTCAAGAACATCATGCTAACCCTACAAAAGTTGTCTTAGAGAAGAAAAACTTTGCTTGCAGACTCAAGTACACACCCAATAGCTAATCAGAATACGCCCACTGAGTCTCACGCAATGGATTCTAAACGCCATATTAGCCAACTCCAAATGCGAATTGAAGCACTAAATGGCAAGTATCTTGGGAGAGTTACTATCTCTCTTGCACAAAGATTATCCCCCTTTCAGAGGTGAATCGGGTAACCTCTATCTTATAGTTCTTAGTGAGGATTTCCATTTGAAATTACCTCTTGAAGTCACGCAAGCATGATTGAGGCCTATAGCCCGACAAGGTACCGAAACAAGATTTAGTCACATAAACGTGATTGAGACCGCGAGGCCCTACAAAATGCTCGATATGAGAGATCTCAAAGAGAAAACTCAAATAATCCCATCCTCTGAGACTTTAATCACCAGAAGCCTATTTATTAATGTGAGTTGGAATGCTCAGGTCCAATTGTACTCACTTGGGTCATTCTCATAGGGTGATTACTTTTTCCCACTGTGACAGGCTCGCTAAAGGTACACAAATCTAAAAAATTAGAAAAAGCTTCAAGGGTCTAGATTTCTGATTGTCTGTGTAGACAAGAGCATACTCCCCTACCTCTTAGATTTTTCTTAGAACACAAAAGACAGATTTGTTCATTAACCAAATAGCAATTTAAGTGCCTAAGAAATGAATTTAAAGAATACACGAAGTTCACTTGAATCTCCTCAGGCAACCTGCAAAAACAATGAATCAATAGTCATATTGTTTTTGTGTGACAGGCATGTTTTGCAAAAACTGATTAGGCTATCAAAATCTCTCAGGAAGACAAAAAACAAGCTAGGGTTAGCATTAGTACCATCAAAATTCAATAAGAAAAACCCCAAAATTTCACTATGTTTTAATATCAAAAACCAGAATACTGTACGAGTATTCTCACACAATCGTACGAGAATTCGCAACAAACCGTACAATACCTGCAGTTTGTCGTTTGGGCCTCTATGAAAGCTCGTACGAGTTTTTGCGATAACTGTAGGAAAAAATCTAAAAAATAGAAGTAAGTTAATCTACGAGGCCGAAAGATGTAGTCTTCTACCCCATGGTGGGGGCCAAAAATGTGTGTGAAAAGTGGAATAAGTCTACAAGTTGTAAGACACAACACTTCAATTAAGTCATCGCATGCATGATTAGATAGATATAATCATAAATATAAAAACCATAACAAATCGACCTATTGCCTTCTAAAAGATATGAGTATAGACTTTCTCTCAGATTTGTCTAAGCAATACTAGTGACTAGACTACACCAAGACGAAGTATTTAATCTATATGAGAACAAGAATTAAGATAAATGTATGCAAGATTAAGCTAGATGAATGAATATTAAGCTAGATGAATTCAAGCAATCATAATTAAAGTAAATATGTAAAAAGATGAACTAAGATGCAATAATCTCAAAGCATAATTTCTTCAATGACTCTAGAGCAAAAACTGCACAATAACAATAAATCTTCAGGGTGTTTTGAATGAGAGATGAAGGCTGAATTTATATAGACTCAAAAGAGAGACCAACGGTCAAGATTGATTAGCAATGAACGGTTGAGATCCCTCAAGAAAAAGCACAATCCTGGTTAATTGAAATAATTGAGAGATCAGATTAAGTTAATCTTGAGATAGATTCCAATTATAGCTTGATTGAATGCATTCAGATTATAAGTATGAGTCTGCATTGGAGATAAATTTAGTTGATTCCATGCACTTGAGATAAAAATAGGTGATTACAAGCACTTTCCTTTAATTCGCTCAAGATTTTTATTTTAAAAATGGCTTTTCAATGCAACTGAACCTCTTTCCTAAAAGAAAAGCTTTGAGTTTTAATTTTAGAGAAAATGATTAATTCAATTTAATTGCTTTTCTGATTTCTCAAGTTATCTCAATTTTAGAAAAAATAAATATCTTAAGTTTGATTTATTCTCTCAATTTAATTTTTTTCTTTTGTTTTCAATTTAACTCTTTCTTTTGCAGATTAATTCCTCTTTTTGTGATAAATCTTTTTTTGTAAATTAATTCCTCTTTTTGTGATTAATCTCTTTTTATAAATTAATTCCTTTTTTAATGATTAAATGGCAAATTTATTTATTAATTAAATATGCTAGGATATTTAATTAAATAAATAGGATAATTGATCAAAATGATTTACTTGGAATGATTTAATTAATTAAATAAATATTTAATTAATATAGAGTAATTAACTTACCATGTAGCATTAATGATTGAAGAATTAATTAATTAGGTGCTCAAGGTTGATTTAATTGCCTTTTGGTTAGGACCTTGGTGATGTTGTCGAGATTAGGGGCCCATGGTTTAGGTGACCATTTTTAAGGTATTAGAGTAACCTCCAAAACCCGCATATGTCCATTTCTACCACCAACCTCAAACATACAACTCTCATAGTTCACATCTGTAGACATAAAGCTCAATTAGTTATGCATGTAGTGAAGGGCATTAAACGATCAATCATCACCTCTCTCATTGGTTATGTATTTTATTTTGTGTAGTGAACAAAAAGAGGTGATAATGATATATAAAGAATAGAAGAATCATTATCAAAACAATGATGCAGTACTGCCCTGCACAACTAAAGATTCCAGTACCACTAGAAATAGATGGTAGTTTAGATAGGAGGTCTAGAAATGAGAATTCAGAGCCTCTCAAGAAAGGCAACTATAGAAAACACATTTTCATTAACTACCAAATATTATTTGTGTGTTTGGCCTAACTTTAATCAAGAATAGCTTCAACCCATATCTCCTGCTAGGAACTGAAACTGTGCTTGCACATCATATAAACTAAAAACTTTGTTTCTGGGGGTTGGAAAACATGATTGGTTATCCTACCTATAACATTTGAATCATATTCAACTTAAAAAGGAACCCGACTATTGAAAAGAAATGCCCACACTGTATGGGGAGCCAACTACGATTTTTAAATGAGTGGAAAAAAAATTAAAACTTTTCAAATCTGCTTAGCTTATATGTCTGCTTTGTGTTTCATTTTAAAATTTATCATATTTCTTGTCAAAAACACAAAGGTTGTCCACACTTAAATTAAACCACTTTACTATATTGATATTGACTCAATTAAATAACTACGCAATTTTAAAAAAGAGAGAATTGATCTAAATTCAACTATTATAAGAGCCAAGATACACAATGTAAATTTAAAACACAACAATAAAACTACTATTTTCCACACTTATAATAATTATTTCAAGAATATGAGGGTTCTCAACAGTTTTGGAATTTGTAATGTTACTACGGTTTCTAATAAACTTGGGGAGATGACTGGGGTTTACAAAAGAGTGGACAAAACATGATGGTTTGGAAATAACACGCTGGTTTTCAACAAAAGTCTCGACAACACATGGTAAATTACACGAACGTTTTGCAAATTCTACAATCCGGTCAGGGTCTATAAATTATTGTTGAAGTACTGGTATACCCAATGGAATATGTATTGATTGTAATGACAGTGAGCAAGTATATAGGTGGTAGTCATACTCTACACACTTCGTATTATGTTGTTCCCTGGTTCCCTCTTTTCCTCTAGTCATTTCTTTTATAAGCATCACCATTATAAGTTAGTCTTGTTCTTTGAAAAGAACACTAAACTTGCATTCTATTTTAGACAGGGAGCCTTTTTTGATGGAGTATGCAACAACTTTTATAGTAGAGGCTTATTTTAGCAAATTCCAAAAGATTCATCCTCCCCAATGAAATGAAGTCAAAGCTTAAGGAGGCAAAGCAAAAGAAACATGGCATGAACAAAAGAAAGACTAGCTGCCTTGGGGCTCTTAAATTATTGATATCATGTGTTGGTGTTAACAAATATGAGACTAATTGTTTTACTTAGTCAATGTTTCTTAAGATGGTAAGAAAATAGTGAACGATGTTCATATGACTGCATTTAATTTTGGTCATAGCACTAGTATTGGGGGTGCATTGTTTTCTTAGAATTTATGTTTTAGAACTAATCAAATCTTAACATGACATTCTACCCAAAAGCACCATAGGCCTTGCTAGATGGAGATAAGGACTCTTTGACTTGTCTCGGTGCTTGGGAAACATGCCAAGAAAGAATATAATTTTAATGCAACTGAGACTGAGACTGAAACTTAATGAGATATGTTGCTTAATTGTTCTTGTTTAGCACTTGATTAATGACTAGGAAGATGCCTATAAATGCTGCATTGAATGCAACATTATTAAATTGCACATATGCAACATGATTAACCATGTGTAATGCCTATGTATGTTGCAGTGAATGCACATATCTTTTCTTTTATCTAAAGAGTATGATCACAATTCAAGGCTATCTATTATAAAATTGGCAACTAGTTATGAGAGAGGATGTACTACTTGAGCACCTTAACTTTGCAAATGTCAAAATCTTAAGTGCAAATTTTTAATACACTCCCATTTTTTAATCTAAATTAAACTATCATAAATGCCATGATACACAATGTAAATTCAAAACACAATAAAGAAAACTACGGTTTTCCACACACAGTAATATTTTTTGACAATACAAAGGTTTTTGACACTTAGGGATTCTGTAATATTACTATAGTTTCTAGTAAATTAGGGGAGCATAATCGGGTTATGGTTTTTTACTCACTTGATTGGCTGGAGAAATCCAACGTCCCTATTGCACGCGATCAAGAAAAACCCTTTCTTTGTCACCACGAACTTCAAATGCACAAACTGAAATTAGATATGCATACATTTGTTTCACCCAAAAATGCCCTTTCAAAGGCAAAAAAGATAAAAAAATTCCACGAATAACTGAAATTACAACATAAAAAATATGGGTTCCCTACTCACGAGTTATGTTTTGTCGAATTCTTTGCTAACCCTCGCTAAATCCAACCTCCTTTTGCGTTGTAACAAAAACCCCCATTTTCTTGACTTTGAATGCATAAAACCCTTTATCTTTTTGGCCAAAATTAGGTATGCATACTTTATTTCACCCAAAAATTCCCTTTCAAAGGCCAAAAACGTAAAAGAATTCCACAAATAACTGAAATTGCAACATAAAAAAAGATGGGTTCCTTACTAGTTTTTCTCTGTTGAATTATTTGCTAACCCTCGCCAAATCCAACATCCCTTCACGTGGTGACAAAAACCCTCGTTTTTGCAACTTCAAATGCACAAAACCCTGTCTTTTGGCTAAAATTAGATATACATACCTTATTTTACGCAAAAATGCCCTTTCAGAGGCCGAAAACGTAAAAAAATCCACAAATAACTAAAATTGCAACATAAAAAAAGATGGGTTCCTTACTAGTTTTTTTCTGTCGAATCCTTTGCTAACGTCGCCAAATCCAACCTCCTCCTTTGGCATGATGACAAAAACCCTCATTTTCCCACACCTATTTCTTGCAGTGTGATCAAAATAAACCCTGCTCTTTCGCATAGTGATTTTCTCTCCCTAAAACTTGCAGCGTCCAAATTCCAAACAAACCCTGCATTGCCCATCGTAATTAACACGTTTTATTATGCACACAGTTGTCCAACAAAATAAAAGGTTCTCGTCATCCGTCTTTATTACAATAGCCATCCTGGATGAAAATCTTGCCACGAAAATTCCCATGCATAATGCCTCATGTCCTTCCTTTTCAGAGTCGAAAAAGGCTGACATTGAAACGTCCACCAGTTCTTTTTCTCGTCCACAGTGGAAACTACAATGCTCCATGTGGGACCCATACAACTCCACGTATGTATGTGTATGCCCATACTCCACGTACAACATGCTATGTTATATGGAGAATAGTTGCTTCCTTTCTAAAGCACTTTATTGGAAGCAACATTTAGAAAGAAGGGAGAATCTCAAAGAAACAAGGGCATATTAGATTAATCTAGTGAAAGATATTAGGAATCTATTATTTATCTTAAATATTGTTATATCTTATATTAAATTAAAAATAATTTGATTGTGTAAAAGAGTTGAAAATAAACTATTTTATTGAGAAAAAATAATATTGTAAATAAATATTTTAGAATAAATAATTAAATAATAATTAAATTTAAAATAAAGAATAACATTGGAACAATAAATATAGAAAATAATTTATGAAATATAGTTAATTAAATGAATAATATTTTTCTTGAATTTTGATGGTAGGAAATGTTTTTGAAGGTGTTAAAAATTGATTTGTGAATTTGAAAATTAAAACTTTGATTAAAAAAAAAATTTGAATTCTTAAATCTGTTACTTAAAAAACTAATCTAAAGTGTAAATTTGAACTTGGACACATGAAAATGAACTAGTAAGGAGTGGATAATTGTTATAGAATCGCCTCAACCCATTGCACCTATGTCTAGAGGGGGTGGTGTCTACAAAATGATTTTAAATGAAACAATGAATGTCATTCAATAAAATGGTGTAACACACTAATCCACATAAATGTATGTTAGATTGGCGTACAATGGCTCTAATAAGGACTAGGAGTTGACAATATTTAATTCAAAAATTAAAATTTAAAAGTTCAAGATTCAAATCTATGATTACAAAAGTGACTTAAATCAATTTCTTATCTACATATATAATCTAGCATGACAATACATTGTTTGTAAACTTGTTATCATATAAAAATACTCTAATTGAGAATGAACAAAATCACAAAGGAAGAGTACATGAATACACAAGTTCACAGTTACACTTAACTTTAAAAATACAATTGAATTTTTTTCAAAATGAACTTCATACCGAATTGTTGTAGCTCAATTAATTGAACACAAATTGATGTGGATGATGGCATGTTCTTTGATCTGGCAATTTTCCAAGGTTCAAATCCCTTGGAGGTGCAATGCATAATGGATAAGTTTGAGATCATACCTCGGGGGACTAAGGCAAAAGGTATACCCTCAATCTTTGTTTCTCAATTCAAAAGATTTCAACTTAATACTTATGTTCCTATATCAAATAGTCAAAATGGTTATGTTGGTTTGATATAAAACCTTCAAAAGAAGTCGCGCTCTCATACATATCGAATAGCTAAAACAATTATATGGGTTTTAGGTGAAATGCATACCCTCGATCTTTGTTTCTTAATTGAAGAGATTTCAACTTAAGACTTATGCTCCTTTACGAAATAGTCAAAATAATTATATGAGTTTGATATAAAACCTTCAAAAAACTTGTATTCTCATAACTAACAAATAACTAAAACAATTATGTGGGTTTGATGCTATTTGATTTAAAAAACTTTTCTATCCATAAAATGGATAAAATAATTGTATAAATTTGATATAAAACATTAAGAAATCAAAAGAAAAAACTCATTCTCATAATAGATATAAGGGGTCCACACTCCACTCTTGAGGACCATTCATTTGAAACTAGGTAAGTCAAGTTGGGGAGAAGTCCAACAACCTAATGGGTGACCGATCTTCCAACATCATTGGAATAGTTGGGGTAGTTAAATTTCATTGGTCCATGAGTGTTTGAGTGCAAGAAGTAATGACTTTCCATAATCTACATGACTTGAAGTTATTGCTACCTAGTAATCAAATCCATTAAGCCTATTTCTATCTAGTTGTCTCCAACAAAGATGCCTATTCCTAGACCTACTCTGGTCCACCAAAGAATGATAATTGTGTGTGCTTTGTACTTGGTGACCAATTATGTGTGGAGTATAACTTACTAGACTTGAAATTACTTCCAAACAAAAGGTTGTTGAAAAAACAAAACACTCACATGAGTTGGAAAGCATGCAAAATTGCTTTCTTACTGACTTGAAAAGACATTTGAACACGTTGCGTACTTGACAGACAACTTTGGTCAACCTTACCATTAACAGAATTGCTTGAAGAATTCAGTGCAACTCTGCTGCCAAATCAAACCCAAAAAGCAATCATGTCAATTCACTGAACTTTGAAACTTCTCGCTCCAGATTCAATCCACAGATCTCGGAGTGCATGTGAGCCGTCCCGTACAACATTCTTGACAGAAATTTTACGCCAACTTTTATTTAGTCTGTTTTTTCTTTTCATTTGATTCCTTCTTGATTAGGTTGAAAAATAATGACTGCACCAGCACAGGTTAAAATATCTTGTCAAATTGACAATAAGTTTTGACCTACCGTGAACCATGTGACCATTGACGTACTGAAAATGACATGCAAATTGAAAATTTTAGGCTCTCTTTTTCTTTTAGGTATCTCATCTCTCCACAATACAATTTATGTAAAGTTGATGTCGATTATGACAGATCGAGTGTTTGACGTGAAAATGTCCTCTTCCTCAACTCATGAATTTAAAAGCGTACGGTCAAGCTGGTGGAGTAATTTGAAGAGTGAGCATGCTATTGGTTGAAGGGCATAAATGCTCTTCACCCTTTTCATTGGCCAAGGGCTCTTCTATTGATATTCTCAGTACATGGGCTTAAATGTCTTCCATCACCATATGTTTCAAGAGTTTGAACCCAACTTACCATTTAATGTGTTTAAATTTGGGACAATTCACTTTACCTCTTATCGCTAGATTGGTTTATTGGCAGATCTTTGGATCAAAATGAGGTCTAATTATCGCCTATGTTTCAATTACCATTCACCAGATTTCACTAATTAAAAGCCCACCAAAAAAATTATCTAGTGGATCAATGCACGCCCATTGGTATACCCAATAGTTGGAAAAAAGAAGTTAGTAATTAGACTAATTGTGCAACTTCACTGGTACCAATAGCGCACAATTATTGGAGCATTTGTGCATAAGTATTGGATCAACTATACAAATTTTGTGATGGTCAAAGTAAATGGTTAATGGGACAATAGGGAATATGTATGGGACATTGGCTCAAATAGACCATTTTTTTACCCTTGCATGCATAATGAAATTCCTAACGTTTGTCTTAACTACCCAAAAGTCAAAATAATAGCTATGAGCACTTAGGTCGCATATAAAAGGCAACCAAAAAAATATTTGTCAAAATCTGATGTACTGTTTAGGAGCGTAGGGTGCATGAAGCTAGCTATAATAACTATTAGTACCCTTCCCCTAGTGATGTTATTCAATGCAATAGTTCACTATTCTACTTAAATATCATTCGATTCAATGGTCAAAATTTCGATATCAATTTTAGAATGAAAACGTAGTAAACATTCATAATATTTTTATTACTGATTAGTTTATGAGAAAACATTCTGATTAGTAATTGTGGTGGATGGGTAGTTTTGTTACTCAAGGAAATAGTTTACTGCTCTACTTAAATATCATTTGATTTGATGTGCAAACATTCAATATCAATTTTATGTCTTATACACATGAAAATTTAGTAAATATTTGTCATATTTTTATTGGTTAAAATTGACATTTGATTGTCAATTAGATAATGTCTTAGAATTGTTGTCACTCACATTTATTTGAAAGTAAATAGTATAGATACACTTATGTTGGGAATTGTATCATTTGGTTTGATGTGCAAACATTCAATATCAATTTTGTCTTACATGCCTAAAAATGCAGTGAATATTTGTCCCATTTTTATTGATTAAAATTGACATTTGATTGTTAATTAGATAATGTCTTAGAATTGTTATCACCCACATTTATTTGAAAGTAAATAATATAGATACATTTATGATGAGAATAGTATATTTTGTCATGAGAATGGTAAACATTTGTCCTATTTTTAGTTGTCAAAATTGTTTGACTGTCAATTAGATAATGTCTAAGAATTGTTGTCACTCAAAATTTATTTGAACGCAAATAGTATAGGTACCTTTATGTCAGGAATGGTACATTTTGTCAAGAGAATAGTTAGTATGTAAACTAAATGAAAACGAGGTAAACATTTGTACTATTTTTATTGATTAGTTTATCAGTGAATGTTCTAATTAATATGTTTTTTTTTTATGGGTAGTGATGCTACTCAATGAAATATTTCACCACTCTACTTTAATATCATTTTATATGATGTACAAACATTTAATATCAATTTTATGTCTTACACACATGAAAATGTTGTAAAATGTTTGTCCTACTTTTATTGGTTAAAATTAACATTTGATTGTTAATTAGATAATGTTTTATAATTGATGTGACCCACATTTATTTGAAAGTAAACAACATAGATACATCTATGATGGGACTAGTATATATTGTCAATAGAATTGTTAAAATTTGCCCTAGTATAATTGATTAAAATTAACATTTGATTGTTAATTAGATAATGTCATAGAGTTGTTATTACTCAAAATTTATTTGAAAGTAAATAGTATGCATACCTTTGACATTAGATAATGTCTAAGAATTATTGTTGCTAAAAAAACTTATTTGAAAGTAAATAGTATAGGTATCTTTATGTTAGGAAGGGAGCATCTTGTCAAGAGAACTGTAAACAAAATGAAAATGTAGTAAACATTTGTACTATTTTTATTGATTAGTTTATGAGTGAATTTTTCGATTAATAATTGTATTGGATGGACAATGATTTTACTCAATGAAATAGTTCACTACTCTACTTAAATATCATCCGATTCAATGTACAAACATTCAATATCAATTTTATATTTTACACACATGAAAATGCAGTAAATATTTGTCCTATTTTTATTGGTTAAAATTAACATTTGATTGTTAATTAGATAATGTCTAAGAATTGTTGTCACTCACATTTATTTGAACATAAATAGCATAGATACATTTATGACATTAGATAATATCTAAGAATTGTTGTCACTCAATTTTTTTTTGAAAGTAAATTGCATAGGTATCTTTATGTCAAAAATGGTACATTTTGTCATATGAATAGTTAGTCTATAAACTAAATGAAAACGTAGTAAACATTTGTACTATTTTTATTAATTAGTTTATGAATGAATGTTCTAATTAATAATTGTGATGGATGGGTAGCGATGTTATTTAATGAAATAGTTCACCACTCTACTTAAATATCATTTGATTCGATGTACATATGTCTTATACATGTGAAAATGCAGTAAATATTTGTCCTACTTTTATTGGTTAAAATTAACATTTGATTGTTAATTAAATAATGTCTTAGAATTGTTGTCACTCACATTATTTGGAAGTAAATAGTATAGATACATTTATGATGGGACTAGTATATATTGTCAGTAGAATGGTAAACGTTTGTCCTATTTTTAATGGTTAAAATTGTTTGATTGGCAATTAGATGATGTCTAAGAAATATTGTCCCTCAAAATTTATTCAAAAGTAAATAGTATAGGTACCTTTATAGGAGGAATGATACATTTTGTCAAAAGATTAGTTAGCTTGTAAACTAAATGAAAAAGCCTTTAGTATTTAATTGATTTTTAAAAAAAACAAATTTTCTCAATTAATAAAAAGTCTCTATTGTTTTAGGGGCATTTAGTTAATCTCAATTAGAGAGCATTTGACTAAAGAGAAGATAGAAGTTATTAAGAGATCATTGGAAGAGTGTGTGTGTATGTTCTTTGACTAAAACAAAAATCCAATTAGTTGTAGAAGAGTATTTACCTAATATGTTAAAATTGAGAGCAAAATTAATTTCTATAAATATCAAAACTTAAACATTTAATAAAAGGAGAGTATTTGGCCAATATGTTGAAAATGAGGGTAAAAAATACTCTCAACCAACATGAAGACTTAAACAAGACTTAAACAATGAGAAAGCACTCAATCAAAGGAAGAGATCTTTTAGACATTCAACAAATAAACATAAATACCACCAAAAAATAGTCTTTAAGCATTTATATAAGCTGGTTGAGTATCTCAAGCTACTTGATCCACTCCACTAATGTTAATGTAGATACGTGAAGTTAACAGGAAACCATGTTGAAGGTGCATAAACATTAAGGCTTCATTAGTCAACAAGCACTTGACTATAACATAGAGGAGCAATAAGATAATCTCAACCACTATACTAAAATGGAGGGTAAAATAGTCTCAATTGAGACTTAAATACTTAGACAACACCCAACCAAGAGGAGACATCTTTTAGACATTCGATCCATTTAACAAACATAAATACCACCAAAAAAAGTATTTTAGCATTTACATTAGTTGGTTCAGATCCTCAAGCTTCTTGTTATGTTCTACTAATGTTAGAATGCTCAGATACATGAATTTAAGAGGAAAACATCTTGAGGGGTGTATTCACAATAAGACTTCATCAATTAGAGAGCGCTTGATTATAATATAGAAGAACTTAGAGATAATGAATGTAGAGGTTGAGATATTTTCTTGGCTTATTGAGACTCCCTTATTGATATTCAAAACTTCTTGTACTAATAAAAAAAAAAATTACATGTTTCGAAAAACTATTATACTTACATTTTCCATCAATATTTCGACAATACGAACCAAATTGAAAGCATATAGAAATCATAATATGATATCTTTAAGCAATCAAATGACCATTTAACATAATATCCTAACCCTTCAACCTTCTCAACTTCACCCCCACCCTTAACCATGGAACCCTAAAGAGAGTTAAAGAGCATTGTAGTACTTACTAGTGGTAACATGGAAGCCAGCTAATAGGAAGTTGGTCATGTCACAATCATGGCATTAAAGAACACTGTTTCCAATTAAACCGTAACCTGTACTCTAAAGCCCTTCCTCGACGGTCACATTGCAAGTGTAGTCCTCGTTGACAATGATGGCCTTAGAGAGAGGAGAGATAAATGAGAGAAAGTACAATAAGGCGCCTTCTTTTACATTTGTTCTTTTTCTCTCCCCAAAAAATAGATTTAAATTTTTTAACAACCGACAACTTTGCCTCGAAGCGAGAGTACACACACCCATGGGCAAATGGGGCCCACTTGCTTTTATGACAACTGTTCATGCATGTGTCGTGTGGGCTCCACCAGCAATTAAAGCTAGGGAATACAAATATATTATTATATTACAGACTAGGTGGGCGTTAATTGTCTCATTCATGCGTGTGTCTATGTAAAAAATTTATCATGAAAGGAGCATTTGTATGCTTGTCTCTTTTTAGGAGCCCAATGTGGTACACAGATCCAAAGTAAGCACCTAAAAACACATCATATTTCCCCACCCTTCTTAACCAAGGAATCCCCCATACCAATGAGGAACAGTGTGTTGGGAAAGCTGAGGTCCCATATATCCCATGTTTGTTGGTATATTTATTTATGTTTGTTTGTGGGTATTTTCATAGTGTATGATCATGGAGTTTTTATTTTGTGAGGAGAATGGGTAGTTTAGTATGGAAAGAAAGAAGATTTTTTTATAGTCTATAATAGCGGGTGGTGGGTATATGGATCTATAGATGACTAGTAGTAATATGGGACTACCCTGTACTCGTGGCAGGAGGCACCTAAGACATGCATACTTTACTCTCTTGTGGGACTTGAACTTGCAACCTATCTTCTCAAGAGCACAAGTTCTCCACCACTAGTGATCTGGAGCTTTGTTTTAGATAGGGTGTGCCCTCTTATAATCCTTTAGGGTGACAAACTAAATTCGAACGAGCTCACCATTAGGTATATCTAGACGAAGAGAATTGATCTTAAGACCTACATGGGACAAATCCAAAGTTCTTAATCAACTATGTTGCATGTTTGAGCTAATGTATAATTTAATTGTTAATATATTTGATATTTATATTAGTGATGTAGAGATGCAAAATATAGATCTAAGTTTGGTAATGGATCATAAAGTATAGTTTAGAAAGATTTCTTAAAAAAAAGTTATACAGATGTTATAATCATATAATTTATATTGTTGAAAACTCATTATTAAGATTGTTCATGGATTCACTATGTATCTTTTTCCAATCAATATTTTAAATCAGACCTAGTGATCCATATATATAGACTTAAGTTTATTTTCTTTTTAATGATGGATCATAAAGTGTGATCTTAAAAGATGTTAATTTTTTCTTACACAAATGCTTTTAGTATGATTACAGATTGTGGGAATATCATTACTAAGATTGTTTATAGGCTCAATGCGTATATTTTTTTCATTCAATATTTTAGACCACAAATTCTTTCTGATGGTGGATCATAAAGTATAGTTTCAAAAGAAGTTAAATTTTTTTATATAGATCTGTTCTAATCATAATTATAGATTTTGAAAATACCATTATTAAGATTGTTTATGGATTCATTGTGTATATTTTTTCAAACGCTATTTTAGATCACACCTAATGATTCATATATATAGACCGAAGTTTAATTATTTTTTAATGATGAATCATAATGTGTGGTCTGGAAAGATATTATTATTATTTTTAAATGCTTTAGTCATGATTATAGATTGTGGAAATATCATTACTAAGATTGTTTATAGATCGTGTGTATTTAGTTCAATCAATATTTTAGGTCACACATTTAGTGATCCATCATTAGAAAGGTGAAAAAAATACCATGTATTTTTTATTGAATTTAAGATGTTTTGGTTTAGAGGTTGAATTGAGGACAATTTGATTCTGTGTAGGTTGTACATATATTGAAGTAAAGGTAAAGCTTATAGTAATATATGGTTAGGTTTATTAGGATGCTTTTATGTGGACTTCATATTTATACCAACACATAAATTTGCATACTAAATACTTTGACATAGAGTGTAAACTTATAGATTAGGATACCTTGATGTAGAGATTGAACTTATAACAATTCAAGGATTACTACATCGAGATGCTTTGACATAATATCACCATTATAATAATTTATATATTTAAGGTTCAATCAAATCCTATCTAGTCTCACAAGTGATATAAATGATTTGTACAAAATTCCTAATTAGTACGAGTCATTTATATCACTTGTGAGACTAGATAGGATTTGATTGAACCTTAAATATTACTCTAGCTCATCAAATCCTATTAGTTATCATGTAATTGAGCTAGAGTAATAATGGCATAAGTGACCTAATTTTTTTAATGGGTTACTCGTGTACACATTACCTAAATACAATGATTGTTATAGTTCTTATGAACTACTCTATTACCTAATTATAAGGAGTACTATAATTTTTAAAAACACAAATCAATAAAAATTATCTCAAACAATACAACTAAATTTTAATAAATATCATACAGTTTTGAAATATATAAAAAGTAGACATATTTTATTTTTTCACTAAATGTTATCTATTTATTTTATAATTTTATACATTAAGTTTGTATTCAAATTTGAACATAATTAATTAGTACTCTAGTTTCCTCAAAATTTAATTGAATTCAAATTATTGAGAGAGATATTAAATTAGGATAAAATATGACATCCAATTTGATCTGAAGTGATAAGACGATGAATTGTAGAGTTATGCTTTCCATTTTCACTTTTAAGATGATACTAATATCTTAGTAAAATCTAAATATGTGTATGTTTCCTCAAAATTTAAGTGAAGTCAAATTATTGAGAGACGTCTGTTAACAACAATCAAGAAGGAAGACTAAGAGGGGGGGTGAATCAGTCTTCACCAGATACACAACAAACTAAACTTCCAAAACATTAACTAATAAATCACATCAATAACTATTGGCAATTGACACTCATCTAGTAAGCTAATTGCATTTAGGGTTGTCATTGATGGAAACTCACCTTCAGGTGTTTATATTTCTCATCGAGATTCATTGTCTTATCATTTTGCTTTGATTGGGTCAACCAGTATACACTACACACCACTGGTATATACACTTTGCTTTATCCTTAATAACTGGTTAATCTTGGTCTCGGTAACATGTATTTGGAACCCGATCATGTATTGGACCCAGCTAAGATATCTTATGACCCCGATAATTTCTTTCAAGGAATTTTTGGTAGTGTGTGAAGGCCGCCATGGTCATTGGGATTATGCATGATATACCTTGTGATCTGGTAGCCAACAGGTTTATTTTTCTCATTGAGGCCGACATGGTGAAAAGTTAAAGGGTATTTAAGGAAGATCTTTTAGTGATGGATTTAAGGTCAATAGAGATGTGACTTTGGATGTGAATCAATCAAAGATTGATGGTATGCGATTTGGTCAGCGATTGAAATCTTTTGTGCGTAGTTTCACATGTGCAGTTCTAATCGGTAGCAGAATGGGGCAGAATAGAGTATCAGTAAACCGATTAATAGAGGGTTGACAGAGCATTAACTGGAACTTATCCAGCATGGTCAGATGCAATCTATAAGTTCAATCTTGTTTTTTAATCATTGTATAATGTTGTGTAAGTCAGTGAGACTTCTATTTGAGCAGTGAGCTCTAGGCGATGAGCCTGATTGCATGTGCAATCCCCTCTATGTAATATTTGTATACCTTGATTAAGTATATAGATATTGTGGGTATCAGCCCCACCATGGTTTTTCCCTTTACAAGGTTTTACACGTATTAATACTTGTGTTATGGTTGTGCTTCTTTATGTGTATTTGGTTTATGCACTTTAATTTTATTTACTGTTAACCAGTTCATAAGGAATAAGTTCATAATAACATTTACTGGTAGAACACTGATTCACCTGCCCCCCCCCCCCCCCCCTCTCTCAATGTTCTTGGATTCCAACAATTGGTATTAGAGTCTAGTTCCTCTGAAGAAGTTTAACCACTTGAGGAAGATTCGGAACTTGGAATCAATGGAAACTAGTCTACAGCAATAGCTTCAACTTTCTCTTGAGGATCTTGATAATGAATAGATGGAAAATAGTTAACTGAAGAATGAACTAATGCAAGCCAGAGAACACATCATTTCATTGCAAGGAAAGCTTTCAACTGTTCAAGCCAAGAGGAAGGAACTCTATGATCAACTGCATAATCAAAGTAGTGATGAAGAAGATGCCTTGAAAGATCAATGTCAGAAACTCACTCAAGAGAGCACTATCTTGAAGAATGAGATACAAGCCTTAACCATGAGAATGTGCAAGGAAATTGAGGACAAAAAGAAGAATGAAGAAAACCTAGCTCAAGCATTGAAGGACAAATCTGAGGAATGCAATAGACTAACACATGAGAATGACGTGTTGAAACTTGAGTTGATCTAGTCTCGAAATAATGAACAGGAACTTGAGAGACAAATCATAATCATGAGAGATGATTTAGTCACTGCAAATGAGTACAAAGACAAGTTCAAAGCCAGCTCTACAAAACTTGATGAACTGTTGAAGAGTCAAAGAGATGCTAATGACAAGAGAGGTCTTGGTTATGAAGAAGGAGAAAGCTCTGGTACTACACAACAAGATCAATCATTCAGACAAAAGTAGAATCTTACCAACAACCGAAACCAAAAATTACTAATAAGACAGCCTAATGCTCACAAATTCAATGGTACATACTTTATTTGCAATAAATATGGTCATATAGCAAGTCAGTGCAAAAATAGGAACAATCAAAACAATGCATCATTCACCAGTCTTGGAAATGTCATATGTCATGCATGTAGTAGATTTGGTCATATGGCTAATCAATGCAGTTCAAAAGGAAATCAAGGAAATCAACGATACAACAAAGCAATTCAGAAGAACAATATTATCCGTTATGCATGCAACAAGATTGGAAATATTTCTAAGTATTGCAGGAGTAAGAACCCACGAGTAGCTTGTTAGGTCCAACAATAAAAGCTAATGTACTGAGAGGGGAGGGGTGAATCAGTACTTCAAAAATTTTCTTTAAAAACAATATTTACTGATAAACATAAACTGTATATAGTTGATCTCATAATATGTAAAGCCAAAACACAATCATAGAAATTACATCCATACACATTTCACTCCATAACACAAAGATTTTGGTTACGCAAAAACTCTTGGTTAGAGAGAAAAACTACAGTGGGGATGGCACCCACAACTTCACTACTGCAATAATAAAGGTTGCTCGGTTAGAGCTACATGTTTAGCTATTTCTGATTGCTTACCCTGTTAGGAGTAGCAAGATCTTTAGATCTACCTTGCTAAAGGATTTTACAAACACTTTTACAAAATGTTGTACCTGGTTAAAGGCTTTACAATTTATAGACCTTGTTAGAGTCTTTTACCCTATTAAAGGTTTCTAACACAACTCAAAATAATTCAATCAAAATCTTTTACAAAATATCGGCAACTTTACATCTGAAATGTTATAGCAGACTCTATGTGCTCAATATGAAATTACCATGCTCATAGCATACCTCGGTAATTGATAGATCAACTTGGTGACCTCTTTTGTATTCCTTGTCCCTTAAACTATTTTTTGAAAATCTTCTCTGTGACCTTTGAATACCTTTGTTCAATCATCACATCTTATCTTTTCACAAGATTTTTATCTTCAACTCACCATCTTTTTCCTCTTTTCTTTAGATACTCAAATCACTCTGTACATAGATCTCGAAGGCAATGATCTTGTTCATACATCGATTATACAAACATGTTTTATCGAATGAATAAACATAGAAATTATTTCATTGGATAAACTTCCTCAAAATCATACAAAATCTTTAAGTGCAATTCCCTATGAAATAACGGTTCCCTATTCTTGAATCTTGTAACACATTTCCACATATGTGTCTAGGTTCATTGAATCTGGTAACACGTTTCCACTCGGTTCAGATTAACTTGGTGTACCTTCTTTGCTACTCGGTGGACATAGAAAATTTACTTGGTAGACAGCTCGGTATATATCATCTCGGTGACTAGCCTTTCTTCTATAACCGACACCCTTAGAGCTTACCGACTGAATATTTCTATAGTATTAACCGACTAGGGTATATAGGATGACTTTGAACATAAAACTAATGACAACTTAGTAAATAGTAACAATCTCCCCTTTTGACATTAGTTTGGTATGTTTGACAAAATTCCTTTCAAAGTCATAACACAAAATCTATATACTTACAGAATGTGACTGAAATGATAATATATACATTCATTCAAATACATACTTCGAATAAATACTCCCCTTATCCATATGTTGTACAAAACTTGATTTGCATGCCCCTGATGTTCCATGCTCCCCCTGACAATTTCATCTGTACACTCGGATACTCTATATATACTCGGTACACTCCCCCTTTTTGACAAACATCAAAACTAGTTACCATTCGGTGGGGGAAGCTGATCAAAAATAGATTTATAGTTAGTACGAGCATTGTTGAGAGCGTTGGTAAGTGCACCCTTGACACTCTCCATTAAAGAATTCTGAGCATTAATACCAGCTAACAATGAAATCGAACCATCTAAAGTGCTTCCCTCTGCTTGTGTGGATAGTTGGGTAGCTCGGTTGATCTGCTCTTGTACTGATGACAGATGGGGAATAAATAATGTCTGAAGAGTCATAATATCCATCCTTATTTTGTGCTCATCATTCCGAAGTTCTAATTGCTGAGCCATAAGAGTTTTTAGCTTGGTATAAAAATTCTGAATAGAATTTGGCTCAGTAGTCAGTGTATTTGAGAGATCGGTAATCTCTTTTTCAATGACTTCGGTCTTCTACTTGATATCTTTGATAAAGAATGAAAATGCACATAATTTCTGGAATAAATAAATAATGTGCTTGAGTTGAGGGGACAACTCAGCAATGAATCCAACAAGCTTGATTTTACCTATAGCGATGGCTTTCTGCAATTCTTCAATCATCTTTGCAGTTAGCTCTTTTTCTTTTAATTTTCTAAGGTATTTTGATGCCTCTACTCCTGATGTTTCCAATTGAGTGAGTAGTTCATCCAATTGCATATGGATGGCAGCATCTTTACTTACGGTAGCTTCAGGTAGCATGTCTGTCAATAATGCTTTAACCTTCTGAAGTACTCGGTTCTTCTTTTGAATGGCTATTTGTTTTTCTTGTTCTGCTTTGGCTTTGCACAACTCACCAAATTCAATAAGTGCTTGCCCTTTTAGTTTGGAAATGTCAACATTCGGTAGCACAATAGGCTCTATCTTGAAACTGTGCTTCTTTACTTTCTTCTCCTTTGATGATGGTGCCTTCACCGGTTGAATGAGTATAATGGCTTTGGAGGCTTGATCTTCCTCGGTATGTTGCTTGGTGGGAGCAACACTTTTGTCAGTTTCTATAGCCTCTATTGTAGCCTTCGACGATTCCTTGCTTAGGGTCTCAGTGGTAGAAGTTTCAGTGCTTGCAAGAGCTTGAGAAGTTTGCTCGCCTGTGGCCTGAGAGGTAGATTCACCTTGTGTAGCCTTATTATCCTCTTTGCCTTGTTTTGTGTCCTGAGGTATCTCGGTTGTCACTTGTTGAGTTACCGGAGGATAGGACTTAACCTGTTCCAAGATTGATTCACCAGATACCAGTTTGGCATAGGCATTTCCTTCTATCATTTCTTCTTCCTGTGCCTCAGTGTCCATGACATCCTCATCTAGTTGAATAGTTGAAGCAAGATCTTTCTTGGTAATGTCAACTATTTCTACTTCACCTTGAGGTTCTTTAGTCTGAATTCTGAAGATTTCTTGCCATTTTTCTTTGGTTTCCTTTTCGACTTCAAGATAAAGTCCATTCATCATTTTCAAGGCTCTATGCTTCACTTGAAAATTTGTCTGGTAGTTTTTCAGATGATTTCTAATATCATCTACTGACATGTCTGGAAAGAGATGTACTAAAACTCTTTCTCTTATTTGCTTCTCCGAGTCCATAGCATATTTCCATCTGTTGTCAATATGAGAGTATAATGCTTTTGGAAGAAAGTTAGTTACTTCCAATGGAACTACTTTGAATTTGAGAAGTGTACATACTACTAACTCTTCTATTTGTCTCTTTTCTTCTTTTGTCTGGGAGTCATATTTAACATACCTGAATGACCCGAATCCTCCATATTGTTTCAATTTGGCACAAAAGTTGTCAACACTGTGTACATCTTCCTTTGTGCTTTTAACAATCTGAAATTTATTTTTGTCTTCAGATTCTGTGTCACTTGACTCCTTATTCAAAATGAGTCTCCTGGTCGACTTTCTATAAGTCTTTGTAACTTTAGCCAATTCAACATTTTTCTGCCTCTTACCGGGTGACACTACAGATGATCTAGTGTTAGGTCATTTCACTGGTGGAGTCGGTGATACCTTAGGTGTTTCTTGTTTCTTCATTTTCAATATTTTGCCCTTTGGCAACTCGGTGCTCAGAGTGATGACTGCTTCCTGAGCTTCAGATTCTTCCTCAATTGAAAGTTGATCATCTTTCCTACTTGTTGGCTTAGTAGGTGTGGAGGTAGAACCTTCTCCAAATTTCTCAGTTAAGTCTTTTATCATTTTAGTGGCTTCTCTGGTAGCCTTTGGTACAACTATGCTCATTTTTACCTTCTCTTTTACCTCTTCATAGGTACCATATCTAATCTTGGTCGAGTGCCTTGGAAGTGTTAGAAAGACATCTATCTACTGTTGAGTAATCTCAAAATCAATCTCATAACCCATAGGCGGTAAAGATTGAGTTCTGGGTTCTACTACATTGACATAACAATAGTCAGTGTCCACTACAAAACATATAGTATCCTTATATTTCTCCACTAGCCGATGTGGGATCCTGTACCTGTTATGCATCTTTTCCTAAAATTTATTAAAGTAGTCATCCATTATCTTATTGAAATTATCACCTAGTTGATTGATAAAATCATTTATCTGATGGGTGATCGGTTGGTGTAATTCCCAAACAATGTTACCAACTGAGGAAAAGAACTTCTGAAAATAGAAGAACATGCACAATTAGAGTGACCCAAACTTTAGTGTGTTAGTAGAGTTATTCTTCTTAGGTTTCCTTATTGTGTTGAGATTCTCAAAAATATTCTTCAACAATACTTCACATAGATCGATTTTCATACCCTTTTTCACAATTTTATAGGCCAAATCCATAGCTGCACATGGTACATTGTTCTCTCTCACTGACTGAAAGAAAAAATAACCGATGACTCTAATTGCAAACTTTAGTTCTACATCTGTTACATTATTCAGCTTAAGACCTCTGCAATCATACTCAACTCCAGTTAATGTTATTAGTTCCTTATGTGAAATCATCTTCTATGCTCGGGCATGGTCGTATATAGGGTATCCGGTGATTATGTGAATAATCTCCTTGGTGATCTTGAACGGTTGGTCTTCTAACCACATAAAGTCATCATGCACTCCGCTCAAAATAAATTTGACCCATTAGGGTTTGAAAACTCAAGGATAGGTTAGAGCTTCGGTCAATCCCTTAACCTTGATATGCTCATACTTACTATCCAGGATTCCATCAGTGGAAAGTTCATCATACATGTCCTTAATTTCAGTATGACCTAGCTCTTCTACATGGCACTTAGTATAAAATATGACATCTTCAACCAATAGAACCCTATTTGGAATAAGAGAAAATGCAATTTTCTCATCGGGTTCAGATGCCACTTTGGGAGGTAAGGAATACTTACGTGGGGGCTTCTCAATAGTCTCAACTACAACTGGTTTCTGCATCTTGGGAGCCATTTCAAGCTTTGGATTTCTACTAATAAAATAGCTTAGGGTTTCAACTAACCAGAAAATGCTTTTGACATAGTAAATATAATGCAAATATTCACAACTGATATTGATCGGTTAACTTGCTTGAAAATGCGTTTAAGATTGTGTGAAAATACCTTGAATTCGCTCTAAAATGTTTAATCACCTTTGATTCGCTTAGCTCTGCTCTTTGAAAACTGGTAAGTATAAAATGACCGCACAAAGAACTTTAAATACACCGTTTACCTTATCGAGCTTCGTGCAGTTAGGTAAGATAAGTATTAAATGCACTTGATTACACTTTACCGACTAACATCCTTATATGCTTTTACTGACTAGATAAGTTTACTGTATTTACCAACTTCACTGGTAAATCGTAAGACTAGATACAATTTCAGAAATGTTAATACATCTTAGCTATGCAGATTTTGGAGTTATTTCCATGATTAAAATAGGAACTATTAAGATCTAACCTTGTGAGGTAAGGTGCTTTCTTCATTATTTGATCCATTTTCCTTCTTTTTCTAGATTTTCTGTAATTTGATTCTTATCTCTTCAGTATCTCCTCTAGGTTGATCTCTGCAATCTTTAGCCAAGTGTCCAACTTTATGACAATGAAAGCATGCCATTCCAGGATTTCTCCATGATCTCTGATTGTTTATTCCAAACCTTATCATACAATTTGCACTTATATGTCCATATCTTCCACAACATTCACACCATATTCTTGTATTGTAATCCCATGGTACTGCAATATATTATTGATTGAGATCTGTGTGAGTTTGGTAGCTTCTATCATTTGCTCGGTGTGGAGACCACATGTATTTTTTCTTCTTAAACCAACACTTCTCGGTATTGTGTCATATCTATTGCAGTTTTTGCAAAATCCCTTGAATTTTGCCTTATGATAATTGCTAACAAACTTTGTCCTACAATGTTTAGATGTGTGACCATACTTATTGCAATTGTAACAATAACTATCAGACCTAGTGACATTTGGTAGCTTACCTTTTCTGATTCGGCACATGTTGGCAGTATGTCCTTTTTTTCCACAGTAGTTGCAAATAGGCTTGTTATATTTCAACTTATCTTTGTTTCCAGCCTTCCTTGATGATTCTCCTTTCTCGGTGGTGTTTATTCCTTTGTCGGTAGAGTTGTTTCTTTTGTAACCGAGTCCGACAGATTTGTTGGGTGATCTTGTGTTTAGTTTCTCATCCAACATTCTTGACGCTTCATTACTTTTCTTCAGTGTTTCTTTTGACTTCTTTTCTGCTTCAAGTTCATCAGTCAATCTTGATAATTCAAGTTTCAATGCTAGGTTCTCATTTTCTTTCAAAGTTTCTTCATGATGTGCATGACCCAATTGATCAGATAGATTATGTTGAATTCCAATCATCCTTGTGATTTCATCATTCTTTTTAGATACCAATGCTTCCAGCTATTGTTTTTCTCCTTCTATACCTTTTATGTTATCTTCAGCTGTTCTCAATGCATCAAGATTTTCAGTCATCTATGTGCTGAAATACTCATGTTCCCTTCTCATTGCTTTAAGTTGATCATTCAGTGCTTTGTTCTTTTCTTTCAATTCTATAATCATTTCTTCAGACTCTTCTGATATGCTATTCTCAGATGATGTCTCAATTTGTTCCACCAACTCTTGTGAGTCCTATAAATCATCAAACAATCTTCTTCTTACTTTCAGTTATTTTTGCATTTGTCTCTACATGTTTGCAATCACTTGATTAGCATGATCCAATTCTTCTTGGAGATTCACAATTTTGCATGATTGTTTATAGCCTTCCATTGATGGGATTCTTCTCTTTAGGATGTAAAACCCTTTTCCAAGAGTATAGCTCTGATACCAATTGTTAGGTCCAACAATAAAAGCTAATGTACTGAGAGGGGAGGGGTGAATCAATACTTCAAAACTTTTCTTTAAAAACAATCTTACTGATAAACATAAACTGTATATAGTTGATCTCATAATATGTAAAGCCAAAACACAATCATAGAAATTACATCCATACACATTTCACTCCATAACACAAAGATTTTGGTTACGCAGAAACTCTTGGTTAGAGAGAAAAACTGCGGTGGGGATGGCACCCACAACTTCACTACTGCAATAATAAAGGTTGCTCGGTTAGAGCTACATGTTTAACTATTTCTGATAGCTTTCCCTGTTAGGAGTATCAAGATCTTTAGATCTACCTTGCTAAAGGATTTTACAAACACTTTTACAAAATGTTGTACCTGGTTAAAGGCTTTACAATTTATAGACCTTGTTAGAGTCTTTTACCCTGTTAAAGGTTTCTAACACAACTCAAAATAATTCAATCAAAATCTTTTACAAAATATCTGCAACTTTACATCTTAAATGTTATAGCAGACTCTATGTGCTCAATATAAAATTACCATGCTCATAGCATACCTTGGTAATTGATAGATCAACTCGGTGACCTCTTCTGTATTCTCTGTCCCTTAAACTATTTTCTAAAAATCTTCTCGGTGACCTCTGAATACCTCTGTTCAATCATCACATCTTATCTTTTCACAAGATTTTTATCTTCAACTCACCATCTTTTTCCTCTTTTCTTTAGATACTCAAATCACTCTTTATATAGATCTCTAAGGCAGTGATTTTGTTCATACATCGATTATACAAACATGTTTTATTGAATGAATAAACATAGAAATTATTTCATTGGATAAACTTCCCCAAAATCATACAAAATCTTTAAGTGCAATTCCCTATGAAATAACGGTTCCCTATTCTCGAATCTTGTGACACGTTTCCACATATGTGTCCAGGTTCATTGAATCTAGTAACATGTTTCCACTCGATTCAGATTAACTCGGTGTACCTTCTTTTCTACTCAGTGGACATAGGAAATTTACTCAGTAGACAGCTCGGTGTATATCATCTCGGTGACTAGCCTTTCTTCTGTAACCGACACCCTTAGAGCTTACCGACTGAATATTTTTGTAGTATTAACCAACTAGGGTGTATAGGATGACTTTGAACATAAAACTAGTGACAACTTAGTAAATAGTAACATAGCTAATGGAAATGCAGATGAGAATGGAAAGGCAAAGGTTGAAGATATCAGAAAACAACATGAGAGAAGATGGGTTAGGAGATCAAAAACACAACCAACAGAACAACCGGTAGAGACATTAGGTCTTGCACAGGAAGCAAGAACAACTGGTAACTAAGGAACTCTACCTTAGGGGTAGGCAAATCATTGGAGATCATGCAAACACCCCGAATTATGTTTGTAGTCAGAGAATTCTGATTGCCGATGGATACTCAAGCAATTTAGAGCGTTTACAAAAATGTGTATGTAGAATTTGTGACCTGGACAGTTTCTCCGATAGCATTTAGGATATTGGAAAATTAAGGTTAATGGTGATAAAAGGGAAAAAGTTAAGTCATTTCCTTACATAGCGATCGAGCATTCAGAAGAGCGATTTCTAGAGCATTTCAAGAGTCTAAAGGCGAATTATGAAAACATCTACACTCGAAGGCGATTTCATCATCTGACAGAATCTTGAGGTATTTACCATTTGTAGAAACCCTAGTTATCCTTTGGTAATCATGGCTTCTTCATCAAGTGTCAATACTCCTTTGGTGGTGGAAATCAAGAACCACCCCCATCCTGAATTTAAGAAGCACCCTTTCAAGTCTCTTTTGGATGATCCGTTGGGAGCATTTTCGAGTGTTTGCCATGGTGTTTTTCATACCGAAGACATTAGGGTATACATCCATTGTGACATCAAGGAGCTTAGAGGTTATGAATTTTCCTGCATATTCATTGAGAATCTCATTACTAACAACCATTTGAAGCCGGAAATTTACCCATTTGCAAAAGAAGGGTTTTACCCAATTTATGGATTTTCCAACATTCGACGAAGCTGAATGGGTCCAATATATACTCAGTCGCATTCATGGAGAATTCATTTGGTTGGACCAGCCCTACAAGATCACCGAGGAAATCATCAAGAACATCACATGCCTGCATAAGGTTGGAGGTTTTCCCAACCCTAGGTCTAAACTCTCCAACACCAAACTCTGCAAACTCACCGGTGCCACCTTCGATGCTCGTTCGATGAGGGTTGATGATATTAAAGATATTGATGTCAAATTTGCAGCTATGATAATCGGATACAAAGTTTACCAGTCAAATCGATTAAACTCTATCTCTGATAATAACATTCTTATTGCTCATCAAATGGTGAAGGAGAACACACACTATGACCTGTGCAGTGTGATGTTGAAGGAGTTGATGACAAACCTTCAAAAAATAAAATAGGATAAGAAAAATACTTTCTGGTATGGAACTTTTGTTATCTACTTAGCATTCTACTTTTTGATACTATTCCCAATTATAGAAAATATAGTGGGCTTTTGATAGGCCAGTAGCCACATAGATAGCACATATTTTGGTTAGCTAAGGAGATAAACAGTAAAAGGCCAACTTATGGGAATTTTTCAAAACTTTTCAGGAAGAAATGAAAAATAGGACTAGGATTCCTAAATCTATTATAGAAAAATATAAAGATACTATATGCTTTATGGTGAATAAAGATGAGTGTATGATGGAGCCAGTCCATCCTAGAATAGCCAAGATTATGCCGATGGGATATGAAGTGGACGAGGCCACACTTGATGCATATGCACAACATCTACTACAAGCACCAATTGATGAAAAAGAAAAAAAAATTGGCACAGCTCAGGAGAAAGCTTAAAGGTTCATCAAGAATAGGTTGCACTGACAATAAGAAGAAAAATGAACAAGGTCGTAGCTGAAACTTTAATAAGTGAAGGTCATGACAGGGCTAAAGTTGAACAAAAGGTCAAAATTCTTGAAGCCCAATGAAAGGAAGAGATGAAATAGAAAAGAAAGGAGGAGAGAGAAGCAAGAAAGGCAACTCAAGCCACTCCCAATGTGGTCCCAGTTTCTACGGAGAATTGTAAACAACCAGAAGCATCATTAGGTGAGCCTACTAGTCCTAAGCTGACTGAATTAGGCAAGAGAAAATAAAAGGCGGCTATGAAGTATATGATAGTTTCTTCAGAGGAGACTAAATCAGATGAATAAATCAAGGAAACTCTAAAGAAGAAAGGGGTTTTTGCAAGGGTTGTGAGGGAGAAGAAGGAAGAGCAGAAGAAAGAACTGGCTAAGGAGCCTCCCCAGAAAATACCCAAGATCACCATTGTACATAAACAAAATCCAAATTCTGATGAGCAATCTAAACCGGAAGCAAAGAGGAGAACTGGTAAGAAGAAACTAAATGCTTAAGGCATCATTGATCAAATTATTAATGACGATAATCTAGATAATATTTCTACATTCTTTGATGATTTTGATGATAAGGATAAGAAGCAGTTAGAGGAAGCTATTCTTTTATACCTTGATTCTTTTAGTAGAGAATTGATTGAGTTAGATAAAATTTTGCCTAAGGAACGATATGATAAATTAAAGGTCAGAAAATTACATGCTCAAACTCTGGACCGACAAATAAAAGAGACAAAATTAGTCAATCTTTGTCCCTCAATAATCCCTCCAGAGATAGCAGATTTAATTAATAAGATAGGTTCATCAAAATTCAATCCAGAACACTGGATAAATAATTTGATGTTAGAAATATTTGAGGAAATCCGGAAGGAGACCATTGATATTTGGGTCAGAATTATTTTGAGTCTAGGATATGAGTTGAGTCCCATTTTTGTTCAATCACAAAATATACAATTACCAGGGGATAAGGAACTGACAAAGATAGATGAACATAATGTAAATATTGATCCATCGACTAACACTCCACCGGTTACTACTGTACCAGCTAGTGAGTCCAATTTTGAAGTAGAGGATACCCCGATAGATAATGTACAAGACACGGAGGTTAATATTGAAAAGGAAAAGGATATTGATAATGAAGTTGTTGAGGAAGCATAGGAACAAGATAAGGCACCAAGTGGTGAAGCCACTAGTGCACAAGAAATAAAGGATACAGTGAATAAATCTCCAACAGACAAAGGCAAAGAAACTGTGACGGACTTTTCTTCCGGCTTGGCAATTGACACATCATCCATAGCCAAAGGAAATTTGTCACAATTTTCTATCAGTTTTGACAAGCCTTATCACATGATGTCTCTGGTAGAGAAAATTTTGGCCACTGCAACACTCTAGGCACAAGCTACTCAAGAATTGGCCCAGGAGGAATCAAAAGACAGAGAATAATTAAGAACACTTTTGAAGTTTTGAACCAGTTAGTACTTGATTTCTAGGCACAGGAGAGCGTGAAAGCTCATCTAGTAAACTACATGAGATCATTGATTTTATTCCCAAACAGTATTATTCTTTGGTAAAACTTTCAATAACTAAGGCAAAGAACAAATTTGTAGAAGCCCGGAAACAAACATTTTTGCAAATGATTGCATCTGAGAAGGGTAAACTTCAAATTTGCTTACAATCCATTGATGCAACATTGGCGGAAGGAGGAAAAGTTTACAAGACTTGTCTAGATTTTTCAAAGCTTACAGCCTCCATAGACAAGCAAATCTTAGACTGTAAAGGTAATTTTATTCAAATTTCTAATTCTTATAACCTGACAGTGAACCTAACAAGTTCTTTAGATGGTCCAATTTTGGTGGTCATGGATCAAATTTTGAGATTAGAGAAGGAAGGGACAACATAATAAAGAAAGCAACAGAGCTCAATTTTTTTATAGGTCCCCGACTTGATAATCTATTATTTCACAGGACTAAGTACATATCTAACATGCAGAAGGAGGATCCTACAGAATCAGAGGCAATTGAATATTATGTCAGTCTCTTGAACGGATTGACCACCATTCTTGACTCTCTCAAGCAAGGATGGGACAAATACTTCTCATTTTTTAAGACTATGTATGCTAACATTTTGAAATTTGTATAGAACCGACATGTGTATATATCTGTACAGAATTCTTTGTGGGCACCCCACTTTGCCATTGATGTCAAAGGGGGAGGAGCACAGTGAAAAATGTATATATAGCTTAGGGGGAGTATATCATATGTATATAGCATGAGTGTACATATCAGGGGGAGCAAATTCAGAGAGACTCAGAGATAGTATCATTTTTCACATGAGTGTTGCCATCAATGCCAAAGGGGGAGATTGTTGGAAATTGACACTCATCTGGTAAGGCTAATTGCATTTAAGGTTGTCATTGATGGTAACTCATCTTCAGGTGTTGATATTTCTCATCGAGATTCATTATCTTATCATTTTGCTTTGATTGGGTCAATTGATATACACTACACACCACCGGTATATACACTTTTCTTTATCCTTAATAACCAGTTAGTCTTGGTCCCAATAATGTGTATTTGGAACCCGATTAAGTATTGGACCCGACTAAGATATCTTGTGACCCTGATAATTTCTTTCAAGTAATTTTGGGTAGCGTGTGAAGGCCGACATGGTCATTATGATTACGCATGATATACCTTGTGATCCGACTACCGGCAGGTTTATTTTTCTCATTGAGGTTGACATGGTGAAAAGTTAAAGGGTATTTAAGGAAGATCTTTTAGCAATGGATTTAAGGTCAATAGAGATGTGAATTTGGATGCAAATCAGTTGGAGATTGATGGTATGCGATTTGGTCAGTGAGTGAAAGCTTTTGTGCGTAGTTCCAACCGGTAGCAGAATAGGGAAAAACAGAGTATCAGTAAACCGATTCACAAAGGGTTGACAAAGCATTAACCGAAACTTATCCAGCATGGTCAAATGCAATCTATAAGTTCACTTGTTTGTAATCATTGTATAATGTTGTGTAAGTCAGTGAGACTTTTGTTTTAGCAATCAGCTCTAAGCGGTGAGCCTGATTGCATGTGCAATCCCCTCTATGTAATATTTGTATACATTAATAAAGTATATAGATATTGTGGGTATCAGCCCCACCGTGGTTTTTCCCTTTATAGGGTTTTCCACGTATAAATATTGGTGTTATGGTTGTGCTTATTTATGTGTTATTTGGTGTATGCACTTTAATTTTATTTACTATTAACCGATTCATAAGGAATAAGTTCAAAATAATATTTACTGGTAGAACACTGATTTACCCACCTCTTAGTGTTCTTGGATTCCAACAATAACAGACAGCCAAATTAACAGCACAACACACAACACAAAGATTTTGACATAGAAAACCCGGTTAAGGGAAAAACCATGCTGGGAACCTACCCACAATAAGATTAGTAGTATGTGAAAATTTTTAAATGGGGAATGCACATGCATTCAGGCACACTGCCTAGAGCTCACTACTCAAAAGATATATGCTCGGAAGGCTACAACCCTTAGGGAAGTCTCATTGACTTACAAAATGATTCGGACTACAATATGAAAGGAATAAACTGCAATAATAGCATCTGCAAATGCTTGATGACAGTTCCGGTTAAGCACAGTTGTCTTCCCTGCAACACCAAACTCAGCACAACACTTTGCTAAATGATATATCCTTGTTTGCACATTTACTGGTTATTAATGATAATGCAAACATAATACCGGCTCTCAAGTTACATAGGTATATCACCTATATATACAAATCATCAACCTTGATAACAAGGTCAGCTAAACCATCAACCCTTAACTCATAATTACAAAAATTATATTACGCAATACAAAGATCGACCACCAGACCAATATTATGATTTACATTACATAGCATGGACCTAATTCAAATTCTCCAACAATTAATCCATCGAAAATCCCACCAAGATCAACTGCAACATGCTACACCACCATAAATATTGTTGTGATGTTGGAAAAAGGTAAATGATGGAGATATCGAGAGGAAAATTTTTCTTCCCTCCGAGGAGAGATAAAAGTTTCACTTTGGATTTCTCTTCAAACACATTTTCCACATTACATTGGAAGAGGGAGGAAAATACACTAGATTCAACCTCTAGAGAAAGAGATTGAATTCTGAGTGATGGTAAGTGAATCCCCTCTTTTGAGATTGAGATTTGAATGTACTTATAATCAAGTGAAAAGTGACAAAGATCTAATTATAGCTTGAGATAGAAGCATAGGATGAAGTTGTGCACCTGGATTTGGCAATAATCTATCTAAACGAAGTCGCCCTGCGAATCTGAGGAAAAAGTTGCCTAGATCGTGGCAGGAATGTACACGGTCCTTCAAAAAATATGCGAAACGAAAAGGGTTTTTCCACCTTTGCAAATGGAGCCCAAATTTGAAAGTACAGCTACGCACCTGCAACCTACCCAGAAAAGAGAGGGAAAGGTGTTGGGATTGGGGGTTTGCCTTTAGGTCGAACCCCAATTTTGGAATTAACCAAATGATGAAAGGAAGTACTTGCAAGTAAATGTAAATGAAATACTGTAATGTAAGTCACCTCAAGGGAGGTTGTAGATAGAATGTAGATAGATTTGCTTGTGTGGAATTGAATGTTGGAGCGAATCTCCTCTTTAATGGTTGAATCCTTGACTTGAATGCAACACCTAGCCTTGAAAGGAGACTTGAGAATTCTCATTGCTGGAAAAGAATGCTTGAATGCTCTTGAATGCTTGATCTCATGTAAACTTCTCACTTATCTAGCTTTTTCAACTTATGCAAATGAGAGGGTAAATGCAACTTATATACTCGTCAATTAGGGCCAATTGACTGATTTTCCATCGCAGGCCGACACTAGGGGAGTCTTCAGGTGCCACACCCCTATCCTGCCCTTTTTTATAGGACAAGATGCAGTCTAGGCAGTACAAAGGGCAAGAAAGGTGTAGTTTCAAGTGTCGAGCAAGTCTTCAATCTCTAATCAGGCTTAGGGATTCAAATCGCATGCGTGAGGACCCTAATGTGGTCAAAAATTGTGAGGGTCACGATTTATGACACTACAACTGTATAACACAAAAATATCATTGGTTCAAAGAAATCACTAAAAACTCACTCAACAATCAATGTGGATTGCCAAAACAAATAGGACATGAATAGGAAACACCATCAAGAATGTTAGAATCATCTGGAACAGTTGCACCAACACCACTTCTCAAATCTTCATCGGTCAACGTCTCAAGGCTCAAGAACACAACCAATCAGTAACTGTCACAAAGAAATAGAACTTGCGGAATACCAAATCATGAACCATTTGAAATGAAGATACACAAGATCATCCCAAACAATAATCCAAAATCTCAGCACAAGATCTGATCACACCGGAATATACTGGAGGGAATATCGACAGAAACTAGTAAACATAGAACTACTAACCGGATTAGAAAATCTTCCCAAACTCACCAGAATAAATCACAAGAATATGTTGACATTAATGACAACAACATATCCTAGCAGCAACAATGAACAACCAAATCCAACAATCTCCTCAATAATCCAACGTCATATTAGATTTGGATAAATGTTTGATTTGAAGTGATAAGACAAAGAAACTATATAGTTTTGGTATCCATTTGTTCTTCTAGGCTGATATTAATATCTTAGAAAAATTTAAATGTATGTACCTATTTTCTCAAAATTTAATTAAAACTTCAAATTATCACATCCAAATTCAGTTGACATGATAAGACAAATAAATTATAGAACTTTGATCTCCATTTGTTCTTTTAGGTTATTATTAATATCTTAGTAACATCTAAATATATGTATGTTTCTTCAACTTTTAAATGAAGGCAAATTGTTGGGAGACATAATATTAGACTAGGATAAAATGTCACATCCCAATTGAATGTCACATCCCAATTGATCTGAAGTATAAGACAAATAAATTGTAGATCTTTGCTCTCTATTTTTTTTTAGGTTGATACTATTATATTAGTAAATCTAAATATATGTATGTTTTCTTGAAATTTAAATGAAGTCTAATTAATGAAAAACATGGTGTTTTTTTATTAAGGATCAAACAGGTTTTGAGGGGACTCGAAACCCCTTACAACAGGTTTTAAAGGGACTTGAAACCCTCTTGACTTAGGGGGAAGCCAAAACCCAAAAACAAGATGCTACAAAAAGACAACACAAAGACTAACAATAGCCAAACATCACCCAAACACCACCAAAACAGGATCAAAGAACTGGCTGAAAAACCCAAAAGGCCAAAGCCATCATATAGAGACTAAAGAGCTAAACATAAGTATAGAGATATAAGACGCTCCCTTACCATGAACATGGTATTTAACAAGGCTCTCATAACCACAAACTTCGAGGGCACAAAAAAGAAGAAAACAAACCAATCCAGAATATTGGGTTTTAAGAAGGCTCCCAAAACCTTCACTTGGGGCAGAAACACAAATCCATCAACCACCCAAAACTCAAACTCCCCCAAATCTCCACCTCCATAGGAGAAAAAGGAAAGAGAGAAAGAGAAAAGATATCAATAGGAAGCATATCCACCAAAAAATGAGGAATAAAGGTCCCCATCAAGCAGCGATCACCTTCACCCGCTAAACCAAGCTCCACCTCAATAGGATCAGCCAGCAGGAAAGAGGGACAAGAAGAAAACCAAACCCATGGAAAATATGATGTTATATTAAGATAAAATGTCACATTCAAACTGATCTAAAGTGATAAGACAAGGAAATTATAGAGATTTTCTATCTATTTGTTCTTTTAGAGTAATATTAATATCTTAGTAAAATCTAAATATATGTATGTTTCCTCAAAATTTAAATGAAGTCAAATTATGGGGATACATGATATTAGATTAGGATAAAATGTCACTTCTAAATTGATCTAAAGTGATAAGACGAAGAAAATGTAGATCTTTTGTCATTTTAGGTTGATATCAATATCTTAGTAATATCTAAATATATGTATCATTTCTTAAAATTTGAATGAGTCAAATTATTAAGAGACATAATATTAGATTAAAATAAAATATCACATCCAAATTGATCTAAATTGATAAGACATAAATTGTAGAGGGTTTGTCTCCATTTGTTCTTTTAGATTGATATTGATATCTTAAGAAATCTAAAGATATGTATGTTTCCTCAAAATTTAAATAAATTCAAACTATTAAGAGAATTAATATTAGATTAGGATAAAATATGACAAACAAATTGATTTTAAGTGATAAGACAATGGAATTGTAGAGATTTACTCTCCATTTGTCCTTATAGGCTAATGTTAATATCTTAGTAAAAAGTAAATATATGTATGTTTACTCAAAATTTAAATGAAGCCAAATTATTGAGAGACGAGATATAAAATTAGGATAAAATATTGCGCATCCAAATTGATTTGAATGATGAGACAAAGAAACTATAGGGCCTTTCTCTCTATTTATCCTTTTAGAGTGATAATAATATAATAATATTTATTCTCTATTTCGAATACTTTGATCCTTTTAGTTAAAAAATTAAAAGTGACATGGATTTTATAACATTTGCATTCCATTTTGGCGAGTTACAAAACAAATTAGCACTTTTGCAAGTTCATTTTGGTCACAATATTATCACAAGTCTACACCATTAATCGTTTCACAAATCAATGGTCATTTTTGCAAGAAGAAGTTGTAAGTCTTATATATTATTTTTTATGTATCAGTAGTTGAAAGTTGATACACCTGCGAGGGGAGGGGGAGAAGGGCATAGTAGTGAATTTATAAAGAAAATTTTGTAAGGAAGCGGAGATGTCAATTATACATAAAAAGAGATCTAATGGTTGGTATAAGTTCTTGAAGTTGTTAGTTTGAGAACTTGAAGTTGTGCTATTGGATGGACATCAATGAATTATTCAAGCTAGTAGGCCCAAAGTCATTTATAACTTTTCATGGAGAGTAAAATAAAAAGGTAAAGGTATTTATACTTTGGATACATGTATGATAACACTCCCCAAACCTTTGCTTAGATTGGTCCATAATTGTTTAATAGTTTCATTTTTGAAGAAATAACATAACCAAGAAGGTATGAGTTGAAACCAAGAAGCTACATAACCATTGATATTCCTTATAATCAATCACATATTCACCATTTCAAGAGTGGTTATTTGTCAACCATTGTCTAATGCACCACTAGTTGAACATGAAAATGTCAACAAATTTTGGAGCCCATGATGAGAGAAAGGATCTTAAATATGTGTCACCATCGAAATAACGCATAGCAATTCAATGCTTCCTAGGAATGTTGGACCATCAAAATGAACACGTGTTCCTATTGTAGTATTGAGTAAAGATAATACGATACAGAGTAGGTGGAACAATCAAATTTATTTGATCTATAATCAAAGTGAAATGCAATCAATGGTGAAATGAAATATTGGAGAATGAAGAAAATGTTATAATTTAATTATGGTTATGATCTATAAAGCCAGCTTTAACACCACTGTATGAATTAATTGCATACAATCTCTCAATTCTTGGGGATTGTTTTTAAATTTTTTTCAAAGGCAAGAGTACAAATATGGAGTTTGTGTTTTGTTCAAACAGAAGAAAAAAAATTATTTCTTCAAATATATGAGACTTTAAAGCAAGAGATTGTTTGTATTTAACAAATTAAGAGCAATGTGATTGCACAAGTTAGCATTTCACACTTTACGTAAAAGGAATAACATATGATTATAAATGAACTCTTCTTACTATGCCTATTTATGGTTTTCTTTTTTTATTATTGTCAAATATTTTTTATTAAGTGCCTTATCTTCATTTTGCAAAATTCTCCAATTTATAAATGATACTAAAACCATGCATAAATATGCCCTTTTCTCTTCACTAACAATGATTAGTTTGAAATGATATTATGCTTTACGTATATCTTCAAATGGAAGAAAGCAAAATCATATGTTTGTCAATTCACCTTGTAGTGTAGTTTTTCATAAATTCAAAGAGAAATCTCCCTTTTCTACTAAAATTAAATTAAAAAATAATTTGAAATTAGAAGAAGAGTTGGATTCTTAATCCATATGTTATCTTGTAGATCACATCCCACATTTGCAAGATTTCCCATAAATTAGTATAGAGGGGTATGAAAATAAGAATTTGAATATCAATATAGTTTTGACACATTGGGTAGATCTAAAGAAAAGTTAGCACAAGATAACATAGATATACTAATATTCTATTTTGTGGGGACTCTTATTTTATGAGATAAAGGTCTATTAATAGGATTTTTTTAGCCATTCGCCCATATCTTCTAGTTCTACCCTTGGTTATTCGTCCAAAGAAAATAGTTATCAACTAAATCCCCCATTGCCTACATCACTACCAATAACAAATAAGCCCAAAGAAATTTCATAAAATGAAATAATGGTAGTCCTTTAATTCTACCTCCTCCTCCAACCACATGGACCCTATTTATGTAAATGCTCTCAAATATCTACCATATTTTATGTGAGACGATTTCAAATTTCCCATGAAACACCTGCAAGATGTCAGAGATATCTACATCTCACACTAGATTACTCAACAAAATGTTACACTAATGCTAGTTTTTGCTTATTTTAAAGGGAAACCATTAGAATAGTGTAGGTCTCTCACCCCAAACTCTGTAGCTACTTGGGATCAACTTGAAGATGCATTCTTTGAATATTTTAAAAAAAAAGTAGGATGAATCTCTTTTCCTATAACAACTAATCACAATCAAAAGAGCTTTGCAAAAGGCAATTACATATTTTAATTCCAAGTTTCAAAAAAATTAAGAAAGGATACCCATTTTGGCTTTTCCCATAAGTAGACATGGTTTTTATTTTCTATCACAAGGAATTTAATTCACATATATTTGTAATGATCCAATCCCTTGAAGGGAAAACTTGTAAATTATCTGTACATAATTCAATTGAGATTATTGTTGGCAATTTTTGTGCCAACCTTAGGAGAGCTCAGATCCATGATTTCAGTGTGGCTAACGCTTTATGTTAATCAATACCGATAACATGTTGTATTATCGGTCTCAGTAGAGTTAGTTGCTTCTTCATTAATTTTGTAGAGAGTCATATAACATGAGGGTTATATGATGCGTCAATAACATGAGTGTTATTGACCCCCATGCCTCATATATTACATCAATATCTCATGTCAATAGCATGTCGTGTTATTGACCGCCTCAATCTGTAGTGTGTTATTTGGCATCGAGGCGGGCCCCAGTCGGCTAAGTGTTTGGCAGGAAAAGAAAAAAGGTCTCGCAGGATAAGTCACGCGAGCTAAGCAAACAAAGCAAAAATAGAGAAACCTTTTTCCCACAAAGTTGGACAAAGACCCAAATGGCATCGCGGGATAAGAAAAACAATGCGAGGAATGTGTTACTTGGTTATCCCATGAGGATAACACATGAGGAGAAAGGTGTCGTGGGATAAGAGGACAAAGAAAAGCAAACAAAGGATTCTCTTACCCTGCATGTTCCTGCGGGATAAGAAAATAAGGGATACAAAGAATGCTTATCCCATGGGGATAAGAATCAACAAAGAAGAGGGTTAGCCTCTCTTATCCCACAAGGTAAAACTATGCAATCAAGGGCCCCACGGGATAAGGAAATAAGGGTAAATCAAAGAGACCCTTATCCCGCAAAGGAAAATGAAGATAAGGAAGATGTTGCGAGATAAGAACTCAGTGTAGTTGGTGGTCAACACAACCAGTGAGATGTGGACCTGGGATGCCACGTTAGACATCTGCTGTCGTCAGATTTTCATAAAGGCCCGATCCGACGACCATATTTTAATCTTGCATTGGGATTTTGAGCGCGCTTACATGGCGAGATCTAAGATGTCCATCTTTGCGTGAATCCCTCATATCGATGACTGAAATTCAATTTCATGGTGGCCATTGGGTTTTGAATGCTCTATAGGTGGGTGGTTGTCGACTCGATGGTTAAGGTCTTCATTTTGCTTGGTCAACGCTCGATTTTGGACCTAATTTCTGTACAACCACCGGATTTAAAGGCCATTAATCCAGAGGCGACCTTGCAGGCCGATTTCAGACACCATCATGCCCTCTTCAATGCTGAACAGAGACTTTTGTCCCTGCAAGTGTGCTCAACCATTCTTGTTGACAAAGATTACTTCACTGAGGGTTGTTTTCGCGATTCCAGAGACAGAGGACCAGCTTGCAAAGCTAACACAACACGCCATCAAATCTATCGATCTGATCTCTTCTCCTCCTCTCTGATTTTTGTAACCTAGCCCTTGTGGTGTTAGGGTTTTCTCAAATGTAACCATCTCAGTTATGCCTGAACTATAAAGGCAATTTTTTAACCTGTTTTCAGGATCTTCTCCCTCTTTCTTCTTCTGCAAAAGGCTTATGTCTCTACACTTGTAAAATTTTCTTTGCCTCCATATTAATGAAACTTACTTGTTTTGCCTGATTTCATTCTTATGATGTGTATTTCTCTTACCTCAATGTCTGAATTCATTCTTGTTTATTTTCCTTTGTTGTAGATGTTGTGTTGGTCCCCTCTGTGAAAGTTTACTATGAACTGAGCTCAGTTCCTCTCTTCTTTTCATAGATTTAAACCTTCATTTTCACTTAGTTGATAGATTAGGATATAAATAGGTGCATGTCTTGGGTGGTTTCATTGATGTTTCGTGTAGTCATAGGTAGGGAGATCATCATTTTAGTCTGGGTGCAAACCCGTTTTCCCCTTCTTTCATGCAACCCTTCTCTCTCTCTCTCTCTCTCTCTCTCTCTCCCTTTTCCCTATCATATCATAGATTAGATTTTCATGTCTTGGGTTGGTCCAACACTTTGCATCAGATTGAAAGGAAGCCAACCTTCTCCGAAGACAACCTCACATTTATCAAGGTCCCACACTTGAGAGGTTGTTTCCATGTTTCACAGGGTTGATGACCAAGGTTTCTTGGGTCATCAAGGGTGCAAACTTTTGTGACAACAATTTTTGGCACACCTGATAGGAATAGCTTAAAGACATAAAAATAAATTCATGCATTAGGTAGTTCCATTCCAAGCCACCGATCATACCATAATTTTTGGCATTGCCCTATGGGACTGTTAAACGTTTAGTTCATAGATGGCCATCTGGGGTACAAACTCTTAGTCACTGGTCATATCTTTGTTGAAGACTTGGTGTGCTCTTTAGTATCCAACCTTTCGATGCAATCACATTCAGCACCTGGCAACTCTAAGGATCAAATCCAGGCTCTCATTTAGGACCAGCAACCATTTCACATCAAGTAGCCGAATATGAGCACTTCTAGAGGTATTTTTATTTAATAGTATGAACTTTTAGATTCTAGAAGTAGGGGGAGTAGCAAAACATTATGGCTATCCCTAGAATGCATGCTTTTGTCACCTTTAATGGTGGCAACCCCTTATCTCTAACCAAAAAGAGCAACATCCCAGTTGCAGCCTTTAAGGTTGTACCATCTTTTACTAGGGATACCTCTATCACCCCAATTGAGCACATTCAAGATGTAGCAGGTATCTGCTCTATTTTTTACATCACAAAAGATAATGTAGCAGTGAGACTTGTTGCATCTTCATTCAAGGGAAAAGCCCTACAGTGGTTTAGGGGTTTGCCCTCTGGTTCAATCCATAGTTGGAATGAATTAGGGGAAAGATTGTGCAAGAGTTTTGAGGACATAAGTGACCCCTTGTCACTGATTGAACAACTAGTAACCATGAAGAAAGCCCCTTATGAGTTTATGGAAGACTTCAACTACAGGTTCTAGAAGACTTGGGATAAGATCCTTGCTTTGGTTAAGCCATCTGCCAATTGTGCCTTCTTATACTTCCTTAGGGCTCTAGATAGTGACATAGCTATGATGATACAATAATTGGGAGGGGATAACCTTCTAGAAGCCTATGGCATTTCCATCAAGGTAGAAAGGTGCTTAATACAGGCTAGAAATTTATCCCCAATGCTTTCAATGCCCTTGTTCCCAGAGGTTCCTGCTCAACAATCTACTTTGGCACCTATACTAGTGATATCTACAAGCCAATTTCTCACACTTGCTGCTCCTCCATCATCTACAGAGATTCCTAAATCACAAGGAAACAAACCTTATCAATAACAAAGTCAAGGTTATCAGCAGCAGAGATCCAGTTTTGTAGGGCAAGACCAATGGATAGGCCCTAGGCTTTTGGATAGCCTAAATCCTACAATTGTAAGCACCTCAGGAGCATTTGTTCATGTGTGTTCCAATCATGTTGATCAAGTCGCTTGCAGAAATGAGGATGCCTCTTAGGCCTTAGTGGCGCAGAGAGATTTTGTTTTTACAAACTGGCAGGAGGCAGATTTTCATGGTGTTGGCCAATCAGATAGCGTTCCTATGGCTAACAAAAAGGATAACAATGAAGAGGAGTTTATTTTCTCATTTTAGGATGAGCTCTCTTCCTTATTTGAGGAGAAGGATGTGCCTACATCTGAGCAGCAACATGAGACCGAGCCAGGGGTTGAGGAGTCAGAAGATTACTCTTTTTGGGATAATTTAGAGGGCTTTTGCTCAAGTTTTGACACTGAGATGACAACTTCTAGTCAGTTGAATCAAGATGAGCAAGAGGATGATCTTACATTGCCAGTAGAGGCAATACATTATGAAGAGCATAAGCATATCTCAAAGGTGCCTGTTTTGTCGTCAAATCAGCATAGCAAAGGGTAGGTCAGCATTGATGGCCTAAGTCTATCTCCTTCAAGGGGATGCCCTATCAGACATTTGGATTAGACTTACAATTCACCCCTTGTCATGCTTACTTATGAGCATGAAGTTGAGCATCATGAATAGGAGCAAGTTATTTTCACCCATCCACCTCAGAAGGATAAAATTTAGACATGGGTGAGATTCTTTTCTCTCAGGTTTTGGGAGGCATTCCAGCAATCTATTGGATGCTTTTCAATTTTCTTTTCCCGGCTGGTTTTCCACAAGCATGAAGAGTATCAAACATTGGTCAAGAAAGGTAGCTACTTTGACAAGCTAGTCAATGGCTTTGTTTAGCCCTTTTATTATGAGGCAGTGTACATAATTAGTGTAGGTTCTTTTCAATTTTTAGAGATTTCCAAGAAGTGCATGTGCACAGGCTATTCTCCAGAATGGCGAGGTTTTGACATTTTGTAGGGACATAGATTATCTTTTTATTTCAGGCCTTGACTCTATGCCCAATGCACTTCATAAGGCTATTGATCAATGTGCCAAGCAGGCTTGTCACCCCCTCTAAGTTGCCAGAAATGTTGGCAATTTTTGTGCCAACCTTAGCAGAGCTCAGATATGATATTTCAATGTGGCTAACGCCTCGTGTTAGTCATTATCGGTAACACGTCGTGTTATCGGTCTCAACAGAGTTAGCTACTTCTTCATAAACTTTGTAGAGAGTCATATAACACGAGGGTTATATGATGTATCAATAACACGAGTGTTATTGACCCCTATGCCTCATATGTTACTTCAACATCTCATGTCAATAGCATGTCGTGTTATTGACCACCTCAGTCTGCAGCGTGTTATTTGGCACCAAGGCGAGCCCCAGTCAGCTAAGTGCTTGGTGGGCAAAGAAAAAAGGTCTCATGGGCTAAGAAAATAAAGCAAAAATAGAGAAACCTTATCCCGCAAAGCTGGACGAAGACCCAAATGGTGCCATGGAATAAGAAAAACAATGCGAGGAATGTGTCTCCTCGTTATCCCGCGAGGATGACACATGAGGAGAAAGGTTTCATGGGATAAGAGGACAAACAAAAGTGAACAAAGGATTTTCTTACCCCGCGCGTTCCCACGGGATAAGAAAATAAGGGATACAAAGAACACTTATCTCGCAGGGATAAGTGGAGACAAAGGTGGTCTCGTGGGATAAGAATCAAC